>NW_027532747.1:8714810-8780898 GCF_008692635.1 Crocuta crocuta
GCGGGGCCGAACCCACGAACCGTGAGATCATGACCTAAGCGAAAGTTGGACGCTTAACCGACTAAGCCACCCAGGCGCCCCAGCCCTCAAATCTCATTTTAAGTGAAGAAGTGCACTACTTCATTTATTCCCCAAAGTCAAACCCATATTTTTTAGGCTATTCCACAAAAATCCAACCTCAAGGGATGAAGGATTCTCCAGACTTAGTTCTTCCCAAAAGAACATCCTGCAAATTCTTAAAATTTCAAAATAAGAATTCCCAAAATGATTCATAAATGAGAGCAAGACTTCCTCTAAGAATAACACTTAATCTCCATTATTTGTAGATTCCATGTCTGCAAATTCTCCTACTCACTAAAATTATTTCCAAACTCAAAATCAATGCAACACTTTCACATCATTCACAGACACACAGAGGGGCAAAAAGTTTGAACCATGCAATGGTGAGGCTGAACAATGCAAAGCTCTGCCTTCTTGTTCCAGCTCTCATTCTGTAATACTGTAAACGAATGTCCTTCCCATGGCCTATTTGGTGTCACTTTTTTACATTTTTGTATTTTTTGTAGGTGAATTCCCCATTTAATTTTTTTTTAATTTTTTTTTTAATGTTTTATTTATTGGGAGGGAGAGNCCACCCAGGCGCCCCGAATTCCCCATTTAAAATGGACCCCATACATAGTGCTTAAATGTTATGATGAGGCTCACAGGAACCTAATGTGGCATACTCCTAGGAGCAATGGTTCAGTATTCACTAATTCAGTGTTCACGGTAACTATTATAGAGTATAACTACACCAAATAACAAGAATGGACTGTACTTTGAATGCAGCACTTCTATACATTGAAAGTTAAATAACATGACAGGTTAATAGAGCTCACTCATCAAAATGAGCTACCACTTCCAACACAGCATTATTCCATGAGAATGATGTCAAATAAATGGTTCAGAAAATAGGTGCTGAAGTTCTAGGAAAAAGATTTCTTTTTTTATATAAAGTTTATTTTGAGAGAGAGAGAAAGCGCAAATGGGGGAGGGGCAGAGAGGGAGAGAGAATCCTAAGCAGGCGCTGCACTGTCAGCACAGAGCCAGATGCAAAGCTCAAACTCATGAACCATGAGATCATGACCTGAGCCTAAGTTGGATGCTTAGCCAACTAAGCCACCAGGGCACCCCTAGGGAAAAGACTGCTATTCCTATAGTTCTAGAGTCTTCCCCAGCCAAGACAAAAGTAGACCAGTCTTCTGTCATTAGCTATAACATATAGAGGCAGGCATCAGAAGCTTAAGCACAAAATCATCAGTCAGAAAAGAAAAAAGTAAGTTCAATATGAGCAGTAAGTTCAAACATGGTCTTGGTGAGTACAAAAAAAAGAAACAGAGCCTGTGTCCTGATGGGCCAAAGTTCTTTAAAGGGCCTAAGAGCGGGTTTACCACCAGTGAAGAAAGAAGGTAAATTTTAAGTGGAGATTTCAGTAAGCCACTGTACTCGTATGTTTAAATTTTGTAAGTATCAAACCCTTTTCATGGTTTCTCTCTGAAAAATTATTTTACCCAATTGTGACAGTTTAATTCTGTGTTAGGCCACAGTACCCAGATATTTGGTCAAATGCTATTCTAGGTGTTTCTGTGAGGGTAATTTTTGGACAGGATTAACATTTAGCTCAGTAGACTTTGACTAAACCAGATTGCACTCTATAATGTGGGTAAGTCACATCCAAGCAATTGAAGGCCTTAATAAGTCGGGCAGAGGACAGATACCATATGTTTGCATACATAGGTGGCTTAGGAAGAACTTAATGGAGTTACCATGGGGAAGGAAAAGGGGAAACATAGTTGGGGAGAGGGAGGGAGGCAAACCATGAGAGACTCTTGAATGCTGAGAACAAACTGAGGGCTGATGGGGGTGGGGAGGAGGGGAAGGGGGGTGATGGGCATGGAGGAGGGCACTTGTTGGGATGAGCACTAGGTGTTACATGGAAACCAACTTGACAATAAACTATTGAAGGAAAAAAAAAGAAGAAAAAAAAGAAAAATACTGACTTCTCCTGCAAGAGTTCAATTCCACCAGCAGACTGACTTCAGACTCAAACCGCAACTCTTTCCTGAGACTCCAGCTCGCCAGAGACTCTCTACCTTGCAAATTTTGGACTTGCTAGCCTCCACAACTGTGAACCAATCCCTTAAAATCAATTAATCAGGGGTGCCTGGGTGGCTCAGTCGATTAGGCATCCGACTTCAGCTCAGGTCATGATCTCANAATTCTAGGTCTTCCTCTCTCTCTGACCCTCCCCTGCTCACACACTCTCGCTCTCTCAGAAATAAATAAAAAAAAATTTTTTTAAATCAGTCTCTCACCCTCTTTATATATATATATATACACATTTGTGTGTGTATATATACATGCTGTGTGTGTGTGTGTGTACATATACACACACACAAACTAGCAGTTTCTCTGGAGAAACCTAACACACCAATATAAATTTCAAAATGCAAATACAATATTGAAGTAATTAGAATGCAAGTCCTCTGTGCCCTACAAAAGCAGAGATCTAATTTCAGTTCATTGACCTTGGACAATACCTGGGATACATCAACCAATGCAATACTTGCTGAATGAATATTAGTAAACATATATTCTCTTAGTAACTTCTATCTATTGATTACGCTGTTTCAGGCACTAGGCTAGGAGGTGTCTTATCTTTGTTCAGTGTTTTATTCCCGCACAACATCCCTTCAAGAGACCAATTTTAAGTTCCTATTACATACATAGACAAGGAAATAGGCTAAGAGTTTAGGTCTGTTGCCCACAGCCACAATAATTGGCAAAGTGAGCTAAAATTCAAACAAAGGTATATATGATTCTTCAAACTTGAAATGTAACTTATAGAAAATAACATAATCCATAAAAAAGGAGAGGTACAAATAAAATGAAAAGATAATTACTAAATCCCAGACCATAGAGGCAAACTTAAAACAAATTAATAAAAAGTTGTATTTATCCCAAAGAAAAGTAAAGTCTGGATCTCATTACTAACAGGGGCAGTGCCAGGGCTGGGTGGCTCAGTGGGTTGAGTATCTGACATTCATATCATGATCCCAGGGTTGTGGCACAGAGCCCCATGTCAAGCTCCATGCTGAGCGTGGAGTCTGCTTAAGATTCTCTCCCTCCCTCTCTCTCTCTTACTCTGCTCCTCTCTCTAAAATAAAAATCAGGGCGCCTGGGTGGCTCAGTCAGTTGGACATCTGACTCTTGATTTCGCTCAGGTCATGATCTCACAGTTCACAAGATGATGCTCCAAGATGAGCATGGAGCCTGCTCTGGATTCTTTCCCTCCCTCTCTCTGCCCCTCCCCCACTCACTCTCTTTAAAAAACATTTTGAAAATAAAATTAAATACATAAAAGGGACAGTACCAATGGAATATTTAAAAAGAGAAGAATCATTTGACTTATATTACCTTACTGCTACATCTCTAATCTTTTAATGTTGATGCCAGTAGATACATGCATTCACTCCCGTAAAATACATTTGATGGCGTGACCTCCATCACCGACCTTTCGCTGCTGTTCTTACTATTCTATTTTTCATCATGAAGTGCTCATCAGCTTTCACTGTCAAGGAAATAATCTGAGATCACATACCACGCATGAATGTTTCAACTTTATTCGACATTTTTAAATGACGCTACAAACTCATCCGCATGTAACGCACGGTACCAAAAAGGTGCTCCAAAAACACACGGTTATGAACTGAATAAGCACAGCGGCTGCAACATCAACCCAACTAAGCACTTGCACTCATTTAAGCAAGCCACCGCTTCTTCTGAAAACTCCTCGGGCGGCAACAGCGGCTGCGCGTCGTCTTCCATCTACGCTCTTCTAAACTCGCTCAGATGGCTCAGCACATACCCGCTCGGGGCTAAGAAGACCGTAAAACACAACACGAGCGCGACGGCGCTGTCCTGGGGGGGGAGGGGAGGAAAGGGGAGACGAGACACGCAGTTAAAGCCGAGACGCGCAGTTAAAGCCGGCCGCTCGCTGGCCGGGACCCCTCGCTGCTGACCAAGATCGGCGGCCACCTTCCGAGGAGTTTGGCTGCTCTCCTGTGACCTGGAGAGCCTTGTGGCCCGGCGAGGCCTAAAATAGCAGGGCTTCCTTTCCTAGACGCCCCGACTTCAATCTGGGAAGCAAACACCTCTCTCTTCTGACGCTCCCCTTCCCCCCGCATCTGACCGAACCCGCGAACGGAGGCGCTACCCAGGATTCCCCGCGGTGGAGGGCAAGCAGCAGGCGTCCGCACCGAGGGCGTTCGAAGGCGGCGAGCACCGCGCGGCGCAACGACGGCCCTGCCCTTGCCCTCGCCGCGCTCCCCGAGGCCTCCTCGGACTCCCAANCCGCCCCTTCCGCTCAGTGCCCTACTATGCGCCGCCCATATCCCCCACTCTTTCCGCTCTGCCAGTTCTGCTCAATCACCACTCCCGCACGCGTTCCCTTCAGGTCTCAACTATCTTCCCGCGTGTCCCACCGAATTCCTCCTCATTCCTGGACCCCGGGGCTTAGTGTCTCTCTATTGTTCGCCCTGTTCAGCACCCCAACCCCACGTGGTGTTTTCTCCGTGTTCTGGGTAAGGCGAGACACTCAACCCTCTTCACTTCCCTTCGTCTTTCTGTCCTCTCAACGCGCATTACTTCTCATTGGCAGAGTTTATAACATATTCTGTTCTCTAATGTTGTTTTCCATCTGTTGTCTATAAATCTATTCTCAAAGTTGAAAACCAAGAAGAATTAACTCTAGTGTGCTGATAATATAAAAAATAGTTATGGTAGGCTCAAATAGAGTCAACCCAGTAGCAAAGGTGATGTCACTAAACTTGTAGCTGTTGAAGGAAAAATGGAACATTTTTTTTTATTGTAAACTGTAATAAACCCTTTATGCACTCTCTAAAATGATCCAGTTTCTTGCCGTGTTTTAAGCCTATTACACAACTAGCATTCAAAACTTTCCTTTAATTGCTCAGTTCCTGCAACATGATTATCTTCCTATTTCTTAGATTCCTATTTCATTTTGCTGTAGTACATCCTTAGGCAATTCTTTTAGGAGTGGTGTTTAGGTCATAAATTTCCTCAGTCCTTGGACATTAAAAAAAAATCTTAATTTGCTCCCCACTCACATGTTAAGTTGGCTGCCTATAAAACTCTAGGCTCAAAATCACTGTCCCTCAGAATTTTTAAAAGCATTATTCCCTTGTGTTCTAGTATATAGGGTAAGAGAAGTGTGATACCAGTATAATGCTCACCCCTTGACTCTTTTTTTCTTTTGAAATCTTTTTAAGAGTCTTTTGTCTTTGGACTTGTGAAGTTTCTCCAAGAAATGACTAGATATGGGTCTCTCTCCATTTATATGGATTACCACTGGGTGAAGACATGGGTCTTTGGCTCTGGGAGATCTACTTTTCCTCTACTCTCAATCTGAAATACCTATTAGATGTATGTTGGCTCTTCTTTGTGGGTCATCTCTGACTTTCAACTTTTCTCTTTTGTTCTCTTGTTTTACATTATGGGAGATAACCTTGATTTTTTCCTCTAGCCTTTCTGTTGAGCTTATCATTTTACAATGATATTTCTAACACATTAAATATTTGGGGTTTTTAGAGTCATCTATTACTATTTTATAGATGCAGTGTCTCCTCAAGTTTATCTGAGAATATTAATTTCAACTTTTTTTTTTTAAAGTTCACTGCTATACCATGAACAATTTCTGTTTCTTCTAGGGTGAATTCGTACTCATTTTGTCCTGATGATATTGGGTGACTATATTATGGCCCGTGGTTGTCCTTTTGTGTTGATGAATATGAGGAGCCAGATTAATCACTTGGGTTCTTTTCTATCACCAGTCCCTCTCCAGAATGAAAAAGCTGATTACATGATCTATATGTGTAAGCTGACTGTCAACTGGTGGGCAGGAAGACTTCCTCTCTCAGCCCCATGCCAAAGTGAGTAGTTCTACTCTAGGCTTTCCAACTGCTGCCATCCAAGGACATAACATGATTTCTTTAGAAGAATTACTCTATAGCCACTACCTAGGACAAACTGCCAAAATATGCACAAAGTTGGGGGAGTAGAGGAAGAGCAAACCCACACATCCTTTCCACTGTTTTCCATCAGTTCCCTTGAACCTGTGCCCTTCCTCCCACTCCAGGTCTTTGCAGCTCAGCATTTAAGTAGCTGGGATGCTATGGAAAGCATCTCTCGTGTTCCCTGCAGCCTCTTGTGTGCTCAGAGCTGTGGCTCTTTCTTCTCTGCTTTACCAATCAATAAGATCACATTTACCTTCAATGTTAGGGAAATTCAGCAAAACTACATTTGCTGATATAGCCTTGCTCCTCCACCTCTAATTTCACTCATGGATTTGTTTCCTCTTGTACTTCTTTACTGTTATTGTAATGGGATTTCAGGAAGAAGGATTGATAAATACAGGAGCTCTTCATCTGCCTCAAAGTGGATGTCCCACTTGAGTCATTGGGATTTACTAAATGTCATAGGAAGCTACTAGAGTTTCTAAGCAGGGACAATTTTCATTTTTCAAAGATCACTCTGGCTGCTTTGTGGAGAAATATGGAGTGAGAGATCATTGCAGTCATTGATACCTACTAACCACATGTACTATACCAATACAGTATCTACCAGCCTTATGTGGCTTCTGAGCCCTTGGAATGTGGCAAATACTACTGAAGAACTGAATTCTTGGTATTATTTAATTTAATTTTAATTTGAAAACTTGCTGCTTGATTCAGTTATTGGAGAACTTCTATATTGGACACAACTTGGGCATTTCAATCTACTTTTTCAGCTATACACTTTATGAAATCTAAATATAGATGAAGTGTTTTGGATGAAAACTTAGCATCCAAATTGAATTCTGATTGTCACTACTAAATACAAAAATTTAGTGCCTTAGTCTGTTCAGGCTGCTATAAAAAAGTACCACAGACTAGGGGGCTTAAGTAACAAACATTTCTTCCTCAGTTCTGGAGGCTAGGAAGTCCAGTATCAAGGTATAGGCAGCTTTGGTGTCTGGTGAAAGTTCACTTTCTAGTTCAAAGGCAGCTGTCTCAAGGTATCCACACATGGTAGAAGGGGCATGGGAGCTCTATGGGATCTCTTTTATAAGGGCACTAATCCCAAGGCACCAGGGTGGCTCAGTCAGTTAGGCATCCGACTCTCCGTTTCAGTTCAGGTCACAGTCTCAGAGCCATGAGAAAAAGCCCTGCATCAGGCTGAGCACTGGGTGTGGACCCTGAAGCTGATTCTCCCTGTCCTTTTACCCCTGTCCCGCTCACATGCCTGTGTGTGCACTCACACATGCTCACTCTCAAAAAAGAAAGAAATAGGGGCACCTAGATGGCTCAGTCAGTTGGGTGTCTGACTTCAGCTCAGGTGATGGTCTCTTAGTCAGTGAGCTCGAGCCCCGTGTCAAGCTGACAGCTCAGAGCCTGGAGCCTGCTTTGGATTCTGTCTCCCTCTCTGGCTGCCCCTCCCCCATTCATGCTCTGTTCTGTCTCTCAAAAATGAAGAAACATAGGGGCACCTGGGTGGCTCAGTCGGTTAAGCGTCCAACTTCAGCTCAGGTCATGATCTCATGATTTGTGAGTTCAAGCCCCGCGTTGGGCTCTGTGCTGACAGCTCAGATCCTGGAGCCTGCTTCAGATTCTGTGTCTCCCTCTCTCTTTCTGCCCCTCCCCTGCTCATGCTCTATCTCTCTCTCTCTCTAAAATAAATAAATTGTTTAAAAAAATTTTAATGAACAACCGTTAAAATAAATACATACATACATACATACATAAATAAAATAGGGTAATAGATCCCATTGGTGAGGCTCCACCATTATAAACTAATCACCTCCCAAAGGCCCCACCCCCAAATACCATCTCATTAAGAGTCAGGATTTCAACATATGAATTTGGGCAAGGGGAATACAAGCATTGAGTCCACTGCATTTAGTAAAAAACAAAGAATGCAGAATATCTCAGGGCACCTTGGGTGGCTCAGTTGGGTAAGCATCCAACTCTTGATTTAGGCTGAGGTCATGATCTCATAGTTTTGTGAGTCTGAGCCCCATGTATATAGCCTGACCCTTCAGAGCCTACTTGGGATTCTCTCTCTCTCTATCTCTCTCTGCCCCACCCCTGCTCAAGCTCTCTCTGTCTCTCTCAAAATAAATTTAAAAACTTTAAAAAAAGAGTGCATAATATCTCATTAATAAAGTTTTTATATTGATTACACATTTGATTATGATTTAATTTTAGATATATTTGGTTTAAAATACACTATAAATATTAATGATACCCATTTCTTTTCCTTCTTTTAACATGACTATTAGAAAGCTTAAAATTACACATCTAGTTCACACATTTCTTGGACAGTTCTGCTCTAGAATTTTATCCTTATCAATTCAGGTCCCGAATGAAAGTGTCTGGCCACTTCCCTACCTCATCTCCCCATATCCACTCTCCCCTTTGCTAATAGTGCCCAAGTCACACTACCCTCTTGAATCCACCTAGCTTTTTCTGTCTCACTTGCTGGTCCCTGCCTAGAAAATCTCCCCTACACATTCTCACAGCACACTCCCTTACATCATTCAGTCCTTGGACCGCCCTGCAAAAAACAGCTCTGACCCTGCTCCCAACTGCTGTCTTTTCCCTTCTCTGCTTGATTTTCTTCATGCCCATAAGGATCATCTGAACATATACTAATTGTGTGTCTCTTTTGCTAGGAAGTGAGTATCGCAAGGGCCGGGGTCTTATCTGACTTGCTTACCAGAACACACTCCAAAGAGCACCTCACATGTAGTAGGTACCCAGTAAATGTTTGTGGAATGAATTAATGCTCCTACCTCTGTACTCTCTTTTCCTTTCCCTACTAAAGACACTGTCTGGAGGGAGTGGAGGATTAAATGCTGAGGGGAATTATACCCTCTCCCACACAGCAGGGGCTGACAAAATAGGCAAGGAAGGGACTGGATTGTGAAAAGAAAGAATGAATGCATGTGGGAAATTTAGATATTGATCACCTCTTTGTAGCCATGACACTAACCATGGGAGAGCATGAGTAGACAAAATCCACTAATGTATGACTATTCCCAGATGTTTCTCTCCTTCTGTGGAGCAAAGAGGACTCTGGTTTTGGCCACTCAATTTCTTTCTCTCCTTCACCCTCCAAGAAAGGTGTCAGAAATAATACCCTTTTGAAGATACTTTTGGCAGCAATCTTCTGAAGAGTTGAAAAGAAAGAAGTGTGAAGAGTTCCACTTTGTGAGTAAGGTAGAAAGAAAAATGAAGGAAAATTTTGACAATGATTGCTAAAGTCTGTGTGTCCCCTTTAGGATAGCTGAAAAATTGAAATGGAAACTTGATTTTGAAATTGTTTCTGGGTCACAAATTCTAGGTCTCAACTGACATATCTGAGCCTGGACCACATGTTTGATAACTATAAAAGTTACATACTTTTAGACCATTTATATTAAGCATAAATAAATGTAATCAATAAAAAGCAAAATTTTGTTAGATTGGATTTTTAAAAATAAGATTCAACTATATACTATCTAAAAGAAAGCCATCTTATTTGTTAATTTTATTTTTTTAAGTTTATTTATTTATTTTGAGTGAGAAAGCAAGCACAAGGGGGGGGAGGCAAAGAGAGAGAAAGAGAGAGAGAGAGAAATTATCTCAAGCAGGCTCCACGTTTCCCGAGCCGAAATCAAAAGCCAGACACTTAACCAACTGAGTCACCCAGGCAGCCCAGAAACCCATTTAAAAGATGAAGATATAGATACGCTCAAAGATGAAGATATAGATATGCTCATAGATACAAAGGATGGAAAGCTATATTGCATGCTAATAGTGCTTAAGGAAAACTGGAGTGGCTATACTGTCAAAGTAAATATCAGACCAGGGAATACTAGCACAGATTAAGGGAGAACAATTCATGAGCCCCACGTTGGATGCAGAAATTATTTAAAAATAAAATATTTAAAAAGAAACAATGAGCTATCTCCTCACACCTGTTAAAATAGCTATCATTAAGCACCTATGTGACTCAGTCAGTTACACATCTGACTTGTGATTTTAGCTTAGGTCATGATCTCTGGTCATGGGATCAATCTCTGAGCTGGGTGTGGAACCTGCTTAGGATTTTCTCTTTCCCTTTCCCTCTGCCACCATCGCTCACATGTGTATGCTCTCTCCCTCTTTCTCTCAAAAAAAAATAATAGTAACTTTTAAAATGGGGATCATCAAAAAGACAAAAGAAAATAACCATTGGTGATAATGTGAAGAAAACAGAGCCCTTGCGCACTGGTGGTGGGAATGTAAACTGTTGCAACTACCATGGAAAACAGTATGGGGCTCCTGAAAAAATTAAAAATACAACTACCACATGATCCAGCAATTCTGGGGTATTTACTCAAAGGAAATGAAAACAGGAATTTGTAGATATATCTGCATTTCCATTTATTGAAGCATTACTTACAGCAGGCAAAATATGGAAACAACCTAAGTGTCTATCAGAGAATGAATGGATAAAGAAGATGTGATACACACACACATACACACACACACACACACACACATACACACGTACACAATGGAATATTATTCAGCCAATAGAAAGGAGGAAATCCTGCCATTCATAACAACATGGATAGAGCTGGAGGACACTATGCTTAGTGAGATAAGCCAGACAGAGGAAGACAGATACTGTATGATCTCACTTACAGTGGAACCTAAAAAAGCCGAACTGGAAGAAACAGAGGGTAAAATGGGGGTTACCAGGGGCTGGGTGGTAGGAAAATTGGGGAGATGCTAATAAAGTGTACAAGCTTGCAGGAAAAGGTAAATAAGTTCTAGATATCTAATGCATAGCATTGTGATTACAGTCAACAATGCTGCATTACATACTTCTAAATTGCTCAGAAACTAAAAAGTCTCACCATAAAAAATAAATGATCATTATGTGATGTGATGGAGGTGTGGGCTAAAGTTATGGTGGTGATCATACTGTAGTGTATAAATGCATCAAGTCAACACATTGTACACCTTCATCTTACACAATGATGGAAATTAAATTTCAGTTTTAAACAAAGAGGAAAGCTGTGATTGTTTCATCCCTAATAGAAATAGAAGAGTTTGTTTCTCATTAAAGACTTTCTTTCCCTCTCTCTCTATAGCAGATGAGATGGAAAACTAGAAAGATGTTGCACTTCATGATCTGACAAATCCAGGTGTAATTCCTGGCTCTGTTATTATTTTTTAAATTTATTTTTATTTTACTTTATTTTTTTAAGATTTTCATTTTAAGTAGTCTCTACACCCAACATGAGGCTCAATCTCAAGATCAAGAGTCACATCTCTACCAACTGAGCCATCCAGGTGCCCTGTGGCTCTGTTATTTTTTAACTTTGTCATATTGGACCATGTACATTCTCTCTCAGCCTCCATTTCCTCACTTGTGAAATTCAGTTAATAAACCTACCTTTGGGACACCTGGGTGGCTCGATCGGTAAACATCTGGCTCTTGATTTTGCCTCAGGTCATGATTTTGCCTCAGGTCATGATCTCACCACTAGTGAGAAATCAAGAATGCCATGAGGATTAAGTGTACCTTTGTTTTGTTTGTTTTAAAGTTTATTTATTTTCAGGAAGGAAAAAACCATGAGCAGGGGAGGGACAGAAAGAGAGGAAAGAGCAAGAATCCCAAGCTGACAACTCAGAGTCTGATGCGGGGCTCAAACTCACAAACTGAGAGATCATGACCTGAGCTGAGGTCAGATGCTTAACCAACTGAGCCACCCAGGAGCCCCAAATGTACCTTTAGCACCTAGAGTGTCACAAATTGGGTATCATACTCACTTGTGTATCACTAACAGGGAAGGGCAAACTGCAGGTTAAGAGACAGCAAATACTCAAAGTAGACATAAAGAGAAGCTATTTGGGGAAAGTTGCTAACTATGACACCTAGACTTAGCCATCATATCATTGTTACAGAAACTTAAAATACTGAATCAAGACATATAAAGGGGCACCTGGGTGACCCAGTCAGTAAAGCATCAGACTTTGGCTCAGATCACAGTCTTGTGGTTTTTGAGTTCCAGCCCCACATCAGGCTCTCTGCTGTCAGCTTGGAGCCCACTTCCAATCCTCTGCCCTCTTTGTCCCCCTCTCTGCCCCTACCCTTCACTCTCTCTCAAAAATAGACATTTTTAAAAATTTTTAATGTTTGTTTATAAGAGAGAGAGTGTGTGAGGGAGGGACAGAGAGCAAGGTAGACACAGAATCTGAAGCAGGCTCCAGGCTCTGAGCTGTCAGCCCAGAGCCCGACGTGGGGCTCGAACCCACAAGCTGCAAGATCATGACCTGAGCTGAAGTCAGTCGCTTAACTGACTAAGTCACCCAGATGTCCCCAAAATAAATAAACACTTAAAAAGAAAAAGACAGAGCGATCTCAGGGGTACACTGGGAGAGAAGAGTCCCCTCTCCTGAGTACTATGGGAAGAGGGTATATTGCTGCCCCCGAAAGACAAAAGGTCCTGCAGAAGCCAGCCATATCAGCGGAGCAGAGTGGCACTACCCCCTGAACCTGGTCCTCATAGTGCAGTATCCTTTAAGACATGGGGTTTTGAATCCCAGCTGAATGCTGAGGAGGCACGGGGGACTGTAAAGGAGGACAGGCTGACTGCAGCGCTACTCTATGAGAGTTGCCTGAACAGCGTGGTTTGGACACCCAGTCTGGGGAAAAGAGATTGTGGTGTCACCATTATTCTCCCCATCACCAATATGGTGGGGCTTTGGGGAATAGCACAGTGGCCCCCAATGGAGGCAGGACCTGCCTACCCCAAACCCCACCCCTCTGAGCCTGGCAACTGTTTATCTACTGGAGTGAGGCTGACACTGAGTGAACCAGATGGCCTCTCCTCTAGACCAGCACAGCCACCGGTCCCAGGCACCAATAACTCTCCTGTGGGGTTTTTTTTTTAATTTTTTAAAAAATATTTTTATTTATTTCTAGGAGAGAGAGAGACAGCATGAGCAGGGGAGAGTCAGAGAGAGAGGGAGACACAGACTCTGAAACAGGCTTCAGGCTCCGAGCTGGCAGCCAGCACAGAGCCCGACGCGGGGCTCGAACCCACGAACCGCGAGATCATGACCTAAGTGAAAGTCGGACGCTCAACTGACTAAGCCACCCAGGCGCCCCTCTCCTGTAGTTTTGTATGTTAGTCTCTTGTGCTTTTTTCTCTCTCTCTTCTCTTTCCTTCTCTGTTCTTTTCTCTTCCTTTTCTTTATACTTTCTATTTTATTTTTTGGAATCAGGCTCATAGTTTCTAATTTGAATTTTGGTTGATTCACACACACACACACACACACACACACACACACATATATATATAAGCTCACAGCTAATATCATCCTCAATGGGGAAAAACTCAAAGCTTTCCCTCTGAGATCAGAAACACAACAGAGATGTCCACTCTCAGAACTGTTGTCTAACATAGTGTTGGAAGTCCTAGCCTCAGCAATCAGACAACAAAATGAAATAAAAGGCACCCAAATTGGCAAAGAAGTCAACCTCTCACTCTTCACAGATGACATGATACTCTACATGGAAAACCCAAAAGAGTCCACCAAAATACTGCTAGAGCTGATACATGAGTTCAGCAAAGTCACAGGATATAAAATCAATGTACAGAAATTGTTTGCATGTCTATACACCAATAATGAAGCAACAGAAAGATGTATCAAGGAATCAATCCCAATTACAATTGCACCAAGAACCATAAAATACCTAGGAATAAACCTAACCAAAGATGTAAAAGATCTGTATGCTGAAAACTATAGAAAGCTTATGAAAGAAATTGAAGAAGACACAAAATAAATGGAAAAGCATTCTGTGCTCATATTTTGGAAGAACAAATATTGTTAAAATGTCAATACTGCCCAAAGCAATCTACACATTCAATGCAATCACAATCAAAATTTCATCAGCATTCTTCACAGAGCTAGAACAAACAATCCTAAAATTTGTATGGAACCACAAAAGACCTTGAATAGCGAAAGTAATGTTGGAAAAAACCAAAGTGGGAGGCATCACAATCCCAGACTTTAGCCTGTATTACAAAGCTGTAATCATCAAGACAATATGGTACTGGCACAAAAACAGACACATAGACCAATGAAATAGAATAGAGAACCCAGAATTAGACCCACTAATGTATGGCCAATTAATCTTTGGCAAAGCAGGAAAGAATATCCAATGGGAAAAAGACAGCCTCTTTAGCATATGGTGCTGGGAGAATTGGACAGCAATATGCAGAAGAATGAACCCAGACCACTTTCTTACACCACACACAAAAATAAACTCAAAATGGATGAAAGACCTAAATGTGAGACAGAAATCCATTAAAATCCTAGACGAGAAACCAGGCAACTACTTCTTTGACCTCTGACACTCCAACTTCTTACTCAACACATCTCTGAAGGCAAGGAAATGAAAAGCAAAAATGAACTATTGGGATTGCATCAAGATAAAAAAAACTTCTGCACAGCAAAGGAAACAATCAATAAAACTAAAAGGCAATCTATGGGGGCACCTGGGTGGTTCAGTCGGTTAAGCATCCAAATTTGGCTCAGGTCATGATCAGACGGCTAGTGGGTTCAAGCCCCATGTTGGGTTCTGTGCTGACAGTTCAGAGCCTGGAGCCTGTTCCAAATTCTCTCTCTCTCTCTCTCTCTCTCTCTCTCTCTCTAACCCTCCCCCCCTCCCCCTCTGTCTCTCTCTGTCTCAAAAATAAATAAACTATTAAAATTTTTTAAATAAATAAAAGACAATCTATGGAGTAGGAGAAGATATTTGCAAATGACATATTGGATAAAGGGTTGTATCCAAAATCTATAAAGAACTTACCAAACTCAACACCCCAAAAACAAATAATCCAGTGAAGAAATGGACAGAAGACATGAATAGACACTTTTCCAAAGAAGATATCCAGATGGCAAACAGACAACTGAGAAGATGCTCAAAATCACTCATCATTAGGGAAATGCATATCAAAACCACAATGAGATACTACTTCACACTGGTCAGAGTGGCTAAAATTAACAACTAAGGAACAACAGAGGTTGCTTTGGATGTGGAGAAAGGGAAACTCTCCTGCACTGTTGGTAGGAATGCAAACTGATGCAGCTGCTCTGGAAAACAGTATGGAGGTTCCTCAAAAACTTAAAAATAGAATTACCCTACGATCCAGCAATTGTACTATTAGGAATTTATCCAAAGGATACAGAAATGCTGATTCAAAAAGGCACATGCACCCCAATGTTTATAGCAGTACTATCAACAATAGCCAAATCATGGAAAGAGCCCAAATGCCCATCAACTGTTAAATAGATAAAGATGTGGTATACGTACACAATGGAATATTACTTGGGGATGAAAAAGAATGACATCTTGCCATTGGCAACACCGTGGTAGGAACTGGAGGGTATTATGCTAAGCAAAATAAGTCAGTCAGAGAAAGACAGATAACATATGATTTCACACATATGTGGAATTTGAGAAACTTAACAGAGACCATAGGGGAAGGGAAGGAAAAATAAGATACAAACAGAGAGGGTGGCAAAATATAAGAGACTCTTAAATACAGGCAACAAACTGAGGGTTGATGGGGGTTAGGCTTTGGGGTGATGGGGAAAATGGGTGATGGGCATTGAGAAGGGCAATTGTTGGGATGAGTACTGGGTGCTATATGTAAGTGATGAATAACGGGAATCTACTCCTGAAGCCAAGACTACACTGAATGTTAGCTAATTTGACAACAAAAAATTAAAAAATAAAATATAATAAAATAGAAAAAGACATAAAGAGCCCAACTAATGAGATAATTTCTACCCTTGCACTTCTTTTTGTGTGGTATCTGCCTTAAAATAGGATCATTGATATTTTCATATGATTTTCTCTAAATAGTTATCTCCTTGTTCCAAAGTTGTTGACATAGTCTCTCTTTTCTAAGAACTGCCCTTCCCCCATTCACTGCGGTGGTGGCTATTATAATTATGATTTAGCCCTTCTAAAACCCCTATTATGAGCGCCTGCTCTAAGCACTTTATAAGTATTAACTGTCTTAAGCCTCCAATACCCCATTAGGTAGGCACTGTCATTATCCCCATTTACAGATAAAGAAACTTGAGGCTTAGAAAAATCAAAGAAATTGTCACAGATACATTAGAGGTTCACAAACTTATTGATCTCAGGATCCCCTTAAAAACTACTGATGATTCTAAAGAGCTTTCATTTGTGTAAGCTATAACTGTTAATATTTACTGGAAATGAAAAATAAGAAATGTTTAGAAGAGTTAAGATGGCAGGATAGCATGGAGACCCTGAAACACAGCTAGAACAGCACCCAACCACTTTGAACACCTAGGAAATTGATCTGAGGATTAACACAACAATCTGCATAAATTGAGCAACAGAACTCAGTAGGAATTCACCCAAAGAGAAAGAACTGGAAGAAATGACAGACAGGTTAATCAATACAGATGTAAGGAAGATATCTGAACTAGAATTTAGAACCAAATAATAAGAATACTAGCTGGGATTGAAAAAAGCATAGAATCCATGGGGTACCTGGGTGGCTCAGTTGTATAAGTGTCCGACTTCAGCTCAGGTCATGATCTCATGGTTCATGGGTTCGACCCCATGTCGGGATCTGTGCTGACAGCCAGCTCAGAGCCTGGAGCCTGCTTCTGATTCTGTGTCTCCCTCTCTCTGACCCTCCCCTGCTCACACTGTCTCTCCCTCTCTCTTTCTCTCAGAAATAAATAAAACATTAAAAAAGTTTTAATGAAAAAAGTATAGAATCCTTTTCTGTGGAGATAAAAGAAACAAAATCTAGTCAGGACAAAATTAAAAATGCTGTAACCGAGATGCAATCTGAATGGATGTCATGACAGCAAGGACAGATGAAGAGCAGCAAATCAGTGATATGGAAGATAAAATTATGGAGAATAATTAAGCAGGAAAAAAGAAGGAAACAAAGGCAAAATACTATGATACAAGACTTAGAGAACTCATGATTATTAAAAAGGAATAACATCCAAATCGTTGGAGTCCCAGAAGATGAAGAGAGAGGAAATGGGACAGAAGGTTTATGTGAACAAATTATAATAGAAAACTTTGCCAATTTGGGGAAGGACACAGACATCAAAATCCAAGAGGTACAGAGAACTCCCATTAGATTCAATAAAAACCAACCATTGCCAAGGCATATCATAGTCAAATTCACAAAACAGATAGGAAAGGAAAGAATTATGAAAGCAGCAAGGGGAAAAAGTCCTAAACGTATAAGGGAAAACAGATTAGGTTTGCAGCAGACCCATCCACAGAAATGTGGCAGGTCAGAAATGAGTGGCAGGATATACTCAATGTGCTGAATCAGAAAAATATGCAGCCAAGAATTCTTTATCCAGCAAGGCTGTCATTCAAAATAGAAGGACAGATAAAGAATTTCTCAGATAAACGAAACTAAAGGAGTTCATGACTACTAAACCAACCCTGCAAGATATTTTAAGGGGGACTCTTTCACTGGAGAAAAGACACAGCAAAACAAAAAAGGCCAAAAGCAACAACGACTAGAAATAAAAAAGACCAGAGAACATGATGAGAAACACCAACCCTACAGGCAATGCGATGGCACTAAATTGCTATCTTTCAGTACTCACTCTAAATATCAATGGACTAAATGCTCTAATGAAAAGACACAGGGTATCAGAATGGATAACAAAACAAGACTCATGTATATGCTGCTTATAAGAGACTCATTTTAGACCTAAAGACACCTGTAGATTGAAAGTGAAGGGATGGAGAACCATCTACAATGCTAATGGTCGTCAAAAGAAAGGTGGAGTAGCCATACTTACATCAGATAAGCTAGATTTTAAAATAAAGACTGTAGGTGTGCCTGGGTGGCTCAGTTGGTTAAGGATCTGACTTCAGCTCAGGTCATGAGCTCATGTCTCATGGATTCGAGCCCAGCGTGAGCCTCTGTGCTAACAGCTCAGAGCTTGCAGCCTACTTCAGATTCTGTATCTCCCTCTCTCTCTGCACCTCTGCCACTCACACTCTATCTCTCTCAAAAAATATATAAACATTAAAAAAATAAAAATAAATAAAGACTGTAACAAGAGATGAAGAAGAGCATTATATCATAATTAACAGGTGTATCCACCAAGAAGATCTAACAATTGTAAATATTTATGCCCTCAATGTGAGGTACTCAAATATATGTCAATTAATCACAAACATATAGACACTCATTGATAATAATACCATAATAATAGGGGACTTCAACACTCCACTTACAGCAATGGACAGATCATGTAAGCAGAAAATCAACAAGGAAACAAGGGCTTTGCATGACACACTGGACCAGATGGACTTAACAGACATGTTCAGAACATTTCATCCTAAAACAGCAGAATACACATTCTTCTCGAGTGCACATGGAATATTCTCCAGAATAAATCACATACTGGGTCACAAATCAGCCCCCAGTAAGTACAAAAATATCAAGATCATATCTTGCATATTTTCAGACCACAATGCTATGAAACTTGAAATCAACCATAAGGAAAAAAATTGGAAAGACCATGAATACTTGGAGATTAAAGAACATCCTACTAAAAAATGAATGGGTTAACCAAGACATTAAAGAGGTAATTTAAAAGTACATCGAAGCCAATGAAAATGAAAACACCACAGCCCAACCCTCCTACACTGTTTGTGGGAATGTAAACTGGTGCAGCCCCTCTGGAAAACAGTGTGGAGGGTCCTCAAAAAATTAACAATAGAACTCCCCTATGACCCAGCAATAGCACTGCTAGGAATTTTCCCAAGGGATATAGGAGTGCTGATGCATAGGGGCACATGGACCCCAATGTTCATAGCAGCACTCTCAACAATAGCCAAAACATGGAAAGAGCCTAAGTGTCCATCAACGGACGAATGGATCGAGAAGATGGGGTTTATCTATACGATGGAATACTACATGGCAATGAGAAAGAATGAAATCTGGCCATGTGTAGCAATATGGATGGACCTTGAGGGTGTTATGCTGAGCGAAATAAGTCAGGCAGAGAAGGACAAATACCATATGTTTGCACGTATAGGAGGATTAGGAGGAATTTAATGGAGGACCATGGGGGAGAAGAAGGGAGGAAATAGTAAGGGAGAGGGAGAGAGGCAAACCATGAGAGACTCTTGAATGCTGAGGACAAACTGAGGACTGATGGGTGTGGGGGAGGAGGTGGGAGATGGGCATGGAGGAGGGCACTTGTAGGGATGAGCACTGGGTGTTATATGGAAACCAACTTGACAATAAACTATTTGTAAAAAATAAATAAAGAAATAAAATAAAGTATAAGAACTATCTAGCAAAATATGTACGTTATACTTATATTAGTATACTTTAGTAAAAGGAAGGAAGTATATGAAAAATTCAAATACAGAAATATCCAAAACCCATTTTAATTTAACTTTAAAATATTATTAAAACTTTGTTTAAGGCCAAAAAAAGAAAAGAAAAGAAAAGACCACAGCCCAAAACCTCTGGGATGCAGCACAGGTGGTCATAAGACAGAAGTATATAACAATCCAGACCTTACTAAAGAAGGAAGAAAGATCTCAAATACACAACCCAAAATTACACCTAAAGGAGCTAGAAAAAGAACAGCAAATAAAGCCCCAAAACAGCAGAAGGGAAATAATAAAGATTAGAGCAGAAATCAATGATATTGAAATTTAAAAAAAACAGATCAATGAAACCAGAAGCTGCTTCTTTAAAATAATTAACAAAATTGATAATCCCCTAGCTAAACTGATCAAAAATAAAAAGGAAAGGACCCAAATAAATAAAATCAGGAATGAAAGAGGAGAGATCACAACCAACACTGTAGAAATACAAACAATAATGAAAGAATATTATGAAAAATTATATGCCAACAAACTGGGCAATCTGGAAGAAATGGACAAATTCCTAAAAACATTTATAAACTACCAAAACTGAAACAGGAAGAAATCAAAAATTTGAATAGACCCATAACCAGTAAAGAAATTGAATCACTAATTAAAAATCTCCCAACAAACAAGAATCCAGGTATGAATGGCTTTCTAGGAGAATTCTGCCAAACATTTAAAGAAGAGTTAACGCCTTTTCTTTTAAAGCTGTTCCAAAAAATAGAAATGGAAGGAAAACTTCCGAACCCATTCTGCAAAGCCAGCATTACCCTGCTTCCAAAACCAGACAAACACCCCACTAAAAAGAACTACAGACCAATTCCCCTGATGAACATGGATGCAATAATTCTCAACAAGATACTAGCCAACCAGATCCAACAATATATTTAAAAAATTATTCACCACAATCAAGTGGGATTCATTCCTGGGCTGCAAGGTGGTTCAGTATCTGCAAATCAGTGTGATACATCACATAAATAAAAGAAAGGATAAGAACCACATGGTTCTCTCAACAGATGCAGAAAAAGTCATTTGACAAAATACAACATACTTTCTTGATAAAAACCCTCAGGATGGGGCACCTGGGTGGCTCAGTCGGTAAAGCCTCCGACTTCAGCTCAGGTCGTGATCTCACGTTCGTGGGTTCGAGCCCCACATCAGGCTCTGTGTTGACAGCTCAGAGCCTGGAGCCTGCTTCAGATTCTGCATCTCTCTGTCTCTCTGCCCCTCCCTCTCTCATGCTCTGTCTCAAAAATAAATAAAACATTTTAAAAAAACCTTCAGGAAAAGTAGGGATAGAAGGATCATACGTCAAGATCATAAAGGCCACATATCAAAGACCCACAGCTAATATCATCCTCAATGGAGAAAAACTGAGAGCTTTCTCCCTAAGATCAGGAACACAAGGATGTCCACACTCACCACTGTTATTCAACATTCTGTCGGAAATCCTCGCCGTAACAATCAGACAACACAAAGAAATAAAAGGCATCCAAATCGGTAAGGAGGAAGTCAAACTTTTACTCTTTGCAGGAGACATGATACTCTATGTGGAAAACCCAAAAGACTACACACACACACACACACACACACACACACACATACAATGCTAGAACTAATCCATGAATTCAGCCAAGTCGTGGGATATAGAATCAATGTACAGAAATCAGTTGCATTTCTATACACCAATATGAAGCAGCAGAAAGAGAAATCAAGGAATCGATCCTATTTACAATTGCACAAAAACCATAAAATACCTAGGAATAAACCCAACCAAAGAGATGAAAAATCTATATACTAAAAACTTTGCAAAGTTTATGAAAGAAATTGAAGAAGACACAAAGAAATGGAAAAACNGCTAGAACTAATCCATGAATTCAGCCAAGTCGTGGGATATAGAATCAATGTACAGAAATCAGTTGCATTTCTATACACCAATATGAAGCAGCAGAAAGAGAAATCAAGGAATCGATCCTATTTACAATTGCACAAAAACCATAAAATACCTAGGAATAAACCCAACCAAAGAGATGAAAAATCTATATACTAAAAACTTTGCAAAGTTTATGAAAGAAATTGAAGAAGACACAAAGAAATGGAAAAACATTCCATACTCATGGATTGGAAAAACAAATATTGTTAAAATGTCAATGCTACCCAAAGCAATCTACATATTCAATATAACCCTCATCAAAACAGCACCAGCATTCTTCCCAGAGCTAGAACAAACAATTCTAAAATTTGTATGGAACCAGATCAGACCCCAAATAGCCAAAGCAATCCTGAAAAAGAAAACCAAATCTGGAGGCATCACAATTCTGGACTTCAAGTTGTATTACAAAGCTGTAGTCATCAAGACAGTATGTTATTGGCATAAAAGCAGACGCACAGATCAATGGAACAGAATAGAGAACCAAGAAATGGACCTACAAACTGTCAACTAGTCTTTGACATGTGGAAGAAATGGAAAAGCAGAAAAGAATATCCAGTGGAAAAAAGATAGTTTCTTTAGCATATGGTGCTGGGAGAACTGGACAGCAACATCTGGAAGAATAAACCTGGACCACTTTCTTACCTCATACACAAAAATAAACTCAAAAGGGATGAAAGACCTAAATGTAAGACAAGAAGCCATCAAAATCCTAGAGGAGAAAAGAGGCAACAACCTTTTTGACTTCGGCCACAGCAACTTCTTACTTGACATGTCTCCAGTGGCAAGGGAAACAAAAGCAAACATGAATTATTGGGACCTCATCAACATAAAAAGCTTCTGCACAGCAAAAGAACCAATCAGCAAAACTAAAAGGCATCTGACAGACTGGGAGAAGATATTTGTAAATGACATTTCAGATAAAGGGTTAGTCCCCAAATCTATAAAGAATTTATCAAACTCAACACCTAAAAAACAAATAATCCAGTGAAGAAATGGGCAGAAGACATGAATAGACAATTTTCCAAAGAAGACTTCCAGATGGCTAACAGACACATGAAAAAATGCTCAACATCACTCATCATCAGGGAAATACAAATCAAAATACAATGAGATACCAACTCAAATCTGTCAGAATGGCTAAAATTAACAACTCAGGCAATAACAGATGTTGACAAGGAAAGAGGAATCCTCTTGCACTGCTGGTGGGAATGCAAACTGGTACAGCCACTCGGGAAAACAGTATGAAGTTTCCTTAAAAAATTAAAAATAGAACTATCCTACAACTTAGCAATTGCACTACACACACACACTGGAATATTTCTTGGCAATGAAAAAGAATGAAATATTGCCATTTGCAATAAAGTGGATGGAATTANCTATTTACAATTGCACAAAAACCATAAAATACCTAGGAATAAACCCAACCAAAGAGATGAAAAATCTATATACTAAAAACTTTGCAAAGTTTATGAAAGAAATTGAAGAAGACACAAAGAAATGGAAAAACATTCCATACTCATGGATTGGAAAAACAAATATTGTTAAAATGTCAATGCTACCCAAAGCAATCTACATATTCAATATAACCCTCATCAAAACAGCACCAGCATTCTTCCCAGAGCTAGAACAAACAATTCTAAAATTTGTATGGAACCAGATCAGACCCCAAATAGCCAAAGCAATCCTGAAAAAGAAAACCAAATCTGGAGGCATCACAATTCTGGACTTCAAGTTGTATTACAAAGCTGTAGTCATCAAGACAGTATGTTATTGGCATAAAAGCAGACGCACAGATCAATGGAACAGAATAGAGAACCAAGAAATGGACCTACAAACTGTCAACTAGTCTTTGACATGTGGAAGAAATGGAAAAGCAGAAAAGAATATCCAGTGGAAAAAAGATAGTTTCTTTAGCATATGGTGCTGGGAGAACTGGACAGCAACATCTGGAAGAATAAACCTGGACCACTTTCTTACCTCATACACAAAAATAAACTCAAAATGGATGAAAGACCTAAATGTAAGACAAGAAGCCATCAAAATCCTAGAGGAGAAAAGAGGCAACAACCTTTTTGACTTCGGCCACAGCAACTTCTTACTTGACATGTCTCCAGTGGCAAGGGAAACAAAAGCAAACATGAATTATTGGGACCTCATCAACATAAAAAGCTTCTGCACAGCAAAAGAACCAATCAGCAAAACTAAAAGGCATCTGACAGACTGGGAGAAGATATTTGTAAATGACATTTCAGATAAAGGGTTAGTCCCCAAATCTATAAAGAATTTATCAAACTCAACACCTAAAAAACAAATAATCCAGTGAAGAAATGGGCAGAAGACATGAATAGACAATTTTCCAAAGAAGACTTCCAGATGGCTAACAGACACATGAAAAAATGCTCAACATCACTCATCATCAGGGAAATACAAATCAAAATACAATGAGATACCAACTCAAATCTGTCAGAATGGCTAAAATTAACAACTCAGGCAATAACAGATGTTGACAAGGAAAGAGGAATCCTCTTGCACTGCTGGTGGGAATGCAAACTGGTACAGCCACTCGGGAAAACAGTATGAAGTTTCCTTAAAAAATTAAAAATAGAACTATCCTACAACTTAGCAATTGCACTACACACACACACTGGAATATTTCTTGGCAATGAAAAAGAATGAAATATTGCCATTTGCAATAAAGTGGATGGAATTAGAGTGTATTAGGCTAAGCAAAATAAGTCAGAGAAAGTCAGATATCATGACTTCACTCATATGTGGAATTTAAGAAACATATTTAAGAAACAGATGAACAAAAGGGAAAGGAAGCAAAAATAATATAAAAATAGAGGAGACAAACCATAAGAGACTCTCTTTTTTTTTTAATGTTTATTTATTTTTGAGAGACAAAGAGACAGAGCACTAGTGGAGGAGGGGCAGAGAGAGAAGTAGGCACAGAATCTGAAGCGGCTCCAGGCTCTGAGTTATATTCAAAGAGCCCAATGCGGGGCTCAAACTCACAAACTCACAAGGCCTGAGCTGAAGTTGGATGCTTAACCAACTGAACCACCCAGATGTCCCAAGATACTCTTAAATACAGAGAACAAACAGGGTTTCTGGCAGGGTATTGGGTGGAGGGATGGGCTAAATGGGTGAAGGGCATTAAGGAGGACATTTGTTGAGATGAGCACTGGGTGCTATACATAAGTGATGAATCACTAAATTTTATTCCTGAAATCGTTATTACACTTTCTGTTACTAACTTGAGTTTAAATTAAAAAAACAAACTAAAGAAATGTTTAAATATTTATTCACTTAAAAAGTAACAGTAATGGGGAAAAAATAGTAACAGCTGCCTGGCTGGCTTAATTGGAAGAGCATGCAACTCTTGATCTCCGGGTCCTGAGTTCAAGTCCCACGTTGGGTGTAGCAAGTACTTAAATAAATAAAACTTTAAAAAATAACAGTAGGGGTGCCTGGGTGGCTCAGTTGGTTAAACGTCCGATTTTGGCTCAGGTCATGATCTCAGGGCTCGTGGGTTTGAGCCCCATGTGTGGCTCTCTATTGACAGCTCAGAGCCTGGAGCCTGCTTTGGCTCCCTCTCTTTCTGCCCCTCCCCTGCCCCCCCCCAATAAACATTTAAAAAAATTAAAACGCAAAAAAACAGTGACAGCAGCACCTACCTGGCTGGCTCATTCAAGATAGCACGTGACTCTTGATCTAGAGGTTGTAAATTTGAGCCCCACACTGATGTAGAGATTACTCAAAAATGAAATATTAAAAAAAATAACAGCAACAAAACCAGCACATACTGACATAAATAACATTTTATGAAATACAATTTTTTAATAATGATAAAGGGAGGGGCGCCTGGGTGGCTTAGTCAGTTAAGCGTCCGACTTTCGCTTAGGTCATGATCTCGCAGTTCGTGGGTTAGAGCCCCGCGTCGGGCTCTGTGCTGACTGCCAGCTCGGAGCCTGGAGCCTGTTTCAGTCTGTGACTCCCTCTCTCTCTGACCCTCCCCTGCTCACGCTGTCTCTCTCTCTCTCTCTCCTAGAAATAAATAAAACATAAAAAAAAAAATTAAAAAAAATAATGATAAAGGGAATTTTCTACTTAAATTTTTTTTTTAATATTTATTTTTGAGAGGGCAAGAGAGAGAGAGAGCGTGTCAGCAGGGGAGGGGTAGAAAGAGTGGGAGACACAGAATCTGAAGCAGGCTCCAGGCCTTGTGCTGTCAGCACAAAGCCCAATGCGGGACTGGAACCCACAAACTGTAAGATTATGACCTGAGTCGAAGTCAGATGCTTAACGGACTAAGCCACCCAGGCACCCTGGAAATGATCAATTTTTAATGTTTGTGGGACCTTCTTCTGGACCCAGGGAAGCTATACTTTAACTTTTACCAAGGTCAGGATGACTTCAAGCCATGAGCTCTGTTTCAGCCCCAAGCACTCATTGTACATCTGCTTCCATAGCAAATCACCTAAAAGAAACATTTCAAACTAAAGATAGGAGTAAAAAAACCTCCCTCAGTTCCGTTCCCATACCTCCAAAACCTGTAACCTTGCACACACTGCAAGCATAAGATAGTAATTTTCTGGAATGTCCTTCATCATGATGATTTGTAACTCTTGATGTAACAAAAAACATATACAACCCTGTATTAAACATCCTTTCTCTGGAACACTCTCTTCCTTGTGAAGATTGTACATCCTGGGCCACTGTCCTCACTCAGCTCTAAGAAAACTCTCTTCCTTTTTTTTTTTTTTAAAGAAATTCTAAAAGGTTTGCTCCTCTTGCGTTGACAATGGTGAGAAGAGTGGCATTCTTTTACTTTTTAAAATATCTTTAAACTCTGACCTAATAGAAGATTTGGCCACATGAATTTTCACATCTGCTTTTGCAATCAATCTATTCTGATATCCCATGTCACACAGCCTCGGGAAAATTCCACCGTACGCTCCGCAGAGAATGAGTGAAAAGGTCAAATATCTTAGCATTATTATAAAAATAAATGTTGTTTAATTGGTTTTTATGAAAATTAATTTTGACATTGCAAGACCCCTAAAATGATCCAGGGGACTCCTAAATCCCCAGACATAGTTTGAGCACCTGGTTATATAATGAATCCCCCAAGAGCTGATGTAATAAAGCCTTGCCCCATTTCCTGGCTCCAGTTGATTAGTTTAAAGTTGGGTTCCTGACAAATACCAGACCAAAGAGCCCTTCTGTAGAGTTATTATGCTTGGGACCAGCAGCCTGGAACTCAGACTGCTTTATGTGATGGAGAGTCTAAGGAGCCATGTTTTCTTTTGTTTTTCTTCTACCTATAGAAAAAGCCTTTCCAGGGCTCCTGGGTAGCTCAGTCAGTTAGGCGTCCAACTTCGGCTCAGGTCATGATCTCGCAGTTCGTGGGTTCGATCCCCTCATGGGGTTCTGTGCTGGCAGCTCAGAGCCTGGAGCCTGTTTCAGATGCTGTGTCTCCCTCTCTCTGCCCCTCCCCCACTCATGCTCTGTCTCTGTCTCAAAAATAAATAAAAATATTAAAAAAAGAAAAAGAAAAAAGAAAAAGCCTTTCCATGGTGAGTTAATAACGAAAGTAGGCCACTCCAAAAGCAGAGAAAAGAGACAGAAGGAACATCCAGACCATATTCAAATTCCTGGTTCTTACTGTTCCTAAAGCTCGGGTGAGCATCTTGTCCTTGAGTTTTGGGCCGCTTTATTTTCCTTATGATAAATCCCACTTTTTTAAAAAGATTTTTTTATTTATTTAAGTAATCTCTACACCCCATGTGGGACTTAAACTCACAACCCCAAGATCAAGAGTCACATGGCCTACAGAATGAGCCAGCCAGGGTGACCCATAAATCCAGCGTTTTGGTTTAGATTAGTGGTAACTGGATCTCTAACCCTTGCAACCGAAAGAATCTTAATGAAGGCAATATTACTCAAGTCTTGTCTTCTTGAGGTTCCCCCCCATTTTTATTAAAACAAAGTAACAAAAAATGCTGAAGTAAGCTAGCTCAATGAAAGACAACCCTGACTGAACAAATCCCAACCTTAAAGGTTTAGACTACGGTGCTGTTGGTGTGAGAATGAAGCATTTTAGGTCTTCCTATGTGAAAAAAACACTTTAAATTACTTTGACCTTGTCAGTAACTCTGACTCCAAATTAAGCCATAACACAATTAAGCTCCCCACCACGTACCCCTACCAGGAGGTAGTACTTTTAGCTTCTCAAATTACAGGTACAAACAACCTTCCTCTGTTTAAATTCTCCAAGTCCCAAAAGACTAGCATTGTTAAACATCTACAATTTTCAGGAAAGGCCTTCGCGGGCCCTAGATTCCATATATTCTTGGTGATCTACAATACGGGACCTTCCTGCTGCAGTTGTATAAAAGGGCATAATTAGAGCCATACCTTAGAGATCAGGTGTTTTGATTTGTGAGCTCCATATACAATGAACAAGTAAGGCACACTCGCCCCCTGGCTTCTTTTTAATGTGATTTTTATAAATGTTCATGCTCTAAACAAACTGATATACTAGAAAATTATATAATGAATTAAGACTGCACTAACCCTGGCCCAAACATCCTGATTTCTTCTCCTCTCTAGGAAAACATATTTAAAAGCTATTCAAGGACCAAAGGTCTTCGCAGAATGCAGTGCGTCTCTCTGGGTCTGTTTGTGTCTGTCTTTACAATTGCATGACCTCAAAGACAAAGAAACTCAAATAAGCAAGAAGCAAAAGCAGAAGAGTTGCAGAGGTGGGAAAAACATTCCAGAGTTATGCAATTGGTAACATTAGTAACATACTTTTGAATTGCCAGCACAACGGGAATGAGAGGCCCCACAAAAGTCGTGACCCCTGAGAAAGAACCGCTAGATTCTTTTTTCAAGAAAATTACATGTGATGAAAACTATTTTAGTTTTCTTCTTTCACCTTTTCATTCTTAAATTGGACATTCCTCTTCCTCTCCTGAGCCACATCCAGAAATCCTTCAATGGATTTCTGTTACGCTAGAGTGGAAAGGCATTAATAGTTGAAGCCAAAAGATCAAAGGTCAGACCTGAGTACTATCACTTACTAGCTGCAAAGCCCCAAAGTTGGTGGAATAATATCTCCCTTAAAATGCTGATGTGAGTTTAAATGAGGTCATGTGTGTGTCAGTTAAGACTACTTTGAATGAGGGGCACCTGGATAGCATCGGACCCTTGATTTCGGCCCAGGTCATGACCTTGTCATTCATGGGACTGAGCCCCTTGTCAGGCTCTGTGCTGACCTTGTGGAGCCTGATCTGACACTCTCTCCCCCTTGCTCTCTGACCCTCCCCCACTCACACTCTGCCTCTCTCTCAAAATAAATGAACATTTAAAAAAAGACTACTTTGAATGAATGTTACAGAAAGGGGATTGGCTCACATAATTGGAAAAGCCAGAAGAAGGACTAGTTTCAGGGAAAGCCTGATTGAGTATCCCTAACGATGTTACCAGTGTGTCAGTTTTTCTTAAGGAACAAGGTAATATTACCTTAAGGAAGATTCCCTCAGGTAGCAATATGGTTGTGAAGAACTCCTGGGGCTACGTCCTTTTTCAGTCATGTTCAATCAAAGAGGGAAAGACTCTTCCAGCATCTTCTGTGGAACAGGAGATTTTCTCTTCCAGGAGTCCTAGCAAACATTTCAACCGCATCCTGGTTCTTAATGGGGTTCCATATCCTCCCTGAACTAATCTTTAAAGTCAGGGGAATAGCATTTGCTGAAAATTTTAAAGCAGGCAACCAGGTACGAAACATGGGATCAGTTCCACTCACACCACCCAACTGGGAAAAATGAGGAATTATGTATGAAGAAGGAAGAGGCTGGGAAATGGATGCAGGGCGTTGACTATGGGGGAGGCTGTGCCTGGAAATAGGGTGCTGAGGAAACTGAGGTGAATTACATCTCTAGGGTTAGTGGGGGAAACATATCCTTCCAAAGGATTAAGGATTGGCTGGCACCCTTGCCAATTAGACCTTCAGAATGCTCCCTAGCACCTTAAATACTTGAGATTGTATCCCCATTACTCATCCTTACCTTTCCATAGAGTTTAGGATTTCTATATCTATAAACCATGTGGTTTAGTTTTGTTGCTTTTTTAAACACAATGTTAAGTCCCATTTAAAAAAAAAACTTTTAGGGGCGCCGGGGTGGCTCAGTCGGTTAAGCGTCTGACTTCAGCTCAGGTCATCATCTCATGGTTCGTGGGTTCAAGCCCTGCATCGGGCTCTGTCCTGACAGGCAGCTCAGAGCCTGGAGCCTATTTCAGATTCTGTATCTCCCTCTCTCTCTGAACCTCCTCTGCTCACTCTGTCTCTCTTTCTCTCAGAAATGAATAAAACATTTTTTAAATAAAAAACATTTTTTTAGATTTATTTATTTATTCATCTCTATACCCAACATGGGGCTTGAACTCATGACCCGGATATCAAGAGTTGCATGCTCTTCCATCTGAGCCAGCCAGGTGCCCCCAAGATTTGCCTGTTTTTTAATTTTATAGAATTTAAGATACCATAATTTAATGTCTTACTAAGAATATATATATATATATGGTAACTAAATCATGACCCAGTGCTAAAAAGTCATCAATTGTAAGATGGGGTGCCTGGCTGGCTCAGCCAGTAGAGCATGCAACTCTTGATCTCAGGGTTGTGAGTTCAAGCTCTGTTGGGTGTAGAAATTACTTAAAAACAAAATCCTTTTATTTTTTTTAAATTTTTGAAAATATTTTTATTTATTTCTGAGAGAGAGAGAGAGAGAGAACAGGGGAGAGTCAGAGAGAGAGGAAGATACAGAATCCAAAGCAGGCTCCAGGCTCTGAGCTAGCTGTCAGCACAGAGCCCGAAGCGGGGCTTGAACCCATGAACCGCGAGATCATGACCTGAGCAGAAGTTGGACGCTCAACCAACTGAGCCACCCAGGCGCCCCAAACCAAATCTTTTTTTTAAAAATGTAGGGGCACCTGGGTGGCTCAGTCGGTTAAGTGTCTAACTTCAGCACAGGTCACGATCTCACAGTTTGTGTGTTTGAGCTCACGTCAGGCTCTGTCCTGACAGCTTGGAGCCTGCTTTGGATTCTGTGTCTCCCTCTCTCTGCTCCTCTCCTGCTCACACTCTGTCTCTCTCTCAAAAATAAATAAACATTAAAAAAAGAAAGTAAGGGGGTGCCTGGGTGGCTCAGTCAGAGTCTGACTTCAGCTCAGGTCATGATCTCACAGTTCGTGGGTTCGAGCTCCGCGTCGGGCTCTGTGCTGACAGCTAGCTCAGAGCCTGGAGCCTGTCTTCAGATTCTGTATCTCCCTCTCTCTCTGACCCTCCCCTGATCATGCTCACTCTCTCTCTCTCTCTCTCAAAAATAAATAAAACATGTCAAAAAAAAAAAAAAGAAAGTAAGACACAGGTGCCTGGATGGCTCAGTCAGTGAAGCACCCTACTTCATCTCAGGTTATGATTTCACAGTTTGTGGGTTAAGACCCCATGCCCAGCTCTTCACTAATCAGTACAGAGCCTCCTTGGGATTCTCTCTCTCTCCCTCTCTCTCTATCTATCCCCCACCTCTTTCAAAATAAATAAATAAACTTTCTAAAAAGATTGTAAGACAACAAATTTCAGCATTGTTAAAAAAATGTAAAAACAAAGTGCATCTTAGAAAGGATGAAATACAGGATAATACAATATATGGTATTATCTTGTATGGTTACTTCTGTCTTGCATCTTTGGCTTAATATGTTTGTAAGATTCATCCGTGTCTTTTATATTCCAATTTCATGTAATGCATGAATATACCACATTTTAATCTTTGTTATTATTTATGGATATTTAAATTATCATCAGTTTTTTTCCTCATATAAATAATGCTGCTGTGAACATTCTTATTCATATCTCTTGGTATACATGGGCATAAGTTTCTCTACATACCTGCTAATAGAATTGCTGAGCTAGAATGAGCCAATTTTCACCTTCCTTACATGATACCAAACTGCTTTTACAAATGGTTCTTCTTTGGGGCGCCTGGGTGGCTTAGTCAGTTGGGCGACCGACTTGAGCTCAGGTCATGATCTCACAGCTTGTGGGTTCGAGCCCCGCGTTGGGCTCTGTGCTGACAGCTCAGAGCCTGGAGCCTGCTTCAGATTCTGTGTCTCCCTCTCTCTCTGACCTTTCCCCACTCGTGCTCTGTCTCTGTCTCTCTCTCTCAAAAATAAACACACATTTAAAAAATAAAAAACAAACAAAAAACACAAATGGTTCTTTCATTTCTCACTTTCCCCAGGAGAGTCCAGAGTCCCTATTACTCCATATCCTCATCAACACTTGAAAAAAAAGAAAAGAAGACAAGTTCATTTTTACCAATCTGATGAGTCAGTGGTTTTTTTTTTTAAATGTTTTATTTATTTCGGAGAGAGAGACACAGCGTGAGCAGGGAAGGGTCAGAGAGAGAGGGGGATACAGAATCTGAAACAGGCTTCAGGCTCTGAGCTGTCAGCACAGAGCCTGACGCGGGGCTCGAACCCACGAACTGCGAGATCATGACCCGAGCCGAAGCTGGGCATTTAACCGACTGAGCCACCCAGGCGCCCAGAGTCAGTGGTTTTTATCTTACTGCAGCTCTAATTTACATTTCCTTTATAGTAACATGGTTGAACATCTTCTGTGTCTCATTTGGATTTCTTCATTTGTTCAAGTCTCTTGTCCATTTTTTTATTGGGATGTCTTTTTCTTCTTGAATTATAGGAGTTCTTTGCATATTCTGGATATAAGCCTTTTTGTTTTGTTTTTGTTTTTATGCATTGTAAATATATTTTCCCATTGGGTGGCTTGTCTTTTTGCTTTCTTTATTGTGTATTTTGATGAACCGAGGTTCATGTTTTAAATGTAGCTGCATTCATGTATAGGGGAGACAAAACTTTACCTCTACCTCCTTAGGGTCTCTGGTTGGGATTAGGAATTAAACTGACATAAGCAGATTAACAAGAGAAAGACACCCATATTTTTAGATGTATATGGGAGCTGTGACAGGAAAGTGAGACCCAACGAAGAAGTTAAGAGTAAAACACTTATATACTAAGATGGACAAAGAGTAGTAAATAGAGAAAATGGAACAGGACAAAGCATCTTGAGTCCAAGCAGTTAACTGTGAAGTGACTAGGAAGATAAGACTTAGTTGAACAAAATTTGTTTGTATACATTTCCCCTAATCTTTGACTCTGATTCTCTATCTCTGGTGATAAGAATGTTTTTTTTTTCTTCCTGGAATTGGGAAGGCATCTTTCACATCTTTCAAAGTACCAGTCACTTTCCTGGGCACTTTGACCCTTGCGTTTTCATTTCACTTAATATTTTAGACTCTAGGAGATTCAGAAAAACACTTGGAAACACAATCATTATAAGCAAAGCATAAGAAGAAATAGAATTTTCCTTTTTTGTTTCAAAAACCCAGGTTCCATACCATATTCCAGAAAGGAGCCTAGGAATGGTCTTCAGTGGTTGGTTATGTATGGCAGGAAAGGGAAGGAACAGACTGGAGTAGCAGAAAACAGAAGACAAAGTTAATGCAAGATATGACTCAGGTCTTCAGCATAGGGGTCCAGGTGAATGGGGTACCATTTGCTGGTGGAGGGAACAGCAAAAGGAACAGAACACAAATTCAGGACTCTTGATTCCAAGTTTAAAAAACAGAAAGTAAGGGGCGCCTTGGTTGGCTCAGTTGTTAGAACATGTGACTCTTGATCTCAGGGTTTTAAGTTGGAGCCCCAGTTGGGTGTAGAGATGACTTAAAAATAAAATTCCAAGTGTTCAAATGATGTCATGACTCCCCTTTTTATTAAGTTCTCTGTTTTTTTTTTCTGCATGTGATGTTCACTGTCTCCGATTCCTCCTGGCTCTCTCCTCACAGGTAAAAATGAAAATCTACATTGTCCTTTAAGGTCATAATCCCAGAGAAACAGATTAAGAGGAAACATATCCTAGGATAGTCTGGCAGAAATTTCCAGAAAAGATTTCGATTTTCCTGGGTTGTAGTCACATCCCCACCCAGATCTGTATAGTCTAAGACTCGTACTGTTTACCACTACTGAACATTATCTTAGCACTGAAGAGCCTAGAATTAAGTCCTCCATTAAGAGCAACCTCGGGCTGCACGTAGCCCCAGTTCCAGGAAAAGCCTCAGATTGTTCAAGGCTAAAGCCATCCTCGGACCGCCCTCAGATCAGCTAATCAAAAAACATTCCTATGGTCTGAGTCAAGGCTGGGAACTGCGAGCAGTTATTTTATACAAAGTAGCCAATTTCTCACCGCTTGCCTGAACCCCAGGTGGGCCCTTTAAACTCACCTCATAATTGGTCATTTTCAAAGGATTCTCAAAAGTCATGATTGGGTTCCACCAAAAGTAATGAACACCTCACAGATCCTGAATGGTCAAAGCTGTTACCATGGGTGTTGTACAATTGTAATTGGTGTTTTATGTGATGATGCTACACGTACTGTAACACCCCCATCCCTTACGCCTTAAAAACCATATTCGCTATTGCTCTGGGCTTCACCTTGCTGCCACTACACTGGTAGGCGGATGAGCCCCTGCTTGAGCTTGTAATAAAGACCCTTTTGTATTTGCATCAGTGTCGGCTCCTTGGAGGTCTCTGGGGACTCGCGAATCGGGCACAACAGCACTAGCCTTCCCCTCCACCCCCGCCCCTATCCATCTTCTTATTTAGACTCTAAGCTTCTCAAGGGCAAAGGATCATTTATTTTTTTTTTAGCCTGAGCATTGGCACCGTGTTTGGCACATGGTATTGGATCCTTTAAAAAAAAAATGTGTTGCACTAACTTGAACTAGACACATCTAAACTCTGATGGATGTATAAACTGAGTTAATTCAGTATCTTGAAAGTATAGCTAAGTTGTATAATAAGAAAATACAAGGTAGATGAATTACAGGGTAGAAAAAATTGTGGTACACTTATGCTTCGTTTCTGTGGAAGCAAATCATACCCAACGAGTCCATTAGAGTTCTCTGAATGTGCAGATGGACAAAAGGACAAGATAGAACCAGCAGACCTTGCCTGGTGTTGCAAAAAGCCTTTGATGTGGAAATCTATCAAAGGCTTTTAGGAAAATGACATTACCCTGGAGTTTTAGAATTCTATTGTTGTTGGTTTTGTTTTAATTTGTTTTTAAAATTGCATCTAGGAAACAGAAGCAAAGTCAAATGGAAGATCGGGAATAAGTGAGAAAGTGTAAATGACACGGACTTATTTTTTTTTAATTTTTAAAATATTTATTTATTTTTGAGAAAGAGAGAGTGTGTGTGTGTGTGTGTGTGTGTGTGTGTGAGCTGGGGAGGAGCAGAGAGAGAGGGAGAGACAGAATCTGAGGCAGGCTCCAGCCTCTGAGCTGTCCGCACAGAGCCAAAAGCAGGGCTAGAACTCATGAACCACAAGATCACGACCTGAGCTGAAGTCGGAGGCTTAACGGACTGTACCACCGAGGGGCCTCACGATGGGGGCTTATCTTATTAAATATTTAATAAATTATCAAGAAGTGGTATGGACAATGCGATTTTTAGCACAATATTAATATTTTAATATTAATGCAATATTTAGCTGATTAAGACAAAAATAAACTAATGGAAAATACCTTGCAGCACAGCCACTGGTCTTAGCAGTCTTGAGTCAGGAGAACCCAGCCAGGTGGGGTGTTTTGGAGGTCTGGAGGTCTGCAGGTCCCCCACTCCTCTTTTTCTTCAGTGATGAGCTCTGTAGCCATATCAACACTTTCACCTCCAGGTTAATGAAGAGGATAATGTGGAGCACGTATGGGTTTTGACCTCACTGAGGGGGGCCTCACTGAGGGGGCCAAAGATAAGTGTAATGTGGGAGAAATCATGGTCTGGAACCATGACCACCAGGAGACTGCAGTCCTCGGGACCAACCTCAAATTGTCCTGCTAACTCAGTTGACTGACCCATAACCTGCCTGAAGTCAGGTCTGGTCCTGTGCGGATCACCTGGTGGCAGCAGACTATTAGTGAAGAAGAGTGGAGTGAGAAGGTGGAAGCTGAGTTGTGCCCAATTTTACCTGCCAAGAAGCAGGAGGGCGGGCCCTAAGCCCTTTTTGGTCAGCTAACTGCCTGCCATATATGCTGTGGACAAGATTCCTGTACAGGTTTCAAGAATTTTAAATGGGTATTCTCCATTAAAGAGGAGGGTTGCAGGTAGGGAAGGTCTTAGGAGAGAAACAGGTCTCATTTTCCATAGGACCCTGATGTTCTTCTAATCCTATACCATGCCTATGGCTTCTCTTTTCCCCAGGAGTGGGAGAACTTCTATCCAGTGAACCTCTTAATTTTCTTAATGTTTATTTTTGAGAGAGAGAGAGGTTGAGAGAGAGAGAGAGAGAAAGAGAGAGAGAGAGAGAGAGAGAAAGAGAGAATGAGTGGGGGGAAGGAAGAGAGAGAAAGAGACACAGGATCCAAAGCCGACTTCAGGCTCTGAGCGGTCGGCACAGAGCCCGATGAGGGGCTTGAACCTACCAACTGTAAGATCATGACCTGAGCTGAAGTCGGATGCTCAACTGAATGAGTCACCGAGGCCCCTCTATCCAGTGAACTTCTACCCTGACCCTCTCTTCCCATTTGCTATAAGGTTGAAGGTCAGCATCCGAAGCTCATTTTTAACACTTGTCACATTTTTGGGTGAAGGTTGGAATAAAATGGTATGGGGGTATTTTGTTTTGTGGGATTTTTTTTTTTTTGCAAAAAAAAAAAGGAAAGGAAAATAGTGGTAGATGGCTTGAATTTAGAAAAGGTTCATTATGCATTTAGGGTTAAGTATAACAGTGTGGGTAATAGGAAATGGCAGCCAGAGTCTTTGCTTCAACTGGATGGACCTATTTCCCTGTATTTTCTCACTTTTCCATGTACTTCCTGTCCACTCCCCACATTTGTGTGCTCAGTTGAAGAGAATTTTACCAGCTAAAGGAAAATCCTATTTCAGACAAGGGAATACTACAATCTCCAAACCTTCAAGGATTGAGGTAGGGGAGATGTATGGGACAAATGGGGGGAAAATGAAGTAATACAGACTGGAAAAAAAATATCTTTTCAAGGAAGTAAAGAGGGGATGAATGAGCACAAGAAAGATATAACAAATCTGAAGAAAGTTCAGAGAAAAGAAACTGTAATATTCACAGAGATAAAGTCCTTCCATTGAAGGATGTCAAAAAAACGAAATCCTACATCACATATGAAATGTTCGGATAAAATAATAAAGGACCAAGAGATGATTAAAAACATCACAAAATTGGGGCGCCTGGGTGGCTTAGTCGGTTACGCGTCCGACTTTCGCTTAGGTCATGATCTCGCGGTTCGTGGGTTCGAGCCCCGCGTCGGGCTCTGTGCTGACTGCCAGCTCAGAGCCTGGAGCCTGTTTCAGAGTCTGTCACTCCCTCTCTCTCTGACTCTCCCCTGCTCACGCCGCTGTCTCTCTCTCTCTCTCTCTCTCTCTCTCCTAGAAATAAATAAAACATTAAAAAAATAAATAAATAAAACAAAACTAAATTAAAATAATTTTAAAAAATCACAAAATTCGAAACTGTTCTTACTTTTTGAAGCTTAGAGGTAGTTTAAGAACAACAAAAAGACTCGATGTGACTTAATGAACTTGTTTTTCAAAGGGTGGGTAGGGATTGAAAATGCAAATACTTTGGTGAGCCTGGGTGGCTCAGTCGGTTGAGCATCCCGCTTGGGCTCAAGTCATGACCAAGGCTGGTGGGTTTGAACCCCACATCAAGGTCTTATATGGGCATGGAACCCACTTCAGATCCTCTATCCTGCCCCCATCTGCCCCTCCTGCTCAATCTCCCTTGCCACCAAAGTAAATAAACTTTAGGGGCACCTGGGTGGCTCACTCAGTTAAGCAACCAACCTGGGCTCCGGTCATGATATCCCTGTTCCCGAGTTCGAGCCCCACAGGTGGCTCTGTGCTGACAGCTCAGAACCTGGAGCCTGTTTGGGATTCTGTGTCTCCCTCCCTCTGCCCCTCTCCTGCTTGCACTCTTGTCTATCTCAGAAATAAATATTTTTTTAAAAAAATTTTTAAAGAAAAAAGAAAATGCAAATGCCTTAATGAGGGTTTTAAAATAAAACCCTAGAGGACAAATACATCAGGTATTGCTAAGCCCTACTTGGGAACTCGAGGGGTGATGTAGGTGGCGACCAGGGTCAAAGTGTCTGGACTTCCAGTCTCGGCTTGTCCACGTCTACTTATTAATGCTGTCTACTTATTAATGCTGCGTGTGCGCCTGGGGGCAAACGACTGAGTATTTCTGAGCCTATTTCTTAGCTGTAAAACGGCTATAACCATAATACCTGTCCCGACTCCTTCAAAGGGTGGTTTGGTGTTCAAACGAAGCCACGTATTTGACGTGTTTTAAGTACCATAAGGTGGTGCAGAAACATAAGGGATGTTTTGTTTTGTTGTTACTGCATCGCTGGAATTATTGCAAACTCGCAGACAAGGAGCATCTAGGAAAGGGCGATTTGGCTCATCCACGTAGAGATCGTGCAGTTTGATCAATTCTTGTCCCTCATTTGCCGAGGTATTTTGTTGAGGAAAACTTCTCAGTTTTCTACCTTGCAGCAGAGGTTAAAATAAACTGCCAAGAAGCCACCGAAACGCCAAGACTGTCAGAAAGGAGTTTTCCGCGGAAGCGCTATCTTCTCTTTGACGTGGACTGCGAGCTGTGCGATCCATGGATGCCGGCCACCGAACAGCAATCGGTAGAACTGGTCGTCCAGTAACGTAGTTAGTATAATTCCATTCTGATACATTTAACGATTTGTCACAATCCTCCGGGGTAAGCAGGATGCTGCAACGAGCTTCCAACTCCGAGCGTCCCGCTCTGCGCTCCCGGACGTGGAGCGGGAATAATGCGCGCGCACTCGGCCTCGACCGCTCCCGGGACTCGCGAACGCGCCTCCCCGGCCCGGCCCGGCCCGGCCTGGCCCTGCTCCCGNGCGGGGCTGCGACCGCCCCGGGGTGGGCGTGAGAGCGGCCGGCCGGAATTGGGGAGGGAGCAGGCCTGGGGACCGCAGCCCCGCGGGGAGAGAAGTTAGATCGCCCGGGTAAGTTTCTCTTCCGGGCTCCAACTGGAATTGTGTTTTGACAGGTTGGGAGGGAGACAATACCGAGTGTTTGATAAAAGGAGTCTGTGCTTGGAGTAGTTGAATGGCTAAAAGCGTGCGTTTTCAGTGCCGTATCATTTGCACAGCTGTTCACTAGCCTTACCCCGAGGATGAGAACTTTCTCGCCGTCTTTTTGGAGAGGCTCGGAGGAGTGTTGCTTCTGCTGTGAACTATGATAGCACCCCTTTTACATACCAGCACAGATAATAAGGACTCTGGATTAGGCCTGATTTACAGAAGCAGTCTTGGGTATCTTTACCAGAGAACGGTTCCCTCTGCCAAAACATCTCACTGTAATGAGGAAATAGGCAATTTTACAGAATTACTTAGGGTTTTCCAACTGACAGAATCTTTTGTCTCTGAATAGCATCCATTTCTTTTAGGTTGCTGGAATACTTTACTTTCTTGAAATGTGGAAGGAAGATTTGAAATAGAAAGAACTATACATGTTGATGGAAGCTGTGATTAAACTGTCCTGGAATTTTGAAAAACCTTTAGAGCTTTCCTATGACTTGTTTTAGAGCCGAGAATCTAGGCCCAGGGAGATGAGTGACTTGCTGTGGGGTTCCACAGCCGGCCAGGGATTGGGCCATGACTGGATGCGAGCTTCTCTGTGCCCCCATTTAGAGAGCTCTTTTCGCTACACTCCTGAGCCTCTTAGTCTTCACTGAGAAATGCATTCTTAACCACCAAGACTGGTGCCTGTAGTCTTTGTGCAATAAAGTTGAAAGCAGAAATGATAGAGTGGCTCACTCTGATTCTGACTGGGGACATTTCTTTTCAAGTTTTCGTAGGCCTGTAACTATTTTCGCCCAATTACAGGCACGGTCCATTCTTGCATGCAGTCATTAAACCCACGGGTCAATATTCTGTCCCCACCAAGCCAAACTACTGTTTTGTGCCCCAACATCAGCATTTAAACAAGTTCTTTGTATCAGACTTTCATTTGAAGATTTAAAACACCTCTGTTGCATTTGCTAGCTTATACTGCCTAGCTTCCATGTATTTTCTTGTTGAATTACAGGAGTCTCTGTTGTGAGTCGTGGGTTAACCTTCAGAAGTGCAATGTCAAATGATTCTGATCATATTCTAGTCAGCGAACTTCATATATCAAAGTTGTACCTTGTGTTCAGTTAATTACACTGTGATCATTGAAAGTCAGCTTTGCGTTTTGCATTATATTAGTTGCTATGGTAGAAAAGAACTGTAATATATAGCCTTTGCCCTCAGGAAGGATAAGGTGTATTCTTATGACTCTAGAAGACAATCTAGTACATTCTATGAATACAAAGAATGCTGTAGGTGTTCTGGTTAGAGGGAGTTGAGTGAGACCTTAGGAGTGTAAAGAACTTCCTGGAACACTTGGGACTTGAGCTAGCCTATGAGGGTTTAGATTTACAGAGATACTGGAGCAGTTACTCTGTGAGGGAAAAGCGAGAATATGATGTGGCGATTAGCTTTGGGGGAGGGGAATAGAGTAGAGGGAAACTAGGATGAGCTGACAACTGAATTTGGAAGGCTAAAAGGAAAAAAATCTCACAGTTGGATATCTCTAGGAGAGTTTGAGTATTAGTTTGAGGAGATTTGGATTTTTATCCTCTTGGGCAAGATATGCGGAGCCTTTGAAAGGTTGGAAGCCAGATACTAATGTGATAAACCAGAAAGGTGAACCTGTCTGTGATCTACAGGTTGAGTTCGAATGAGGAGAGAATGGAATGAACCAGCAATGATAGTAGCTGTTGCAGGCACCTAAATATGAAGAGGTGAGACTGCAGACTAGGATAGAATCAGTAGAAAGGATGCATGGCAGGTGTTGTTTTTGTTTTTATTGTGGTAAAATATACATAAGCATAAATTTTGACCGGTTTTAAGTGTAGTTCTGTGGCATTATGTACATTCACGTTGTTGTGGAGCCATCACCACCGTCCGTCTCCAGAACCTTTTCATCCTCCCCTACTGAAACTCTTTACTTCGTAAACACTAACTCGCATTTCATTTCCCTTTACTCCCAACCTCCTGGCAACCATCATTCTACTTTCTGCCTCTATGAATTTGATTACTCTAGGTACCTCATGTTAGTGGAATCCTGTAATATTTGTCCTTTGGTGTTTGGGTGATTTCATTTCACATAATGTTTTTAAGGTTCACTCATGTTGGAGCATTTGTCAGAATTTGCTTCAATTTTAAAGCAAAATTTCTGGGTATAACCCAGAAAATTTTACTTTCCGACCAGCAATGCACAAGAGCTACAATTTCTCCAATTCTCACCAACACTTGTTATTTTCTGTTATTTTGATAATCCCATCCTAATGGATATGAACTGATTTGTCATTTTAGGTATTATTATTATTAATTAATCTCCACACCCATCAGGAGGCTTGAACTCACAACTCGGAGACCAAGGGTTACATGCTTTAATGACTGAGCCAGCCTAATGCCCCCCATTGTGGTTTTGATTTGTATTTCTCTAATGTCTAATGATTTCTTCTTGTGCTTCTCAGTCTTTTGTATATCTTCTTTGGAGAAATACTAGTGAGTTCTTTTACCGTTTTTTAATCTGCTTGTTTGCTTTTTTGTTGTTGAGTTGTAGGAGTTCTTTATATATTCCAAATATCAGTCCCTTATCAGGTATATGATTTGCAAATATCTGCCATTCCCTGGATTGCCTTTTTGCTCTGTTGAGTGTCCTTTGATGCACAAAAGTTTAAAAAAAATTTTTTTTAATGTTTTAGTTATTTTTGAGAGACCGAGAGAGACAGAGCATGAGTGGGGAAGAGGCAGAGGGAGGGGAAGACTCAGAATCCGAAGCAGGCTCCAGGCTCCGAGCTGTCAGTACAGAGCCTGATGGAGGGCTTGAACCCATGAACTGTGAGAACATGACCTGAACTGAAGTTAGATGCTTCACCTTCGGAGCCCACCCAGGTGCCCCGATGCACAAAATTTTTAATTTTGATGAAGCCCAGTTTATGTATTTTTTCTTTGTTGCTTATACTTTTGGTGTTATATCCAAGAAATCATTGTCAAATCCAAAGTTATGAAGCTTTCCTCCTAGAAAAGTCTTACATTTAGATCTTTACATGTGGATATCCAGTTTTTCTCAGCACCATTTCTTGAAAAGACTGTCTTTTTTCCATTGAATGGTTTTGGCATCCGTACTGAAAATGACTTGATTATACTGTGCATGACTTTATTTCTGAACTCTATTGTGTTGGTCTCTGAGTCTGTCCGTATGCCAGTACCACATTGTTTTGATTACTGTAGCTTTATAGTAATTTTGAAATCAGGAAGTGTTAGACCTCCAACATTGTTCTAATTCAAGATTGTTTTGGCTGTTTGTGGTCCCTGGAGACTCCATATGAATTTTAGGATAGGATTTTTTATTTCTGCAAAAAAAAAAAAAATGCTATTAGGATTTTTTTGTTAGGGATTACACTGAATCTATAGATTGGAGCAATATTGACATACTAATATTAAGTCTTACAGTCCATAAACACCAGGTATATTTCAACTTATATGTATCTTTAATGTCTTCCCACAACATTTTGTAGTTTTCAGTGTAACAGTCTTTCATCTCCTTGGTTAGTTTATTCCTTAGTATTTTACCCTTTCTGAAACTATCATAAGTAGGATCGCTTTTTAAATCTCCTCTTTGGAATATTCATTATTATTATTTTAATTTCTGAGAGAGAGAGAGACAGACAGACAGAGACAGAGATAGCATGAGCAGGGGAGGGTCAGAGAGAGAGGGAGACACAGAATCTGAAACAGGCTCCAGGCTCTGAGCTGTCAGCACAGAGCCTGACACGGGGCTCAAACCCATGAACCATGAGATTATGACCTGAGCCGAAGTCGGAGGCTTAACCAACTGAGCCACCCAGGCGCCCCTGGAATATTCATTATTGATATTTAGAACACAGCTCATTTTTGTGTGTTAATTTTTGTATCCTGCAGCTGTATTGAAAGCATCTATTAGTTCTAACAGGTTTTTGTGTGTGTGTAATCTAGTTTTCTACATGTAAGATAATGTCTTCAACGATGATAATTTTATTTCTTCCAATTCGAATGCCTTTTATTTCTTTTTCTTGCCTAATTGTTCCGGCTAGGACTCTTAGTATTATATATATTGAATAGAAGTGGTGAAAATGTACATCCTTGTCTTGTCCTGATCTTGGAGGAAAAATGTTCAGTGTTTGACCATTGAATATGACGTTAGCTATGGGTTTCCTTTTATTATGACCTTTATTATGTCGAAATGGTATCCTTATATTCCTGGTTTGCTAGTGTTTTAGCAGTTGTGTTTTAATGGGGGGAAAAAAACCAGTTATGGGTGCTAAAAGCATCTCTAGCCTGGTGAAAGGGAAAATTGTGTTGTTGGCAAAATAGCATATTAATGCCCAGTTGATGTTTTAGGCATTGTCTCTGTACATTTGCAGTCATGTTTTGGCTGAAGAAAAATAGTACTATAGTTAATTCAGTAGAGAAAAGTGACACTAATCAAATAATCGTATAAATATCTTCCTGAATAACTTTAGTATAATTTTGCTCACAACTGTATTCCCAGCATCTAGCATAGTGCCAGGACATAGGTGCTCATTGAAGTTATTATTTGAATTAAGCAGAAGACTTAAAATTTAACCAAATAAGCTAAAACACTACATTGCTTATAATTTTTTAGTGGCAAAGTATTTATTTTTATTTTATTTTAAACCATCTTCCCTGAATCTAGTCCTGGTACAGTGGTAACAAAACGTGATCAGACTTCTCTGCTTTGAAAGGGAACAGGCAAGTGACTTTTTCTAAAATAAGTTTCTTTAAAAGTGAGGCCCGGGCGCCTGGGTTGCTCAGTTGTTAAGTGTCCGACTTCAGCTCAGGTCATGATTTTACACTCTGTGGGTCTATGAGTTCAAGCCCCGCATTGGACTCTGTGCTGACAGCTCAGAGCCTGGAGCCTGCTTCGGATTCTGTGTGTGTGTCTCTCTCTGCCCCTCCTACGCTCATACCACTGTCTCTCTCGCTTTTTCTCTCAAAAGTAAATAAACGCTAGAAAAGATGTATATATTTTAAAGTGAGGCAACATTTTGCTTTTTAAGTTGATAGTGGAAATTGCTTATCAGAATCCAAAGTTTCAAAGGGAGGCATAACTTAGAAGAAACTTTTCAGGTGTGTATTGACTACAGATTTATAATGAAATTCAAATATTCAGTACCTAGTTTATTTGCAAACAAGTTTAAAATTCTTTTAATGCAAGCTGCAGTGGTTTTTCGTATCCTTTTTTAATTTTAAAAATTTTGACATTCTGTAAATTTGACATTACAAATTGAGTTTTTCACATCCTATGTCAATCAATGTAGAAATTTCAAAAACGTACAACATACTAAGTTATGTAAATTGGTATTGAATATATTCAATGGTATGGTAGCGAACATTATGTTAAGCTTGGAATTAAATAGGAATACTTTAATCCAGAACATACAGCATCCTTTACATCACAGGGTTCAAAAAAGTTTTTTGAGTGTTAAGGAGTTCTTAAATAATAGTTGTTAGGTAAAAGAATAGTGGACTAGGACCCAAACCTCTGTTCAGATTCTGACTACTGTTTATAGGTTTGTGATCTTAAGCAAGCGCTTTAACCTGTCTGGGGCTTCATTTTCCTGAATAGCCTGTGTGTGTTGTGTATGTGCGTGTGCGTGCGTGCGTATGTGTGTGTACATGCACATGCACACACGCACACACATGTTACAGTGTTTTACAAAGCAGCCTTACCATGTTGTGTTTACTCTTCAATTCTCTCCCTCCCTGTTATTAGTCTGAACTATTTATTGAACATGCTACCAACCAGGTCTTTGCCGTTTGTTTTCCCACTCTCCCTCTCCTTTCTATTCTCTATATTGCTACCATACTGATGTTTCTAAAAAAAAAATCAACAAAACCCAATTGGGATATGTTACCTCCCTACTTAAAAAAACCTGTGTTAACCTCCCTTTGCTTATGGAATTAAGTCCCAACTCACAAGAGTTTGTAGACTGTGTCCAGCCTTCCGTTTCCCGTCACTCCAGCCTTACCAAGCTGTTTCTTGTTTCCTGTGCTTCTGTGTTTCATGTGTTTATTCCAGTGCTTGGAGTTCTTTTTCTTTGTCATCGGGAGACTCTAAGAAGATGATTCATTACCCATTCCAGGGGTAGATTTTGATTACTCCAAGCCAGGGCATTTGTCTGTAAACTGTTACTTGTCCCAGTCAGACCAAAGGGAAGGAGACCTTCTTTTTCTGGGGGAGAGGACTTTTTCTCTTGTTGTATATGAACAAGAGAACATGTGACTCCAATTGCCACTGGCAGCTGTCTTACGACCCCGAGGGATGATGAAGCGTGCCTGGAAGATGACAGAGCAGAGAGAATGAATGTAGGTCCAAGATAACATAATTTTAGATACATACTATATGTATGTATACATACATACTATATGTATATGGGGTCCGGTAGATACTACCATGGGATTTCTCCACCGAACAGATTAATTCCTTATTGTTGAAGCCATTTCTTTGGAGTTATTTGCTATCAAAAATCTCCTGATTGATAAAGTTGTGTTTATTCAAGACCCAGTTCAAATATGACCTTTACCAGTAGTCATACACTCAGTCCCTTAGTACTTTGGCCCACTCTTCCCGCACTGTTGAAGCTGTACTATAATCACTTGCTTGTATGTCTGACTCCTCCGTATAACTCTGTGTACTTTGAGCCAAAGCCTACAGGATGCAGCACAGTGTCTGCTACATTATAGATATTTAGCAGTGCATTGTTAGGATGAAATAATGACATGAAAAAGGGTTTTGTAAACACTTTTTAAATAAACATGAGGTATGTTATTGTCTTCAAAGTGAAATGGAGAAATCAATTAGACTAGACATACAGAGTGTTCTTTGCTTGCCTTTAATTATTTTTCTAAAAATGTTCACTTAAATAAAAAGTTTGACAGCTTCCTCTGGCCACAGTGCCTTGAATTTTATGAAAAATCTCACTAAATTGGAGTCCTGGAAGGAGCAATAATGAATTGTGTTGTTACTGTGCTCCTTCCTTCCTTCCTTCCTTCCTTCCTTCCTTCCTTCCGAGGAGACTTGAATGCCAGAACTAACTTCAAGCATAATATGTGTATTTTTCCACTATATTTTGAAATTATATTCAGGTCTGTTTTATCTGGGATTTGTGAATTGTTCTTTAGGAAAAATTCCATAATATACGTTATAAGACCTAATTATCCTTGTCTTCAGACTTTCCCAAAATATTTCTTGCTTGCTTGAGACTACACATGAGAATTTTCTGGTAAGTTAAAAAAAAAAAAAAAGCTTTGTGGCAGAACTAGATGAGTTATAGCAAATTTTAGTAATAGCTTATGACAGAGAAATCTCATAGCCTTAATTACAAAGTCATAGTTCTGTCACATGCTTCAACAATAAAGTCTGACAGAAGAGGAAGGACGGGAAAGGAGAGTTAAAATTCCTGATTCATTATACTTCACTATTTGTTGGCTTGAGTCAAATAAATCAAAGTTCAACATAGTAATTTGTAGTCACAGTAGCCCCCCTCCCTTATTGGGGGGGGGGTATGTTCCCAGACCCTTAGTGGATTCCTGAAAGCACATAATGGTACTGAACACTATATATACTAAGATTTTTCCTGTATATACATACCTGGAATGAAGTTTAATTTATAGGTTAGATACACTAAGAGATTAACAATAATAATAACAAAATAGAAGAATTATAACAATATACTGTAGTAAAAATTGTGTAAATGTGGTCTCTCCCTCAAAATATCTTATTGTACTATACATTACTTACTATTGTACTGCCTGTGGGATGAAGTGAAATGAAGTGAAGTGAGTGACCATAGACATTGTGACACAGCATAAGTATTTCATAACTAGAAATACTAAGAGAACATTAAGAATATAATAAGTTTGGGCTGCCTGAGTGGCACAGTCGGTTAAGTGTCCGACTCTTGATCTCGGCTCAGGTCATAATCTCACAGTTACTGAGTTTGAGCCCCGCATCAGGCTCTGCTCTGGGTTTCTGTCTCCTTCTCTCTGTCCCTCCCCTCCTTGTTCATTTTCTCTCTCTCTCAAACAAATTTAAATTTTTAAATTTCAAATTTAAATTTCAAATTTTTTAAATATAATTTTCATTTTATTATAAAAAACTCAGATACCTCCCATCTCAAAATTAAACTGTGACCCTCTGTGGTAGAGCCAGAGTTCTAAGAACGAGGCTCATCTTTATCCGTTCTTTCCCTCAATTTCTAGCTTTAAAAATTCATTCATTCATTCATTCTTAATTTTTTTAATGTTTTATTTATTTCTGAGAGAGAGAGAGAGAGACAGCGTGAGCAGAGGAGGGTCAGAGAGAGAGGGAGACACAGAATCTGAAACAGGCTCCAGGCTCTGAACTAGCTGTCAGAACAGAGCCTGACGCGGGGCTTGAACCCACGAACTGTGAGATCATGACCTGAGCCGAAGTCGGACTCTTAGCCGACTGAGCCACCCAGGCGCCCCTCTAGTTTTAAAAATTCTAATGGTTACACTTAAAAGAATGTTGCATAGATTAGTGGAATGTGATGTACTTTTATATTCTTTTAAGAATGCGTTTTTAATAGGAAATAAAAGTATCAGCAGGGGACTGACAGCTGTTTTGAATTACAATAGGTTATATTAGAAAAAGCCCACATGGGTTTAATAAGATTCTCCTAAGCAAAACTCTTAACAAGGAATCTCTACTTGTGGTAGTACAATGGAATTTTATAGAAGAATGGCATTTTAAACGATATTTTCATGATAGCTACATTTATCATGGTGAACATTGGGTAATGCATAGAATTGTAACTCACTATGTTGTACACCTGAAATTTATATTACATAGTATGTCAACCATACAAAAAAAAGTTATCTTCATTTAATATAAATAAAAATGTTTTCTTTTTGGTTGGATTGGGGAAATACTATTTTTATTTACTTATTTTACAGTTTGTTGGGGTGCCTGGGTGGCTCAGTTGGTTGATCATCTGACTTCAGCATAGGTCATGATCTCACAGTTCCTTGGGTTCAAGCCCCGCATGGGGTTCTGTGCTGTCAGCAAAGAGCCTGCTTCACTTCCTCTGTCTCCCTCTCTCTCTGCTCCTCCCCTTCTCATGCTCTGTCACCCTGTCTCAAAAACAAATAAACATTAAAAAAAATAAAGTTTTGAGAGAAGGAGAGCATGCATGCTTGCCCATACATGCACTTAGGGTGGGGGAGCAGAGGGAGAGAGAGCGAACCCCGAGCAGGCTTCACGTTGTCCGCGCAGAACCCAAGCTTGATCTCATGAACCATGAGATCATGATCTGAGCTGAAACCAAGAGTTGGACACTTAACTGACTGAGCCACCCAGGCTCCCAGGAAAATACTATTTTTAATATATGATCTTGAGCTACTAACTACAGGTTGACACTCTGTTATTTATAATTTGAATTTCCAAAAGTTCTGAAAATCATTTCTTAAGGAGACTCCTTTGATGGCAAACACCGATATGACATGGATTCATTTGGCAACAAAACCTGATCTAAATAAACATAGCTTAAACATTTAATATACACTACTACAAAATATTAATTTGATTATGAGGTGCTATGTTATATAAATATAACTGGGGTATTTACGTAATACACAGTAAAGAATCCACATACTATATTGCTTTCTATAAAAAGAAAAAGGAAAAAAGGCTGAGTTTTAGAACATATTTGGCTTCAGAGGTTTCTATCTGATAAGGGATTGTGGACCTGTATTGTGAATAACACTTTTAAACTGGTAATGGACATTGAATATATTTTTTAATGATGAAACTAAGATTGAAAGACAGTATAGTATGTAACTATGTATGTAACAATAGTTTAATTCTGTAGATAAAGTTTAATTATGAAAAATGTGGGGAGAATATACAAAATGTAGAATAAGCTCATTGATTGCCTCATAGGTATTAACTATAAATAAAAATACATTATTAGAGGCGCCTGGGTGGCTCAGTTGGTTGAGCATCTGACTTTGGCTTAGGTCATGATCTCACAGTTTGTGGGTTGGAGTCCCACATCAGGCTCTGTGCTGACAGCTCAGAGTCTGGAGCCTGCTTCAGATTCTGTGACTCCCTTTCTCTGCCCTGCCCCTGCTCATGGTCTGTCTCTCTGTCTCTCAGATAAATGTTTAAAAAAATTAAAAATATTATTTAAAATTAGATGCCGGAGTAGAGAGACAGGAGAAAGAAGTTACTAGATAATTTCATTATTCCTTACAGTAGGGAGGTAGTACATAGTAACCAAAAAAGAGGGAATTCGGGGTATTAAATAGAAGTATTAGTAAAGGTGACTTTTTATATGCCCTTTTGGTCCCAAGATTATGGCCAGAGGGAAATCAGGGTCACCAAGAACAATTTGGAGGTTGCCAAGGACTGGTTTTTAAAGTGTTTTCAAGTCTGACCAAGAACTCTGACATTTGGAGGTGGGGGAAGCATTAATAGTTACCTATAGGGCAGAGAGGGATGAAATTAAACAGGGAGAGCAACCAGTTGTCTTTGAATATATTTTGTTTTGTGGTTTTGACTTTAAACCCATCTAAATATTTTATGTAGCAGTTAAATTAAAAATGCAATGCCTAAAAATCAAAAGCAACACAAAACTTACAAAGTGTCTTACAGTTAGTGATATAATCACACAGAGTAAACTATTCAAATGTCACAATAATTTGTAGGATATCTTGAGTTGGGTAATATCCTAAGGGTAGAAAGAATTGCAGTAAATAGTGACTTTCATGTACCATATTGTTGACGATGGGTAGTACTGAGAAAATATATATATAACGTTTATTATTTTGAGAGAGAGAATGAGCTTGAGTGGAGGAAGGTCAGAGAGAAAGGGAGTAAGAGAATCCCAAGCAGTCTCCAGGCTCAGTGTGGAGTCTGGTAGGGTGGGCACGACCTAAGCCAATATCAAGAGTCAGACACTTAACTGACTGAGCCACTCAGGTACCCCAGTACTGACATTTTAATTCTCAGCTGTTTCATGTATACTGCAGGAGGAAGTAAATGAATAGTTGTGTAGGCAGCATTGGGAATAGGGTTTTGGCATGTAAGATGGGAGAAACAAATGAAAGATCTGTGAGATTAAGTAAAAACCGTATAAATCTGAATTTGAGTAGGAAGCATCATTATAAACTCATGATATATGTGTTTCTATCTATGTACATGCTTATATAGATGTGTGTATAAAATTACCTATCTCTGTGTACTTAAAAGGCACTTAGCTCCCCTAGTACCCAGATCGTGGTTTCTGAACACCATTTCCCACCGAAAGAAATTAGAACTTCTTTAAAGAAATGGCTGATTCCAGGTCTAAGGATAGAAAAATACAAGGTATGCCTGGAATAAAATGTAACCCCAGAAAGCAAAGAAGGTATCAGAGACAAGTAGTATTGTGTCAGATCTCAAGAGCCAATTTAAATAAGCTTCCACTGTCCAAATATCAGGCAATTTGAACCTCAGTAAGGATAACTACAAAGGATTGAAATACATTTAAATCCATAAGTACTTAAAAGTGTTTTAAACTTGCTGATTATCTTTAGAGAATGCTGGGAAGTTCTTTGTTTTGAAAATTAGTAAATAAAGTAAATTCATTTATTCTGCCTTTTCTGTATAAACTATACATCAGACAACTGAATAGTTAATGAGTTTCTCTTTCAGAAGTATTCCAGTTAATGAATAAAGAAGGGATGATAGAACATCACCATGTTACAACTCTTAATTAATTAATGATTCTAGTTGGTGATCATTGATAATTTTTAATTCCACAGATTAATTCCACAGACTGAGAAGTAGACATTTTGTAACTATTGTTGGAATTACACATCACCCCCTGTGAAGCAGTCTTGGCAAAATAAACTTTAAAAGTACAAAAATGATCCTGAATCTGATCAAATCACTAGTTCTGTCAATTACAGGAAATACTGTATTTGCCAGAGGAACATATTAAACTACATCCTGGTGATACATTTGGCAAAATCCATACTGTAGGAAACTACCAGATAATCTGATATTTTTAACAACAACAACAACAACAAAATTGCAAGGGGGAGAAAAAGAGGGAGGGAAGAAGGAACCTATTTAAGAGACATGGTCATGAAGTCACAATGTATAGACCTTATTTGGATCCACAGTCAAACTAAGAAAAAATAAACCAGTTGTGGAAATGTGGACACTGCTTGGGAAATTAATTTTAAGAAAATGTTCATTGCTTTAGATGTAATAATAGTATGGTAGTTGTTCTTTTACATCCTTTCTCTTAGAGATGCATAAAGAAATATTTACAGATGAAATAATACATGCTATCTGGAATTTGTTTCAAATAATCCAGAGGGGTTGGGTAGAGAATGGATTGGGATATAGTGATACAGGACTGCCACAGATTGATAATTATTGAAACTTGGTGATGGATGGAGATTGTTTTACTATTTTCTCTTTGTACATTTTTTTCATTATTACAGAAATTGCAAAAGTATCTTCTGCAAAGGAGGAAAAAAGTAATAGGAAGGATTAAAATAGAGAACCGTAGTCACTAGGGGGTTGATATTTATAGAATATAATCCACAATCTGGAAACGTTATTGCTCACCAACAATGTACAACACTAGAGATAAAGACCTATCCCTTAACCATAATTGAGTGATTAAGTAGAAACTTTAGCAATTTGAGACTTGAATAACAAGGACAGCAGGCAGTAGACATAGAGACAAAGGACAAAGAAGACATCACTCTTCTGTTCAGAAAGTTGGTATAGGACTCAAGACTTGAGGTGCTTTCTTGTTCAGGAGACAAAACACTAGGTTAGAGATCAGAATGCCTGGGATCTAGTTTTGGCTTTGCCATTTTACAGCCTATTTTCTTTGGATAAGTCACTTTGAGTTCCTTGCCTTATTCAGGGAGTAGAGAGTGAAGCTTGTCCTGTCTACATTGAAGACTTGATGTGAGAATACAATGAATTGCTGTGTGAAAAGCATTTTGTAAACTATATGTCCCTCTTTTAAGATACTTTTACTATATTCATTAAAAGAATATTGAAAAAGGAAAGACATTGCTTTTCGGTCTGTTTTAATGGAGATTTTTCCCATTTACTTTTTTATTATGGTTAAAAGTATCTATAACGTAACGTTTATCATTTTAATGAGCTTTAAGTGTACAGTTCTATGGTTTGAAGTACATTCATATTGTTATCCAGCCATCACCACCATCAGTCTTCAGTAGTTTTTTCCACTGCAACTCTGTGATCATTAAACACTAACTTCTCAGCCCCTGGTAGCCACCATTCTACTTTCTGTCTCCATGATTTTGACTACTATGAGTACCTCATGTAAAGTAAGATCCTACAATGTTTGTCCTTCATTGCCTGAAACATCACTTAACATAGTTCCTCAAGGTTTACCCATCATGTAGCATGTTGTCAGAATTTCCTTCCTTTTAAAAGGCTGGATAATACTCCATCATATGTTAAATACCATTTTGTTCATTTCTCTGTCGATGGATACTTAGTTTGCTTCCACCTTTTGGCTATTGTGAATAATGTTGCTATGAAAATGGATGTACAAATAGCAGCTCAAGTCGCTGTTTTCATTTTGTTCTCATGTTTTCAATACCCAGAAGTGCTATTGCTGGATCATATAGTAATTCCGTGTTTTTGAGGAATCAGTGTGGGGGTTTTTTTTGTTTTTTTTTTCAGTGTGGGTTTTTTTAACTAATTACTTCATTGTTTGTACATTTTGAATGTTTTTTAATAGTTTATTTTTGAGGCAGAGATAGAGCACGAGTGGGGGAGGAGCAGAGAGAGGGAGACACAGAATCTGAAACAGGCTCCAGGCTCTGAGCTGTCAGCACAGAGCCCGACGCAGGGCTCGAACCCGTGAACTGTGAGATCATGACCTGAGCTGAAGTTGGACACTTAACCGACTGAGCCACCCAGGCGTCCCTGTTTGTGCATTTTGAAACATCCCAACAGTGTCCTATTTAAAGCTGTATATACACTGTGATTCAGGGGTCTTTTTTCTAGGAAGTTCCCCCCCCTCCCAAATACTAGTGCAGTTTTTAAATCACAGTCTTCTAAGAGGGTTAGACTATAACAAGTGGATCCTCAGAAACAATTTTTGGATTAAAAAGCTTAAAGAATAATTATTAATGGGTCTTTCCTTTTGAAATGTTTATTTATTAAAAGCTACTTTCATTCAGCAGTTTTCAACTTAATACCTCACATTTGCCAAGCACTGTTCTATGTGCTGAGGATTTAATGTTGAATACATGAAATTCTGGCTCTCACGAAGCTTATATTGTAGTGTGAGACTGTTAACAAGAAACAAGTATATAATTTCAAGTGTTGAAAAGTGCTGTAGAGAAAAATAAACTCAAGAAAGGGGATAAAGAATGATGGGATAAGATGGCATATTATTTTCTAGAGGGTAATTAGGGAAAGCCTCTTTAAAGGCATGGCACTTGTGCAAAGATCTGAATAAAATGAGAGAGTGATGCATGTGAGGACTTTGTGGAAAAGTGTTCCGGGCAGGGGTACTAGCAGGACTGAGGTAGGGGCAGGCAGTGCTTTTTAAGGAGATGACTCAGGAGTCAAATGAAGACCTGCCTATCTCAGTCAGCACCCAGTATCCATATAAAGAAATGGATTGGTTTAATATCTCTCATTAGAAAAAAAGTTAGGGAAGACTTAAGATGGAAAAAATGTGAGGGATATTTATTTGTATATTCTGTTAATGATTCTAGAAAATATCGTACATCTGTCCATGTGTGGAGTGGAAGATGCTGGCAAAATATTACTGCTGACAAGATATTCCAATAATGATTACCACATGGAAGACATATCCTCTTCCTTTAAGGTATAATTTTCTTGGCACAGTGAGCCCAAAGGGTATTATCTTCTGTTCAGAGAAGGCAGAAATGAGACAACTGATAAAGGGAATCTGTTTCAAGAAATCTAAGTCTTAATTAATAAAATGCTTTAATAGCAAGCATATCTTACTGATAGCATATATGACTGTAATACAGATACTAATTATAGCACATGGACTCAGACATGTTAAGGATTGGAGGAGAGCTTCAATATCACCTTTGTTTCACTGGGCACTATGCAGTAATGAAATTATGCCAGAGATGGCTTTAGGCCTCAAAAAGTCAACAGTGTTGGGGAGTTTGTCTGGCTCCATCAGTAGAATATGTGACTCTTGATCTTGGGGTTATAGGTTCAAGCCCCACATTGGGCATAAAGCTTACTTAAAAAGGGGGGGGAGGAAAAAAATACTGTCACTTCTTAAACTCTCTATCTTTTGCAAACATGGATAAGACATTTATAAATCATGTCCTCAGTCAGAAGTAAATGATCATATTGAGAGAAGCTGTATTGTAATACATATATGAGTGTTCCCTCTAAAATTGAAAGTATTAGGAAAATCTTATTTTTAGACTTGTTCCTTTACATGTGCTGTTTGTATTATTTCTTCCTTGGTATGTCTCTATGTGTCACAGACTATGAGTCTGGAGTTTTCTCTTGTCCAGCAAGAGAGCAGATGCAGAATTGAATATGAGAGAGGCTAATATTCTGGAGGAGACAAGAGCCCTGAACAGGGGTTTTGTCTCCATATTAATTGAGCACCGAAGATCTTACACACGTGGTGAATGTGAAGAAAACAATCCGATGGTAATCATTAACTTGTGTGAGTAAGAAGCAGAGGGTCAGGGAGTGAGTGGTGTTTGTGATCAAGGTACATTGGCTCCAGATGGAAAGTAATTTCCTGCAGGTGATATAACAAGTTTCTTGTGATTCTAATACAGTATCTTACTAACCTTGGGCGCTTTTGCCCCATGGTGGCCGCTTTCCACCCTAAGCTTTTTTTCAAACCCATTTATGTAAGTGTAAGGAATTCCCGAACCTGTTTCCCTCACATTTTTGGAACCTCAAACCCATTTTCCTTGTTGCTCCCAGTTCAGCCACAAATTGTATGTCCTGTGTATCTTCTAGGTTTATGGCATTGCTAACCACCTGGTTATGTAAAGTAGAGACATCATCATCATTCCCTTCTTCCTTTTCATCATCCCCTCACTGATTTGGTGAGATGTTCTATGATAAGGACTTCATAGGGATTATCTCAGTTTTTTATTGTTAGATCTCCTAAACAAATGCAAAATAGTGTTTTAAGATGCAGGCTTACGTTGCATAAATAGGACCTAGAATTTCTGTTTCATTCTTATATGTCTGGACCGTAATATCCTCTTCCTGTGTTTCTTCTGCAGCAAATGGGTAGCCCAGGATGAGCAGTGGGGTCAAGGGAGGTGAGAGGAAAAAAATTTATCATAGCTCCAAGAAAAGCCTCTGATACTCATTGTAAGGGGAAGAGTTTTGTCTGATTTTCTACTTCATGTTTTACCAAAGAGGCCTTGTTGGTGTCTCTTCTAGGGTTCCTTTATAGCTGACATTTCTCAAAACTTGTTCTGCATGAAACCAGTTTCTTTTACCAGCACTTCTGTATACAAAATTCTTTCTAACTATAGACTCCAGAAAAAAATGAGGAGGAACACTCTGCATTTGACATGTCAACAAAAATTCTGTAAGTTTCAGAAGGAGTGGCCCATATTAAGGCTAATGCCTTATTATAGCTAGCTTGCCAACCCTTTCCACTGAAAATTTAGAGTAATAAGGTTTTCTCCCATATCTGTTTGGACTGTTCTAGTCTGACTGATGTGAGAAAAAATAAAATTTTAGTACAGAGTTATCTCTGACTTCTAAACCATTAACTATTTCCCCATTTATAACAACTTGAATAATTCATAGGACCATTCACATGACTATTCCCTCGATGCTCCAGTAGTTTGGAATTTGATTTCTTTAAGAAGACTGTCTTAGATGAGGAAACCTTTGAGTGTTTATACTCATGTTTCTGTTTTGTTCTGTGTTCTGCTCTTCTCCATTTGCAGCCGTAGTCTCAGGCGCTCTCTCCATCAGTTTCTCTCAGCTTGCTGGGTTTTGTTTTTTTTCTTAATCTCTCCATCTCTACCACTGGAGCCCACAGAAACTCATCAACAAGAAACATGTCCTTGTATTTTTTTTTTAACATTTTCATAAGTTGTTTTGAGAAAATGTGAGTTTTTTGGCCGTGAATGAAGCTTATGAGAAATTCCATGTTTTTTCTTTTAAATTCAGTTGCTTCGAGGTGAGCCTGGATGGCTCAGTCAGTTAAGCGTCTGACTTCGGCTCATGTCATGATCTCGCCGATCGTGGGTTCAAGCCCTACATCGGGCTCCGTGCTGACAGCTAGCTCAGAGCCTGGAACCTGTTTCGGATTCTGTGTCTCCTTCTCTCTCTGACCCTCCCCTGCTCATGCTGTCTCTCTCTCTCTCTGTCTCTCAAATAAATTTTTAAAAAAACATAAAAAACTAAATAAATTCAGTTCCTTCGAGTATATTGTCTGCTTTCAGCTCTATTTCTCTCCGTAAATCCTTTATAAACTCAAATCTAGACTGAGATTTCTTATTGCCTTCACTGAATCATTCAGAGCTGCTTTTTTATATACCACTAAGCTGACAGTAACAACAGTTGTCCCTGATTGGAACAGCAATTTTATTTATTCACTCAAATATTGTGTGCTTGGCTCAAAACTTGTCTTCTTATCATGAATGCAAAAGCACTAAAGGACACCATTATCTTATAAGACAGTTGATTGGGCAGTTCTGTAATCTGTCTTGGAGGGCCTTATAATCATTTCCACCCTTGGCCTATAGGCCTTTTTTCCTAGCTGTTGAACATTTTTCCCATTCCCAAGAGCTATCTCAGTTTGGGGCATATCGCTGCAAGAAGACAGCAAGCAAAAAAGCCTTGGGTGTCGGGGATGGCTCGTTCGAACAGCTCCTGCTCTGGTTGCTGTAGATGTCACTGTTCTGGCCCCTCTGCAGCCCCACCAGATCTCAGTTACCAATGCCAGAGGCCCAGACAGGAGGATGGACAAAAGCCCAGGAGCTGAGTGAGAGGCTTCCAAACCTTTTTGGCCCTCTATTCCCATTTTTCCACCATTTGCTTCAGGAGGGTCTTATTCTGAGGTTCTAGGTCTACATGAAGCATTTTGAATGTGAGCTCTGAGATGAAGGTTGAAGAGTAAGAGGCTTGTTCACATCTTCACTGTGTAGCCTCATAGGTCCTTTATCCACCTCTTCCTGGGAACTGGCCTCAGCTTTAAATGTCTAGAAACAGACAGGTATTTCAGAATACGTCAACATCTCTAAGATGTATCTTATTCAGGCCAAGTCAGACCTGGCACAAGATCAGTCCCCTCATGAAAACCCTTATGATGGGCTGTTTCTGTTTTCCACAGTCAGTTCATATTATTTTACTTAACTCTTAACATTGTGAAGTAGGTGATAGTGTCCTTGTTTGGGCGATTAGGAAAGCCAGGTCCTTATTAACAGTTTCTTGGTCTGTATAGCAAGAATCCTCTAATAAGTCTTCTTGCATTCAGACCATCTAGTAATCTTTTAAAACAAATGTAAGGGTGCTTCCCTCACACATTCTATGCTTTGCTCCAGTAGTTCCCCCATTGTGTTCTGAGTAAGGCTCAACACTTTAGAATGGGATTTGAGGCTTTTTGACCCAGCCCCTGCTCATACTCTTAAACATAGGTACTCCTTAAGCCTTAGACACATTATTTATCAGTGTTGATGATAATTGCTAACATTTATTCAACTTGAATGTTGTGTCTACTTTGCATTCTGTGGTAGATGGTAAGAAAGTTAAAGAAGCTCAGTGCATACCCTTGGGAAGTGTACAGTTCAGTGGAAATATAATCACGCTGTGGTGTTAGTAGATAATAGAGGTACAGGGTTGTGAGAACTGGGACAGGGATGCAGACTGGGACTGCACTTTTACTCATTTATTCATCCTGTTTCTTCTAACTTGAATGACCTTTCATTTTTACTTGATGCACTCCTATTAATTCTTGAAGGTCTGACTCTAAACTAAGAAGCCAGAAGAGTAGCCTTTTTTTTTTTTTTTTTTTAATTTAATGAGAAATCCAATTCAGGGTATAATCATCCCTGTGTTCCTAGGGGCTGTCAGAATGCCTTGCACTTGGCGCGTGCTCAGAGTTGGATTAGTGGCTGGGTGTATGGCTGGTTGGCTGACTGGCTGGATGATCAAACAGAAACAAGTGTCATCCTGCCATCAAGGAGTACATATGTATTTATTTTTGAGAGAGAGAGAGAGAGGGATGGAGAGGGAGAGAACACAAGCAGGGGAGGGACAGAGAGAAATGGAAAGATGTACAATCTGAAACAAGTTCCAAGCCCTAAGCTGTTAGTGTGGAGCCAGACACTGGGCTCAAACCCATGAGCTTTGAGATCATGACCTGAGCTGAAGTCGGCCACTTAAACAACTGAGCCACCCAGGTGCTGCCAGAAAGGCGCTTTTGCTTTGATTTCATAAGCTACCCTTTCAGTTAAGTCATTTTTTGCTTTATATGAGAGAGCCTTTTCAGCACCAGAAGTAACACTGTCAGGTGTGTACTCACTTCCCATTTCTGGAATGGAACTATATTTGTCTGCTCTGGAAACTTACCTTCAAACGTTTAGAGGAAAAAATTAAAGATAATATTGTCCATAGATACAAGAGCCTGAATGCCAAACCTGGTTCTTCAACTTACCAGCTCTGTGATGTTGGGTAAGTAACTAAGCCTCCCATACCTCATTTTCCTAACCTCCCAGTCTATTTCTTGTGCAAAGTGAGGATAGTAATAGACCTAATTGAGAAAATTAAAGGAGTTAATTCACGTACAGTGGTTAAGAATGGCTGGCTCAGAGTCAATTACTGATCAGTATTATGATTATAATCATAATATACATATATCTTTTCAGGTTTTTATTTATATAAGAAGCTAATAACAAACATTTAAATTTTAGCCATAAGCTTTATACATCAAATTCAAACATTTAAATATAAGCCAAAACAATTTTGACAGTTCTGGGATCTGGATGATACTGCTTGAAGGCTCAATACGCTATTACCTTTTGTGTATTTTTAAAATTTTTCATGATAGAATTTAAAATACATTATAAAATGTATAAATATAAAAGTTTGCAGATAACACTTTTTCTAAATATAAAAATTAGTTAAAGTGTACTATATTATTTCTGGCAAATATTATAATTTTCTAAAATACTGTGTTTAATTGGACATTGAAATATTTGTATATATTTTATTAATGGTTGATACAATGAGACATTCCTGAAATGGAAAGATTTTCTCTGTGTAAATTTTTTTCAGATGAATTCTCTAATGCTTAAGGAAAAATACAACAATAACTAGTTTACCTGGGAAGAAATTTTCTTAAATAAGTCAATTTTGAGCCTTAACCATAAAGCTTCCAAAATATATGTTTTTTGGTGACAATAGTTTTTTGATAGCAATACTTAATAATTTTTTTTATTGTGGTACAATATATATAACACCAAATTTACTATCTTGACCATTTTTAACTGTACAGTTCGGTGGTATTACATATATTCATATTCTTGTATAACTGTCACCACCATCTGTCTCCAGAACTCTGTCATCTTCCTCGACTGAATCTCTAAACCCATTAAACAATAACTCCTAATACTCTCCCTTTTCCCCGCCCCTGACAACTACCATTCTACTTAGGTCTCTACGATTTTGACTGTTCTATGTGTCTCATATAAAGGGTATCATACAAGTATTGTCTTTTTGCAACTGGTTTATTTTACTTAGCACAATGTCTTCAAGATTCCTATGTGTTATAGTGTGTGTCAGAATCTTTGTCCTTTTTAGTTTAAGGCTGAATTATTCCATTGTATGTACATACCACATTATGCTTATCCACTTGTTGATGGACACTTGGGTTGTTTCTGCATTTTAGCTACTCTGAATAATGCTGCTATGAACATGGGTGTACATGTCTTGAAACCCTGCTTTCATTTCTTTCGGGTGTAAAGCCAGAAGTGAAAGTGCTGTATCACATGGTAAATGTGATTTTAATTTTTTGAGTGAGTTTTCACAGTGGCCATTTCCACAACAAAACCATTTTATGTTCCCACCAACAGTACACAGAAGTTCTAATTTCTCCATCCTTGCCAACACTTATTTTCTATTTTATTGATAATAGCCATCTTAGTAAAAGTGAGGTAGTATATCATTGTGGTTTTGATTTGCATTTCCCTGTTGATTAGTGATGTTTTCATGGGCTTAATTAGGTATCTGTATACCTTCCTTGGAGGAATATTTATTTAAGACCTTTTCCCATTTTTTAATCAGCTTGTTTGGTTGGTTGTTGAGTCGTAGGAGTTCTCTGTGTATTTTGGATATTAATCCCTTATCGGATATGATAGGCAAATATTTTCTCCCATTCCATGAGGATATAGTTCACTTCAAAAACAAGATTGACCAAAAGAAAATTGAAGGCCCTTTCTGGCTCCATCACTGGGGCTTCTCTGCCTTAATCAATGTTTAATGGAACATAAGTTTGCCTTTCTTTTTAATAAGCTGCTGCTATCATAAACAGTTATTCTGTGTTATTGGAATTAGCGAGGTTTGCAGTACAGAGTGGAGATCTTCTGTCTGTGTATTAGATGGCCCCAGAGGAGACATATGAGCCTAGTTGGTGGCTTTCTGAATTCCCTTCCAATCTGGTTTCACCTTTTTGAAGAGATCTTCTAACAGCAGGAGTCTACTGCTGACTCTGCTTCTGGCTTAACTGTTGAGTCTCTCTTTGTTTTGTTGTTTTTAAAATATATCCAAGGATAGAATTAAAGGTTACACATAATTCTGGCTTTTTCACTTAATATCACTGAAACCTTAGGCAAGTTACTAACCTCTCAGCCTCATCAGTAAAAAGTTATTGGGAGAATCAAATGGGTTAATTCATGTGAAGTTCTAAGAACAGAGTCTGGCATATTGTAAAACCTCAATAAATGTGAGTTGCTATGTTAAGTAAAACATGCTTGGGGAATGAGATGGACATAGGAAGTCTTATTCCTCTAATGTAGGTTTTAGGTTGTTGTTTTTTTTTTTTTTAAGTTTATTTTTTGAGAGAGAGCACACATGCACAAGTGAGGGGCAGAGACCGGGGGGAGACAAAGAATCCCAAGCAGGCTCCACAGCACAGCCCTGATGCAGGGCTCAAACTCACAAACCGTAGAGATTATGACCCTCAGCCGAAACCAAGAGTTGTGTGCTCAACCGACTGAACCACCCAGGCACCCCAGGAGTTTTTTGTTTGTTTCTTTGTTTGTTTGTTTGTTGTAAACTTTGTCTTATTTCTAGCTCTGGAAGTGTGAAGTTTAGCTGTAGGGGTGGCCTTCATCCCACTTGGCCCCTTTAGACCTAGGCTTTACGTATTCTGGCATCTCATCTAGTTTGTACCCCTTTTCACTCTCAAGCATGCTGGTGTGATGGTAACATTATATGGTCATCTTACCTTAAGTTTGACAGGAATGCAGGATTATCATAATTTTGCATTTCTCTTTTATTACTAATTGCTTTTCATGAGTATTCACAGGTGCCCCACATTCCTATCCTTCTATAACTATAGCTAATAATCAGAGTAAGGAGAAAACATGTGATTAAAAAAATTTTTAATGTTTATTTTTTTACACAATATTTTGAAATTTTATTTTATTTTTTAAATAGTTTATTGTCAGCTTGGTTTCCATATAACACCCAGTGCTCATCCCCACAAGTGCCCTCCTCAATGTTAATGTTTATTTTTGAGAAGAGAGAGAGAGCATGCGAGCATGAACAGAGGAGGAGGAGGAGAGAGAGGGTGAGACACAGAATCTGAAGCAGGCTCCAGGCACAGGGCTCAAACCCATAAACTGTGAGACCATAACCTGAGCCAAAGTTGGATATGTAACTGACTGAACCACCTAGATCACCCAAGAAAACATGTGTTTAAAACCCAAAATCTACTTTCTTTTTCCCCCCTTTGTACACTAACATTTAGTATAGAAATAACGCCCTTCCCCATCTTCATTTTCCAAACCAATGTGTCGTCATATAACTTCACTGGATTTTGGGAACCCTGTATCAGCTTTTTTATTTTACAGATGCTGAGACCCATACATCTCAGTTTCAGTTTATAAAAATTGAGAGTCCTAGAATTTATTTTTTTATTTTTTATATTTTTTATTTATTTCTGGGGGGGGGAGAGAGAGAGAGAGAGAGAGAGACACAGCGTGAGCAGGGGAGGGTCAGAGAGAGAGAGACACACAGACTCTGAAATCGGCTCCAGGCTCTGAACTGGCAGTCAGCACAGAGCCCGACGCAGGGCTCGAACCCACGAACCGCTAGATCATGACCCAAGCGAAAGTCGGACGCTTAACCGACTAGCCACCCAGGCGCCCCGAGAGTCCTAGAATTTAAACGTGACTTACCCATGTAGGTGGAATAAATTAGTGATGACAGTACTCTGTCCCAGGTAACTTGATGCCCATTGCTCTATTGCGTAAAGTAGTAAAAAGTGTTTTTATGGCAAAGGTCCAGGTTTTCCAAAGTGTGTCATCCAAGTGCATTATGCTCTATGGGGCAAAAGTCTCCTTTAGATCATGCAGAATGCCTCCTTTTGGAGATTAACAATGCACCTTAGCACTTTAAAGATGCTCCAAAATTCTGAAGTAAAGAAGCCTATTAGTTTTGTTTAATCGTGTATTTTCCAAACTTTGGGAAAATTCTTTGGAAATGCTGGTCTAAGGTTTTTTGGAAGGCATAGAGGTTGATTTTTTTTTCTAAAAATATTCTCACAAGATTGTTAATTCTGTTGCCTTCAATTATCATTTTTGCCCTCAGTTGGGTCAGCTACAATCACTGAAGCTTGTTGTAAGCCAGTTTGATTTTGATTGAAATTGGTCATATTGACTGTTAACAGAGGGAGCTCCCCCAGAATGATGATTCTCAAAGAAGGATTTATCAGCTCTCTAGGGCCATTTGCACCCTGTGGGCCTTTCCCAGTTCTGTAAAGCCCTCTATTTCCCTTCTCTTTCCCTTCCCTTCCCTTCCCCCTTCCCCTCCATTCCCTTCTGTATCATTCAAAGATTGGATTTCATCCTATTTTATGTAGCAGACAGATAAAGCTTGCCTAAAATGAAAATATCCCTGGGGAGATTAAACTGTGACTTACTTTCATTTCCAGCATCTGAAGACAGTGGATTAGATTAAGAACTAAATAACATAACTACTGTGCTCCGTATGGAATAGGCTTTTCGTTACTTAATAAATTATTCTCTTAGAATTTTGAGAAGTAGGGCTTTAGTACTATAAAGGTTACCCCCAGAATTTGGAATTGGGGATACAAGGTAGACTTAAGGGTTATAGCTTGATCCAGAAAATCTCTCCCACTAAATCATCCTAAGACCCTATGTTTATTTTAGTATTAGAGCTCAGTAGGAAATATGAATGTTGCCCAAATCAGTTCATCTTGAAGGGAATCCCTATTGACTAGAAGCTACCAGGAAGAAAGACTCTGTCCCTAAGTCCCAGAGAGACTTTTATTTCAAGCCACCTCACCAGGGTAGGACCCCAGCTGTCCCTGTGGTGCTTATTACAATGGCAACTGGTCAAGCATCCTTATCTCAACTTGTGACTTGCCGAGTGCTTGCTAGGGGGTCTTGTGTCTCCAGTGGGGTGGGTGATGTCTTGGCAACCTTTGTATGTCTTAGTATGCTCATTGTAAAATTAACCTTTTTAAAAAAAAAGGAAAAAGAAAAAAAAAAGGCATTTTTGACGTGGTTTAAATTTGAGACAGGCCAGTATAATAGTATTTTGTGTCCCTACAAACCTTGCAAAATTCTCATTGGACATAATTCTCCTGGGTGTGTTTGCACTCTTTGTTACAGTGTGACAAAGTGAGAGTAGAATACTCTCCACTACTGTGGACACTCTGATTTTTCTTCCTCTAGAAGCATGGTGCCATTCTTCCTTGTTTTGTTTCAGCAGCACACTTTTTGCCACGTTCATGAGTCTGCTGTACAGTCATTAAAAATTAAAAAGTAGGGGCTCCTGGATGGCTCAGTTGATTTTGGCTCAGGTCACAATCTCACAGTTTGTACGGTAGAGCCCCACATTGGGCTTATGCTTACAGCTCAGAGCCTGCTTCTGATCCTCTGTCTCCCTCTCTCTGCCCATACCCCACTTGTGTGCACATGAGCATTTCCTCCAGCTCTCAAAAATAAATAAATGTTAAAAGAATTTTTTAAATTAAAAAGCAAGCAAAACAAATGAAGCAATATGTAACTTCAAGAATGAATGAAGAAGGAAATGAGAAGAGATTTAACCAGAGGAGGGACACTTTACCAGTACTTTTGACTATCTGTTACTTCCGCATTCAAAGCTTATCTTTTTGGTAAAGCTCTCTCATTTTGCTAAGGCTTTCATTTTGCATAATGTTTTTATTCTGGATTTTTAAAAAAGATTTTATTTTGGGGGTGCCGGGGTGCCTCAGTCAGAGCATCTGGCTCAGCTCATAATCCCAGGGTCATGGTATCAAGCCTTGCATTGGGCTCCATGCTGAACATTGAGCCTGCTTGGGATTCTCTCTCTACCTCTCCCTCTGCCCCTCTCCCCTGCTCACATGTGCTCTCTCTCGCTCTCTCTCTTCTCTCTTCTCTCTCTTCTCTCTCTCAACAAAACAAAACAAAACAAAAAAAGATTTTATTTTTAAGTAATCTCTAAACCTAATGTGGGGCTTGAGCTCAACCCCGAGATCAAGAGCCACAGGCTATTTTGATTGAGCCAGCCAAGTGCTTCTGGATTTTTCTTAATTATTCTTAATATATTTCAGATTTGAGAAATCTCTGTGCTATTTTTGTGGGTTTTTATCTTGAGAGTGTGAATGGGGGAGGGAGGTGGAAGTGAGACAGAGAGAGAGATAGGGGAAGGAAGGAAGGAAGGAAGGAAGGAAGGAAGGAAGGAAGGAAAAGAAGAAAAAAGGAAAGAAAAGAAAGAAAATCCCAAGCAGGCTCCACACTGTCAGAGCAGAGCCCCATGCAGGGCTGGATCTCACCAACAGTGAGATCATGACCAGAGCCAAAAATCAGGAATCTGAGCTTAATGGACTGAGCCACCCAGGCACCCCTATTTTTGTGTTTTAACCACAAATCTTCAGTGAGAAAAGGATTTAACCTGTAAATAAGGCCACAAACTTGGCTTTTAGGACCCTAATTTCTTCTAAAGAACCACTAAAAGTATCTGATAGAATGTTGAAGCTTTTAAGGAGCTCAGTTTGAAAACTAAGATTTATTAGACTTAACTGTTTTTGAAGTTTAAACTAAAATTAACACAGGCAGATTTAATTCCTGTTTTATAAGAATGACAACATTTAATGTAACTATACTTCAATGATAAAAATTTTTTTAATTGACAGAATTCAAGATTACCTAAAACAGCCCCTTCTAACATTGCTAATATTTAAGAATAGAAAACTGTGAATTTAACTTATACTAAGCATCAGACTTTAAGAAAACAGACTTTGCTAGAAGAAGTATTTTTCTTCACCATTTAGTGTTTACAAAATAGTATGTGAAACTCCTGATTCTTTGCTGGGTAGTTCTTACAGAATGTGCTGTCACATCTCTGGCTGCCCATAGGGTTTCTGACTTCAGAAGCATGTACCAGAGTAAAAAGTCTTAACATACTGTTTTTTCCTTGGTAGGTAGGTGAATTTCAAATAGGAAATTTGCTTGTGTGAGTATATGATTTGATTGAAGTTACTGACACTTTACATAATATCTACTCTGTGGAAGGTTTCCCAGTCTTGAACACTATAGGTAGGTCATTCTGTGCTTAAATTCTCATATATATAGTGGGAAAAGATTGAAGGAAGCACAGATGTTAATAGTGATTTTCTTAAACTTGATTTCCTAAGGTTATGCTGTGTCAGTAACAGAGATGAAAATAAATTCCAGGAGTCTTGACAAAGTTCCTTCTCTAGCAGGTTTTTTTGTGATTTTGTATGTGTGTATTTAACTCTGTTTGTTAAAACACTTCATCCTTCATTATGAGGCTAGATTAACTACTTCCTGGTTGATTTTCTAATAATTCCAATAATAGATTTGAAATTCTGTTTTCTCTTAAACCATTATCCCTCTGAATCAGATAAATTTTATATATCCAGATGCTAGACAGATGCATATTCCTATTAACCCTGTTCTCTAATATAGAGTTTTTTTCTCTTTGTGCATATATCTTCTGCTGCCAGCTCTGAGAGTTAAGCTCCCATAGTATGGAATTTACTCTGTTAAAATGATCTCTTACTGGTAGCCACCCTCCC
>NW_027532747.1:8781266-8852878 GCF_008692635.1 Crocuta crocuta
TTAAGTCATCATGTCAAGTAATAGCAAGCAATAGATATATTTATGTTTATTTATTTATTTTGAGAGAGAGCATGAATGGGAGAAGGGCAGAGAGAAAAAGAGAGATTCCCAAGCAGGTTCTGCCTTGATCGAGGCTTGATCCCACAAACTGTGCATGAGATCATGACTTAAGCCGAAATCAAGAGTTGGATGCTTAACCAACCAAGCCACTCAGCTGTCATGAAAGTAGTATTTTTATTTCAGGACTTCACAAGGAAGATCAACTTTGGGTATCAGCCTCTTTGGTGTTTATAAATTGCTTATAAAATGTTAGATTATAATAACTGGTGGTTGTCTCTAAGGGGTAAAAAATAATTTTTTTTCCAATTTTTTAGTCTTTAACTACTTTTTCCTATGATTTGAAATACTCCTTCCATAATCATATATTTAAATTAGTCTGATTTGTTACTTTTCATTGCCTTAAGAAGTACATAATTGGTACATTTTATGGCTCAAAATTGCAGCTAACACTGATTCATAATTCAAGTTTAACTATTTGTTTACATTTTCTGAAATTTTTACATGTGATTTTGACAGCATGTCATTTGCAAATAAAAGCAGCTTTCAGTAGTTTGCTTTTTTTTAAACTGTGCAATTTGAGATACATTTGAAAAAATGAATAAAATTATTTTTGTTTCATATCAAGAAATGGATGAAAAGAGGCTGCTGGATCCAGGGTTGAAAGTTCGCAAAGGCCTCTGGGATTACACTCTGAAGAACCAGCAGATGGAATGCCTGAGTGACTGAAGAAAATGGGTGCTAATGCATCTAACTATCCTCATTCATGTTCCCCGAGGGTAGGGGGAAATCCTCAAGCCCAACAGACTTTTATAGGTAACGGTTTCAGTTGTTCTGATTTCATTTTCTTTTGTGAATATAGATAGAATTGTGTTTTCAGTGGTCTTTTTGGGTGAAAAGAGAATTGAATTGTGAAGAAGTTATTATAGATAATAATTTTGTAGCATCCAGATTTTTCCCCAACAAATGTGAATCTGCCTTGTATGATTTTTATCCTAACCAAGCTGCTGTAGCACCATTGATCTTTTCTCTGGTGTCTTAACCATAATTGCCGTCTGCCCTGGAAAGCTAGCAATCTCCACTGGTATGAAAACAGTGAAATACATGCTTCTTGTGTCCTGGTCCATTTGTTTTCCCCAGTGCAAAGCAGCCTTGGTGTAGTTAACAAAAAGAAAGAGAGAAAGAGAGAGGGAGAGAGAGAGAAAGAAAGAAAAGAAAGAAAAGAAAGATTTCACAATTGTATATAAGAAGTATTCTGAATTTACAAATCCGGTTAACTCTCATTTTCTAACACTGCATGATTAACATGTGTGATATCTGGTTTTTGATAGTCAGAGAGCCAAAAGCATGTTTTCAAGTAAAGAATAATCTGCTCTGTCAGTCTCTATTCCTTATTTAATATAAAAATGAATGATTCGATCTTTTTAATTTCTTTATAGAAACAAATGTCAACTTTATTTGAATGGTTCAGGAATGTCTTCTCTAAAAATTTTTAGCGTAAAATATGTGTTAAAGTGAACACTGAAAATGAATGTTAAGAACAGAGAAATACATTTTCATTTGTTTGATTTCCTTTTTAGGGACATCATCCTACTCTCAGCAAGGCTATGGTTGTGAATCAAAATTATATAGCCTTGACCATGGCCATGAGAAACCACAAGACAAAAAAAAGAGAACCTCTGGCCTTGCCACCCTCAAAAAGAAGTTTATTAAGCGTCGAAAATCTAATAGGTCTGCCGATCATGCCAAGCAGATGCGAGAACTCCTCACTGGGTGGGATGTTAGAGATGTTAATGCTTTAGTGGAGGAATATGAGGGAACTTCAGCCTTAAAGGAGCTTTCTCTACAAGCCAGTTTGGCTAGACCAGAAGCTCGGACATTACAGAAAGATATGGCCGATCTTTATGAGTACAAGTATTGTACTGATGTAGACTTAATATTTCAAGAAACTTGTTTTCCTGTTCATCGTGCCATTTTGGCAGCAAGGTGTCCATTTTTTAAAACGCTGCTTTCTTCCTCACCAGAGTATGGGGCAGAGATCATTATGGACATCAATACAGCTGGTATAGACATGCCCATGTTTTCTGCTTTGCTACACTACCTTTATACAGGAGAGTTTGGAATGGAGGACTCAAGGTTTCAAAATGTTGATATTCTCGTCCAGCTTAGTGAAGAATTTGGAACACCAAATTCCCTTGATGTAGATATGCGTGGACTTTTTGATTATATGTGTTATTATGATGTTGTCCTTAGTTTTTCTTCAGACTCTGAATTGGTTGAAGCTTTTGGTGGAAATCAGAACTGTTTAGATGAAGAGCTCAAAGCTCACAAGGCTATTATTTCAGCACGGTCCCCATTTTTTCGGAATTTATTACAAAGGAGGATACGGACTGGTGAAGAAATCACAGACCGAACTTTGAGGACTCCCACCAGAATTATATTAGATGAGTCCATTATACCCAAAAAATATGCGAAAGTTATATTACACTGTATGTATACTGATGTGGTGGACCTCTCTGGTTTGCACTGTAGTCCCTCTGTGGGGAGTCTCAGTGAAGTTCAGGCTCTCGTCGCAGGGAAGCCAAACATGACCAGGGCAGAAGAAGCCATGGAACTTTACCACATAGCGCTGTTCTTGGAATTTAACATGCTTGCACAAGGTAAGAAATTTTGATTTCTAGAATTACGTATTTGTCTTCCACATTGAAAACACAGCCAGTATGTTCCATGATTTCACTGTTTGGGATGTGACAGAGTCGGTTTTTTCAAATCTATAGTTACGAAATTTGAGAAAGAATTGAATGTTATTATTAATGTGCGTGTTCATTTAGTATTAAAACCAAGCATTCAAAACTAGTGACTAAGAGCAATAGATGAGATGTGAGGCTCTTTTTCCCTAATGTAAGACAATAGGTGTGGGAATATATAATTACCACCTTCACCCTGTCCACACCCAAGCTTTGAACTAACCTCGTTTCCCAGATTTCATGGTTATTCTTGATCTAGGACTTCTTGGATAACTTAGATTCTCATATTTCTACTCAGTAAGTTATTAATGCTTAAATGTTTAGAAGAGGAATGAATATTCATTCCAAAAATGAAGATAGTCACATTTGGATACAAGTGTATTTGAATCCAAGAATTAGGCAAGGGTTTTTATTTAAAGTTTTAAATATTCTGTATCTTCTTTTCAAGCTTAACTTGTACATCAGGCAACAGCCTACAGTGTGTAAGGTCAGTGCTAGATTCCTGTGCCGCCTTCACTTAATTTAAACTAAACCTTTTAGATTAGGATGGCACATTTTTACGTGTTATAGGCAAATGAATACATGACAGTAACATTAAAGAATTATATATACATTGGTAAATATTAGAATCTGAGTATTTCAGAGCTGCAAATCAGCCTCCCACACATGGCAAAGAGAATTTGCTGTCTTGAAAAAATGCATTCTTTGCTTTCTGTGGCCATATATTAAAACAGAACAAGTTATATGACATGTAATTACTTGAGAAATTCAGCTAATGAGTAATTGCTAAAAGAACATTAGAAGTTACCAATTAGAAGAAAAAGTTAATATCTGGGGTAAAACACAGGTATTTAATGAAATAAGGAATAATGAAAGCTAAGCACAGTTTTCTAACTTGAAAATAAAATGTGTGTTGTGTGGCTCAATCAACAAATTAATAGGACTTTGAGAAATGACGTAAAATCCCCAGTTAAATAATAATAATAAATTAGTTAATACAATGAGAGGAATTATTCAGAAGAAGGCATCGATAAACCTAAGTGATAAAAGTTGAAATTTCTAGTACATAAAGGATCTCTCAAAATCTTATTTTACCATTATCTTTTTAGCAATAGTACTAATTTAGTTTTATTACCACAGTCAAAATCATTAAAATATTTTTATCAATTTAAAATAAGAATTATTACATTAATAATAGTAGGCTATTTTGATATCAGACTATAGGAAAATATGTTCTCAAAAATAACCTAACAGCTTGACCTACCACTATTTTATTCTGTAAAACCAAATTTATCAGAAAATGCTTCTACAGAAAAGTTTGAAGATTGCACCATTATTCAAAAGGTATAAATAACCTTTATTTTCTCAAATTGAATTTATTTTTTGACATGTTTAAATAGTAAGAAACCGAGTACATTGTATATACTTTGCTGTTTTTAAAAAACAGGAAAGCTGGGCTCATGGGTGGCTCGGTCAGTTGAACATCTGACTTGATTTCCACTCAGGTCATAATCTCATGGTTCATGAGATTGAGCCCCATGGCAGGTCAGCAAGGAGCCTGCTTGGGAATTTCTCTCTCTTTCTCTCTCTCTCTTCTCCTCTACCCCTACCCTGCTCCCTCCCTGTCTTCCTCTCAAAATAAATAAACTTAAAATTTTTGTTTCTTGTAAATGGGAAAGCATCCCTTAATACAGGTTTTGGAGGGTTGTTGTTAAGTTTTGAATGAAAAGTAAAATTGTGAGCCAGGTCTTAGATGTTAGGTAATACTTGATCTAAAGTTCTTTTATGTTAAGTGAGTTTAATTTTTTTAATCATTTAGCTAGAAATTGTGGATTTTTTAGTACATTTAAAGTTATAAAACAATACTCCTTGTACGGGTCTTGGTTACTGTAAAATTATATGTATATTCCCTTAAACTTGGGTGTCAGTGGCTCTCTGTTTCCTTTCATTATTCATAATTACCTCATTTTTGTGAGAAGGAGAATATTTGGTCACTTGGAGAGGAATTTTATACCATGCATTTTGAGAGCTCAAGCTCTGTAACCAAACTGGATTTGATTCCTTCACTGTCATGTTTTAACTTGCTTGACCTCAGAGCAAGTCGTCTGTCTAATCCCCTATTTTCTTTTTTGTTTGTTTATTTTTTAATTTATTTTTTAATTTATATCCAAGTTAGCATATAGTGCAACAATGATTTCAGGAGTAGATTCCTTAAGCCCCTTACCCTTATAGCCCATCCCCTCCTCCCACACCCCCTCCAGCAACTCTCTGTTTGTTCTCCATATTTAAGAGTCTGTTATGTTTTGTCCCCCTCCCTGTTTTTATATTATTTTTATTTCCTTTCCCTTATGTTCATCTGTTTTAAATCTTAAAGTCCTCATATGAGTGAAGTCATATGATATTTATCTTTCTCTGACTAATGTCTCTTAGCATAATACCCTCTAGTTCCATCCATTTAGTTGCAAATGGCAAGATTTCATTCTTTTTGATTGCCGAGTAATACTCCATATATATATATATATAATAGATATATTATAATATAATATAATATATATTATAATATATCTAATATATATATAATATATTAGATATATATACCACATCTTCTTTATCCATTCATCCATCAATGGACATTTGGGCCCTTTCCATACTTTGTAAGCCCCTGTTTTCTCTTTTATAAAATAAGAACAGTAACCCTGTAAAGTAGGATTATAAGGATTAAAGGAAATAATATATATTAAGTGATTTGACTGGCACTTGATACATAGTTAGCATTCAATAAATATTAGCTGCTAAATGATAATCATCAGAACGTATTTCATTCACTACCATATTCTTTTCTAAAACTTTTTATGTTTAAAAAATAATTTTATGATTCTGTTGATTAAACCTAATACTAAGCATATTTTACAGATTTTTACTAGGTTATTACTAATTTTAAGTTTTTCTTATAATTTTATCACTAGTGAGATGGTACATGCCATTCATCAAACTATTGTAAATGTCTGGCTGTTTGTCATTCTACAATTGGTTTTTCTCACCAGGAGTTGTACAAGTAGATTAAGCCTGAGGCATCTATGGTATCTGATGAATTAGCATCTCTCAGATGCATCCAGCATGGTGATAGTTATGTACCATTTTGGAGAAAATTAGGAAAATAGTCACCTAAATCATCATCTGTGATCTCTGATTCAGACACGGGCTTAACTTCCAGTTACACTCTGTGAGACTAGCCTGTTGGGCATCTTGAGGGTTGGTTGTTCTCATCTTTGTGTCCCCTTAGCCTGGGACATAGAGGGTATTCACTAAATGATTTTGAGTTAATGACTGTTACTTTTTATTCCAAATTAGATTTAACTTCAAAAGTTAAGGCCCAGTTTTAAAAGGAAACAAATCCTGTCAGGGGAGGCTAGGACCTTGAGACTAACTATGTCCTACAAGATGGAGAGGTGATTTAATAGTTCCAAGAGCATCATAAAAAGAGGTAGAATAGGCAGGCATCCAGAGTGGTTTGGATAAAAGAGTATGTTCCTAACCTATACTGAGAATGTGTTTTATTCAGACAAATAGGCAGTCACTGTTAGGGAGATGAATTAACAGGTAATGGGGCCTCAAGCTACTAGCTTGACATTTTAGGGTTGGATTTGATTTCACCTCATTTCCTACATAGTAGATTAAACATAAGTTTATTTCTGTCTCTTCCAAAGCCCTAATAGTATAATAAAGGAGTAAAACAAATATAAACCCTCAGGGCAAAGATACCTGAGAGGAAAACAATAGTGGAAAAAAGGATATTGAAAGTTTTGGAAGCAGGAAAGCAGATCATGACTGACTATGGCTTGGCAGAGAGGTTTATAACTCTAGAGCCTATAGAGGGGTCTACTGAGGATAAGGGAGACATCTCGCAGGGGCTACTTAGTACTCTGGAGAGAAGGGATAGCATGGTGAGCTAAAAAGAGATTTGATTCTAAGTCTGAATGCTGAATGGATGAACTCTTTCCCCATGGAATTCACCTTCATAGGTGGTGTCAGAAAGGAATGGGGTTTTGTTTTACTTCTTAGAGTGAGCTGGTTTTCTGAGTACCCTGTATGAAACCATCCATATTCTCTTCGGATTTGTGCTTTAAGTTCCTATATATACATGGGTCAGTGCTTTCCGTTTTGTGTCCATGGCCTGTTTGTTCTTGCATCTGTATCACTTGTGCCAGGTAACAAACCCTAATCTGCCCTTCAGTTCTCTTCTCTATCCTCACACCCTCCCACCACCAAACACAATAAACCTGAGATTTATTTTCTGAAGAAGTTGAACGAGAGAGATCTCAAATCTGGAAATAGCTATGAAAGAAAGGGTGGAGGTGTGGGGTAAAGCACAAGGTTGAAATCTGAATTTATGGGGCGCCTGGGTGGCTCAGTCGGTTAATCAGCCGACTTCGGCTCAGGTCATGATCTCACAGTTTGTGAGTTCGAGCCCCACATCGGGCTCAGGGCTGACAGCTCGGAGCCTGAAGCCTGCTTTGGATTCTGTGTGTGTGTCTGTCTCTGCCCTACCCTGCTCACACTCTGTCTCTCAAAAATAAATAAATGTTAAAAAAAAAAAAAGATCTGAATTTATGTAAAAGCCTACAAACTAAATGTTAAAATCACTCTTCTTCCCTGCTCTAGTCCAAGCCAGGCAGATAAAAGGTTTAAAAAAAAACTGGAGCTCTAGAAATAGTGAACAGCTCAAGAGCATATAGACTGATAAACTGATGTGGGAAGTTCCATCATGAAATTATGCTCAGGAGTTCCATGGTGAGAAAACCAGTTTGCCTTCCAGTTCTACAAAGAATATAGTCAGCAAGCCTGCTTTTGCAACAGAGCTTCCACACAGCTCTTTAGTGCTTCGTTCTTAAATATGAAAACCCGTCTAAGGTTCAGTGAACGTTTGAGGAAACCTTCCAAATAGACACAGAGATCAGAACAAAAAGAAAAAAGTATTAGAAGAAACCGTTGAAGAAAGCAGAAGAAAACTTCAACAAAAGCAAAATGCCCTTATATAAGGGTGCCTGGATGGTCTCAGCTCAGGTCTTAATCTCAGGATTGAGAGTTCACCCCTGTGTTGGGCTCTGTGCTGGGCGTGAAGTCTATTCTAAACAAACAAACAAAAAAAGCCCTTTTATAAAAGCATTCTATTGGATCAGTGAGACATAGATAGGATTCTGTAAGGGTAAAGACAGAAGCTGTTGGAAATAAAGTAGCAGAAATGAAAAATACAATAGACTGAAAGGTAAAATTGAAGAAATCTGGCAAGTAAAACAAATAATGAAGAGATGGACAACAGTGGAGACAAATAAGAAAACTATTATTGGTCCAGAAGATGTAACAATTTAACAAGCGGTGGTTGTTAAACATACCAGAGAAAACGGAAGAAAAGTCAGTAGTAATATAAATACTACTAAAACTAAAGGAATTTCTGTATTAAAAAGTTTTATCCCTAACTCTAGGGAAAAAGAGAAGATTCTACAGTGTTGGAGAGAGAAAAATTAGGTTCCATACAAAGAAATAGGACTCTGAATAGTATTGAACTTTTCAATAGCAGCAGCTGAATGCTGCAATACAGTGGCATAGCAGCTTTAAAAAGCTGATGGAAAATTATTTTCTACACAAAATTCTATATTTAGCCAAACTGTCAATCAAGCGAAAGGCTAGATAAAGGCATTTTTTCAATCTTGCCTCAGAAGATTTATCTCCCCTGCACCACTACTGAGGAAGTTACTAAGGATGTGTTCCACTAAATAATGAAGTGAACCAAGAACAGACAAGTGTGGGATCTAGAAAATGGTGTCAAACACGGGAAATAAGAAAGGGAAATCCTAATTACTAGCTGTACAGTAGGTCTAGTGGGCATCAAGTCTAGATAAGAGGGTGAAAACCTCCAGGAACATTAAATGACAAGCGGCATTGAAAGATTTATTTCATGGGAGTGGGTTGGAGGGATTGCCTGAGTGGCTGTCAGTTAAGCAACTGACTCTTGATTTCAGGTCAGGTCAGGTCATGATCTCCTGATTTGTGAGATCGAGCCCCATATCAGGCTCTGAGCTGACAGCACAGAGCTTGCTTAGGATTCTCTCTCCCTCCCTGCTAGCCCTCCCCAACTCATGCAATAGCGTGTGCATGTACACACACACACTCTTTCTCTCTCTCTTAAATAAGCCTTAAAAATTTTTCATGAATCTTTGGTGCTTTTATGAAGAATTAACAATAGGTTTATAGAAAATGAAGCAAGTGGGAAATGAAGAAAATAATATCTCCAAGAAAAATTTAAAATTACGTATGGAAGAAAATACAGTTCTAGTTGCACAATTGGCTCAGCAGTAAGCGGTATATAAATAGTCATAATATGAACACTGAATATTGATTTAATAAAAATTATAACAGAGATAAATACCAGAAGAAACAGCTTAAGAATTGAGAGTAGTTGCCTCTGAGGAACAGAACTGGGAGTGGCAAAGAGGGCAGGGGGGTTTGTTTTCAGAGGACAGTTTTTATTACTACTAGCTGTAAGACTTTTAAAACTATGAGCATATGCTGCTCTGATTACAAAATTAATTTTTTTTATGATATGACATCAGTTCTCAGAAGAACCAGAGAGGCTAGGCCATAATCCTAAGGAACTGGGACATTTGTCATACCTGTCACTAATGTCAACTAAAAAGATTGTGCGTATCATTTTAGGTTACAGAAGGTTTTTGCTTTCTCTCATTTGGTTGTCCTGACAACCTGTCAGTATGGTGGGGCTCAGAGATGAATAACTAGCCTTCTCTCCTGCTTGTCAGCGATAAGCTTGTGACTCATACCAGCTCTTCTGACCCCAAGTCCAGAAACCAGTTTCCAGGGATGAAGGTGGGAGGCCACTCAGGGCCTAGTTGTAGGAACAAAATAACAGACTAGTGATTGGAGCATCAACTCAGAGGAGTCTCAGCCATGAACCTGATTTGTGCTGAATCCCTTGGGTCAGAGTAAGTGAGGAAAATGTGGGCCCAACTAGGAGGTTTGAAAACTGTGGGAACATGGACCTGGGTAGGTCACCGCTCAGACTTTGCTTCAGAGCACTTAGCTAGAGAACAGAGGGCTTTGTATGGAGTAGGCTGTTCTTTCCTGAATAGATGAGTGTTCCTGTATCAGTTATTTGACTTCTGGCTGCCAGCATAAGGACCTTCCTAGTTTTGAGAAATTCCTCACTATACATGTCTTGTTTGAAGGCAGAGTGTACCTTCCAGAATAAAAACCTAAAAGGTTTAATGCTTGCTTTCTCAGCCTTCTCAGTGGTTAAAGTTTAAGCACATTGCCTGGGCATCTTGAATCAGGAGCTTATAGCACAGAGGACTATAGAGGGGTGCCTGGCTGGCTCAGTTGGTAGAGCATGCAGCTCTTGATCTCAGGATTGAGAGTTCGAGCCCCACACTGGGTGTAGAGATTACTTTAAAAAATAAGTAAATAAAGTTAGGGGCACCTGAGTGGCTTAGTCAGTTAAATGTCTGACATGATTTTGACCCGGGTCATGATCTCAGGGTCGTGATCTCAGGATCTTAAGCGTGGAAGCTACTTAAGATTCTTTCTCTCCCTCTCTCTTTGCCCCTCCCCCATTCACACAGGCATGCACTCTTTCTTTCTCTTAAATAAATAAAAATAACATATTCGTTAAAAACATTGTTTAAAGGCAAGGGCTCTAGAGAATTCTTTCTGTAAGCAGGGTGGGAGCAGAAACATTCAGCGGAAAAGAGTCAGTGGCAGTGGTGGCAGTGACGGCATCCACTGTCTCTACACAGAGTGGGAGCTGTAGTGGCCAGGGGCCCGGAGCAACACAGGCTACTCACTGGGCTCTTTCCCTGACGCGGTCCTCCATGCCCAGCCTTTGTTCTTGTTTGTTTTCCAAGTCTGGTCTTCAGCTTTCCCAGCAGCTATCGGCTAACAGTATCCTTTGAAATAGAGTCCTTTTCTGTTTAAGCCAACTAGACTTGTTTTCTGTGGTTACAGCTTAGAAGCCTGGTTGATAACAGTACTTACATTAAAAAGACCAGTATATAAAATTCCAAAATAGGTGGCTGGATTAGAAGAGCCTCAAAAAAAAGGATCAGATGTTTGATCATTGACTTTCACAATGATTTTAGCATACACTGTGTAAACACCTCTGAAAACATGACCACCATGATGAGAATATATATTGATTTCTAATGATTTGATCTTAAGAAGAACAATGGGTTTGTTTTCCCATGAATTTTAACAACCCATGGCCTACCATAAGAACTTATGTTTCCTTGTTAGAAATACTGTTGACCTCAGAACAAAATAGCCCAGATTATTACCAACATGTACATTCATATTCCCGTTCAGGATATTTTATAGTAGTGTACTTTAAACTGCAGGTTTTATTTTTTTAGCTTGATCAAAAATGTATTTTTCAGTCTATGGAATATGAAATTTATTTATAACAGCTCCAAAGTGGATCCTATAATGCATTGCCCATCTTTTTAGTTACAATGCATGTGATTATATATTTTTTTTGAATTAAAAATCTTAACAGAGAAACAACCGAAAGCAATGACCTAATTTTCCCCTTAGCAACTTGGTCAGATTTCAAGAGTGTGTGGCTTGAAACAAATGCAAAGCAGTAAAGACTGTCTCCATTCAGTAAGCCATTCCTCCCTCTTCCCGTCCTCTCCATTGTCCCTATGTTAACACTCTTCTTCTGTCTCAGTTCAATTGAACTGGCAGTTCATTTTACTTCTGTCTGTAATTATTTCCTCTTCAGCAAGTTAGTCTGAATATACTTCCTAGAGAATAATGAAGCTAAGTTAAAGACCATTATCAACAGATCAGAGTAGTAAATGGAGATATCAGTAAACTATGCAACATAGATGAAGAATTCATCTCAGTTTCAGGAAAGGCAGTTCGGGTGACTCTCAAGTTCTTTATCTCTAATCATAAGGACACTTAGTACTTAAATTCTTTACCCAGAATTATGAGTAGTATTCTAAAGTGTAATATTTTATTGCATTTTTTACTTTAGAACTTACACCATTTTTCATGTAGACCACAAACTCTCTACCTCTGCTTCTCTGCTCACACTTTTCTTTTGTCATAGAATACCTTTGCCTTTGACCGTTAAATGTCCATGTTCTACCCCACTCTAAGTCCAAATGCACACGCTACTTCCTTTGTTCCCTCAGGCATTCCAAATTAAAAGTATTTTCTACTTACTGCAAACTTCCAAAACACTTCCTTTACATTTCTTTTAGGTTTTTACTTCTTCTTATTTTGGAATTACCTATGTATGTGTGTTATTTCCTCTGTCAACTAATGTATTATATACCCCCTAAAAACCTTGGTAAAAAGGTCAAAATCTTGGTAATCTTGAATCATCCAAAGAACCTAGCACAGTGCTTTTTTGCTCTTGGTGGACTCTCAATTACATATCTTGAATTATCTTTTTTTTTTTTTTTAGCTTATTTATTTATTTTGAGTGAGAGAGAGTGCACATGTGCACATGTGGGGAAGGGGCAGAGAGAGAGGGAGAAGATCCCAAGCAGGCTTGGCAATGTCAGCACAGAGCCTGATGTGAGGCTCAGACTCACAAACCATGAGATCATGACCTGAGTCATGAAGTTGGATGCTCAACTGACTGAGGCACCCAGGCATGCCAAATTATCTTTAATACCTATGAAAACTGAGTAACTTTTTCTTTCTAAAAGCGGGGAGGGTGTAACTTTTTCTTTCTAAAAGGGGGGAGGGTGTGTAATGTCTAGCTGTAGAAGTTGCAAATAAAATGGCTCAATCTAGGAGATAAATATGGAGCTTTATTTTTATTTTTTTAAGTTTATTTATTTTGAGAGAAAGTAAGCAAGCAGGGGAAGAGCAGAGAGAGAGGGAAAGAGTGGATCCCAGGCAAGCTCCACACTGCCACCACAGAGCCCAACATGTGGCTCGAACTCATGAACCATGAGATTGCAGCCTGAGCTGAAATTGAGTCAGATGTGTAACCAACTGACCCACCCAGGTTCGCCTGACCCATTATTTTTAAAACTAAGTTTAGAGGTGGTCTAAATACTGTATAATCCTATACCATTAAACTCAGTTTTAAGTTAAATTTCAAATAAAGTCTTACCAACTTATTTTGTTCTCCACTGTTATGTAAATAAGATACAATTTAGCTATTACTGTGTGGAATACCTCACTTAATCTTTATCATAACCTGCATGGTAGCTACCATCCTTGTTCCCATTGTAGAAATGTGGGATCAAATATGTTGTTTCTTCCCCAGGGCCACTTCTACTTATCAGATCTACTTTATAGATATGTGAATGTGTGTTTCTATTTCACATACATATCCTGTTTTGTTGTAGTTTAAATAGCACCGCACTATACGTATTACTGTCTTGCCATTTTCACACTTAAGGTTTGGAAAAACTGTGTCAGTACATGTAGAGTTACTTTATGTTAATGTATTTTTTTTATTCTAAAAATGTAGAATTGGGACATCTGGATGGCTCAGTCCATTGAGTGTCCAACTTGATTTTGGCTCAGGTCATGATCTTAGTTTGTGGGACTGAGCCCCACATCGGGCTCTGCACTTACGGAGCCTGCTTGGGATTCTCTCCCTCTGTCTCAAATAAATAAACTTAAAAAAAATAATAATTCATTCTCTCCCTCTGCCATGCACACACATGCATGTGTGCCTCTCAAAAAATAAAATAAATATAAAATAAAAATATAAGAGATGTACTGATGTTTGGATATTCAGATAATATAGATAATACAAAAAGTGTTTAAGAACCCTTCAATCTCACTTCCCAGTGAAAAACACTGCTAACAAATAGTGCCTTTTTATAAGTGTCTTGGAAAGACTGAATCTTAGTTTGTAGTATATATAACTGACCAGAAAGTTCATGCCTCCAACTATTTTTTCATATATTTAGATCAAAAGAAATACCAGTTTCTATTATAAATTAACATGGGCTGGCCACACTATGTCTCCACGAAGGGAATGACTTTGATTTATAGAAAGACTTTGAGCTGTGTTTTGGTAGTCTTCACTGTAACATTTTTGTACATCTCATACTTAGCATCAATATGTCTGTAATACTTCTGATATGTGCTTTACATGTCATGGCATTTGAAGGTAAAATATCCACACATCTAAAAGTTGTGCCAAAACCCCAAACACAGTTTACACACCTACACATTTGTTTCTAACCATATTCCTTTTCACCCATACTAGAGTTAGGCCTTTTCCAAAATGGGTTGATTTTAATACTGTTTCCACTGTCAGTCTCTTTCCTCCTGATGGAAACTTACATTAAAGAACCAATGCTGAACTGTGTCACTGATTCACTAAAATACTTATAGAAGATACCTAGGTATCACACTGGTTCTCTAAACCTGTTGATATTTGAGCTGTGTCTAACTATGAGCAGTTCAGAAATTTTTCTAAACTAAACTGAGATTAAATAGTTTTTGTTATTCTAATGCATTATCTTAACTTCTACATTGATAGTTTGTTTATAAGTGTAAGCAGTAAAAATATAAAGTATCTAAAGTCTTCTGTGTTATGAGCCCCACTTCTAAACTAAATTTTGATGTCAAATTTTTAGAGACACTAAGCTAAATAGAAGTGGATGAATGCAGTGCTGTAAATCTGATCATCATAATAGGTCTATAATCCTGAGAGAATAGCAGCAGCCTGAGTTTTCAGCACATATAGGTGAAAATGGGACATTATGGAAGAGAAGGAAGAAAATAACATGTCAATTCAAATAGACCTTGGTATAGAATTAGCACTATGACTTCTATACTTTATTCATTTAGCGAACTTCTTGTATGCCAGACCCTGAGATTGAAGTAATGAGTCTAGTGGTGAGTACCGAACCTGTGTAAGTGCTCAAGTAGAGCAAAGCACTGAATGGAAGGGAGCACGCAGGAAGAAGAGCCCCGGACCTCAGTCTAGGAATTTAGAGAAGGGAGACCTGGAGAATGAATGGGAGTTAAGTAAATAAAGCTGGAGATAAAGGTTAGGCAGAAGGAAAGCAGGTAGAAAGGCCCAGAGATAAATGAGAGCAAGGCACTTTGGGTTGAAATAGAGGTTGCAGAGATGAGAGTGGTGTGGTGAGAAATGAGGCAACAGAGGCAAGTAGGGCTGTATAATAAAGAACTTGGCTTTATCCTGAACATAGCAAGTCATATGACCTGGGATTACATGCATTTTCTGAAAGACCTCTGTGGTTGAGACCATAAGCAGCATGCAGACACCTTAAGAGATGTTCCAGAAATTGGGTTGCTTGGGTGGCTCAGTCAGCTAAGCATCCGACTCCGGCTCGGGTCATGATCTTGCGGTTCGTGGGTTTGAGCCCTGCGTCGGGCTCTGTGCTGACAGCCAGCTCAGAGGCTGGAGCCTGCTTCTGATTCTGTGTCTCCCTTTCTCGCTGACCCTCCCCTGCTCACGCTGCCTCTCTCTCTGTCTCTCTCTCTCTCTCAGAAATAAATAAAACATTTTTAAAAATTTAAAAAAATAAAGAAATGATCCAGAAATAGTGGGGGGGGGGGATAATACATGAACAAATAACAATCTATAAATTACACATCAAGAATTGCTAAAAGCTTCTTACTATATTCATTTATTTAGTAGAATTTTTGAGCACCTATTTTTTGCTAAGCTCTTAACTTACATTTTCTTCTATGGTAGGTATTATCTCTACTTTACAGGTAAACTGACACTTGTAAGTGTGGTTAACCTGGGTTTACAGCTAGAAAATGTTCTGGCCAAAATTTGAATCCTGGTTTTTCCAGTTGCAGAGCTAATCTTTCCTGTCACTGGGGAAGAGGGAACATGGTCTCCATGAGAAGAAATCATCAGTGAGGTACCTAGTTTTGAAGGGAGTGCACACTCATATGAAGAGATAACTAATCAGTAAATATCACGAAGTTTTCTGAAAATCATAACATGGTTCTACCCCAAAAACATTGAATTTTTTTTATTATTATAATGGAATTAAGGATACTAACTTACTGTTTTGCCACAGTGGGAAAATGGTTTAAGGATAGTAAACAAAGTATAGATGTAAATGGGTATTTTTTGTTTTTAGTTCAAAGGATGTGAACCTCTGAGTTTCACATACTGAGACTATTAAATTGTCTTTAACATTTTAATGACATGTGAGTGGAAAGTGCACAGTACTTTTGGGCTGTCAGCATTTCTGTTCCCTTTATGATCTTTGACTTGCTCTGCCCCCTCAGACTCTGCTGTCTTCTCCTTCCCTGCTCCCCACAGGTCCCATGCTTGCTTCTGAATTAAAATATGCCAGGATAATAATGTGTAAGGAAACTTAATTATAAGAGTTGCAGCTTATTTAATGCTGAAAATAACCCAATGAGGTAGATTTTGAAGATTAGGGAGCCTTTTTTCAGGCGAGGAAACAGGAAAAACTTCACACATCACACAGTTAAAGGGAATTGGGATTGGGTCATTGGTCAGTCTGACTCTAACGGTGTATCTTGCATCTCTCTTCTAGTAAGATGCCTGCACGTTACAATATGTATTCAATTTCAAGAAGATCGGGCATCCTGTAGGTTCCAGAATTAGATTCCTCTGCATTGTAATATAGCAAAGGCTTACATATTATATAGGGTGCCTATATTTACAGAACTGACATCCCTGCGAATGCTTTTCCCTTTCATCGTGCTGTTTTCACTTACCCCAAAAAACCCTTAAGCCTATTAAAAATAGCATGTTAAACATTAAGTTTTAAAGTAAACATTAAAGCAATATAAATAGATATATCCAAGTAAGTATCTTAAGAGTTCTTTGTCTTGTCTTTTTCCTTTCATGTCTTAGAGAAATCTTTAATCTTTTATAATTGTGTGCTTTAGCCTCCTCCCTTCTTTACCAAGTTACTGCAGTAACTTCTTTCCTATCTTCCTCTGTCTATTCTTTCTTTTCACACAGCTTGGGAAAAGCTATCTGAATAAAGAATACAAGCACTCAGGGTACATTTTCACACACAAGCAGCATGAATCTCAGTGATTGCCTTTTTCCCATCAGAAGGGAGTAATGTTCTCAAAGCAGAGAACCTTCTTCTCATTTCCTTTCCAATATTTGCTTGGGTTTTGTGGTCAGTGATTGATTTTATATTGGCACTGAGGGAAAGAACTCCTGGCAACTTCCATAGCCTGATGGTTTTTGTTTGGTTTTGCTTTGATTTTTTTGAATAGATAAATTATTCAAATGGAACAAAAGTCGAAAGGCACAAAGACTACTCAGCGAAGAGTCTCCTGTTCTCCCAACTTTCTGTTCCCCACTGCTGAGTTCCCCTTTACAGAGGCAGCCAGTATTACCAGTTTGTTGCGTATCTGGCTGTCGAGGTAGACAATCCAGAGATAATCTCAGTACCTATCTTTGAAAGGAAAGATGAAAAGGTATTTGGAATAGATCTATAATATTACTAATGGCCTCTGGCATTTAGGTATCGCAAGGAACTTGTGAGACTATTAAAAGGGGCAAAAACTTAGATTCTGCCTCTGTGTTAAGTATAGAGGGTAATTTTTATTTATTCTTTTTTTTTAGAGGAAGAGCAGGAGAGGGACAGGGAGAGGAGGAGAGAGAGAATCCCAAGCAGGCCCCAAGCTTAGTGCAGAGCCTGGTGCGGGGCTTGAGATCATGACCTGAGCTGAAACCAAGAGTTGGACGCTCAACCAGCAGAGCCATCCAGGAGTCCCAAGGGTATTTTTAATATCTACCCAACAGGAACACCCAGATTCTGAACATTAACCACAATGTTATGAGAACATAGCCACAAGGATATGAGAAATAAAACCCAGAAAAACTCAACTTACTTTTCATCTTTTTTCTTTGTAGTGAAAATAGATTTTACTCTAAATTTCTTTTTTTTTTCTTTTTTCTCGCTAGCTTTGAGACATAATTGATATATAGCATTGTGTTAAGTTTAAGTTACGCAGTGTAATGATTTGATACATGTGAATGTTGTGAAATGTTTGCCTCAGTAATATTGATCTATGCACCCTTTACCTCACATAGTTAACATTTTCTTATTATGGTCACGACACTAAAGCTGTACTCTCAAAGCAACTTTCAGGGATGCAATACAATATTAACTGTAGTCACCATGCTGCCCATTAGATCTCTGGACCTTATTTATCTTGTAGCTGAAAGTTTGTACCCTTTGATCTGCATCTCTCCATTTCCTCCACTCCTCAGCCTTTGGAAACCACCATTCTATTCTGTATTTCTGTGAGTTCGATGTCGTTAGATTCCACATGTAAGTGAGGTCATACAGTATTTGTCATTCTCTTGTCTGACTGATTTCACTTAATATGATGCTCTCGGGGTTCATCCATGTCCTTGGCATATGGCAGGTTTTCCTTTTTTATAGCTGAATAATAGTCCATTATATAGAGAGACACACACCACATTTTTTTTATCCATTTGTTTCCACATCTTGGCTGTTGTGAATAATGCTGTAGAGAACGTGCGAGTGCAGATATGTCTTCGCGATAGTGATTTCATCATCCTCAGATACGTACCTAGAAGTGGGTTGCTGACTCATATGGTGGTTCTGTTTTTATTTTTTGAGGAACCTTCATACTGTTCTGGGTAGTGGCTGTGCCAAATTAGATTTCCACCAACGGGGCACCAGGGTCTCCACATCCTTGCCTCCTGTTTTTTTGATAATAGCCATTCTGACAGGCGTGAGGTGATATCCTGTGGTTTTGATTTGCATTTCCCTGATGATGAGCGATGTTGAGCATCTTTTCATGTGCTTTTTGGCCATTCATGTGTCTTCTTTGGAAAAATGTCTGTTCAAGTCCTCTGCCCAGGTTTTTAATCTGATTGTTTGCTCTTGAGGTGTAGGAGTTCTTATACATTTTGGATGTTAACCACCTATCATACGTGGTTTGCAAATATTTTCTCTCATTCTGTAAGTTGCCTTTTGATTTTGTTGATTGTTTCCTTTGCTGTGCAGAAGCTTTTTAGTTTATGTAGTCCCACTTGTTTATTTTTTATTTTGTTGTTTGTGCTTTAGGTCTCATATCCCAAAAATCATTACCAAGACCCCATCAAGGAGCTTTATTCCTATGCTTTCTTCTAGGAGCTTCATTGTTTCAGGTCTTACATTTAAGTCCTTAATCTATTTCAGATAGTTTTTGTGAGTGGTGTAAGATAGGGTCCAATTTCATTCTTTTGCCTGTAGATGTCCGGGTTTTCCAGTATCATTTGAAGAAACTAACCTTTCCCCCTAGTGTGTTCTTGGCTCCCTTGTCAATTATCCTTTTTTTTGGCCAGATTATAATGTACCTTTACCTAAAATATTGATTGCAGGTTTTTTTAACCCTCTTCAGAGAAGTGGAAAGTTAGACATGTTCTGAGAAAAGATAACTTCAGTAGGTCATAAAGAAAGGAGCACTCAGGACAGACTAAAATGATGAGGAGTGTCCAGTATGTCAGAGGCAATGTTACCAAAATGGTCATAAACTTACTATGACAAGTAGACTCTAAGGTGGCCCCTAATGACCTTCATCTTCTAGTATTTATACCCTTCGTGGGGTCCCCTCCTCTTTAATTGTGAGCGCAGCACACATTTTGTTTCTAGCCAGTACAATATGGCAAAGATGAGGTGTCATTCCCATGATTTTGTCACATTTGAGAAGACTCTGTCTTAACAGTTGATATACACTGGAGACTTTTTCCCCTGCTGGCTGTGAAGAAGTAAGCCACTGTGTTGTGAGATGGCCTGTTGAGCAGACCTCATGGCAAGAAGTTCAGGCAGCCTCAGCCAGCTGAGTGTGAGACCCCCCCAGCCAATAGCAGGAAGCTGGGCCTTTAGTCATATGGCCACAAGGAGATGCTTTCTGTCAACAACCTGAATGGGCTTGGAAGCCAATTCTTCCCCAGAACTTCCCCAATTCTTTGGATGAGAATGCAAGCCTGGTTGACATCTGACTGCAGCCTTCTGAAACCCTGACTGAGGGCCCAAGTGACCTGTGCCAGATTCTTGACCCACAGAAAATATGAGATGATTTGTTGTTTTAACCTGCAGAGTTTGTGGTAATTTGTTACACAGTAATAGAAAACTAATACATTATTTAATCGTATGTTATTTTCACATGTCAAAATGGTTTAAGCTGTGATTTAACTTAACAGTAATTTAGATCCAATTCATCACAGAGCCTTCAAGGTAATCATCAGCCACACCTCTACAGAAGGCTCAATTCCGGAAAGATGGTGCAATTAGCCACAGTCCCAGCTGCTGCAGCGGGCTGGAGGCTATAATTGATATTCTCCTCAAAACCATATCACTCAAGAGTTCAATTAGGGAAGCTGAGCAGCTCTGACTTATGGAAAGCCGGGGAAGGGAGGATGTGACACGGAGGAAAATAGAATGCAGAGCAGCTAATGGCAGGTCCGCCTGAGAGGCCCAGCACACTGAGCCACTGCCCTGAGGCCGCACAAGGGAGGGGAGCCTGTGGAGAGTGGCTCTTTTGTCTGGGGCTCTTCGGTCAAGCATCTGGTGGTGGCCTGGAGCTAGTGTAGTCACCAGGGCTGCAGCTGGGAGGGAGAACTGGACTTGGAGCAGAGGAGAGCAAGAAAAAGCTAGAACCCAGGGGCACCACTGTGTCTGCCTGTCACCACACCCAGTGATGTTGACTTGCAGAGAGGGATGACTGCTGCTTCTGCCTTCCAGATCTCACACATTTCTCTTTTGACCAACTTTGCTTGGAACCATATAGGAATGGAGATGGGGGGAATCAGTTTATGCTTAAGCAAGTTGAAACATTACAAATTAGCACAGTCTCCCTCTTCTGTCACCCAGCCTAGATTTTCATTATCCTTTGCTAATATTTCAGCAGGTCTGGGCGGCCTGCCAAGTGGGGTGACCCAGACTTTGATCCCAGAGGTCTCTGAGCTCTTAGTTGCTTTATCCATGGTTGCTACAGTTTCCCAGTCTCTGTTGTCACTGGGCAGAGAAACAACAAAGGACGTCCTGGTGAATCCCTTGAATTTCAGACCAGTACCTTCCTGCACCTGTTTGTATTGCCCCAGACCTAGCACCCTGGTCCAGCACTCTCAAGATCTGCTCCCACGAGCGATCCTCGAGACACTGCCAGTCCATATCGCTGGATCTTGCCATTCTTGGGAGAAAGAATACACTCTTTACTTCCATAACAGAACCTGTATTTTCTTGCTCAGACTGTGATCATGAGGGATCAGATCCTGATTACGGGTTCGGAGCTAGTGAGAGGAGGCAGAGGCAGACCTTGAAGAGGACAAGTGTGGTCTTTGCAGGCACCTGCAGGGCCTCCTGACAGTGGAGGCTGCCGTCCTCTACAAGGAGTTAGGGGAGCACTGTTTCTCCCAAGCCAGAAAGTGCAGACAAATCTTGGGGTTTGACGTTCCTCACTCATCCACCCAAATATACACATTCCGGATTGCTGTCACCAATTGTTTCTGTTAGGACCCAGATTTTATCTTAGATTTGTTAAGATTTGCATTCAAGTCTTTGTGAGTCTGATATCTTTAAATTAAATCTGGAGCCTGAGTTTTGGCAGTCTGTTCTGCAGCTGTAGGAAATAAGGGTTTCTTAAAACACTGACCTAGAAGTCTTCCGACTTTGACAGGATGCCTAGATTGAGAGGTGGCTAACGTGAGCCAGTTGTTTCCTTTTTTCCTGCCTTTGAAACCGTTTAGCTAAAGCCACCCAATTTCAGGTCCTCATAGTTCCTGATGTTCCATTCCATTCAAATGCCACCACTCCTACCTAACAGACACCTCACTTAGTAAAAAACTGTAGTGTTGGCATGCTGCTGCGTGCAGGGGTCACCACCACCCCCTTACCACTAGGAGTGGGGGTCCTTCTTGCCATTTGTTCAGTGACTGATCTAGTTCCGTCTCATTCAGGAATCTTGTTTTCTAGGGCCACTTCTCTTCCTTTCACGTATGGGTGTCTCTTCCCATTCCCCCACAGTCCACACCGAAATAGCCTAAAACACAGGCTTGCGTGCAGGTAGCTTGTTTGATAAGTAATCCCCCGAATAGGAGTACTACCCAGTGAGAGTGAGATCGGGGAGGAGAGCAGTAGAAGAGTGGCCTTGGGGTGGTTGCCACTGGAGGTGCCAGGGTTTCAGCCTTGCCAGGACCCTCCAAGGCACTCTGTAAAGTCTTCAGCATGGTCCTCCTCCTAAGGAGTGGGAGAGGAGTATTCAGCAGCCAGCTCTCCCAAATGGCAGAGTCCAAGGACTGGCAGTTAAAATCACTGCAGCACAGATTGACTTTCTTCGAATCCTTATATGTCTTGCTCTCATTTTCTGCCTTGGCTCTGGAATCCCGATTGCCTTTTTAAAATGGAGAAGATGCAGGGATAATGTGCTGGTGGTACACCTTTCAGCTGTGTGCTCACTATGGATTGGAATACTGAGGGAGGGAGACAGTAGGAAGCTTTTCAGTATTTGATGTGTGAGGTACTGAGGATTTAGAAATCATGTTCTTGGGAATGGAAAATAAAGAGGCCAATCAAAGAGCATCTTGAGGGAAGAATCAGTAGGACACATTGACCAGGTCTATATATATGTCAAGGGAGATGGAGTCAGCACAGCTGATTTAAGATTTCTAGCCTAGAAAAGGGGGAGTGTTGACAGACATACTGGTGCCCTGCTGTTATTTAACATAATCCTCAGAACTCTGATGGGATTATTTCATCCTCTGAATGAGGAAATGATCCACATAGGGTGCTAAGGGAGAGAGTCAGGAGTTAGTGATGAAACTGCCTGAATTCAAACCTGTATACTCTTTTGACTGCCCTCCCTTCCCTCTCGCTTCATGATTCCTTTCCTTGGGAACTGGAACCAGTCCCATGCAGTTACTTGGAAAAATTGAAGCGACTTTTTTCTCAAGCCTGTTTGCACTTGAAGTCTTATTTCTATTTCTGACTGATGCCACTGAGGAGCCACCATGCCTGCTCTACGGCCAGCCTTCCTCTCCATGTGTTATACTATCTGTAGTACAGCTGTACGGGAGCACAGCAAGCTGGAATCGCCCTCCACCATTCCGTTCCCTTCATTTCCTTCCCCTCGCCTGCTTTCTTCCTCCCCATTCAACCCCAGTATGAAACTCTGAATCTAGAAGCTGCTCATGGACATGAACCCATGAAAAGGTTTCCACTCATGCGGGTGAAACAAGCACAAGTATGAGAGTGCACTTAGGGATAATGAAGAGTGTGAGAGTGGCAATAAAGACAGATCCTGACAGTATTCGGGAAATCTGTCAACATGGAAGCTTGTCTTAGTTATCAGAGGAACAAGCCGCGGTGGAGAGGGGGGGATGTCAATAGTTAAAACAGAAAGTGATCCATGCAGCAGTAACAGTCATTTGTATTATTAAATGTCACATTAATTTATTTCTTTATATCTTTGCCTTGATCATTCATGGTATGTAGCTCAAATTTTTGGAAGGAGGCATTCTTGCCAATGTCAAGTATTAGAAAGAAAATATCCTGGTAAAAGAGAGTAGAAGAAATGATTAAACAAGTACGCAATGGATCTGTAAAATGCAGTCTTCACACAAGCCAAAAAAGCAAAATCATAGGAAGTGGACTTAATATTTCATCTGCTGAGCTCACGACCGTATCATTGAAAATCTACCTGAGCAGACTACGTGGGCACCCTTGAGCCATTAGATGCCTTGGCTACAGATGACTTTTTCTGTTACAAGGAAACTGGTAAAGACTTCTAAATTCAGCCAAAAAGGTATATGGTATGTTGGTCAACCATTGCTGTGTAACAACCAGCTTGGGAATCTCCGTGGTATAGGACATGAACATATGTTTCTCACAAACTTCCAAACTTCAGTTTGCTGAGGCTAGGGTCTTTCTGATTGTCACTGTGGTTTAGCAGGGCTGGGTGGCTCTGTTCCCACTGCTGTTCATTCTCCTAGAGTTAGTGGTGGAAGACAAGAGGGTGAAATCAGGGCCTAAAAGTGCTTCTGAAACTTTCTGTCACATCATATCTATTAACCTTTCATTGGTCAAAAGAAGATCTCCTGGCCAATTCCAAGTCTTGGGGTCAGGATGTATACTCTTCCCATGGGTGGGGTGGGATCAGAGGGCGTGGGTGGTGGTGATTATGAACAGTAATCTGCCATCTCTGGATAAGTCTTAAACTCTAGGTTTCTAGTTTTAAAAAGATAAAGTAGTTGTTCTGATTGTATATTTAGTTGTCTTTAAAGAAATACAGACACCTGGGTGCCTGGGTGGCTCAGCCAGTAAAGCGTCCGACTACGACTCAGGTCATATCTCATGGTTTGTGAGTTCGAGTCCTGCATCGGGCTCTGTACTGACAGCTCAGAGCCTGGAGCCTACTTTGGATTCTGTGTCTCCCTCTCTGCCCCTCCCCTCCTTGCTCGCTTGCTCTCTCACGCTCTCTCTCTCTCTCTCTCTCTCTCAAAGATAAACATTTTTAAAAAATTGAAAGAAATATAGATACCATTTTATCTCTAGTTAGGAAGTGGAGTTAGTAAACTCTATAGAGAAACAAAAAAAGGAAGAAAAAGTTTCCTCTGAGAGTTAATTATTACCAAATGGCAGGAAACAAATCTGATCTTTATATATTGTGAAACTGACCTAGAGGAAGGGATTCTGGACAGAGTGGTGCTCCTCAAAGTGTGTCTATAATGAGGTAGGTACAGTTATTGAGAGTAAACATTTAGAAACTCTTCGGCAGTTTGACATTGCCATAGTTTTTAAGCGGTGTCTTTACTGAACTATTGGTCCATGACAGATTAGAAATTTAAAAAGAAGCAAAAACAGGGGCGCCTGGGTGACTTAGTCGGTTAAGCGTCCGACTTTCGCTTAGGTCATGATCTCGCGGTTCGTGGGTTCGCGCCCCGCGTCAGGCTCTGTGCTGACTGCCAGCTCAGAGCCTGGAGCCTGTTTCAGTCTCTGACTCCCTCTCTCTCTGACCCTCCCCTGCTCACGCTGTCTCTCTCTCTCTCCTAGAAATAAATAAAAATATTAAAAAAAAAAAAAGCAAAAACAACTATTTCTTGACCCAAGATAGTTTGAGAAGAGCTGAGATAGAATATGGCATTGTGCTCACTAGGAATGAATACCTGCACTGTACATAAGTGAATCTTCTGATTTATACATTGGTTATATAGGGTTTGGGTTAGTATCACTTTGTCAGTAGGAATCCAACCATCTTTGAGAGTGTGCTAGTTATGTTTTTGAAGCAACAGACTGGTCTGAAATTTACCAAGGAAATGGCATTGTGTGAAGCCTTTGTACATCTTGCTTGCTGGCCTTTCCCTGCCAACATCCTTTCCACCTTGCTCCTATGTATATGTTTTCATTCCATTACAGATAACCTTGACAAAATGAAGATTACCGCTAGCTGGAATCCTTTACTGTAATATGCAGATATTACATTTGACAATATTAGATAAATCTCTTTTTAAAATATATCTTTCAGCATGCCAGTTTTTTGCCTAATTGTCTTCCTTTCACATTTGTGAGTTAATGTCACCATTGTTTGGTATATTTATAAGGTGCTTTTCTGTCCATAAAAGGAGTGCTCCAAAGCAAAGAGGTTCTGATGAGCATTGATTCATATAAGACCTAAGTTTAGAGACGTAAAAGTGGGGAGAAATTTTTAGGCAGGAGGGGAAGGCTACATTTAAATAAAGTTTTTCTTCCTAGATGTATTACTTTAAGCAAGTGCATTAATCTGTGTCATCTGTAAAATGGGAATAATAATACCACCCTCTTGGAGAAAGAGTGCTAAAATCAAATAATTGTAAGTTAAATACAGACATGGCATATAAGAAGTTTCAAAAATATTAGCTGTTTTTGATTTTTAATGACTAGCTACTAGATATCAAGCATTGTAGAATCACTAAGGTGGGGCCTCTTCCCCAAAGGAGTTCTCAGTTGGGTGGAAGATTCAGACAACTATTTCAGAAATATAAAATAATTTAATGCTATTATATAGAAGGAAATAGGTTAGCCTGGACACTTAGGTAAGAGAGACATATGACCTAGGCTTTGAGGAACAAGATCAAGATAGTCTTTTGAAAGAGACAACATTAAAGCTGAGTCTAAAAAATGTGGATGAGTTAAGGAGAATTAGGAGCATTTCAGAGGTGCCTGGGTTCCTCAGTCAGTTAAGTGTCTGACTCTTGATTTTGGCTCAGGTCATGATCTCATGTTTTGTGGGATCAGTCCCCGTGTCAGGCTCTGCACTGACAACGTGGAGTTTGCTTGGGATTCTCCCTCTCCCTCTCTGTCCTTTCCTCCTTGTGCTCATTTGCTCTCTCTAAATAAATAAACAAACTTTTTTAAATTACCAAAAAAAGAGCATTTCAGAAAAATGGAACAACATCTGCAAAGGCCTGAAGGTGAGAGTTTGGTGGAACTCTAGGAAATGGCAAGTAATGAATGCAGTATGACTGGAATGTAGAATATGAGCAGAAATGGAACTGGAGAAGTTGGCAAGGGCCAGACCATCAAGAATATGTAGTTTGGATTTTATCTTAAAGTTATTTGCAAGCTATTGAATAATTTGTTACATATATAATCTAATTTACATTTTAAAAGATCATCTGGCAACAGTATGGAGAACAGATTGGAAGGGAGAAAGATGGGAACTTTCTGAGGCTATTTCAGTGATGCGGGGAGAAAAGTATCAGATTCTGAAATGGGGAGGTGGTAGAGATTCAGTGGAAGGGATGGATTTAAAATAAGAATAGAATGAACAGCATTTGATGGTGAGTGGATGTGGGCTAAAGACAGAATCAATAATAGTACTAAGATTTCTGGCTTTGGTGGCTGGGAGGAAAAGGTATCTTTCTCTAAATCAGGGGTTACAAAGGGGGGTGCTAGGGGCACCTGAATGGCCCAGACAATTAAGTGTCCAACTTCAGCTCTGGTCACGATCTCAACGGTTTGTGGGTTTGAGCCCTGCATTGGGCTCTGTGCTGACAGCTCAGAGCCTGGAGCCTGCTTCGGAATCTGTGTCCATCCACGTCCTCCCCCCTCCCCCCACTCTGTCCCTCCCCTGCTCATGCTCTCTCTCAAAAATATATAAAAACATTAAAAAAAAAATTTTTTTAATGTATTCCATTTAAAAAAAAATTCTTTTTTTAATGTTTTATTTATTTCTAGGAGAGAGAGAGACAGCGTGAGCAGGGGAGGGTCAGAGAGAGAGGGAGTCACAGACTCCGAAACAGTCTCCTGGCTCTGAGCTGGCAGTCAGCACAGAGCCCGACATGGGGCTCGAACCCACGAACCGTGAGATCATGACCTAAGCGAAAGTCGGACACTTAACCGACTAAGCCACCCAGGCGCCCCCCCAAAAAATTTTTTTAATAAAAAAAGGAGATTACTAGATTTCCCAGAGGAAACGAACTGACTTGAATTTAAGAGGTCTGCAGAATAGCCCTAGAACTCTCCATTGGGAAATTGAAGGGGTGAGTTGGGAGTCAGGAGAGAGCTCTGGGTTGGAACTCTATGTAGACTTGAAAATCATGAGGACGCTTTGGGAGTTAAGGCCACAGGGGACAGATGGTGTCACCCAGGAAAGTGTGGTAAAAAGAGCAGTATGTTCAGTGTTTGGCAAGTAGGTACTGCCAAGTGAACAAATGAAGAGTATCAAAGGTACAGTCTCATTTAAATCTCCTAACAACCTTGAGTTAGAGTAAAATTCCAGTTTTACAAATGGAACATTTTAGACTCACAGAGATTAAGGATTTGTCCAAAATCACTTTGCCTCTACGTGGCCGAGGTGGGATTTCAAGTCCAATATGTCTTGATTTCAAAGTCCACTTTTTCCTATCATGTCTCACTTCTTAGAAAACTTCTGAAGTTATAAGAATAATATGATGTTTTTATTAGTTCTCTTTCTTTACCTCTGCCAGTATCCTGGTTTCATGAGATTGTGATATATCCTTTTCGGTAACCACTTTCTCTCTAATTCACTTCCTTCATTCCCAAGCACATCTGTCAGATTGACCAGTTCTCCCCAAAATCTAGTCTAGTGCTTGTTTACAGCAGGAGACGGGCGCAAGCCTTCCTCTAGCTGCTGGGAGGAGGTCTGTCCTCAGCTTGGCATTTGGCTCACCATAAAATCATGAGAGCTGTCTAGAACTTCTCTGTATTTCTCACTCCTCATTAGCACATATTCACGTCTTCAGGTGTTGTTTACATGCATATTTCATTGTGCTGGTCTCAGTGTTCCTTATCGGGATCTCGTGTTAATTAAATAAATTAATCTTTAGGTTTTGTTGATGCTCTGTTACTGCTTTTCTCAGAATGATTTTATCTTTGTGATGGAAGTGACTTGGGTGCTATCTGACCTTAGGTCCATATCTAGCGTAGGGGTTCTTCACACTCTCCCTACGTGATGAGCCAGGCTTTGCCCCTGCATTTTTCTAGAAGGATCCCTTGATTCTTTTGAGGGGAGCAAATCGAATTGTTAAAAATTTCTTAGTGTTGAGGCAAAATCCCCTTCTTTTAACATCCACATCTTGGACCTGCCCTTAGAACAACTGGGAAGTCACTCTGCCTCATGAAGGTCTGTCAGACATTTAAAGATAGCTTCCGTGTCACTCCTCAGGTTTCTCTTACATAAGCCAAGTAATCTTGGTTGCTCGGAGCTTTTCTTCTGTGACAGGTCTCAGACTCTCTACTTTTCTTTTGCTTTCCTCTGAGAATTCTGGTGTTTTGTCAGTGCTCTGTCTAAAACACAGGGCCCAGGGGTGCCTGGGTGGCTCAGCCGGTTGAGCGCCTGACTTCAGCTCAGGTCATGATCTCACGGTTCGTGGGTTCGAGCCCCCCACCGGGCTCTGTGCTGACAGCTCAGAACCTGGAGCCTGCTTCAGATTCTGTGTCTCCCTCTCTCTCTGACCCTCCCCTGCTCATGTTGTCTATCTCTCTCTCTCTCTCTCTCAGAAATAAATAAAAACATTAAAAAATTTTAAAAGCTAAAATAAAATAAAACAGAGGGCCCAGAACAAACACAACACTCCACACACAGTCAGGCAGTGCAACATTATTCCGTTGATTAGGACTCTGTGCTTGAATCTTAAAAGCCTGAGATCACTTCAGCTCTACAGCAGCCACATCACATCTTGCTTCGTTCCCCTAAAGTACCCAGGTATTATTTTTACATAGGATGTGGTTAAGCTACCTCTCCCCTGTCATCTGCCATGCAGTTGATTTTCTTTCATTGAAATATAGAACTTTCTAGTTTTCCTGGTTCTTTTTCACCCTCATTTTGACCTGTCTGTTTAGCCAGTTATGATCATGTCATCCAGTGTGTCTTTGTGTTTCCCAGGTTTCCGTCACCTGGAGATTTTGAAGCATGTTTTCCACATCTTCCTTCAGGTTCTTGATTAACATCGAGAAAACAGAATCCGCACTCCATCCCCGTGTTAATCAGTGCCACTTCCAAGTGGTTCCCTTAACCACTGTTCTGTCATCCATCTATAGTTCTTCATCTTATCTGCAAAGAACTCGTCTGCACACTCAACAAATTTTTATTTAGCACCTACCATGGTAAGAAAGTGCTAGACATACAGTGAAGACAGCAGTTCCTGTCTTCTGGAGACATCGAGAAGTATATTGTTAAATGCTTTGCAGAAATCAGGTTACATGATTCTCTATGATGTTCTCCTTATCTGGTACCATATCAGAAAAGGGAATGAAGCATTGTTTTTTGCACTCTGTATTGGCTACTAATGGTCTTATATCACCTGGAAAGGGTGACCCTAGTCATTACCTTTTTATTTTCGCCTTTCATGGTTTCACAATAATGTTGAACTTTCCAAGCCTCTGGAGTTCATTGATGCCTTTTCTTTTGGCCATATCTTTCAAATCCATGGGCTTATTAGAGAGCAGCCTCTTTAGCCTTGTTTTTGTTGTTGATAGTGATAAACACTTCTTTTTTCCCCCAAAATTATCAGGATTCCTTTTGATTTTTTTTTAATGTTTTATTTATTTCTAGGAGAGAGAGAGAGAGACAGCATGAGCAGGGGAGGGTCAGAGAGAGAGGGAGTCACAGACTGAAACAGGCTCCAGGCTCCGAGCTGGCAGTCAGCACAGAGCCCGACGCGGGGCTCGAACCCACGAACCGCGAGATCATGACCTAAGTGAAAGTCGGACGCTCAACCGACTAAGCCACCCAGGTGCCCCAGGACTCCTTTTGATTTTATAGTAAACTTAGTTATAAAGAATTTCTGTCCAACTTCAACAATTTTCCCTTCCACAAACTTTTTCTTTCAGATTTTACTTACATTTTGTATTGATATTTTGAAATGATTTTTCCTAAGGAAAATAGTTGACTATCATTAGGTTATCTTCACTTCTTTCAAGTGTACCAGTACAGTGTCATAGTCACTTTTTCCAGAAGCCTGGTCCTTTTCACTTAAACTCCTTTTTAATTTATCAGAATTAATCTCAGACAAGCTTAAAGTTACATTATATTGTCTCTATGCTGAGGGATTAAACTATCAATAATACACGTTTTTTAAAAATTTTGTTTTCATTTTTAGAATGATGCAAAGAACAGATGTCCTCCTCGTTCGTGGAAGAGAGCCCACCTGTCTTCTCAGGTGTGGATTCTCTTAGCAGTCAGGTGTCATCTGTACCCTTCCTCTGGCTATTTCCCCTAACTGTATCATTTCTTCTACCTTCTTTTCTTTCCCCTTTGGTCCAGTGCTCCTCCACTAGAGTGACTTACTCAGATCGTTGGATTTGCCCATAGATACTTATTTTCTTAAAGAATTGTGAGGGTTCTCTGCCTTTTTCTGTGGATCTGTCTCTATTGAAAAGCAGATTTTCTAAAGATGTTATAGTGTATTGTTACTGTCGTTATCCCATCCCTCCAAGTCTTGGTGATTTCCATGAAATTTTATTTTTCTCCTTGTTCTTTTTTACTATTGCTACTTTTAAGTATAGTGTCTAACACACCAATGTTCAATAAATATTTACGATTAATCTTAAGAAGTATTTGCCTTCTCTTTTAGGCTGTGAGGATATCATTGCTGAGAGCATCTCATTAGATACCTTAATTGCCATCCTCAAGTGGAGCTCTCATCCATATGGCTCTAAATGGGTGCACCGACAAGCTTTACATTTCCTCTGTGAGGAATTTTCCCAGGTCATGACTTCGGATGTTTTTTATGAACTCAGCAAAGATCATCTGCTTACTGCTATCCAGTCTGACTACCTACAGGTAATCATTTATACACCTCACCAATTCACTGTCATCTATATGTGCACCAGGAAAACCATCTGTATTCTACTATTCTCCCATCTAGGGTGATTGGCCCACTCAGGGATGCCCTCTTCAGATGTTTGCAGGAAAAGCCTTCTGGCTCTCTGGCCCTTAGTGTACCTGCTGCTATGACACAGCATTGTGAATAAGCCCAGGTCCCACCCACCTACACCAAAGGGGTTGAGGCAGTAGGCAAGGTCAGAAGCATAACCCAACAGTGATTTTCTTGGTTTCCATTAATTCACTGTAACAATTTATTGGTTTTAATGGAGTATCAGATACTTAGACTGTAGACAGTAGCTTAAGCACAAAATAAGTAAGAGTAGTAATCAATTTCTGATCTACTCAAATGCTTATAAAAACTCAGTGTATGCGTCTTGCCAAAATATAATAATGTTTTCAACTATTTGTTTTCAGTCAGAAGTAGCTTTTAGCAAATTCCTGTCATTGACTTATATATGTCAATCTAAATTGGTAATTTAAACCAACAATGGATTTAAAATATTGCAGAAAATACTTTCAAGTAACATATGTTCAAGTTTAATTTTTTTTGGCATTGGTTGTATGAATTTTATGCCGGAAACTATACAACAGTTTTAATGTTATAAAAACATAAATCCATTGAGCAATTTCCTCTTTATATTTGTACTAGAAAAATTATAAAAATGCTTCCATCCTAGTCAGAAATTAAGCGAAGAGATAAATAATCCACTTGGCATCTGTGGTTTGATTGCAGTACAAATGTTGTCATAATTGGATTTGATTAATTCAGGACCCGTGTTCATTAACCTCGTTTCATTGTCCTGATCTAGACTGTGTACATTATGGGAGTTAGGATTTGTCATCTCTCTCAGATTATTGTGTTTAGAAAGCTTTGCATACCTCTCCAAGGTAAAAACCTAGATTTGCTCTAAGATTTTCAGTAAAGTACAAAGAAACGAGGGGCACCTTGCCATTTCACAGATTGTGCGTGAAGGGTCCTTCAGCAGCCAGTGGTGTACTGTGTGCAGATTGCAGTCTCTCTGCCAAAGGTTGTCGTGCCTGTTTTCCTGTTCTTGTAGGAGATGGTCATCACTCGGTATCTGTATGCGCTGACTTTCATCTGTTTATCTCCACCTTGTCCCAGAAAGAACTTAAGGAAGCTGTGTAGAGACCATATAGAAAAAACAAGACGTTTGAAATAGGTGAAGGGAATAGGATAATGATGAAAACAAGAATAAAAAATTTAGTTGGAGCCAAGAGGTAGGATACTGGACAGAACATACGCAAAGTGGTCTTGTGTGTTTGGTGTTGGTGGAGCACAGCTTTAAGGGAACATTTTGAACAGCCAGTGTAGAGTGAAATGTGGTTAAGTTGTGTACATCATGACCTAGGAATAGTCATTAAGGAAATTTGCCATTTGTCTAATTTCACTAAAATAAATCGAAACCATTTTTTTTTTATTATAGGCAAGTGAACAAGATATCCTTAAATATCTGATTAAATGGGGTGAGCATCAGTTGATGAAAAGAATAGCTGACAGAGGTAAGCTCAGAAAATTAGCTTATGCTATAAGTGTTTTTTATCCAGAAGCATACTGTGTGTCAGTCTTGACAATAGTCACTATTGCCTGGTGAAAATAGACATTTTTACAGTCTGTAAAATCCTTTAGTGGAGAAGAGTATACTTTGTTAGAAATAAATATAGCAGAAAATTTCATTTTACAACTTAAAAGGGTACTTAAATGTTATCTCTCTATGCGCTTAATAATACGTGGAGTGTTCTATACTGATTTATAGAGTATTAGGATGAAAATTTTCATTTAATGATTAAAATATTACCAGAGCATATTGTTGATGGAAATGTTTGGGAATTAGATAGTGGTGGTGTGTGTGTAACATTGTATATATACTGGGGGTGCCTGGGTGGCTCAGTCGGTTAAGCATCCAACTCGTGAATTCGGCTCAGGTCATGATCTCAACAGTTTGTGAGTTGAAGCCCCACATTAGGCTCTGTGCTAACAGCACAGAGTGTGCTTGGGATTCTCTCAGTCTCTCTCTCTCTCTCTCCTTTTCTGTCTCTCTCCCCACCTCTCCCCTGCTCATGTGTACTCTCTCTCCCTCTCAAATAAACATACATTTATTTATTTATTAATGTTTGTTTATTTTTGAGAGGGAGAGAGAGACCAAGACAGAGAGGGGAGAGGCAGAGAGAGAGGGAGACACAGAATCGGAAGCAGGCTCTAGGCTCTGAGCTGTCAGCACAGAGCCCGACACGGGGCTCAAACCCACAAACTGTGAGATCATAACCTGAGCTGAAGTCGGATGCATGCTTAACCAACTGAGCCACCCAGGCATCCCTAAATAAACACATGTTTAAAAATTCTTTTTTTTTTTTTTTTTAACTTTGTATATGCTAAAACCCACCAAATTATACACTTTAAATGGTTAAAATGGTGGGGCACCTAGATGGCTCAGTCAGTTAAGCGTCGACCCTTGGTTTCGGCTCAGGTCACGATCTCATAGCTTCATGGGTTCAGGCCCCTGCATCAGCGCAGAGCCTGCTTGGGATTCTCTCTCCTGTCTTTCTGCCCCTCCCCCACTCGTGCTGTATATGTGAATTTCCTCAGTAAAAAAATATATGACTATCCCCCCAAAAAAGCCTATGTGTGGCTTATTTTTTTTTGTAGGAGGTTAAGGAAAACTAATGCTTCTGAATGGTTTCCAACTAGGGATACTGCAGAAGAGGTGGAAACATCATACACATGCTCCTTCCCTCAGAGTGTTGTGTTCCTCTATATAGCAAACCCAAATCAAAACAGTTTTTCAAAGCATTTTACTTTAGAAAAATACAGACTTCCCTTTCCTGTCATTTTTTGATGGCTCTATTTAGATATACTTTACATATCATGAAGTTCACTTATTTAAAGTGTTCAAGTCATGATTTTTAGTGCACTTATGGAGTTCTGTCACATTTTAAAATACATAAACATTTCAGGCTAAGCCTGTCTTTCAGGACTTCTTATTTTTCCTAATTTATTTTTCTGTGGCCTGCAAAAGCCATTAGCAATCCTCACATGTGATTTTTTTTTTTAAGTTTTTATTTATTTTGAGAGAAAGAGAATCCCAAGCTGAGAAGGGAGAGAATCTCTGCCCTGACAGTGCAGAGCCCGATGCAGGGCTAGAACCCATGAACCTTGAGATCGTGACCGGAGTGAAGTCAGATGCTTAATCAACTGAGCCACACAGGTACCCTATCAGATGTGAATTTTTTTTTAATTTTTTTAATGTTTTTTATTTATTTATGAGAGAGGGAGAGACAGTGTGAGCAGGGGAGGATCAGAGAGAGAGAGGGAGATAACAGAATCTGAAACAGGCTCCAGGCTCTGAGCTAGCTGTCAGCACAGAGCCTGATGCAGCTCTCGAACCCACGAACTGTGAGATCATGACCTGAGCCAAAGTCGGATGCTTAACCGACTGAGCCACCCAGGCGCCCCATGAATGGTTTTTTAATATTAAAGCCACTACTATTAATTTGGGAGTTTTTGAAATGCCCATATACTGTCTGTCCTTCTTATTTGCAGGTTCTATATTTGAAAATTCACCTACCTACTAAAATTTATTTATAGCCTCAAAATCAGTACCTCCAGCATTTTCATGATCAATTGCAGACATGCCCAGAGTGACAAAAAATTTGAGTTCCCTGTTGCACATGTTCCCAGCTTATGGTGGAAGAGAATGACACTCTTCTTATTTAAATTCTCACACTGCAAACAAGGTCCTTTTCACAGTCTATTCAGTGCCTTTTATATATGCCTATTATATGCTTTTCATATTTTATGGGGGTGTGATCTCACTGTTCAAAATGGCCTCCAGGTGTAACTTTTAGTGCTGTGTAGTGTCCCTAAGCACAAGAAGGCTGTGATGAGTTACATAAGCTTCATTCAGGTACGAGTGGAAGTGCTTTCGGCTGTGAATTCAATGTTAATAAATCAACAATATATATTAATAAGGTCTTTAAACAGAAATACACATAAAAGAAGGTTATGTCTTGATCAGTGGACAAAATTGTTGGGAACAGAGCTTCATAGGAACCTAACCATGTGTTTCCCTTAGGAGCAGTGGTTCAGTATTTGCAGACTGTTTACAGTGACTCTATAGAATATGACTACTCCAAATAATAAGAATAAATTGTATATAATTCTGCATAATCATTATAGGCCGTAGGCTTGTTCATTGATGCAAGGTAGTAAGTTGAAATGTCATATTTATTTTAGGCAGATAATGAGCATCCTTGATAAAATTTTCCTTAAATTTTTTTAAATTTATTTTGAGATAAAATTAATAATATAATTTTAATAATTATTAAATTATATAATTTGTATAATTATAAATTTATATATTATAATTTATATAATAATTTATTTTAATAATAAAATAAATTTGAGGGGAGGGACAGAGAGAGAGGGAGACACAGACTCCAAAGCAAGCTCCAGGTTCTGATCTGTCAGTGCTGACCCTGACACGGGGCTCAAACCCATGAACCAGGAGATCATGACCTGAGCCGAAGTCGGATGCCTAACTGACTGAGCCACCCAGGTGCCCCTAGGTTTTACCTACCAGTCACCTTCATATGTAATGGTTCTGCCCTTAGCTGTTACATATTTGGGAACTTTATGTAAGATTTCATTTGAAAACAGGATGCCCCTACTTTAAGGGGAAATTTTCTTTTTGAAAAGTGTTGCTTTGTGTAAGTATGAAGCCAAATCATAGCAGAGCAAGAAAAGAAACTGTTTTTTCCACATGCTAGCAACAGTTTTATCAAGTCATGCCAGAAAAAGCGTAGCTTTTCAAAAACAATTATTTTTTTATCTCTCTATCCATCTATCACATGATTTAAAGGAAATACCTATTTACCTTTAGAGTATTTGCAAAAAAGGCAGATTTATATTTGTGAATGATAAAGATCTTATTTTTTTAAGAAAAATAATATATAGCTCCTAGATTATAGACATGATTAAACATTCCCAAAATTTAAGTAATGTTTCTTTTTACCTTAATATCGTAAGTTTTTATGTACTTCAGATCTTCCCCTTTCACTGATACATAGTGAAGAAAACCTTTACTCTGCTCTGGACACTGGAAATATATTGCATGTCAGAGACCAAAGGGTTACTTTTATGTAGTAACATTCCCATAGTAAGGAAACTTAGGAGACTATCATAGAAATCAGAGTTAAATACAGTGCACACTGTATTTTGCTGCTTGAAATACCAGGTAATTAATATCTTGTTAAGTTGCTGGTAAACATATGGTAGCCTAATGAGTATACTGATAACTTACAGTGACCAGAAATACCACTTGCCCTGTAGTGCCCTTAATTGTACTAAAGACTGGGCACAAGAGTGAGAAAGCTTAAGAAAAAGCCCTTGGTCAAACTAGATTTTAATAGAGTGTCCTCTTTTCTGCTTTGAGTTAGTATATGGAAAAGAATTCTTAATTCTTCAGTGCAAAACAGTCAAAAAAAGTTATCCTGTTGTTGACTGACATCATGCTTTTTCTTTGTCGAAGGACATTTCTATCAAAGTAAAGGTATTAAGACATAAAAAAAAACTTATAATCCCTTTTAAAGCAGATGCACCTAAGTATAAAGAGTGTTACTGAAAGCGTACTAGAGAGAAAACTTGGATTTGGTTGGAGACTTCTCATTTTCTGTCTCATAGAGCCAAACTTACTGAGTGGCACTGCCCACAGTGTGAACAGAAGAGGCGTAAAAAGACGAGACCTGGACATCGAAGAGCTTAGAGAGATCCTTTCTTCTCTCTTACCTTTTGTGCGAATTGAACACATCTTACCTATAAACAGTGAAGTCCTCAGTGATGCAGTAAGTGTCTTTCTTCATTTATCCCTTTCGTGAAAGGAAAATGCACCAAAATGTACAGGCTTACCTTTTTTTTTAATCATGATACATAATTTCTACTAATCAGAGTACTGTGAAAGTGTAAAGTCCATGAGGACAAAGACAAACATGTGTTTTGCACCGTGTCGTGTCTCCAGTGTCAGCCACTGGCACAGATAAGGTTTGGTGAGTGAGAGTTGAGTGGGGATAGCAGTCTTACTTTTTCAAGAGGATAGTCTCCAGGGGGAGTTACTTCAGCCATTTATCAGTGTAGGTCAAGTAGATCCTTGTTCACAAAAGAAAGGGTAGAAATTACCTTTGGAGACTTTTCAAACACAGCAGTGAATCAGGGAGCAGGAGGGAAGGAGATTGGTTCAGTGTGAAAAGGATGATTGACTCTTCTGATTATACCTCAGTTAAAGATGAATGGGGCTGATCATGTTACTTTCATAATTTTTTCAAAGTGAATTTTTTAAACCAGTAGAATTGCTTGAATTAATGGATGTGAACAATAAATGTTATAAATATTACTTCTATACACGTCTTACAACGTCAGTGCACTGTTACAGTTTTTCAACTGCTTAGAGACATAAAAGTCATCTGGAAGAAAACTTCTAAGAATTTTTTTCCATTACATACAAAGTAGTTGGTTTTTGTTTTGTTTTGTATTTAAGTTTTTTTCTTTCCAAGTCTTTATTTAAATTCCAGTTGGTTAATATTAGTATGTAATATTAGTTTCAGTTATAGAATTTAGTGATTCATCACTTAAATACAATACCCAGTGCTCATCACAGTCAGTGCCTTCCTCAATTCCCATCACCTATTTCACCCCCCACTCACGTCCCCTCCAGTAACCATTAGGTTCTCTGTAGGTAAGTCGATTTCTTGGTTTTCCTCCTCTCCACCTCCGCCCCACTGCTGTTCGTTTGTTTGGTTTGATAAGAATTTTTTTAAGCTCTCTACAAAGAACATAATGAAGAAAGGATAACTCTTCCAGAATTTAAAATACATTATAAAACTCAAGGGGCGCCTGGCTGACTCAGTTGGTAGAGCATGTGACTCTTAATCTCAGAGTCCTGAGTGGGTTCGAGCCCCATATTGGGCCTAGAGCTTACTTTAAAACAAAACAAAAAAATCTCTGATGGTAGCAAAACAAGACAAAATAGCCAGGAAAAAGATCCTAATTAATACATAAGAATTAAACATAGGTGCCTAGGTGGCTCAGTGGGTTAAGCGTCCAACTCTTGATTTCAGTTCAATTTTGTGAGTTCAAGCCCTGAGTTGGGCTCTGCGCTAACAGAATGGAGCCTTCCTTGGGATTCTTTTTCTCTCTTTGCCCCTCCCTTGCTCGTGTTCTTTTTGTCTCTTTCAAAGTAAATAAATTTTAAAAAGAGAATTAAACATATAATGATCTATCAGAAATCAGTGAATCGTTGTGGTGCTAGACTAGCTGATGAGATGGGGGAAATTTGTTTAAAGTTAAGCCCTCATTTCACTTGCACACAAAATTAATCCCTGTTAGATTGAAGAATTAAATATTAAATCTAAACATGGGAACACTAGAAGAAAATAATTAAATATTTATTGTATTTCTGATTAGAAAAAATGTTCAGTCTCACTAATCACACACACCAAAGAAAGCAAGATAAAGCCACAAGTTACCATTTTTTTCAATTATTATGTCAGTAATTTTTGAAATTATATTACCATCCCATAGGGGAAATATAGCTGACGCATTAGTAGCATTGTCCTTAAATTTTTGCAAATAGCTTAAATGTCTAATAACAAAAAAATAAAAGTAAACTATAGTATGACTACTCAATAGAGTATTTTGCTGCCCTGAACAGTAGTTATAAAGGCTAATACAGCAACATGAAAAATGTTATTGGAATATAATTTTAGAAAAAAGGATTCAAAATAATGTATTTTTATGCATTCTAGAATTCAACTCTGTAAACATCCATTTGAAAAATACTGGCACGAAATATATCAGCATTATTACAGTTGTAGTAGAGTTAGGAGTTTTTCTCTGTTTTCTAAATACTATATAATGCTATATTTTATTAGTTAAAAAGAATTTTAACGAATGCAGCAACTAGACATTTATTATATTTAACAAGGTTATTATTGGAGAAATGATGTTTGGTTTTGTTTAAAACCTGGGACACAAACCAAATTGAACCCTGAATTTGGTTTAGAAAAATATTTTAGAATTTTGGTTTAGTAGACTTAGAAAATACCTATCTCTGGGGTACCTGGGTGGCTCAGTCAGTTAAGTGTCCAACTTCAGCTCAGGTCACGATCTCATGGTTTGTGAGTTCGAGCCCCAAGTCAGGCTCTGTGCTGACAGCTCAGAGCCTAGAGCCTGCTTCAGATTCTCTCTCTCCCTCTCTCTCTGCCTCTTCCCCACTCACACTCTGTCTCTCTCTCCCTCAAAATAAACATTTAAAAAACATTTTCCTAAAAAAAAAAAAAAATTTTTTCTGGAAAATACCTATCGCTGTTCTTAATTCCATGCTTCACATCTAACTCCCCAGTGAAAGTTTGCTAGTCATGCTTTTAAACCCATAAAACACTCCTTAGTGTGTGTGAAGTGCTTTTACCTTCATGACTGCCTCACTGCCACCTTAGGAGCTGTAGGTACTTGATGTATTTTCTCCCGGCATAGACGAGGAAACCACAGGACCACAGCATATAGTTGTGCAGTGTTCCACCTCCACGGCCATCTAGGAGCCCTAAAGTGAAGCTCAGATCAAAGGATATGTCCGTGGGGGCACCTGGGTGGCTCAGGTCACGATCTTGCTGTTCCTGAGTTCAAGCCCCACATGAGGCTTGCTGCTGTCAGTGTTGTCAGCTGGCTTCACATCGTCTGTCCCCCTCTCGCTGCCCCTCCCCTGCTTGTGCTCTCTCAAAAATAAAATATTCAAAAAACAAAAATGGACTTGTCTGTGGTCATGCAGCTGTTAAATGGGGAGCTAGGGTTTTGTGTCAAATCTGCCTTCCTTGAGAGCCCCCGCTCCAAACCACCGTGTACACTGCCTGTCTCCTCACTGCAGATCTAGGCCCAAGATGTTCTTTTGTCTTTTGGGGGGACGGGTGAGGATGGAATCCATTTCTAGATGAGTAAGGAAAAAAATAGAAATTGGTTTTCATTAAAAGTTCTGAAAGCTAGTCTAACTCATTATATTTTTAATTACATCATTCTTCTATATAGAGAAAAGTGGTAAATTATAGGGCCTTTTTTTTTTTTTACTGAATTTTTGAAATATTATTAAACATTTGGAGTATTTGGAAAGTTAACATCTATTCCTAAATTTTTATGAATTATAGGTATAATTATTTTTTATCTTAGTAATATTCTAGTTCACTCAAATCTCTAGTTCATCTAAAAAAATTTTTTTTTTTTTTCAAGATGAAAAGAGGCTTGATTAGTACTCCTCCATCAGATATGCTTCCTACAACAGAGGGTGGAAAGTCAAATGCCTGGTTACGGCAAAAAAATGCTGGAATATATGTTCGTCCTCGACTGTTCTCTCCATATGTGGAGGAAGCGAAGGTAATGAAGATCATTTCAAGATATTAGAGTACCTTTTACGAACTATAGTTTGTGCTTATAAGCACGTAGGTATTCACTGTGGCCTTGTAAAAATATTTAGAGATGGCCTAAATGTTCTATAATAGGGAAAGTGAAAGTAAACTCTAGTTTACTCACCAGAATAGTTTTCTGAAATGTTTAATTATCAAGCATGTCTTTATAACTTAGTTCATATTAAATTGCATTTTACATTTTTCTTATCTTAGTTGTGATACAGATTGTTAATTTGGAAAAAAAATAATTTTACTGAAATGATTGTATTTTGTGATCTTCCAGAAATGGGAATGATGTTCTGAAAAGACTCCACATGTTTTGTCTTTCTTAAACTAAAGAAATGACACCGTTTCTTGCAAGATGTTTCTGTAATGGCTGACTTTTGGAAATTAAGTTTTAGTTTTAGAATACACAGAACTAAGATAGGATTTCAGGCTTTCTAAGTAAATTATGTATTATAATATGAAGAACTCCAAGAAAATATGGTAATGTGAAAATGGAATACTGTAATTTTTATTAGCTGTATTTAGCCATGAGAACTTTGGAGTGGCCTTTTGAGGTACTGACACCCTTTGAAAGTCAGTAATCACCGTTAAGCTTTAGGAAACAAATTAAGAGGCAAAGCATTGTTTGGGTATAGAGTTAAGTTATCTTACATTCTTTCTCTTTTTGATTGTCCGAATTCCTAGCTCAAGATATGTGAAAGGATTTGTGAGAGGTTAATTGTATTGACTAGATCTATAATCTACCTCTGATTGAGTAGTTGACACTTTAAATAGTCAAAAAGGGGAAAAAAACATAATGGTTGGGTCTGGTCTTTCAGAAATAAGTTCAGTGCTTAACAGCACACAGGTAACAGCGGCCTTTACATAGGTTGCAGTTCGTGATAAAAGGTCTGTAATAAACTACCTTGTGTTCCACTCTGTCTCAGAATGGGGTAGCAGGGAGCTAATCACATAGTCCTCCTGGGACTTCCCTGTTCTCTGATGGCTGTACCCACACTTCGTAGATAATTGCCCTCAGTAAATGTGGGAAAGGTTTATACATTACTTCATTTTGGCCACTCTGCAGTTTGTTGAGATTCATCTGAAACTGACAACAATTGGGTTTATATATAGGTCTGTTGAATTTAAAATCAATCTTCAGTATTTTGTAATTTGAACATTTCTTGTTGGATCTGATATTTAGCCCAAGTATACCTTGTTTTCTTTAAAGTAACTTTAGGTATAAATTATTTTAATTTTATACCTTCCTTCGAATTTCAAATACTTCAATTTATTAAAAGCAAACTTTTCAGAAGATGATTATTTCAAAGATGCCACAGAAAGATTTTTTAAAATTAAAGAAGTTAGGGCATCTAGGTGGCTCAGTCAGTTAAACATCCAACTCTTGGTTTCCACTCAGGCCATGATCTCACGGTTTGTGAGTTCAAGCCCTGCATTAGGCTCTGCGCTGACAGTGTGGAGCCTGCTTGGGATTCTCTCTCTCTCTCTCTCTGCCTCTCTCTGCCCCTCCCCACTTGCTCTGTCTCTCAAAATAAACTTCAAAAAAAAATTTTTTTTTAAGAGCTTTTAAAAAAACAAAGAGGTAAAGGGGCTGGCCCAGTCAGTCAAGTGTCCAATTTTTGATTTCAGCTCAGGTCTTGATCTCAGGATCATAAGCTCAAGCCCCATGTTGACTCCACACTGGATATGGAGCCTACCTCAAACAAACAAACAAACAAAAAAATTAGAGAGATAGGGGTTATTTCCCCCTTCATTATTTTAAAGCTTCATACACTGAAAACAATAAATTCGCTTTTTATATGCTAAAGGCAATTGTTATTTACAGAGATGGTTGACTGATTCTCTTCATGCCGAATTGTTATTTCAGTCAGTGCTGGACGAGATGATGGTGGAGCAAACAGATCTTGTGCGTTTGCGAATGGTTAGGATGTCCAATGTGCCAGACACACTTTACATGGTTAATACTGCCGTGCCACAGTGCTGTCACATGATGAGCCACCAGCAGATCAGCAGTCACCAGTCAAGCCCTCCTTCAGTCGTAGCCAATGAAATTCCAGGTGAGACACTAGCCTTCCGTCAGGCCTTTATATTTAAATGAATACTCTGATCAATTTTGTAGCCTTTTTATATGTGTTCATTCTCTTCACTTTCCAAAGCCCGTTATGCATTGTTCTCATTATACAATTAGTACTTCATAAGCTCAGTTTTTTGTTTCATATTTTATTTTCCAGTAACAGGTGTATACAGGTTTTCCGGTTACACCAGAGTTTCTCAACCTTAGCTGTCTTAACATATGCTTTGTTGAGGGGGCTCCTGTGCAGTGTGGGGTGCTCAGCAGAATCCCTGACCTGGAGTCCCTAAATGTCAGTAGCATGCACACGCACACACACACTCACACAGACACACATACACACACACACCCCTTTGTGACAACCCTTTGGAACATTTTTATGTTTCTAGATATTGCTAANCTCCCTAAATGTCAGCATGCACACGCACACACACACTCACACAGACACACATACACACACACACCCCTTTGTGACAACCCTTTGGAACATTTTTATGTTTCTAGATATTGCTAAATGTGCCCTGTGGGGCAAAATCGCCTCCTGTTGAGAACCACTAGTTCAAAGGAATTCAGATTTTTCATCACCATAAAGCATTTCTCACAGAAGACTCTGAGTTATAAACTTGTTTCTTCGAGTCTAGACATGTTCCATCAAATGTGATTACTGTTGGTTTCCTAAAGACCCATCCAGCTTCCCAGGATCTGCTCTGAGTTGTGTTGGGTAGTGCAGGCTTCTGTGATGACTTTGAGGAAATTGACCATAGATGGAGATATAACTGTTTTTTTGGATATACAAAAATTTCTGAGCATCAGGTGATGTTGACTTTAACCAAAGGGCTCTAGTGTCCATTTTTAAGGTAAGAAAATGCACAGTGATCTGGGGGTCAGAGATTTACACCTCTTGCCAATTACCAACGCAAGATTCAAAAACATTGGCAAACTGTATAGCGTTACTAGAAGTAGCCCCATTCAGGTGCCTGGGGAGCTCATCAGTTGGGCATCTGACTTCGGCTCAGGTCATGATCTCAGGGTTTGTAGGTTTGAGTCCCGCATCACAGTCTGTGCTGACAGCTCCGAGCCTGGAGCCTGCTTTGAATTCTGTGTCTCCCTCTCTCTCTGCCCCTCCCCTGTTCATTCTCTCTCTCCTTCAAAACTAAATAAACTTAAAAAAAAAAAAAAAAAAAAGAAATAGCCCTATTTATTTTCTGCTTATAAATGTCATTTCCGTTAAGGATAAATAAAAGGATAACAGAACTTTTAATTGAACACATTTTATTCTGGGACTAGCGTCTGATCAGTTGTTGGCTTTATCATATTTGTCCACTAATAAAATACAGACTGTCATTTATTTAAAGTATACATTGGACAACAGTATGAAGAGAAATGTTTCTGTAGCTGATTTATGCAGATACTGAAGCTACAGTAATTAGCCCGGTTTTTATCAGCTCAAATTTAAACAATTAAATAACAGCATAATTAAATCTTAGAACTGAATCTAAAGAACCCAAAGACATTCACAATTAAGTACATTCAGAAAAATAGGACTGGTCTTTCATGTTTAACAAGACCCGGTCCTCTTCCGGTGTTACCTGACTTCCCTCTTCCTTGCCCACCACACTCTAAGGAATGCCATATAGCCTATTGGAGAAGACTCGTGGACTCATATCCTGGCTCTGCCACTTTATTTATTTATATGACTGGATAAGATAACTTACTTCCCTGAGCATTAATTTCTTCATCTGCAAAATGTATCATATCTCCTTTCTAGTGTTGTTATGAAGATTCAAGGAAGTACCACGAGTAAGATGCTTAGGAGTATGCCTGGCACAAAGTAAGCACTCAGTAAATGGTAGCTCCCTTTCCCCAGAACTAATAACCAGTGGCCACTCTAGTCATTTTGTCTGTTAGATATATAAGACTCCATCCTCCATTCCCGAGCCCTCTGTTCTAGCCTTAGTCGAGGTTCCTAACTGGTGTTCCTTCCTCTAACCTTACTCCCATTCTGGCCTTTACACCAGGACAAACCAGACATTTTCTGGAAAGGCCACTTGGTAGATACTTTAGGCTTTGTGGGCATGCAGTCTCCATCACAACTGCTCAACTCTGCTGTCAAAAGCAGCCACAGACAATATGTAAACAAACAGGTGTAGTTGTATATGCCAGTACAACTTTATTTGCAAAACAGGCAGCAGGCTTGATTCAGCCTAGAGACTGTAGTCTGCCAACCCCTACTTTACACTTTTCACGGATCACGCTTTCTGTCACTGCCCTGACCCTGTCCTTCCCCTGCGCAAGGGACTACCTGTTGTTCACAAGGTACAATTTAAATTCCTTATTGTAACATGCAGGCTCATTCGTGATCTGTTCCTACCCATCTTTCTCACCTTCTCTTTTTTTTTTAATGTTTGTTTATTTTTGAGAGACAGAGACAGAACATGAGAAGGGGGGGCAGAGAGAGAGGGAGACCAGAATCTGAAGCAGCCTCCAGGCTCTGAGCTGTCAAGCACAGAGCCCGATGCGGGGCTTGAACCTACGAACCACAAGATCATGGCCTGAGCTGAAGTCGGAAGCTTAACCGACTGAGCCACCCAGGTGCCCCTCGCCTTCTCTCTTAACACTACTCTTGCTTGTACCAATGAACCCTGGGTTCTGCTAGTGCTGCCAGCTGCTTGTGCCATGCTGTCACCTGTATGTGTTACCTGTGTGTTTGACACACACCTGATCCTTCTGCTCGAGACACAAAGCTTCGCTCTACTTTCTTTACGGGCCTGGTTTTTCTCTCATTCTTCAAGACGCCACTCAGGATTCCTCACCTCCAGGAAGCCTCTCTTGCCTGCTTCCAGCTGGGGTGGCCCCTTCCTCCACATCTCGTCAGCTTCCTTTGCACGTTTGCCTTTGTGACTGTTTATGGCCTGTGCTCTACTGCTCTACTTAGTGTACTTCTCTAAAACTAGAGCTCTTCAAGGACAGAGATCACATCTTTGAATCTGAGCACCCCAGTACCCAAGTCCAATATCTAGCATATAACCAGGACTCAAAAAATTATTTGAATAAAAGAACGAATGCATTTAAAAGATTTCTGAAATACCCTGAGATGTAGAAGAGAATATATGAAGTAAAATTTTAGTTAGGTTGTGAACTAAGAAGACAGTTCACTAACTGTTTTCATATTGTCAGCAGCATTTTGAGCACAGTGAAATTTTAAACTGTAAAAAATAATTAGAAGCATATAAATGAAAGTATGTTTCCAGGAAATGAAAATGCTATCAATAAATGTCTAAGAAAATTCTAATGCAGAACAACACAGGCTTTCTTTCTTGTGCTCAGTGGGTGGCCTTTGGTGCAGCTCAGATATTTTGCCTACAGACTGTTTTTCTTTTTTCAGTTCCTCGTCTCCTCATTATGAAAGACATGGTTAGACGTCTGCAGGAACTACGGCACACCGAGCAGGTGCAGAGAGCCTATGCGCTCAACTGTGGGGAAGGCGCCACGGTCAGCTATGAAATTCAAATTCGAGTGCTAAGAGAGTTTGGTCTTGCAGACGCCGCTGCAGAGCTCTTGCAGGTGGGGATGGCCTTCGACTCTGTGAAATAGAGGGCCTTGATCCTCGTGCGAATGGTATTTCAGACATCCCAGGAGCCCTCCCAGCATGCATCTGCTTCTTAGTGCATGCCCTTTCACTACCTCAAAGATCTGGGAGAGCCTGGAAGTCCCCCCTGGGTAGAGGCGGTGTGTGGAGTAGATGGAGCACGTGAGCTCTGGTGAGAGAGCTGAGCTTGTAGCTTGGCTGTGCTGCTTACCAGTTAGTTAACGTGGGCTGACCACTTAACCACTCCCGGGTATCAGTTTCCTCACCAGCAAAGTGGATGTTGTGCAGATAAGAGGTGCTATATGTAAGCAGCTATGTCTCTTGATACCTAATAGGCCTGCTGAAAGTTAATGGTGTACATGCCAATGAAAGGTGAAGAAGGAAGTAGAAAATTCTGATCCTCCACGCTCTCCGTCCCTCGTTGGGTCTCTAGATTTCGGGTTGTAGCCTACTACCAGACTTAACAGATCTTCCAGATGCCCCTCTTAGTCCTCTCTCCTCCTCTTCCGTAGGATAAGAAATGTTTTGCATGATGTTGCAAATCCTATAAGGATGAGAATCAAGGAATGAAGGTGCTTTTTTTTTTTTAAACCAGCAGGGGGGAAAAACTCACTTCTTACCAAGTACAGGAGCGGTAGCATTGGTTTTGCAGTGAAGGAAGAATGTGTAAAGTAGTCTGCTTGCAGCCGCTAAATCAGAGCCTAAAATAAAATTTAATTTTGTCTGGTTGAGTGATTGAATTTTTTTGCCACAGTCTCTAGACTCGTTTAGCTTTGTCTTCAAAGGGGAACATGGTGTGATGTTCTTAGACAGGGGAGCAGGCCTCTTGTAGGTTCTTGAATTATTTTTTTTTTTTTTTTTTTTTGCTGTGGTTTCCAGCCCTGAAATATTCTTTTATTCATTTCTTTCCCCTTTGCCATTCTAAACTGTATCTTAATTTGATATCTTAAATTGTATAAAAGTTTTATAGTTTGAGTATTCTTGCATAATGTTTATCAAAACACTAATAAAACTGAGTCATATGTAATAGGTAAGGATTAGTATTTTATAGTTTTTATTTCAGACAGAGTGCAGATGTTTTGTTAGAAAGTTCTAGGAAGATCCTCGCTTGTATGCCTTTTCTTCCTTTGGTATTTAATTTTATCAGCAAGGACTCATTTGAATTAGGTTTTATTTCCTGCTTTTGCATTATCACATAATCTTGCAAGAGATTGTCAACCTGCTTGCCTGGAGTATTTAGTTAAGCGGCTCTCCTTGTTAGCTGTATCTTAGGCTGCAGAGGTTCTACTCTATTCTTTTGTGCTGTTATTAAGGTGAATTTTTCTTGGGCTTCTGGCCTAGAGAACTGTGTTGTGCCTTCACTCTTGCTGAATGTGGTTTTCTTAGGATCTCACTTACTGCTCTCAGCCTGTACATTTCCATCTAGGAAATTTGCTAAAAAATGTCTTGTTTGTTTAAATCTTTCAGAATCCTCACAAGTTCTTTCCGGATGAACGTTTTGGGGATGAAAGTCCACTCTTGACAATGAGACAGTCTGGGAGATGTCGAGTTAACAGCACCCCCACAGCAGAAACCATGTTTACAGATCTGGACTCTTTTGTGGCCTTCCATCCACCCTTGCCCCCACCGCCACCTCCGTACCACCCCCCAGCGACCCCAATCCATAACCAACTCAAAGCAGGCTGGAAACAAAGACCTCCCAGCCAGCATCCTTCACGTTCCTTCTCTTATCCCTGTAACCACTCACTGTTTCACTCCAGAACGGCCCCTAAAGCCGGCCCCCCTCCCGTCTACCTGCCAGGTGTTAAAGCAGCAGCACCTGATTGCACCAACACCACAGGACTGGGGAGACAGCCCGTGGCCGCCGCCGCCACCACCTCGGCAGCAGTAGCTTCTGAGAAACAAGTGGTAAGTTAGCACTTCACTAATTTAGGGAAAATAAAATGTTCATGGAATATTCGAGGCAGTTTTCCTGACCCCAAGAGCCCTAGTGGGACTCAGCAGTGCCCAGAAGTATTACCAGCCAGCTGAAAGCATGGACTCCAGGGCTATGGAGAGAAGGAGGTAGAGTCAAGTGAGAAGACAGGGAGAGAGGGTGTGGGGGGAGGGTGGTTGGTATCTTCCCTGTCGTTGTGTTCATTGTAGGTACTCGGAAGGGGTGGCGTTCTGGGCATTGCCAGTGGATGTTCTCAGTTTCATGATGCTCCATTCAAACCCGTGTCTAAAATCTGCCCTAGCTTCTCTTCTATAGAATCTACTCTTCTACCAAATGCTGTGACAGGGTGGGAAGGGAAAGAGATTTCTCGCTGTGTTTACTGCCAGGAGCAATATGGCAGAAGACTCTCCTTCCAGAAAGTGGGCAGGTAGTCGGTCCTCATGCTTGTGTTGGCCTCTGGCAAGCGCTTCCCTCAGGGGATTCACTTGACTGGGAATCACAGTAGCTAACGTTAGTAGCTAGTAAATTCAGCGAGAAGCTTGCTCAGTTTTGCACTGTGTAAAAGGCTGAATTTCTGTTTATATAATACCTTTGAAAAAAACAGTAGTGAGTTTTAAATCCTCCTGCTCAGTCACACATTATCAGTGGCCTTCAGTAGAAAAACAAAAGATACACATATTAATTCAGTGAATCTTTATTAGACTGCAGCTTTTGGAATCTGTGGACTAATGTACACCTTGGGTCAAATTATGATCTTTCCTCATCTTATACCCTGCTACCTGTCCTCCCAGCCTCCTAAGAAAAGAAGATACAACAGAGATTGATAGTATTTGATAAGCCAAATTCCCATCCTGTTGGCCTGGCTGTCGGTTTTACAGAGTTCTACTTTCTATTTTATTTTATTTCTGAGTTTATTTGTTTGGATAGAAAGCATGCGTGCACGCCATCAAGGAAGGGGCAGAAAGAGTGAGGGAGAGAGAATCTTAAGCAGGCTTTGTACTGTGATCACAGAGCCCGACATGGGGCTTGATCCCATGAACCATGAAATCATGGTTCGAGCCACAGTTAAGAGCCACCCACGTGCCCTTTTTATTTTATTTATTTTTTTAAATAGTTTATTGTCAAGTTGGTTTCCATATAANCTTACTTTTTATTTTAAATAAAATTCCTTTTAAAGGTAATTTATTTTTGTGTTCATCACAGTCTCTTTTTTTAAGTTTTTATTTTTAGATAGTCTCTGCACCCAACGTGGGGCTCAAACTCACAACCCCAACCAAGATCAAGAGCCACCTGCTCCACCAACCCAGCCAGGGACCCACATTACTCTCTTGATTAGGATAATGAGAAATAGGAAACAACCTTAATATCAGCAGCAAGAGAATTGTTAAGTAAGCCATGGTTCATCAGTATGGTGGAATAGTAATCTCAAAATTTAGAGACAGAATTATATATGTACTGCACTTTGTGAAAATTAATATATGTGCAGAGAAAAAAAAGTGAGAAATACCTCAAAATGTTACTGGTGATTATCTCAAGGAAGGTTAATGTTTTTGTTTTTGGCCTTTATGGTTTTCTATATTTTTATCAGTCTTTTTTTTTTTTTTTTAAATGTTTTATTTATTTCTAGGAGAGAGAAAGAGCATGAGCAGGGGAGGGTCAGAGACAGAGGGAGTCACAGACTGAAACAGGCTCCAGGCTCCGAGCTGGCAGTCAGCACAGAGCCTGACGCGGGGCTCGAACCTACGAACCGCGAGATCATGACCTAAGCGAAAGTCGGACGCTTAACCGACTAAGCCACCCAGGCGCCCCTATATTTTTATCATTCTTAAAAATAAGCATGTATTACTTTTATAATGAGGAAGCAAAATCAGTGAACATCATTTTTACAAAGAGGGAGTCCTGGGCCTTTTTCTTTTAACCCTCTTTTCCTTTCTCTCCGTTTGCAGTGTACACAACCTGTGCTAAATGATCTAATGCCGGACATCGCCATGGGTGTGTCCACACTGTCACTCAAGGACAGGAGGCTTCCAGAACTGGCTGTAGACACAGAATTAAGCCAATCAGTTTCTGAAGTAGGACCAGGGCCTCCCCAGCATCTGTCGTGTATTCCCCAGAGGCATACACACACATCTCGAAAGAAACACACACTAGAGCAAAAAGCGGATGCTCGAGAAAATCAGCAGGAATATCCGGATTTCTATGACTTCTCAAATGCTGCTTGCAGACCTTCTACGCCTGCTCCTGGCAGACGCACCCCCTCCCCTTCGCAAGGTGGATATTTTGGTCCCGATTTGTATAGCCACAATAAGGCATCACCAAGTGGCTTAAAGTCAGCCTACCTACCTAGCCAGACCTCTCCTAAAAAGCAGGAAGAAGCTAGGAGAGAATATCCACTTTCCCCTGATGCGCATCTACACAGACAAAAGAATGAGCCGATACACCTTGATGTCGTTGAGCAGCCTCCCCAGCGGTCAGACTTTCCTTTGGCAGCCCCAGAAAGTGTTGGCAATGGCCCAGCCCACGTCAGGGGACGGACAGCAGTAGAAACTGACTTGACTTTTGGGCTGACTCCCAACAGACCCTCACATTCTGCATGCAGCTCTGAAGCTCCGGAAGAGAGACCCAGCAGGAGACTGGCTGACAGCGAGTCCCTGGGCCATGGAGCTCAGCGAAATTCCGATTTAGAAAGGGAAGACTCAATAAGCAGGGGAAGGAGGTCACCAAGCAAGCCAGACTTCCTCTACAAAAAGTCTGCCCTCTGAGAGCAACCTCCAAGTCGTCTGTGCCTGAGATGTGAAACATCCCATTTTATGATGTAACCCAACAACTTAAGAGACCAGTTTATTGATGCCAGCTCACTCAGTTTCACATTATTTTATTCTCGTTTTTGTATATACATGTTTATTAGACATGGCATGCTAAGAGGGTTATTTTGAATGCTGCATCTGTCTGTTTTGTGTTTGAACAATTATGTGGGGAAGCATTTTTAAGAGCAAGCAAGCTGGCACTTTTTTTTTTCTCTTTACAAATAATGGGATTTTTTTGCACTTGTACATTTATTTTATCTGTGTTGATTTTATATCAGTATGTTAAACTTTATTGCCACATTTAAAGGAACTGTATTTTCATACTTTTTTGCATTTTACCTTTCATCTACCAGTTTCCACGTGCATTGAATTGCACACTAAGATGTATTTTCTTATGAAATAGTTCGGTGTTTATTTTTTAATTATAGAAATTCCAAAGAACAGCACATCAAAATGCTCCTCTCTTTTTGGTAATTGTTTTAGTTCAGAAATCTTCCTGCTCCATCTCCATAAACCTAGTATCATCCTTTCTTAACAAGTCTTGGGAGCTGGTCTTCATTCCTCCAGCAGGAGTCCATTCCGGATCCTGAAGTTTTCTGGTTCAATAAAGAACAGAAAGGAGCAAAGCCTTTTGTGCCCAGGCTGTAGCTCTTGCGTTGTTCCCAGTGCGGACGCTGTCAGAACCCCTGCGGAGGCCGGTAGTGGGGTCAGCGTGCCACTAGGTGCCACTAGATGACGTTCTAAAGACTTCAGAGCTCCAGGGACCCGAAGGTGGTGGGGATGGCACCGTGACTTACAGCTTGCGCTACGGGATTTCCGGTTCTGAGCTTCGACTCCAGCCGAGGACTGCTCGCTGCCTTCAGTTGTCTTGCTCTCTTTGGGAAAAAAACAAAAGGGCTTCAGTCTTAACGGATGTCATTGGGTATTTGTAAGCCTGTGTTTTCTTTTAAATGTTTTTCAAAGAGTGTCTGAATTTTGGTGTCCTGAAAAAGTTGTTGTAGGATGCATAATGCTTTGTCACCAAAAAAAAGAAAAAGAAACCCTTTTTATCCCCCCCCCCCCCCCCNTTTGGGATTTTACTGAACCACTGAGCACATGGGATCTTTTGAGATCCTCTCCCTTGGAAGGGCAATGTGTGAGCTAAGGACTGTTTTTGTTTTCTTACTCTCCAGTGTAAATATATTAGTATTTGAGTTTTTAAATCACTTTAACATTATTTGAGCATTCACTTTGTATTTTTACAAACACATACACACACAGCCGTAGCACTTAGAAGAAAAGAGACTTGCTGAGCATCCCCTCATATGAAGGATGTCTGGGAGCCTCTTTTCTGTGTATGTATATATATATAAAACTATGAATCACTCACACTCACTCTAAAACTATGCAGGGCTAGGGAGCCTTTACAAGCTACCATATAAATGAATTACATGCACTTTTAAGTAAATAGGTTTCTATTGGGTGTCGAAAACTCTGATTTCTCCCGAAGCTGTAGTTTCTCTTACAGTCTTTCCTACTTTACCCTGTGGATATACACTCAGGAATAATCTGACATTTTAAAAAATCCTAACAGTAGGTAGTCTCAAAGATGAGGAACACGTCAGTCTATCCGCATCCACCGGCAAACCGCTGCCCCGCGCTGCGCTGCCCGCCTCGCTAGCCGCCACCGGCATGCGCCTCGATGCTGGTGGCGGTGCGCGCTGAGCTCCACGCCTCCCGGAGCGAGCGCTCAGCCCCTGGGAGGTTGGCTAGCATCGCCTTTGAGGCCCCCTTTTTATTAGAGGTAGAAAAACATAGGACTCTGTTCCCATTTTTAGGAGGTTTGACTCTTTATAATAGATGATGGTGTCTCTTGAAGCCGATCTCATTCTGTCTCTTCAGAAACGAAAACTGTTAGTCCCATCATATTCCTTAATGTGTATTTCTATACATGTATTGACATGAATTATTTTGATATAGTTTTAAATTTCTATTCTGAATTCAGACTGTACCGCCCTGGTACTGCAAATAAGTGAGTAGAGCTAATTTGGGTGGGAAAAAGCTTTCTCATCTCTGACCTGTATTTTTTAAAATGTTAGGCAAGAGCTGTTTGATGTCACACGTTCATTTTTCTGAAAGTTTATCAAATATTCTTTCATATTCCCCAAATGTAAAAACAAATGGCCACTGTTCCCTCTTTAATTTATGAAGTTTGCTTTTACTAATTTAGTAGCTGCTCTGACTTAACCGTGTGTAGAGAGGAACTCGCTCTAATCCGTGGGATTGTGGGCTGGTGTGACTTGCGGAAGGTAAGCAGGTGTGGCTTGTGAGTGCTCAGGTGGGCATCAGTGCACTTCTGATGTACCTTGTGAGGTGTGGTGGCCAGGGAGGGTGAGTAGCTGTCACCTGGAGCCCGCTACCTCTGGCTTTGGAACCCCATCTTCAGTGTTTTGTGATGCTAACTTGGCGTTGAAATCTTTTAAAAATGCTGTTGTAGTAAACGTGAGGTCTGAGTAAGATGGCTCTTAGGAAAAAGAAAACGTACGTATAACATAAAATTTGGGCCACAGGACCTGGCATTTCACTCAGTTTAGAAATTTCATGAGAACCAAATTGCAGAATAGCAGATCTCCTGAGACCGCGGACAATCAGGCCATCAGACAATCGCCACCCTCAGTGCCTGCCGTGTGGCAGTTTAGAGAACTACCTTTTAGCCCCTGGAGCCGAAAGAGAAGAACCATGTTTCTTCAAGACGCTGTTGGTCTTTTTCTTATATTGTTTTAGTTTTGTGATTTTGATGGATAATTTACAATCAAAGTCACCTGTGACTTGAAAAGAACTAGCAGCATGAAAGGCAAAAATGATCCCTGAGAAGCAGCTGTTCGAGTTTTCCCGCTTACCACGGCCTTTGTCCCATGCCCCTTAGCCTTCTCCAGACACTCGTCCCTAGACCTAAGCTCTCCTGGCATTTTTTAGAACCAGTTGGATCTTTAGGGTTTTTAACAAGTTCTTTATATTTGAGTCTTTTTGTAGAACAGTCTGTCCAACTTTACCTAATTCTTGGTTTGGCGTCCTCAACTCTTGTTATTGCAAGATTGCCATCCTTTATTGGATTTTCTTTTGGTTGGTTGGTCGCATTCTGGCAGTGGGCCGCCCTTGTCCGTTTGAATGCGGGTGATGACGTGGAGTGTGAAAGGGGGCAGCGTGGGGGCGGCAGGGGCTCCCAGCCCAGCCCGCACCAGTCTCTCGAGGGGGGAAGAGTTAACATTTCTCAGTAACTACTCAGCAAAACAGGTATTTTCATAATGTGTAATCTGCCTTTCAGGGGGAAGCATGTTTCATGAAACACTTCTAAGATGCTTGTTTTTGCAGTTCTAAGGCATTTATGCTTTTATCTTAGGAATGAGCTCAAAGGGAAATGTTTGATTTTTTTTTTCATTATTATTTGGGTGACTTTCAACTTTCGGTTGAAAGTTACTATTACAGCAGCAGTGATGGGTGCTATTCCCAGTTCTGCAATGGTTTACTTTGTCTACTAAGTGGTTTACTTTCAAACCTCATTACACGTAACCTTACTAAAAGAGTTGCTGTCACACACTAAAAGGTATTTGACTATTTTCCATTAACACTGTTGTATGAACAATGTTTTATGAACTGTTGTCTTTTTGTCCCGTAGATTGCAGTAGCGGTTATATAATTGTTTTATTGGCAAGTCTTTCGATTTGTTTTTTTTCTTCTAGAAAACCCTCAGACCATGTGTCAATCTTCCACATTCTGAATATTATAATGCTGTGGCTGTTTCTCTAGAAAGATGACTTGCAAGTGTGTGTCTTGAAAATAACCTCTCGTGTTTGTGTGTTTACGTGGGTTCTAAGAGACGAGACGAGCTCTGGAAGCTTCATTGTGTTCTACCCGTGACTGTGGATCGGGGTTCCGTGGGCAGGTGATAAGGGATCCTGCTCTTAGATGGGCTGGTTGAAAGATAAAGATTCCTGAACTCCACTTGCTGTTTATGTACCACATCTGTACTTCAGAGAGGTGGTATCTTCTACACTGCATTTCTTGTGGTTGTGCTGTTACTGGTATAAAGTCAAGTGCCTTCAATGCTAAAGGCTCAGAAATTTTTCTTAAACTGATTTCATGTCCTATGCAAGTGTTTTCTACAACCTGCATAACCAGTACTTTGTAAAACTTGTTTACGCTTCAATTGTACATAGTGTTTTTTAAAGAAATATATAGTATTTTTATTTAGGTACCTCCAAACTTGAATTCGTCTGTGTGAAGCATTGTAAAACGATACATTTCTCTTTTGAGTATCATCACGGTTGTACAAAGGTTTCCACTGGTTCTATTTTTCTACTGTTACTGATAAGCATGTAGCACTGACTTTATCCTACATATAGTTGGCATTTCAAATAAACGGCTTGTATAGAACCTGCTGGCTCGGATCGTCTGTCTCGGCGCTAGAGCGTGCGGTCCTCCACTTGGGGCGATTGTACCGCTCTGAGGGCAGAATTGGGAGGAATCGTGATCCGCCCCCTCTGTTTCCAGGGTTTCTGTCCATCGGGCTTTTTAAAACTATTACGGAATACCACATTGTCATCTGAGTCCTCCTCATTCTTTTATTTCACTGGGACGTTGCTGAGAGATTTCAGCTTACAGATTTTAGCAAAGTTACTTTCACAGGGTCTCCAGAGGAAGTCCTGCCTTCTTCCCCACCCAGAGGGCGCCAGGCACGGTGTTCGGTCAGTGAGGGACGCAGATGCTTCCCGAGACGCACGGGTGTCCCAGCGTCTGTGCTGTTCTCTCTTTCAAACTAGGGCTCGTTCATAATTTTCAGCTTGAAAGGGTAGTGGAGTCATGATCTAGTCTAGGTTTCTGAAAAACCATATGTGGAATAGAAAGTTTTCTAATTCCCATTTTCTCAATTGCTATAAGATCAGTATTTTTTATTTTAATCATCTTACTAATAAGTTCATTCTAACCTTTCCCCCCTCGTGCTTTCGTGTCTTGTGACCGTCTCAGGTTTAACCATGGCCTTTCAAGATAAGACGTAAGGCTTTTTGGTAGGTGAGCTTCTTAAAAATCTGCAAATGAAAACCGAATAAGTCACCTTTAATGCCTGTGCTTGCAGAGGGTCCTGGGACAGCGGGCGCAGGCAGCCCGCCACATCCGGCCTCACCTTTCCTCACCTTTCCTCGGTGCGCCGACACGGAATCCTCGGGTCCAGTCTCCGCAGCAGACAGAGCCAACAGGACACCAGTTCTCAGGAGCTTTGGACTCTTGCTGGAAATTACTTTTGTCCCAGAAACAAAGCAGCACAGAGCAGCAGGAGGTGATGGTGACTGGGGGGCGGACCGGCTGGACGTGGCCCAGGAACGAATGGGAGGAGAAGGGGGAGCCAGATTCAGTGTGAGGCACTTTATTTTTTTTTTCTTTAATCAGTGAATTAGAGATTATTTCCTTTAATCCTCTGTGGATTACATGCTATCAGTAGTACTATTTTATTACAGATGAGAAAACCAAAGCACAAGGATATCAAGTAACTTGTCCAAGGTCACACACCCAATAAGTTGGCTCAAATCCAGACAGTGTGGCTCTGGGGTCCAAGTTCTCAACCATGGAATTGTATGGCACACCAGGAATTACAGCGGCCCGGGCAGGGGAGCACAATGTGCAGCGGGTAGAGGTAGGCAAGAGCGTGGCGCGTGCCTTTGCTCCGCAAACATTTATTCGTTCAGTAAGTGACTTCTAACTGCCAGACTGCCGAGTCCTGAGGTGACGGTGATGAATAAGACAGTCGTGCCTGTAACAATTTCTGGGTCTCGAGGAATAAGACACTGGATTATTACAGAGGTTAAGGCTGGGGGTCTAATTGGTCCCGGGATGGGGAAGACAGTGTGGAATGAGCTGTAGAGTGAGGGTGAGGGAAGGTCCAGGCCACAGGGCAAGGAGGAGAGGGATTGGGGAGGAGGGTTTCCAGGAAGATGCAGAACCTGAGGCAGGAGGAGGGGGATCAGCAGAAGTTGGGAGTCTGATGTCGGTCGTGTGCACTTGGCCATTTGGTGCCAGCTGGGTGCTCAGGGGAAAGGGTCCAAGCTGGGGGTGCTAGGTGGGAGCTGTCCACATATGTGGGGGTGTGGAAAGCCTCGGGAGTAGATGAGTGACTACAAGGGAAGGTTTAAGATGAAAAGAGGGCCCGGGGTGCCTGGGTGGCTCAGTCAGTTAAGCACCCAGCTTCAGCTCAGCTCATGATCTCATGGTTGGTAAGTTCAAGCCCCGTGTCAGGCTCTGTGCTGACAGCTCAGAACCTGGAACCTGCTTTAGATTCTGTGTCTCCCCCTCTCTCTGCCCCTCCCCCACTCACGCACACGCGTTCTCTCTCAAAAATAAACATTGTGGGGAAAAGGATGAAAAGAGGGCCCAGGAATCAACTTGGAGGAACTCTGACCTTCACAGTTCAGCTAGAGGGAGCTGCTGGCTAAGGCCACCTACAGGTAGGAAGGAAACCAGCGTGGGTGGCCTTCCAAGGGCCAGGGCTGCTTTAAAAGCAGGGACTATGAGGCGCCTGGGTGGCTCAGTCTGTTAAGACTTTGGCTCAGGTCCTGATCTCAGTTCCGTGAAGTTCAAGCCTTTCGTCGGGCTCTATGCTGACAGTGCAGAGCCTGCTTGGGACTCCCTCCCCAGCCGTCTCAAAAAGAAAAAAAAAAAGAAAGAAAAGAAAAATTAGAAAGCGGGGACAATGATCTTCAGAATAAAGTAAAAGTGAAAATACAAAGTAACGCACATGATGCTCCTACTTGTGGGAAAACAAGACAAAGGTCTGTAATACACTCACATAGACGTAAAGATGTCCATGGGGACAGTGGCATGCCGCCCCCCAGGAAGTGAACCTCAGGATCCCCAGATCCTCCCTGTCACGTTCTCTCTGCTTGTCTGGGTTTGAAGGGTGTTCCCTTTGACAGAAAGGACGGAAGTCAAGGACAAGGTTCTGCCCTCCATCACCTGTTACCCTTGGACTGTCCCTGCTCCAAAGGCAGCTTTACACATGACATTGATAATGACATAGGAATTTTTCATGGGCTTCACTTCAGTGACCCCCTGACATGTCCCTCCATCTGCATATTCCTGGCCCCTGGACCCCTTTTTCTTCCGTCTCTGAAACCTCCCCACATCCGCCGGGGGGCCGACCATGCACCTTTCCTCAGATGCCCGGCTGAGCTTTCCCTCAGCCCCAGGGTGAGGTCCTCCTCCGAGGTTTCCCGGGGTGGGAGCCTCACCTCCTCGCAGAGCCTCAGATTTGCAGGCCAGACTCACTTGTCTCTAAACTTTGGGGAATCTGCTGGATGGCGGCCGGACTTCCGGGGGAGTGAGGAAGCCGAGGACAGGAAACCCGAGGGAGGAAGGGCTCAGTGAGGACGGTCACCGGGGCGCCGAACAGGGCGCATCCAGGCCTCAGGGACCTGGGGCCAAGCAGCTAACCCTCAGGGGCCTCATCCTTAAATGGGGTGACAGCACTTTGCTCGTTGAGCTCTGACGGTGGACCTTGTGTTCTTTTGCCTCGTGATCCTCACGGCACCCTGAACCCAAGCCGTCTTGTTCCCTTTCTCAGAGCAAGAAGCTCCCCCGACCTGCCTGGCGGCTGCCCTTTGCTCACTCCTCCTGGAACCCTCCTCCCTCTCGCTATTCGGCTACTACGTAAGTACCCTCCATATCCAGAGTCTTCTCTGGGATGTACCAAAAATACCTCCCCACCCTCTGTGCCTGAACTAAAAGCGGTTGCTCTTCCCATTTCTGCATATTCCAGCAGGTGCGCCCAAACCCCTGAGAGACCAGAGCGCCCCCGCTTCCCACCGCGCCGGGGCTCCCCCCGCTCAGTGCTTCCCCCCTACCCTCGGGACCCTCCGGCTCCCATGGAAGTCCCTGACCCCGGCCATCGCCCAGCGCTGCCTGGGATGTCCCACCCCCGCAACACCTTCCTCCTCCTCTTCCACCTCAGGGGGGTCCCAGCTCTCCTGACACCCTGCAGCCTGCGCCCGAGCATGGGCTCCTTCCAGCACTTTCCATGCACTGGGGGTCAGGACGGGTGGTGCATGGCAGCCTCCCTCAGTAATACCTCAAAACTCCCACCATCGACCTGCTCTGCTTCCCTGCTCGTCATGCCCCACCCCCCCCGGCTCTCCTTTCAGGCCCTGATTCAGCCTGGCTGCTGCCCTCTCCGTCCACGTCCTCACCGCCTCCAGCCCCCTGCTCTTCCATTCGTGCTGCCCACGCCGTGACGCGCCTTGTCCCCAGAGGGGCTCACCTCGCTTCCCGCTCTCAGGCCCCCATCTCCCCCGGCCAGGTCCTCCCGATGCCCCTCTAGTGCCTCCTCTGGAACTCTGGCCTCTGACCTCCCGTCTCCCCCCCTGCAGGCGTCTGCCCCCTCCCCTGCGCACTCTGTCGGCCATCCTCCGGGCCAAGCTCAACCCATAAACAATGGGCGTGTCCATGTCCTGCGCCCGGACCGAGCTCTGGGGGACTACTGAGGACAGTCACGTGGCCCCCAGCCCACACCCGCTCTCCCCACCTTCCCAAAGGGCCCCCCTCCAGCTCGCGGCTTGCTCCTTGGCCTTGCGGGCCAGATGCCTTCGGATGGACATTCAGCGTTGGCCTCGGACNCATCTGCCCCGGGTGTCGCCTCCTCACACAGCACTTAGTCACCCTAGTGTCTCTGACCTTTCAGGCCTACGCCCTGCCTCCCCATGCTGCCCTCCCCCCTGCGCTTCCAGCTGTGTGCTCCCCTCCCTCCCAGCCACCCCAGCTGGCCTGGTCCCCAACCACCCTCACGTGATAAAGTGTGGCGGGCACTCAGGAGTGCTCTTGACTGCTGGGAGTTGACATGAGGGAACAGGCTGGCAAGGCTCTGCCCCCAGGCCGGCCTCTTCCTTCCTTCCTCTGTGTTGGGAGCCGGCTGCCCACAGGTGACAGAAACTCCCCAGTGTCCTTGGTCAATGGGGAAGCCAGCCCAGCAATAGGGACCCTGCTTGTCTGGCCCGCAGCTGGGTGCCTGCCATGTTGGCCCGACCCCAGAGTTCAGGGCCAGGAGCCCATGGCCCCACAGAGAAAGCCACGTTACCCAAATCAGCGTTATGAGGAATGAAGGGGTGGGGTGGGGGAGAAACCCACCTTTCTTCCTTCTTTGTCTCTTGGCTCAGTTGGCTTAGAGCTTGTCTAGATCTCAACAGACGCCTTTCATCCCACGTGACTCGGCAACGGTGGCCCCGCGACACCCCCTAGCTTCTGTGCCGTGACTCCTGCGTCCCGTCCCACCGCTCTGGCTGCCTCTTGGCTTCCTGTTTCTCGGCTCATCTTTTCAACCTTGGGGCTCCCTGACATCCCCCCTCCTCACTCTTCACATCCCTCCCTGCAGAAGAGCTCGTTCAGTCCCACGGCTTCCTTCACTCAGCCTACTGATGACTCGCAGCTCCACCCCTGCCCTGACCCCTGGGCGTCAGGCCCATTGATGACACCTCCTCTCCGATGCCTCCCCATGCGCCTCCACCCAGCCCCGCACCTCCCCGTTCCTCTCAAACCTGCCTGGTGCCAGCACAGAACGCCTGGTCCCTCCCTCGCTCTTGTCCACTCCTAGGCCCCGGCCACAGTGTGAGGTAGAGACCCGATGTCCACAGACCCCCAAGTCCCTAGTGGACACCGCAGCCTTCCTTGGACACCCTGGAATCCTACGTCCCCGAGACTCCCACAGGGTGATCTCCAGTGGCCTCCCACTTAAAAAAAATTTTTTTAATGTTTATTTCTCTTTAAGAAAGAGAGAGAGCAAGCAAGGGAGGGGCAGAGAGAGAGGGAGACACGGAATCTGAAGCAGGCTCCAGGCTCCGAGCTGTCAGCACAGAGCCCGACGCGGGGCTCGAACCCCCACACCGTGAGATCATGACCTGAGCACAAGTCAGATGCTTAACAGACGGGGAGCCACCCAGGCCCCTGCAGCGGCCTCTCACTTATCCGTGGCGCCACCTCGTGGACTAGCGCTTCCAGCGCACTGAGCCGCGCTTCAGCCTTGTCTTCCAGGAGTCCCTCCCTTTCCCCGCCAGGGAGACACAGCCACTGTCGGCGTGATCGCACGCGGGACACAGTGACAAGGTTGCTCGGGTCGTGGGGCCACAGAGGTTCAACGGCCAACGTGACAAAAACTGCCACCCTGAGAGGGAAGGACTATGTAGACACCACATTGCTCTGGACGGCGCTCCTTCAGTCACTCAGAAACACGTATTGGGCGCCTCCTGCATGCCAGGCCCTGAGCGGGAGACAAACGGTGAAGATAGGGACCACTTGGTGCAACACATGTTCATTTTCAAAATGCTTTCGCCCTGATGACGTCACAGACTCGACTTCCTCTATTAAAAAACAAAACAAAACAAAACTCACCGAATCAAATAACGGAGCAAGAGACCTGGGGTCTTGCCTCGCTCTGGCGGAGTTCCCGTGGGCGCGTCTCTGCCCACCAGCCGCTCGGTAATGACGATGGTCGCCACTTGGTTAACCGTCAACCATTAACCCGTGCGGGGCCCCTGATTCTCGCCACAGCCCGGTGAGGCAAGGAGGTACCATGACCCCCGCTTGGCAGACGGGGAGACGGAGGCCCGGGAGGCGTGAGGGCAGGTCTGCCCAGCCTCGTGCTGCGGTTCCCGCCACTGCCCTTGTCCCGGGATCATCGTGGCCCCCCGTCCTGCGCCTCACCGCCTGGAGAGGACGCTTCCCTCGGAGGTGCGGGGGAGGGGACCGCCAACGAGGGCCCCCCGGGCTCGGTGCCGCCAGGAAAGGCCCTGCCAGGGGCGGTGAGCGTCTCAGACTCGACTATGGGCCCACAGCTCGGTGCCTCTTCTTTCCGGCCACTCAGTGGCCACCGGTGCCGACGGTGTGCCCGCCAGTGGTTGGCCCTGGGCCACCGCTGCCCTTGTCCCCTCTCCCGTGTGGCTCCCCCGGAGGGTGAAGTCTCCGCACCCTCTTTCTGGGTCACCTTCCATCTGCGCCTCTGAGCTGTTGTCTCAGTTCTTGGAAGATTTAGAGAAACCTCCCCGGAGTGCTTTAGATGCCAGAAGCCAGTTCCATTGTGTCGTGTGAGTCCAGGTCAATAAAACCACGAAAAGTGTCGCTGTCCCTCTTAGCCCAGGGCGAAACGTGGCATCCTGTGATGGAGGCAAAGGCTCTCAGGGCGGTGAGGCCAGTGAGGCCAGGCAGGAGCAGGGGGGCACCCGGACCAGCCGTGGACCCTCAGCCTCTCGGAGCCTCAGTTTCTACATCTCTGAATGGGGAGGGACAGTAATATTCTTAGGGTGACTATGAGGGTGAAGTGAGATCATGTTCACAGAAGCTTCCAGAAGCTTCCAGCTCCCATCTGCGTGTGTTGAGGTAGAGCACCGGCCACAGGGCAAAGCGTTGGGCCAGCCTCCAGCACTTTATTAATGGTCTGGAAAGACAGTCCCTGACTCACAGGACTTCTGGTTTAATGAGGAGAACAGACATTAAGCAAATAGACTCCTGAATATATCGGCTGCCTGAGCAAAGGCCGGGCCACCGTGAAATAGTGAGCAGCGGCGCCAGCGGCTCGCTCAGGTGTCCCCGTCCACCGCTGACAGGTCACCGAGGGGAGGGGCGCCGGGCAGGAGCACCAGAGCCTCAGTCAGCAGCAGCTGACCTGCAAATGGACTGAGAAGGGAACCTCCGGAATGAAATTAGTGACTTTTGACTCTGCAGCTTTGGTGAATAAACCTTGCGGAGAAGGTGCAGCTCTCATTCCTAAATGGCTCCTTGTTTCTCCGGTTGATGCCATTTGATGTAAAGCTCCGGGCCTGCTAACTGGGGTGAGCTCCCCTGAGGGAGCTGAGACCCCTTCCCCACACACAGGGAGCTGGAGCCTGAGACGCCTGCCCTCCCCCTCCCCCGCCCACACGGTGTCCCACAGCGGGCCTGGGCCTCTTATGTCAGGAACAGCTGTGCCCAGGGCAAGAGAGGACGTGACAATAGGCAGAGCCCAGGCCCCACTGTTGATCCCAGGGCACGGGCACCCAGGGGCCGACCTTACTGCACAAACATGCTTGTGGGGGGCGGGGGGGAGGGGATGAGGCAAAATGGGTTGGTTGTTGTGATGGTGGATTTTAGCATCAACCTGACTCGGCTATGGAGGCGCCCAGATGTCTGGGTGTCTGTGAGGGCACTTCCAGATGAGGTTACATTAGACGGGAGGGGCTGGGTACAGCAGGCAGGTACCATCTGATCCCCTGAGGAACCGTGTAGAAGGAGGTAGAGAAAGGAAAAATGTACTCTCCGCCCGACTGTCCGAGCCGGAACGTTGATCTTCTGAACTGGGAGAGCCCGTCAGCTCTCAGCTGCTGGTCCATCATCAGCTCCCCCCTGGGTCTTGGGTCTTCAGCCTTGGGCTGGAGCCGCACCCCCAGCTTTCCGGAGTCTGCAGCTGACGGACGGCAGATCGCAGGACTTCTCAGCCTCCTTCATCACGTGAGCCTGATCCTCATGACGTATACGGATAATATGGATCGTGCGTATGTAAATGTGTCCACACACACACACACACACACACACACACACACCCAGTAGGATATGTTTCTATATCCTATTGGTTGCTTCTCCAGAGAAACAACCTGGTTGCAGCCAGAGGCATCACTGGGAGAAGACCAAGGATTTGATGGGAGGCTGGTGGGAAAGTCCAGAAGCCACAACCAGCCTTTTTGCTTGGGAAAATGCACCAGGGCCTGGGAGAACGGGGGATGAGTACCGTCCGAGGCAGCGAGCACGCTGGCACTGCAGGTGAACCACAGGAGAGTTCTCTGCTACGGAAGTCTACTCGTTGTACACGCTTCAGGTACGGCTTGATCCAGGGGCTCGATGCCTGAGTCACCGAATCTTTCTCTCCTCTTTGCCTTCCATAGTGTCAACTCCCTCCAAAGGCTGACCCCTCCAGTGCTTAGCAGATCAATACCGGCAGCTGGGAGCGTTGTCATCGATGAACCTCAAACCACATGGCAGGGAAGTGGGGGAGCAGAGAGCGAACTGAAAATTGCGGCGCTGCCACCAACAGCATGGAGACAAGGGAGCCAAGTGGCCGAGCAGCAGAGGTCACCTGTGAGGATCATCCACGAGGGAGGACCTCCTGTCCTGACCCAGCGTCGCTGGGTGACTTCTCCGGTCCCTTCTAACCTAGGGGCCCAGTGACTGTAAGCAGACCATCAAGCGCCTGGTGGTTCAGGGGGGCAAGTGAGGCACATCTGGCTTTGGCCCCATGCCAAATGCTAGGTGCCTCCTCNACCTGCTTGATGGTAAGCAGACCATCAAGCAAGTGAGGCACATCTGGCTTTGGCCCCATGCCAAATGCTAGGTGCCTCCTCAGACCAAGGCTTGCGTCCAGCGGCCCCTTCAAGGTGACCTGACCGGGAGACGGCGTTACTGGCTGCCGGGCACGGGGCTGGGTTCCCATCCTTCCCGTGTGCCCCAGACCACACTCGTCTTCACTGGGGAGCTGAACGAGGTCACCGCCAAGGCCCTGCAGTACTTGGATTGCTCTCAGTTTCCTTCTGCTCCACGGGGCTCCTTCAGGGGAGCTGGGAGAACTGGGGCTTTCTGGCATCAGGGGTAATATAACCGCGAGCTTTCAGATACGTGGGCAGTTCCGGGGCCACAGACAGGAAGCACTTCGCTCACCGGAGCTTAACTCCCCATGGGTGACAACCACGAGTCTGAGTAATTTCCACAGAAGCGAGAGTGGGGTGAGGCCAAAGATGGGCCTCTGGGCAGACCTCCTCTCTTCCCCACACTGCGGGCTCCTGGCCTCTCTCCCCACACAGTGTGACTTGAACACACTGCCGCGGGCCACAACCCAGGCCCCAGGGAGCGGGGGCCCCGCCACGGGTCCTCGCACCTCCCCGTAGCAGGGGCTCTGCTGGCCGGCCTCAGACCAGGCCACATCTTCTAGAACAGCAGGGGAGAAGTTAGCCAGTCCCTCTGCGTGAGCAGGATCCCAGGGCAGGAGCAGCTGCGATACTACATCGTCTCCGTGTTTCTTATAAGCTGCAGAGGGAGGCCGTGCACACGTAGATAGAACTAGAAACAAACTGAAAGGCCACTATTTTGCTGAACTGGTTTTATTTCAATTTTACAGAAACCTGATTGAAGTATGTAATTGTAAGTCCAGTAACAAGTCTACAAAAATGCACGTACGATGCCAGAATTCCTTAAAAGCAACTAAGATCATATTCTCGTTCGGCATAAAACATGCATCCGTATCAACTGCCGCGTGTTGGCCAAAATCAGTCTCTATGTGAGAAGAGACGGTCCGTTACGGTCAATAAGAAAACTGGTTGTGAACACAGATTAAAAAACAAAAAAGAGGTTTTCTGGTTAATGTAAAAGGAGGAGCAGTACCTTTCTCCGCGAGCCCTTCAGCCCTGGGTGACGCATGTCACCGTGCCTTGCAGTCAGGCGTCGCCTCCGAGACCTGATCCTGACCTGTCAGCGGAGCGAGGAACTTCCTGGCCGTTCAAGCAAACGTCTGAGGAGATAGAAGCTTTCGGGTCACGACGGGCGGGCTGGTGCCAGCTCGCAGAGGGTGCCCGGGGTCCTCAGGCTTGGAAAGGGTGCCCAAGCTGGGGGCTGTGAACGATCTCAAAGGTGCCCCGAGCCTTTCAACCTCCCTTTTCTGCAAGGCCAGCTCAGGGCACACGAGCATCTCCCGGGCCGGAAGGCCTTCTAGCTCCACGTATCGCTCTTTGTGCGGGTCTGCGATTAGGAGGCTTGATGCGGAAAACCACGGGTTGGACCCTTTGAGGCCCTGACATCCGCAGGCCGGGTTCATCCCATCCAGGGACTGGTATGTGCAAGTGCTGGACACATAAAGAAAAATCCGTGTACACCCGTGGCCCCAAAGCCTCCAATGCTTAGGGTCACACACCTCAAAGCGTATCGCCTGCTGGCACCGTGTTGCTCCAGAGGGAGAGCAACTGAGGCCTGGATTTAACAAAGGTGTTTTCCACACGGGCTGAGGGCTGTGAAGAGACTTCATACCAACTGAAAGGCCTCCCCCTTAAATACAACATTCCACAACGTTCTTCAAAGCGGGTCCCCTGGTCAGAGAGAACCAGCTGTGGCCGTGAACGTTTATTTACATAGAGCTCCTCGGTCGGGCGGCCGGGGGCCTTGTTCGGAGCCTCTTACGCACAGTCTGCTCTTCCACGACAGGGCCCTCCCCGCTCTGCGCTACAGGTAAGCTAGGCCAGTGTTTTTTTTCCTTCAGCACAGATTTAAGGGGGAAAATAATAATTTATTGGGGTTCTAATAACATTTTCATAACAGAACAATATCAAAATAGGTCCGTTTTCAATATATGCTTATGAATATCCCTGATAAGGTAGAGAAATCCAGAGGACTCTGTAAACCACTACGATTCCACAGGGTAGTACCCGGTCTGTTTTCTAGGCAGCAGAAGAGGGACTAGGATTCTGGCGAAGCTCCTCCGGGAAGCCCTGGGACGCTACAGTACTGACCTTCTAATATGCTAGTGCCAGTGGAATTGTGAATGAAGTTTTCACTTTATTAGTAAAAATCGTAACAAAGGTTGGCTTCCTCAGTCCCGCAGTCGGCCAACCTCCCTGCCCATGACAGATGACAGACGTGCAGCCCAGAAAGTCGTCAGCCCTGACTCCAACCCGAGGTGGGGCCCAGGGGAGGCGAGTCCGGAGACGCCCTCTAAGCCGCGACCACACCTGCCAAAGAGCGGATGTGGGAGAAGAGGCGGACCGGGCCGGAGGAAGCTGACCCAAGGCACCACTATGGGGGGGGGGAGGGACCTAGAGGGGCCCCCAGGACAGGAAGGGTGCTCCCGCCAGGGCCTGCCCCTGAGAGGGTCCCGGGAGACATCAGCAGCTCCCGGCAGAGCAGACACGGTCTGGAGTTAAAGAACAAATTGGTAGGAAAAAAAAAACCAAACAAAACCTAGTTTACTGTCTCAAAACCAAACCAAACTTCTGAAAACTTCTAAGCGAATGACTGGGGGTTATCTGGTAGTCGGGCGGCGGCTGGCAGTCTGTGGAATGAGCTGCATTTAGCGGGGTTGAGGGTGCTGGCTGTGAAACGAGCACGACATTGTGGCGACCGNATGTGGGACACGCCTCCTTTATTCCTGGCACAGTAAGTGGCCTTGGCGTGGGCCTGGATGGGCAGGCGCCATCGCGCACCCTAGCTGCAGTAGTACTGCATCCCGTCCACTCTCCTCCTCTTTTTTGACTGAAATTCTTCAAAGAACTGCTGGATGTCCTCTCTCTTAACAACCTATTGAAGAAAAAGCAAAGATTAGGAAAGGGATATGTGTACAGAGCAGCAGTCACTGGTCATACTAGTCACAAACGAGTTGAACACTACTGCTGATAAGAATTCTTTTCCGGGCACCTGGGTGGCTCAGCTGGTTGAGCGTCTGACTCCCGATCTCAGCTCGGGCCACGACCTCACCTTTTCATAAGTTCAAGACCCATGTCGGGCTCTGCGCTGACAGCATGGAGCCTGCTTGGGATTCTCTCTTTCTCTCTCTCTCTTTCCCATCCCTGTCTCTCCCCTGCTTGTGCTTTCTCTCAAAATAAATAAACTTAAAAAACAGAGTGATTTTAATCATACTATCTCCATCCTATTGGGAGCTCATTCATGCAGGTGCACAGCCTGAAGAGTGCGGTAGTGCCGAGCGCAGGGTCCACAACCCACCACGGCTTCCTCGCCCGAAATGAAATAAAACCAGCACCTATCTGATGGGATGGACGATTAGATCGGATTTAATGCTTGTAAAACACTGCCTGGCACATAGTAAGTTCCTGGGTTTTTTAAATTTTTAAAAAAACATTTATTTTTGGAGGGGGGGGACAACATGAGCAGGGGAGGGCAGAGAGAGAGGGAGACACAGATTCAGAAGCAGACTCCAGGCTCTGAGCTGTCAGCACAGAGCCCAACACGGGGCTTGAATTCATGAGCCATGAGATTGAGCCATGAGATCATGCCCTCAGCTGAAGGTGGAAGTGTAACCGACTGAGCCACCCAGGTGCCCCACGTAATAAGTTGTTAACTGAGCGCCTGAAGGTCTCCCAAGCCCACTGCCCTCACCCAGGACCACAGCTGTCTCTTGGGGGACATCCTTCAGCTCCACGTGAGCGCCCACAGGAAAACAAAGTCTGCTTTGCTTTGAGATTCGTGTTTTCTTCTTTAACGGAAAAAAAAAGAGCCAAAAAAACTTTTCCCTCTTCAGGAGTCCAAAATTAAAGATGTTTGCCACCTAAAAAGAGTAACTGGCATAGAATAAAGCAGCACTACCCTTAGTAAATGGGATATCCACTTTATGCATTGAGAATTTTGTCTTCCATTTCACTGGAAAAAGATTACAGCATCATACAAAGGTGTTCAAGACATTAGCAAAATAGGAGACAAAGGGACAATATGGACCAAAAAGTAAATTGGGAAAACCTGGCAGGAGCACACCCCCCCGCCAGGAGGGCCTCCGCCAGCTGCTCCGCCCTAACAGGAGACAGGTTTGCTAATTTACGTTTTAATTACAAAGGTAACACATTCTTATTGTTCTGAAGGGATGAAGATGGGGCAGGGAGAGGGCAGGAAAGAGAAAGAAAAAGCCCAGTGAATGCAGGTGAGCCAGAAAGAGAGGAAAAAACAAAGCCGATGGATAAATACTTGGATATAAAGTGCACCCCCCCCGTCACTCCCCAAGGGCAAGTGCTGCTAACACACACACAGCAATGCCACTTGAGTCACTTTCTTGGGAGAAGATGCTCATTCATTCTCGAAGTGGAAGCACAGAGTAGTAACTGATATACCAGTTTCACAAGCACCAAGGCTGAGACAGCTGGTCAACCAGGGAGGACTCAGAACCCCTGACAGATTCAAGATCTAGATACTGAAGACACTTGAAATACTAAAGCTCAAAGCTCTAATGTATTTGCTAAATGGCCTGGAAATTCACACTTACAAAAGTGCTAATATGTAGGACACTTGGAAATTCCAATTGGAAGGACCTGTCCCTACCATGGACGGACAACACTAAACACTGAAAGGCAAAAAAAGAGAAGAATTCTTCCTGCAAGGATGTTGGGAGAGGGGATCTAAAAGCACATAAATCAGAGCGTTTAATTTTTAGCTTCTAGACCCTCAAACGGTCACGGCCAACATGCACAGTAGAAATGTTAAAGAATAAATACTGGGGTTCAATAATAAATCATTGTATTGGTTTCTTTCACAAGTTTTGTGGTTCCTAAGTGTTTTTTTAAAAATTTTATTTATTTTGAATATTTTTTTGAGAGAGAGCATGAGTAGGGGAGGGGGAGAGAGAAAGGAGGAGACAGAGGACCCAAAGTGGCCTCTAGGCCAACAGCAGTAGCAAGCCCGATATGGGGCTCGAACTCACACACTGTGAAACTGTGACCTGAGATGAAGTGGGACACTCAACTGACTGAGCCACCCGGGGCCCCTAAGTGTTCTTTTTTTAAAGTCAGACACAAATATAAAATAAAAGGCAGTCCATCATCTGAGAACATCGAGAATTTATAATCTTACGTGGACAAATACAACCAAAGGAGATTAACCTTATTGCAACTTAAAGTTCCTACTTCTTTTTGTCAAGATCTAGTTAGTAATGTTGTGGAACAAACAATAAATATATTTCTGTCTTTTTAACTCATCGTATCAGATAAAAAAATTATCTTAGACTCATAAAAAGTGGCCCTAGTGATGACAAAGATCCCTATGTTGAAGATCCAGGTGAAGACTGAAGAAAATTGCTGGTTTCAGGGGCGCCCAGTGGGCTCAGTTAAGTGTTCGACTCTTAATTTCAGCTCAGGGCAGGATCTCACAGTTCATGAGATTGAGTCCCGCATCGGGCTCTGCACTGAGAACAGAGCCTGCTTGGGATTCTCTCTCTCCCACTCTCTCTCTGCCTCTTCCCTGCTTGTGCACTCTCTTCCCCCCAAAATAAATGAATAAACTTTTTTCAAAAACTGCTTGTTTCAAATGTGAATGGAAAAAAGACAAATAGATCTATTATATGATCTTAGGTGTGTGTGATTAAATCAATAAAGAGCCTTCTGACCACAAACTGCACGAGAGCAGAGGTACAAGAGTAGAGACAAGGGGCGCCTGGGTGGCTTAGTCGGTTAAGCGTCCGACTTTCGCTTAGGTCATGATCTCGCGGTTCGTGGGTTTGAGCCCCGCGTCGGGCTCTGTGCTGACTGCCAGCTCAGAGCCTGGAGCCTGTTTCAGAGTCTGTGACTCCCTCTCTCTCTGACCCTCCCCTGTTCACGCTGTCTCTCTCTATCCTAGAAATAAAATAAAAATATTTAAAAAAAAAAAAAAGAGTAGAGACAAGAACACACATGCTTTGACACACGTGAAAGACCTGAAATGGCCATTAATAGTGCAGAGGTCAACGTACACCTGACACACTACTGTGTGTCAACTATACTTCAATTAAGAACAAAAGTTTTTTGAGCCTGAGTGGCTCAGTAGGTTAAGCATCCATCTTCAGCTCAGGTCATAATCTCCTGACAGCTCAGAGCCTGGAGCTTGCTTCATATTCTGTGTCTCCCTCTCTCTCTCTCTGCCCCTCCCTCACTCATGCTGGCTCACTCCCTCTTTCTCAAAAATAAATAAATATTAAAAACAAAAACAAAAGTGCCAAGGGGTGCCTGGGTGGCTCTGTCGGTTGGTTACACATTTGACTTCCGCTCAGGTCATGATCTCACAGATCATGGGTTCAAGCCCCACATGAGGCTCTGTGCTGACAGTTCAAAGCCTGGAGCCTGCTTCAGATTCTGTGTCTTCCTCTCTCTCTGCCCCTCCCCAACTCATGCTCACTCACTCTCTCTCTCTCAAAAAAAAAAATAAATAAATAAACATTAAAAACAAAAACAATAGTGCCAAGGGGCTCCTGAGTGGCTCAGTCGGTTGAGGGTCCGACTTCAGCTCAGGTCACAATCTCATGGTCATGAGTTCGAGCCCTGCATCAGGCTCTCTGCTGTCAGCACAGAGCCTGCTTGGGATTCTCTGTGCTCTCTCTCTCTCTCTCAAAAATGAATAAACAACAACAAAGTGTCAAGGTTAAAAACAGCAACACCTATGAACATTCTTTTAGCAAGAGAAGTGTGAGTCCGCAGTAACCAGAGGGATGTGAATAACTGTAGTTTAAGAACTGCTGAGACGCAGGAGGATGTTCACAGAGACTGTGAAGAACAGTCTCTAAAAAATAAGAAATCTACCAAGGCCAAAACTCTTAACTTCTGACTTTACAACTCATTTTTCAGAAAGGCAGCGCTGTGACCCTGTCCCTACCGGCAGCTCCCAGTCCTTCCCACCTTCACGAGCAAGGAGGAAGCGGCCTCACACACATGGCAGACACCCCTTCCAAGAAAACAGTCCTGGGGCACCTGGGGGGCTCAGTCGCTTAACTCTTGCTTTTGGCTCAGGTCATGATCTCACCGTTGTGAGATTGCACCCTGCATCAGGCTCTGCATGGACAATGCAGAGTCTGCTGGGGATTCTCTCTCTCTCTCTCTCTCTCAAAATAAATAAACATAAAAAAAAAAAAAAAAAA
>NW_027532747.1:8853015-8949020 GCF_008692635.1 Crocuta crocuta
CCCCCCCCCCCCCCCCTCAAAAAAAAAAAAAAAAAAAAAAAAAAAAAAAAAGGAAAAGAAAGCAAGAAAATCTTAGCACACTTCCTCAGCACCCGTCAGGCCCACACCTGACCTGATTTCTGTGTCTGGACGTAGCAGAACAAAGCACTGACTGTCCATAAGGCCAGCCTTAGTCCAAGAAAAGGTAAATTTTGTTTTATATCTGCCTTTGGAAGACAGAAAAGTATTTCAGGAAAAAATTCTGCCACAAACGTATGAATAGTGAGCGAGGTAGCATTTATAAATTTATCTGAAAAACTAAACAAAAAAATTTTTTTAATGCTTACTTATGTTTTTGAAAGAGAGACAGTGTGAGCTGGGGAGGGGCAGAGAGTGGAGACAGAATCCAAACCAGGCTCCAGGCTCTGAGCTGTCAGCACAGAGCCCAACACGGGGCTCAAACCCACCAACCGCAAGATCACGACCGAAGCTGAAGTTGAATGTGTAACCTTGACTGAGCCATACAGGTGCCCCATGACTATTTTAAAGATCATACATTTTAGAATCATTATCACCCTTAAAAGTAGATAGACTCTCTTATTAGCCAGAAGAATGTTTTAGCCTCAATTCTGAAGTTCTTTTATTCTAAACTGCAAAATCCAAAGTCCAAAATAAGGGGTCTGGAATTAATTTTTCCCTGCCTGGTCATTTTTAATTCTTTTTCCAAGGACCTCTGCCAATGTCCCGGCCTTCCCCTCAGCCACGAGTGCGCTCTACAGACCCTGTGTGGCTGCCTCCCCCTCCTTCCCCCCAGGGCTGGAAAGGACTCCCAGTGAGGTCAGGCCTTTGATTGACCAACTGCTCCTGATTCCCCTTAGCTCCACCCGCAATCACCTCTTAAGGATCCAGGTTAAGACACACCGTCATTTGTTCATCCAAGAAGATAAACAATTTTTTCAAAATGTACAGACCTATGATTCAAATTCTGTAATGCAACATACATACCGTGCCTTCATCAGCAAATCTCTTGAGATAGTCTTTAAGTTCAGTCTTCAAGTCATTGTATTCTAAATTAAAACAACCAAAAAGGTACGTAGACTTTAGACAAGTCATTTGCTTTTAAAAGAAAGAGCTTCTTTCCCACTCACTGATGGCTGAGTAGGTTAATACTTTAAATTTTTCTCTAAATGGAACATGCATGGAAACTTGCTCCCAATTCCTCTCAAGTTCTTTCATTTTGATACTGAGGATCCTACTTCTTAAAACAAATAAACAAAACAAGCAAAAAAGTAAAAAAAAAAAAAAAATCCTCATTCCAAAAAGATTAGCTAAGAATTTTTTAAAGGGTTTCCTAGCTCTCTGGAATTCTAGTAGTTGAAATAATCTGGGACTCCTCAAACTTTAAGTTTCAAACTCGTTCACTCACTTAACAGTTCATATTATGTATGAGGCACCCTGAGGGCTACAAAAATCCTTCAAATGCAGCCTCCATCCTCAACAACCTTTTGGTCTAACAGAGGCAAAAGAAATCAATCAGATAGTTAAAAATAAAAGACAGAAATGATCAATGCCACAGAGGTGGCGGCACCTGAGTAGAAACTGACTGGGGTGGAAATTACTAAAATCAGTTGGGCATGCTGGAGGGAAAAGAATGTAAAAGCCTGCAATTACGGGCTCAGGGAGATTTTCCTGTCTGGTGGTTCCCTGTGAACCTCAAAGCAGCTTTGAGGACCTCAAAAAGATGACATGTGTTGCTCAGAAAGAAGATTCCTAATGCTCCATGAAAACTATTTCAATCGATGAACAAAGAAACTGATTTCCCATTATTCCATATTCATACATCTATCCTGAATCGAAACAGCACATTAAGGTTTCTCAAGCACATAACTATTCTAGCACCTAACTCTGATGCAGTGGTAATAACGGCTAAATACGCAGCAATGCTACAGTTAGGCGCGCGTAACTGAGGCCTACTCTATAATTCCAATTTTAAGCTTTTTTTGTATTAAATTAAAATCCTAGGTATTAGTAGTCCTCCTTATACATATTTCAACGGTGAAAGAAACTTTATGAACTTCATGACTTTTTGTTCAAACAGCATTTACCACAAATAAGTTCCACTTGCTGGACTCTGTCCATGCTGTTAAGGGTGTCCATTAAAGGGTCTCTCCTGTCGGCTGCCTGGTCGACCTTGCCCTTGTTTTCGTAAGCCAGAACTGTGTCATACTCATCCGTCAGGAACAGGACATCTAGCTCGCCATACATTTTCTTCAAAAAATAAAACCAGTTTCCCATTAGAACATATGTATGTCATTCTCAGGAAGTCAACCTCATGAGAATCACTACAAGTTTATTTATTTATTTTTTTAGATTAATTACCCAAAAAGCCCGAGCCTTGTAGTACAGAATTGCCTGAATGATTTATTCTTTTTGCCCAAATCTCTTTTAGGAATCTCCCAACTTCCCAGTAGGTGTTACGTGGTCTAAAAGATCTTTATTTAAAAACCATTAAAAAGAATTTTTTATGTTTTTATTTATTTCTGAGAGAGAGAGAGAGACACACACAGCATGAGCAGGGGAGGGTCAGAGAGAGAGGGAGACACAGAATCAGAAGCAGACTCCAGGCTCTGAGCCAGCTGTCAGCACAGAGTCCGACGCAGGACTCAAACCCACGAACTGCGAGATCATGACCTGAGCCGAAGTCGGACGCTTAACTGACTGAGACACCCAGGTGCCCCTAAAAAAATTTTTTTAATTAAAAATGAAAACCACTAACTTACTGTAACTTTCAAGACATTTTTATTCCCAAGCAAATTCTATGATATAAAAAAGATAAGAATTCCTATTTTCCACTAAAATGAAGGTTAAAAAAAAGTGAAGTAAATAAATACTATGTAATTCTTAATTTCTTCCATAAGGATTCAGACTGCAAATAGCATTTCATAAATTTGCTTGCTATGAAATATTTTAGAGTTCTCTATAGTCCTAGCATCAATTTCATACATATATTTTTCAGAAGGTCTTATTCTAGGCATCAGTCGATAAAACACAGTAATGGTACCCTTGATCAGGCACTCACCATACAGTCTTTGCAGGTACATAACTTGCTACGCCAGTTCAGGGGCCAATAGGCAGCTGTGTCTTTCTTTATAAACTGCTTAGCATTAAGCTCCTGAAGTTTGCAGCCAGACTGTGATTCTGTGTTAAGATGTTGATTCTTAAGTCCTGTCTGAAATAAAATTAAGTTTTGAAGTGTGTTTTTCACACTGACAGTTTTCGTAGCTTAGATTGTATAAAGGAATTTCTTTAGGCAAAGGGTACTTTACAATCGAGATCCAAAGCTACAGGGTTTACAGAATTAATTTTGCTTAAGCTTTACTTCTCTGATGGCTTATATTTCATATGTTACCTGGAGACCAGATTCAGAACCAGAGCTGGTACATGGTTCACTAGTCTGCTCTGCTTTAACTTCCTTGACACCATCCTTTCCATGTTCTGGAACATCCTCTTTGAGGGTACTATCTTGATCTCCATTTTCAGGTTTGAGGACTTCCTGATCACCTATTCCATCAACATTCAGCACCAACCCATCATCCTCCGCAGATACTTTGGTTACTGTGGGTTCAATGAAAGGAAACACACATACACATCCACAGTGAAATCACTAAGTCTGATTAAAAAAAGATTTCAGAATCAGGAAAAAGAGAAAGTCAACCTTAATCTCTGGAATAAGGTGAAAGGAATGATCAGCTCTTCCTTAGGTTATGCCTGCCTAATCCAGAGTTCAAATAATTGAACAGTTCATTTAAAAATGTCAATCATGGGGCACCTGACTGGCTTAGTTGGAGGAGCATGTGACTCTTGATCTCAGAGTCCTGAGTTCAAGCCCCACATTCAGTGTAGAGATTACTTAGATAGATAAATCTTTAAAAATAAATAAATAGGGGCGCCTGGGTGGCTCAGTCGGTTGAGTGTCCGACTTCAGCTCAGGTCATGATCCATGGTTAATAGGTTCGAGCCCTGCACTGGGCTGTGTTGACAGCTCGGAGCTGGAGCCTGCTTTCAGTTCTGTGTCTCCCCTTCTCTGCCCCTCCCCTGCTTGCATGCTGTCTCTCTCTCAAAAAATAAATAAACATTAAATATAAATAAATAAATAAAAATTGAAAATTAAAAAAAAAAATAGGGGCACCTAGTGGCTCAGTCAGTTATGCGTCTGGCTTTGGCTCAGGTCATGATTCATGATTCAAGCCCCGCAGTGGGCCCTGTGGTGACGGCTTAGAGCCTGGAGCCTGCTTTGGATTCTGTGTCTCCTCCTCTCTCTGCCCCTCTCTCACTTGCATTCGGTCTCTCTTAAAAATAAACATTAAAAAAATAAAACCAATCACTACCTTAAGCATTTTCTATGTAAAGGAAAAAGAAAAATATTGCAGGTGGTAAAAAGAGGTAGGATACCTCAAGAAGCAAGAAGCAGGAAAAGGTTTAACTACAAACACAGGTAGAAGGGTAGTTTTGAAAAAAAAAACCAGCGTCTCTCAATGAGAGGAAGGAATAAAAAAGGATGGATATGGACCCAGAAATACTGTCAAAAAAAGAAAAGAAATGATAAGGAAGCTCATGTTGAATGATGGCATTTTGATTTAATGGGAAATGAGGCCATCTGTTGACAGGGGAGGAAATGAAGGGAGAGGGGGAGGAATGATTAAGAAGACCAATGAATACAGGTCCAGTGGAAAAGTGAGAAATGTAACTGGAAAGGTATGAATACAAGGAGGGCACACCAGGTTTAAGAACTTTCAGACAGGGGCATTGAGTGGTCCAGTTGATTAAGCATCTGACTCTTAATTTTGGCTCAAGTCACAGTTTCACGGTTTGTGAGATGGAGCCCTGAGTCGGGCTCTGCGCTGACAGCACGGAGCCTCCTGCTTGGGATTCTTTCTCCCCTCTCTCCCTTACCCAGCTTGTGCGCTCTCTTGAAAAACAAACAAAAAACCCCAAAACTTAAATACTTTAGAAAAAAAAAAAAAAAAGAACTTTGAGACAAATCAAAAGTATAGGGTGAGATTTTAGGTATGTGGCTATGCTGTCTGTGGTTTGTATGGTGAAATGTCCCCTGAAGGTGAGAAGGGCAAGAAATTATGAGGTCAGAACAGTAGATACTAGGAGTAAAGGCCACTAAAAATAAATTAAGGAACACATTTGCATTACCAGTAAAATTAAGTAATGCCTTGAGACCATTCGTTGCTGATTAGTTGTTTTGAGCCAATTTCTTCGTGCACAATAAAAGCACCAGGTAAAAACTATACCCCACCCCTCCCGACCAAAAGCATATCTTATATTTAAGAACAATTTATTCCAGGGGCGCCTGGGTGGCTCTGGGGGAGCCAGTCGGTTAAGCGTCCAACCTCGGTTCAGGTCATGATCTCACCGTTCCTGAGTGTGAGCCCCGTGTCAGGCTCTGGGCTGACAGCTCAGAGCCTGGACCCTGTTTCAGATTCTGTGTCTCCCTCTCTCTTTCTGCCCCTCTCCTGCTTGTGCTCTATCTCTCTCTCTCAAAAATAAATAAACATTAAAAAAGAAAAATTAAAAACCAAAAAAATAAAAACATTAAACAAACGAACAAACGAAAGAACAACTTATTCTGGTTCTGTTTATCTTTCAAGTCCCATTCAAAAACTGCCTCCTCCATTTTCCCTAGTTCTGGTCTCTCTTTTTTTTTAATGTTTTTTATTTATTTCTAGGAGAGAGAGAGAGAGAGACAGCGTGAGCAGGGGAGGGTCAGAGAGAGAGGGAGTCACAGACTGAAACAGGCTCCAGGCTCTGAGCTGGCAGTCAGCACAGAGCCCGACGCGGGGCTCGAACCCACGAACCGCGAGATCATGACCTAAGCAAAGTCGGACGCTTAACCGACTAAGCCACCCAGGCGCCCCACCCTAGTTCTGGTCTCATCCAGCCTCTGCAGCGTGTTATCTACACATAGATTTGTTCTCGGTAGTCTCCCAACCGAGCACCTTGTGGAAAGGGAATGTCCCTTACACTTTTTCTACACTTCAGAGTCTGGTCAAAAACAGCTGCTAAAAATTCTGGCCTGAACAGAGACATGTCACAAGTACAGGTCTGCGGCACACCAGCTCCACAAGACACCCACCTGCCAATTGTGCAGCGTAAGCCCACAAGAAGGAGCAGCGCTTCATACACGCCGGGCACACCATCTCCTGGAAATCCCCGCTCTCCGGGGGAGTGGCACCAAGATGCTGTGAATACAGAAAACCCACTCTTTTTCTTATAATCTCCAAGTTGTCCGAAATGCTCACTATTCAATAAATATTGCAACAGAACACTGATCATATCTTTACAGTTTCTTTCGGTCGTGAGATCAAACCCTAGGTCAGACTCTATGCTGAGCCTGGAGCCTGCTTGGGATTCGCTCTCCCTCTGTCTCTGCTCCCCCCCCTCCCCCCCCCNAAAAAAATTAACATTAAAAAAAAATAAAACAACAACAACAACGTTAAAAGCTTTCCTTACCCTTCCATGGAACCAGTCTTCACAGACTACACACTGGATCATCTCATCTGGAATCTAACACGGAAAAGCAGTTTGTATGTTAAGATTACAACGAATTATGGGACACAAGTAAATCTGGCAAACAGCAGAACTAGATATGAAGTAATTCTCTGTACCGATTCTGTGAGACTGCTATCCACATGCCCATAGTCAAGAGGCCAGGGAGAAACAGCGGGTCACAGGGCCAAAGAAGTTCACTCTACATGAACTCGTGTTGCAGAAAGGTTACACTGAGATGAGCCCTTTGGAAATGGCCGTCAAAGCTGGTCCACTTTGGTTACTCTGCATCTGACTCTTGCAAGACTTTATAAGGAACATCTCATTTACATGGAAATCAAGACCCAGGAAAGTGAGATGAATTGACTGATGTAGAATGTGACAAACCCACATTCTTCAAGCCCTTCATTTTACTTAAATTGAAAAGCAAATATTATAAACAATCTCTTGCTAATATGGACAGCAACAACTTCCCTAATTTGAATCAGTTAAGAAATTAAATTCTGGCCCAGGAAAATGATATACCAAAGGGCACAGAGTGTTTTTAGAATGATTTTCCTTTCATTCCCAGACTTTCGTATCTACTGATTAATACCCAGTGTTGTTCTGTCCTTTCCCTATTGTAACTTCTTAAACGGGGAAAAAAAGCATATATGCTTATATACATATGTCCACATATATACACACACACGTATATAAAACATACACATAAATAAAGCAGTTTTATTCTTTCTTCTACCTTGATCAATTTATTCAGCATCTTATTTTTTGTTTTTTGATTTAACACTGTTATAACACTTTACCCAATACCTTAAAATATCCAGTTTTAAGGTTTTATCTTTGTTAACTCAAAGATATCTTCAATTTGTTCCTCTATATAATTTGGTTCAATAATTACAGTTCCAAGACAACTAGAAAGCAAGGAAGACGGCAGAAGGCTAATTTCTCTAAACATAAAGCACTCCCTCAAATCAGTAAATACACAAACAAAATCCAACCCAGTCAAAATATGGGCCAAGAGGGGCACCTGAGCGTCTGACTTCGGCTCAGGTCATGATCTCACGGTTCGTGGGTTCGATCCCCACATCGGGCTCTGTGCTGACAGCTAGGTCAGAGCCTGGAGCCTGCTTCAGATTCTGTGTCTCCTTCTTTCCCTGCCCCTCCCGTGTTCATGCTCTGTCTCATTCTGTCTTTCAATAATAAATAAATGTAAAAATATATATATACTTTTTAACTCAAAAATATATATATGGGCCAAGAATATGAAAGGGCAATTTAGAGAAGTTATTACAAATGTCCAATAACTCATGAAAGATGCAGAATCTCACTCAGGGAAAAGAAAAAAGATATACCTCTTCATCTATTAAGATAGCAAAATTTAAAAAGACTGGTAATACATAGAGCTGACAGAGTATTGGAAACAAAACACTATCACCTAATGTTGGTGACTGAACTCTTCTGACAGAGGTAATCACAATTTTCTTTTATTTTTTGAAGCAGTCTTTTTATTTAAAAAAAATTTTTTTTATGTTCATTTATTTTTGAGAGAGAGAGACAGAGTGTGAGTGGAGGAGGGGCAGGGAGGGAGAGAGGGAGGGGGGGGGAGAGAGAGAGAGACAGACAGACAGACAGACAGACAGACACATAGAATCTGAAGTAGGCTCCAGGCTCTGAACTGTCAGCTCTGAGCCCCTGATGTGGGGCTCGAACTCACGAATGGTGAGATCACAATCTAAGCCGAAGTCATACGTTCAAGCAACGGAACCCCCCAGGCGCCCCAACACAATTCTAAATATAAATATCATACGTCTCATCAGTTCTACCTCTATGTATCCATAAATACTTGCAGGAATATTACTGAATCATATTACTGTATAAGGATGTTCATTGCAGCTTTCTTTAGAATGCTGAAAGATGAGACCCCACGAGTTTGCTACAGCACATTTAGGTAACGAACTTACAGCAAGTCACATTATGAGTACTTGGCTGTGATCAGAACAAGGTGGATTTGTGTTATTTAGTATGGAAAGAAGTCTATGATATACTGAGAAGCGAGAAAAGCAAGTTGCAAAAGTGAACATATCGAATTTTCACTTCTGTTAAAAGGGGACTACAAATTCAAACACACATGACTTACGTGGGGACAGAAAGAGGTCTAAAAACAGATACGCCAAAAAGTATTAGCAGTGGTTATATCTGGGAAGTAAGATGGAGTGAGGAAGAAAAATTCTATTTATTTATTTTTAATTTTTTAAATGTTTTTTTTTTAATTTATTTCTGAGAGAGAGAGACAGACAGACAGACAGACAGAGACAGTGTGAGCAGGAGACGGTCAGAAAGACAGGGACATACAGAATCTGAAGCAGGCTCGAGGATTTGAGCTAGCTGTCAGCACAGAGCCCGATGTGGGGCTGAAACCCATGAACCGGGAGATCATGACCCGAGCTGAAGCCAGATGCTCAACCGACAGAGCCACCAAGGCACCCCAAAATATTCCTTTTAAATTCTGTGTGTACTTTTTTTCCTTCTAATTTTGTGCAAACTTCTAATTGAGGATCCAGTCTGCNTTTATTTTTAATTTTTTAAATGTTTTTTTTTTAATTTATTTCTGAGAGAGAGAGAGAGACAGACAGACAGAGACAGTGTGAGCAGGGGACGGTCAGAAAGACAGGGACATACAGAATCTGAAGCAGGCTCAAGGATTTGAGCTAGCTGTCAGCACAGAGCCCGATGTGGGGCTGAAACCCATGAACCGGGAGATCATGACCCGAGCTGAAGCCAGATGCTCAACCGACTGAGCCACCAAGGCACCCCAAAATATTCCTTTTAAATTCTGTGTGTACTTTTTTTCCTTCTAATTTTGTGCAAACTTCTAATTGAGGATCCAGTCTGCACATTTCTTTTCTTCCATGGAGGCAAGAAGTTGAAAATAATTGTTTGGAGGGTGCTTGGGGGTGGGTGGGGCAGTGGAGCAGGCAGGCAATGAGACAGAGGAAGGAAGAAAGCACTGGCCTTGAGCATGTCTTTTCCAATATTTCATTCTTATAACGTACAGCGAGCAGAAAAGCCACAATCTGTACCAGTTATAGCTCCAGCCCAGACTCCTAAGAAAGGATAAACCTAGAAGCCTCTCACGATCCCCAAATCCCTTCTGAACAGCTATAGAGGCCCAGACTGGACAACAGGCTAAGGAGTGAAGGCTAGAGATATTAATCTCCAATTAACCTCCAATTCTCTTACCTCATCTTCAGGATCAGGATAAGGTCTCTTGCAAATGCAGTACAATCCAAAAAAGTTGTCATTGTACTTATTGCCAGAATTTATCTTTGCTTTGTCCTGAAAGACATTAATTTCAACATGTAATATGGTCTAATTTTAACTATAATTTCAGGCATCATGAAAATATAAATTATTAATAGCATATAAATATAATATATATATAGCATATATATTATATATATAATATATATATTATATATAGCAATATATATATTATATTTATAATATAGCATCAATGTTTTATAGTGAGATATAATAAATACCATGACAACAGTAATCAAATCTCATAAATTTCATGTTGCATGAAGTTAATGCATTCCTTAATTTCTGCATTAAATACCTTCCTCCCCAGAAGCTGGTTTTTAACTATCAAAACACAAAGAAAAAGAATTCACGCCTATTTAAAGGATATTTTTTCCAGGATACAGAGAATAAATTGGATTTTTTGTACCTTCTTGGTAGTAAATGGGGAAACCAAATACATCCATTAACAAAATGCTGATAAAATTATAAATATCATCAAGCTCTATAAATGAAAATTGGCCTGGATTTTCAAAGGACTTTTTTTTTTTATTTTTTTAAAGAGAGAATGCACAAGAGAGGCAAAGGGGTAGAGGGAGAGAAAGGGAGAATCTTAAGCACGGCTCTACGTTCAGTGCAGAGCCCAATCCAGGGCTCAATCCCACATCCCTGGGATCACGACCTGAGCTAAAATCAAAAGTCAGACACAACCAACTGAGCCACCCAGGAACCCCAAAGCACTTCTTAATGCCCAGCTGGGATAGCCAAAGCTCCCAAGGTAAAAAGCAAGTAAGAAAATGGTCTAAAAATAACCTTCAAAGGAGGGAAAAAGCATGATAGTTTTAGTAATTATGACTGAACAGTGTAAAATCCCTGACATTCTAGTTTCTGTTACTTCAGTAAATGTTATTGTGGAAGTATAGTTTTTATTAGGCAAAAAGCAGTGAAAAATCCCTGCATGCACCTAGCTCACGTTCACTATTACCAAGTTTTATTAATTCAGTTTTTAAAGTTATACACTTTGTTGGGGTGCCTGGATGGCTCAGTCTGTTAAGCGTCTGACTTAGGCTCAGGTCATGCTCTCACAGCTCGTGAGTTCAAGCCATGCATTGGGCTCTGTGCGGACAGGTCAGAGCCTAGAACCTGCTTCCGATTCTGTCTCCTTCTCTGCACACCACCCGCTCACACTCGCACTCTCTCTCAAAAATAAAATAAATGTTGAAAAATTAAAAAAAAAAAAGTTATACCCTTTGCTCAAAGCCTTAAAGGATGAACACAACCAACATACTTAAGCCTTAGCTACTTTAAAGAACATTCCCCACATATTACAATCTATAATGTGGGCTCTTAACAGGTCAGTTTTCCAATAAAATAAAACACTGAATATAGTCTAATACCAATTTGCCTACTTGGAAGAATAAGCATAAGAATTTCCTTTTTGGAAAATGTATGGTTTTCATCCACTCTGGCAAATATCCATCTCAGCTACTTTCAGTGCATTTTTACACTGCTTACTTACAGGAAATAATTTGCATTCCAAATTTTTAAACTTGCTGTTTCCGCAATCACAACGAAAGTTTCTGAAAAAAATGAGGGAGGGCCGATTTTAGTTTTTTTTTTTTTAAATCTAATGAGTTACCCTTTAAATTTACTTCACAACCCCTTGCCTTTCAACTCGTTTCTAGGATTTAAAAAGTGACCTTGGTTGTTGTTCATGTGTCCCATCTGAAATTTCTCCAAGCACAGAATAAAAGATTTAATAGTTTGGAAAATTAACATGCATAGAAATATTTATATCACACATACATACACACACATGTAAAATAATGACAAAGAAGGATGACTAGTTTGAGTTTGTACAATAATGTATTTTTTAAGTTTTTATTTAAATTCTAGGGACTACATATGGTAAAAGTAGTTGCAGGTGTAATATTTTAAAAGGCCCTCTAGAAAAACTATTCGAATTATATCATATAAAACAATTACATTAAATCTTACCAGGGCACAAGTCCTTTAAGTGGAAAAACAAGAAAAAAGTGCAGGTGGAAAAGAATGTAAACATTTAAAAGGCCTCCAGCACGAATCTCGGTTTTTACCTTTTTGTGTAGAGCTCAAATAGCTTATGACTTCCATGGCATTCGTAGCTGCAAGCAAGGCAAATTCCTGCTGGTTCTTTTCCCTCTGGGGTGCAGGTACTACAAGCATAGAGTGCTTGTCTCTTTACTGAGCCCTAAAAGCCACAAAATGGAAGGAGAATATTACATCTGGGAGGCCCAAAACACTGTTGAGTGTTTTTTCGTGGCATTATATTTGCACTATGTAGTGCTTCAGTTTTATACAATTTTTTTCTTAGAATGATAGTTGAAAATTCTCAGGAAGCTGAAAATAAGAATCAGCTGGCCTGCACCAACATTTTAACACATGAAAATGTAGGCGAGTGTGTACAGGCTTATGTTAGCAATATCACACTTATAATTTTGGAAAAACACTTGTGAATCCACCAAAAAGAATCCTTTTGATTTTAGGAGATGCATGCTGAAATATTTAGAGTGTCATGATGTCTGGAACTTCTTTTCAAGTGGTTCTGGGCAGGGGGAACGGAGGGGGTGTATTATACAGAGGAGAGACATAAAAACAAATGTGGCAAAAGTGAGTATGTGAAAGAGGTACACAGGTGTTCATAATAGTATTCTTTCAACTTATCTGTAGATTAAAATTTTTTCACAATTAAAAATTTGAAGGAAAAAAACAGGCAAAGCCTTTAGAAATCTTGACGATGGTTACCCTCCTCCAGGAAGGAGGGAAGCAGAGAAGCTTCTGGGATGCCAGTAACGTTCTATTTCTTGATCTGGGGGACTCCACACATGCATATGTTCACTTTTTTCCCCAAACCATACACATGATGTGTGCGTTTTCCACATTATTTTACTACAGTAAAAAGAAAAAAATTAGGAAGTCCATTTATAAAGCTAACTGCGTTTCAAAAATAGCTTACACTCGTGTTTTTTCAAGGAAAGCAGAAAAAAGTTGTTTCAGTGGTGACCAAAGGTTTTAAATTTTAAAATACCAGCCAACATCTGAGACTGTCCGTGGATACCGGGTTTTTTCAACAATCTAACCCCCGTGCAGGGTTAAACTCAACTGGTCACCGATGACAACTGGTATTATGAGCTCAGTCCACACCACATAATGACCCCAAGTCTCTCACCTCATCCCCCAATGTTGCCACCCCACCGGCCTAGGCAACCTTCTTCCTACCAATTCTCACTCCGTGTAAAGTTTTCTTCTACCCACCTTTCTCCATTTTTGTGCCTAGAAATAAAGGATGAGTCACCAAACGCTACAACACACCCCCTCAAATCCTGATTCACAACGTCTTCCAAACGCCAAATTTACCCTCCGAGCAAATCCTTTCCCCTCCTCCCTCCTTTGCCAGTGCCACCTGCTGTCGTGGTTCCGGTCTATTTCCATGGGGGGCGGACTGCGGACAGACACCATACTTGCGTCGCCTCGCCAAAAACAAAACGAAACAAAACAAAAAAACCTACCAGCTAGTACTTGTCAAACTAAATTGCAGAGGATTCGCTGTCAAGGAGCCCAGCTCCGGGAGATTTTCAAATCCAGAGCTCTCTCCATGAACTCTGCTTCGACACTCCCATTCGGTTCCAAATAAACACTCTTAGGATGGGAAAAGTAAGGACAAAGATGTCGGAATTCGAGAGGTCACGGGGATAGTTTCTGAAAAGCAGCCGAGGCACGGAGAAGAGAAGGGAGAGGAAGGAAAGCGCAGGGGCCGAAGCCCAGAGAATCCTGAGGGACCAGACGGAGGCAGACCGCGGGGGGCGGGGGGGGGGGGCCCTGCTGGAAACAAGCTGAGAAGGGGAACCCGGGAGACTGAGGTTTAGGGGCAGCTGGGCCTGGGCCGGGGAAGCCTACGACGAGCGGCGGCCTNGAGGTTCAGCGGGAGCCCGGGGAAGGCGCGGCCAGGGCCGCGCGCCCACCTGCGAGTAGGAGCACTTCTCGGAGTCGCTGCCGCCCAGCACGGCGCACGCTTCATTCTCCAGCTCCTCGTCCTCCTCTAGTACGTCGACCAACGATACCACCGGCTCCAGCTCCGACTGCCGCCCGGCGGACCCCTCCGCCCCGGCCATCCTCAACTGTCAGCCGGACCGCCGCTCGGCCCGGGCGGAGGCGGGAAAAGCGGCCGCGAGAGGCGTGGCCGGAGGAGGCGGGGCCCAGTGCGAAGAACCAATCTCAAGGAAGGGAAGCTAAGGAAGGGGGAGGAGCAACTTCCGACAAACGGAAGTCCCTCCTCTCCCTTCTCCCGCCTGCGCCGGGCTGCGCCCACCGCGATTGACTTCCGCTTCCGGGTGGCGCTAGCAGTCGCTAGCCTGCGAAGCTCTGCCGTCGCCATGGAGTTGTTGGGCGAATATGTCGGGCTGGATGGGCAGCGGCAGCAGCTGCGGGTGCCCTGTGAAGTGCCGGCCGACGCCGATCCTTATGAGGCCCTGTTGTCTGGCGTGGCCCAGATGAGAGAGCTGGTGGCAGAGCTCTTCGGCCCCCTGGTAGAGCAGGAAGCGCAAGACCGGGTGGCGGCGGCTCCAGAAGAGGCCTTGGACGGTGAGCCCTGAGAAGGTGCTGGAGCGACAGGAGGGCGGGGCAGGGGAGCCGGGGTAGAGTGGCCGACTTGAAGCTAGTGAGCCTCGGGGGAAGAAGAATCCAACTAAAAATTGTTAGCACTTACCGCCATATTATCCAGGCTGCTTCTGTTTAAGCGTTTTCACGACTCTCTTTTCATGTGTATCACAAAACGCGTGCTGAATGCCGACTACTTGTGCCAGGCTGTGAGCTGTGCTCTTGAGAAAGAATGAGGAGGTGAATGCCACTCAGTTCCTGGCTTTGCGAAACTCTCAAGCTGGTGGGGGTTAGACAACACTTATTAACAGATTGGAAGTAAGTCCCTACAGCTCTCAGTTAACTATTGCAAACTGAGAGGACCCACGAAGCTTTGGGGTGGGGGTGGGGCAGGGGAAGGGTTTGAGCTGCATGTTGAAGGATGAAAGGAGCATTACTTTTTTAACATGTTTGTAATTGAACGAAATTACACGAATTTACAAAATTTCACGAAGTCACGAACGTTAAGAAGACTGTTCTGCCATCAAAAAGAATGAAATCTTGCCATTTGCAACAACTTGGATAGAGCTAGAGTGTATTAGGTTAAGCAAAATAAGTCCGAGAAAGACAAATACCGGATTTCACTCATGTGGAATTTAAGATCAAAACAGATGAGCATAACGGAAGCAAAAATAATATAAAAACAGAGAGGAAGATACCATAAGAGACTCTTAAGTACAGAGAACAAAAAGGGTTGCTGGGAGGGTGTTGGGTGGGGGGATGGGTTAAATGGGCAAGAGGGAATTGTTGGGATGAGAGCTGAGTGTTCTATGTAGTGATGAATCACTACATTCTATTCATTATTACACTGTGTGTTAACTAACTTGGATGTAAATTTTTTAAAAAATAAGTAATTAACTTTAGAATTGATTTCAAAATAAGTTCTGAAGATTTCAGTTTAAGGAGTGTTTTAACTCCCAGGGACTCCTTTCCATATCCCAACTTAGAAGGTGCAATTTGAAAGGAGAAATGTGAAATTTAAGTCTTGTCTGGAATACAGAAAGAGGTAGGTACCTTTTCTGTCCAGAGCTGAAGGATCTAAGAACTAAATATTGGAGTCAGGACTCTTAATGGGCTTACACTGTACTATGCTTTCCCTATTTTTTTGCATCTTGTTTATATCATGGTAATTGCGATTTTGTGAAGGAGCCAGTTGAGAACGTTACACTGAGTTCAGACAATAGATCGGTTCCATGGATATATATACACTGGGGGCAGCAATGTATTGAGAATGAAGTCCTGTCTCTGGGCTCCAGAAGTACTTCTGTAATCTCTTGAAAATGTTATCATTGGCGTAAGGATGAGTATAGCTAGAGCCATTTCTTAAAATATCATTACTTGTTGAAAAACTAACTGCCACTTATTAATGGTAGGTCAGTAATATATTTGTATCAGAGGACATGTTTTTGTTTACTTAATGAAGACCCCCTAAAGCTTAGGTCTGAATTTCCTTTGTTAAAAGTAATCGAGATTGACATGGTGCATTTTGTGTTCTATGAATTCTTTCTCAACAAATATACAAAACTTAAAATTGTACCAATTACTAAAGAAAAGTGATAGAACTCAGTATTAAAAAGTACTCAGGACTAAAATCGGCTTACAAACAATCCAGTTGCCAAATATGAAAGGATTTGAATAGACGGTTCTCTAAATAAGATGTACAAATGGCCAATAAAAGCTCATGAAAAACTGTTTAGCATCACTGGCCACTGGGAACTCCTGTTGAACCATAAGGAAATACCACTTCATGCTCACTAGGATGACTGTAATCAAAAACAATAACAAGTGTTGGCCAGAATGTGAAGAAATTGGAGTCCTTAGATATTGCAGGTGGAAATATGAAATGATATGCCTTCTTTGGAAAATGGTTTGGCAGTTTCTCAAAAAGTTAAAGTTGCCTTATGACCCAGTAATTCCACTCCTAGGAACCCCTAGTTCCACTCCTAGGTGTCCAAAGAGAACTGGAAACCTACGTTCACATACAGACTTATGCATGAATATTCATAGCAGCATTATTATAATAGCTAGAAAGTGGAAAACAGCACAGGGCCCATCAGCTGATGCCTGGATAAACAATGTGGTGTATCCATCAATGAAGTATTATTCAACAATAAAAAGGAATGAAGCCCCAATAAATGCTATAGCGTGAATGAACGCTCGAAAATATGTGAAGTGAGAGCAGACACAAAAGATCGCATATTTTAGGATTCCATTTATATGAAATGTCTGGAGCAGACAAATCTATGGAGATAGAAAGTAGATTAAAGGTTGCCAAGGACTAAGGGGAATTAGGTGTGTGATTTCTCGGATGATGAATATGTTCTAGAATTAGATAGCTGTGACGGTAGCTCAACTACAAATCAATAAATTGTACACTTTAAAAGTGAATATTATGGTGTATGGATTATATCTCCAGAAAAGTGATAGATAAGAAAAATTTTAAACACCAAAATTACTTAAATCTTTTTAGCCATACATACTTTGAATCCGATGTATGCATGACTATTAATCCTTAAAGTGAAAATGGTCTCATTATCAACCGTTTTAGTAATCTATTTCTTTGAACCACTGATCATATTGTCATACAACAAATATTTATTTTAAAAGGTGATGATGAAGATGATGCAGAAGAAGAAAATAACATTGATAACAGAACTAACTTAGATGGACCATCTGCGAAACGGCCCAAACCACCAACTTAGATGGACCATCTGCGAAACGGCCCAAACCACCATCTTAACAATAGCTTTTATGAAATTTAAAAGACTGCTACTGTATCCGAATTATTACCCGCTGACATTTAGGAAAAGACTGGTGCTCTAATTTGGAAAAGCATTTGTTTTATTCCCCTAGGACAATTTTGTCAAAAAAATGCATCTTGTGTTTATACCAAAGAAAGATAAAATAAATGTTTAGAAATGAATCTGTTTTCTTGAGTGAGAAATAAATGTCATACTATGGAAATAACTAGAACACTAACTGATATATAAAATCCTCTAAGTTGGCAACTGAATTTTTATTGTTATCTACTTATTTAATAACCATTGAATTAAACTGTGTGATGTCTACATCTTATGGCTTCTGCTTGTTATAAAAAGTACATCATAGTCTTGTACAATAACATTTCAAAGAAGATGTAAGTAGAGAAGTCGGATATTAAATTTAAGAATGGCGGTTCTGTGTAAGAAGAAGGAAAATGGGAATAGAGAGAAATACTGAAGAGGGAGATGAGCCCTTGAGAGTGACCCAAGGATACGTGGAGCCCATGCTCATACCCAGTATACAGACATCCAGAGATGATACTATTCAATGAATATATATATTTAACTTGTAACTTAAGAGAACGAAGTTGGGTGTGCTTTTATGCTGTAACATGTTCTGTATATAAACACAAATGGAAGTCTTAAACAATCTATGTTGACTTTACCTTGAGGTATTTCTCATCCTGTATCTACACTTTGATTAGACTGTTGAATCCTTTAATATACATATATATTGGGGCGCCTGGGTGGCTCAGTTGGTTAAGCCTCCCACCTCACTCAGGTCATGATCTGGCGGCTCATGGGTTCAAGCCCCACGTCGGGCTCTGTGCTGACAGCCAGCTCAGAGCCTGGAGCCTGCTTCCGATTCTGTGTCTCCCTCTCGCTCTCTGACCCTCCCTCGCTCATGCTCGCTCTCTTTCTGTCTCAAAAATAAATAAAGATTAAAAAAATTAAAAAATAAAGTACATATATATTCCTAAAATATGTGTGTGTATTCCTTTTCTGCTTGTTGATGGGACCAAGGCATTTTTTTATTTGTGCATGTTTCCTGGTTCATTTAGATAGCTAAAGTGCAAAGAAATCAAGTAACATGTATCTCAGGAAATACAAATAATTATAGAATTTTAGAATTGGAAGTAATCTTACAGATTACATAGGACTTATTTCCAAGATGAATCGAACCTTAGAAGAGGTGTTTGTCCTGAATTTGAGCTAAACATTGGCAGAGACAGGTTGCACACATAGTCTTTAATAGATTACCAAAATACCCAAAGAGCAGATTATCATGGTACTTTCCCAATTACATATTGTGAAATCTATAGTTTACAAAGTACATACAATTAAGGAAACTGAAATTTAGATACCTTTTCATATATATATACATTTTTAACATTTATTTATTTTGAGAGAGAGAGACAGCACATGCAAGTCAGGGAGGGCTAGAGGGAGAGGGAGAGAGAATCCTAAGCAGGCTCCATACTGTCATCACGAGCTCACCATGGGGCTCGATCTCACAACCATGAGATCATGACCTGAGCTGAAATCAGGAGTCGGATGCATGACCAACTGAGCCACAAGTTGCCCCGATACCTTTTCATATCTTTAAAGTATTGTTTTACTTGGAACATCAGCTTCCATTAAGTCTCCTATGTAATCAAAACAATACCAAAAAGAAAAAAAGAATACTAGGAAAAGTTCTATAAATGGTCAGAAATTTCCTTGTTTAGTTTGTGATAATGTCTCTAGTATTAGCACTTTGACTCTGTTACTGACTTACGATCATCTTTTTCTTCATACAATCCTTAAAAAAACTTTTCAGCACAGTTAAAATAGTTCATTTTAAGTTTTTCTTTTTTAAAGGTTATTACTGTTTTTTAGTAATCTCTACAGCAACACGGTGCTCAAACTCATGACCCCAAGATCAAGAGTCACATGATGTCCCTACCAAGCCAGCCAGGTGCCCCCAAAATAGTTTATATTTTTGAAGTAATAGCTGGATTTTCCTCCTGAATATTCTTTTTTATTTTTTTTCCTTTGTTTAGTAAATATAAGGAAAAAATTTCAAGATATTTGTGCTTGTGGTCCAGTGTTTTGAGATCTGGGTTATAGGTCTGATCAGTCTTTTCCTTAATTTTAATGTTGATTCTAGGGTCGCCTGGGTGGCTCAGTTGGTTAAGTGTCTGACTTCAGCTCAGGTCATGGTCTCACAGCTTGTGAGTTTTGAGCCCCACATCAGGCTCTGTGCTAACAGCTCAGAGCCTGGAGCCTGCTTTGGATTCTATGTCTCCCTCTTTCTCTGCCCTTCTCACACTCATGCTCTGACTCTCACAAATAAATAAACATTAAAAAAATTTTTTTAAAATTTTAATACTGATTCTAACCCTAATACTGTTTGCTTCATAAGTGAGCTACATGTGTGACAAAAAAGGTCAGTGTGAAGGCCCAGTATACAAGTGCTTTGCCTGGCTTTCTAATCTGATTTGTAAGAGTACAAATATAGCCACAGGCAAGCAGGACACAGTTAATCTCTGAACTTCTTTTGAGTTTACTTTCATACAGGAAAGTCAGCCTCCCAATCCTAGCTAAAAATAAGCTTAACGCCAGATTTAGATAAGTAATCTTTTAAAAGGTGAGACATGGAGTTTAAAATATGAACTATATGGACATTTGCAACATACTGGTTTTTCCAAAAGTGCTTTTGTATCCCAAGAAATATTTGTTTTAATAGCATTCTGTGGAACCTGTTACAATAGGTTGGTGTTTGTAAGTTAGAAAGTTTGAAGATTTTTTAAAAATAACTTGGGAAGAGGGATGCTTGGCTGGCTCAGTTGGTAGAGCATGTGACTTTTTTTTTTTTAATGTTTATTTTTGAGAGAGAGAGAGACAGAGTACAAGTGAGGGAGGGGCAGAGAGAGAGGGAGACACAGAATCGGAAGCAGGCTTCAGGCTCTGAGCTGTCCGAACGGAGCCTGCGCAGGGCTTGAACCCACAAACCACAAGATCACCACCTGAGCTGAAGTCTGATGCTTCACTGAGCAACTCAGGCACCCCTAGAGCATGTGACTCTTGTTCTCAGAGTCAGGCGTTCAAGGCCCATTTTGGGTGCAGAGCTTACTTTCTAAAAAATTAATTTGGGGCACCTAGGTGGCTCAGTTGGTTAAGTGTCCAACTCAGTTTTGGCTCAGGTCATGATCTCATGGTTTCATGGTTTCCAGCCCCACCTTGGGCTCTGTGCTGACAGTGCAGAGCTTGCTTGGGATTCTGTCTCTCTTCCTCTTGCTCTGCCCCTCTCCCACTCATGCTCTCTCTCAAAATAGATAAACTTAAAAAAAAATTTAATTAATTTGGGGCGAAGAAAAACTTACTTTGAAAACAATATGGGAAGTTTTGTCCCCCCCCCCATTTAGAGATAATGTTCATTCATACCCAGAGGACTTCTGCTTCTCCAACTGGTCACCTTTCAAGCCCTCAACCAAGTGACCTCCTTTACCTGTCTAGTTCTTCCCTGTCCTTCAGATTTCAACTTAAACACTTCCTCCAGGAGACTTTCCTGGCTTCCTGGGTGATGTTAGGTCCTCACGCTGTGTGTGTCCTGGTAGCTAGCCCCTGGCACTTCCTCCCACCTTGTATTATGAAATGCACTTTAGGGGCGCCTGGGTGGCTCAGTCAGTTAAGCATCCGACTTTGCCTCAGGTCATGATCTCAGGGTTCTGTGAGTTCGAGCCCCACATCAGGCTCTTTGCTGCCACTTTGGAGCCCGCTTTGGATCCTCTGTCTCCCTCTCACTGCCCTTCCCCTGCTCATGGGTGCACATATGCGCGCTCTCTGAAAAACATTAACAAAATTTTTTAATAATAAAGTGAAATATACTTTATTAGAATTATTCCTTCAGGGGAAAGGGAAAAAATTATCCTTTGGCTACTTAGAATTTTTTTAATTTTTAGTAAAAAAATTTTTGTTATTCCGAAGGCTTGTACTTTAAAAGGAAATAAGTTTAGGTTTTCTTCCAAATGATAAAATCATTTGGAGACACTATGACCCTCAGTTTATTGTATAGTACTTTTTTTTCCATAGTTCCTCTTTTTTTAAAAAAAATGTTTTATTTATTTCTGAGAGAGAGAAAGAGAGGACGTGAGCAGGGGAGGGTCAGAGAGAGAGGGAGATACAGAATCTGAAACAGGCTCCAGGCTCTGAGCTAGCTGTCAGCACAGAGCCCGACATGGGACTCGAACCCACAAACCTTGAGATTATGACCTGAGCTGAAGCCAGATGCTTAACCGACTGAGCCACCCAGGTGCCCCTCTTAGTTCCTCTTTACCCTATTAAAGATATTTCTATTTCTCAATGGGATTGTTCAATCTGAACAAATATAGAATATCGTCTATATTCCTAGTTCTCATCCATAAGATATCCTGAAAACTTAGGCTTTTTAACTCAATTGTCAATCACTGTGTCGTGATAAAATCTTTACAACAAATTACTGTTTGAACTTATTGTGGGGTAGCAGAGCACTGCAAAATTCAAAACTGCATTGCCATAAAATGTAGCAGGTGAGGGCTACAAATAAAATTTACATGTTTGAGGAAATTGATTACAATCATTTTGTGATAACTGCTTCCTGGGTATTTAATGTAAAATCCTCATCTAATAGGGAATATTTATAAAATGACATTTTCAGTCTTAACAAATGAGAAACAAACCTACTAGTTTTTGTGAGAGTTTAAATCTCTCACTACTTAGAACGTAATAAATTTCAGGGAGAATCAAGATTTTTAATATAAAACAAAACCACAGAAATACTAAAAAAAAAAAAAAAATGGAGTAGGGGGCACCTGGGTGGCTCACATGGTTCAGCACCCAGCTCTTGGTTTCTGCTCAGGTCATGATCATGCGGTCATGAACACATGGTCGTGGGATCAAGCCCTGCTTCGGCTCTGAGTTCAAAGCAAGGAGCCTACAAGGGATTCTCTCTCTGCCCTTCCCATACACACGTGTTCTCTGGGTGTGTGTGTGTCTCTCTCAAAAAATTAAATAATAAACTTTTTTAAAAAAAGAAAATGGAGTAATAGTTTTTATAGTCTCAGAGTAAGGAAAATGTCTTTCCTAAGCAAGATTTTTTTAAATCCAGAAACTATAATAGAAAAGATTAGTACATGTGATTATGTAATAATGAAAAATTTGAAAAATTCTATAAGGTTAAAAGACAAGGAGGGAAAAAGTATTTGGTATTTTCAGAACATAATGACTAAGAACTATTTCCTTTTATAGATCTCATGTGTACCAGTCAAACCATAGAAGTGGGCAAAGGAAAAATAACAAGATCACAAGAAAAGAATTACACATGGTTTTTAAATGAAAAAAGGTGATACTTCAAAGAAATGAAAGTTAAAGCCACAAAGTGATACCATTTTTTACTTTTCAGACTGAAAGATCAAAAGTTTTGATGTAATATTGAGCTGGAAAGGATGTAAGGGCTATACAGTATTGATCAGTGTAACTTGGTATAAACTCTTTAAAAGTCAAGTTGAGGTGCAGCTGGGTGGCTCAGTCAGTTAAGCATCTGACTTAGACTCAGGTCATGATCTCAAGGGGCTCGTTGGGCTCTGTGTTGACAGCCTGGAACCTGCTTCGGATTCTGCATCTCCCTTTCTGTGTCCCTCCCCCACTTGTGCTCTGTCTCTTTCTCAAAAAATAAACATTAAAAAAAAAAAGTCAAGTTGACATTTCTGTCAATATCTTAGATGTAAAAAAAAAAAAATGTACAGGGCATCTGGGTGGCTCAGTCGTTTAAGCGTCTGACTTGATTTCAGCTCACCCGTGATCTCCCAGTTGTGGGGTCACGCCCCTTGAGGGCCTCTGCACTGACGGCGCGGAGCCTGTTTGGGATTCTCTCTCTCCCTCAACCCCTCCCCCGCTTGTGTTTTCACTCGCTCTCAAAATAAATGAACTTTAAAAAAGATGTTAGATGTACTTGTTCTTTGACCCAGCAGTTTCATTTATAGAAACTTATCCAGCAATAACCATACACATGTGCATGGATCTATTTACAACATTATTCATTGCAGCACTATTTTTAGTAATAAGAGTGTAAAGAACCTAAATGTCCTTTGGCAGAAGACCCTAGTTAATTAAATAAAAATAGAATAGTAATACAATAATTTGGGGCAGCTATTAAAAAAACCGACATGTAGCTTTGTGTGTTAAAGATCAATCTCTAGGAAATGAAAACTAGCAAGACACAGAATAGCATGTAGAATGCTGCTATTGGGAAATACTGGTGAGATACACATGTAGTGTATGTGTATCTGCTTCTGGGCAGAGAGGGATGTGGGTTGGGAATATGAGGGAGAGTTTTCACTGTACACGGTACCCTCGTAACTCTCTGCATTTTTTAAAAATGTATTTTGTAGTTTTCTACACACAAGTTACTGTTCCTGAAATGTTACTGAAACTGTCGATTTTTTTTTTAAGTAAGCTCTGCACCCAGTGTGGGGCTTGAACTCACGATCCCAAGATCAAGAAGAGTTGCGTGCTCTACTAACTGAGCCAGCCAGGTGGATAAGTGATTCAGGGCAAAAATTAACCAATCTAGACTTAACCAAAAAAAAAAAAATCCACATTTCCCATCTGATTACTACTTTGTCAGAAAAGGGAGCAGAATGTGGCTTCTAAAAAGGTTAGGAAACTGAGCTAATGTGAGGTAGGATGCTGTAAAAAAAGGGGGGAGAAAAGGGAGGAGGTGTTTGTAAAACTGATGTACGTAACCTTAACCTTGAAAAAAATGCCCTCTAGCCAGTCCATTATTCTTAAAGCATAAAATGAATTTCACAGTGTTGCTGTAACTATTCCAGTTCTCAGGTGACCTTTGGGATCAGAATTGCTCTATTTNTGACCTAAGCGAAAGTCAGACGCTTAACCGACTAAGCCACCCAGGCGCCCCTGGAGATGGAACTAACTTCTAAAAACACATTACAGGGCGCCTGGGTGGCTCAGTCGATTAAGCATCAGACTTTGGCTCAGGTTGTGATCTCACAGTTTGATCTCACAATTCAGGAGTTCAAGCCCTTACATCAAGTGCGGAGCCCACTTCAGACCCTCTGTCCCTGCCCCCTTTCTGCCCCTCCCCCACTCACGTTTCTCTCTCTCTCTCTCAAAAATAAACATAAAAAAATAATAGGGACGCCTGGGTCTAACTGCAGCTCAGGTCATGATCTCATGGTTCCTGGGTTCAAGCCCCACGTCAGGCTTTGCGCTGATAATGCAAAGCCTGTTTCAGATCCTCTGTCCCCATCTCTCTGCCCTTCCCCCACCTGTGCTCGCTCTCTTTAAAATAAACATTTAAAATAATACTAATAAAAACACATTACTACGTTAAATGAGTAATTTACAGGGCCAAGGTACTGGCTTTAACACTGGAATACTGAGTTGTGTGCTGTAGCCCTAAGAGCTTCGCAGGACACTTGATGCATATGTTAGGTGGTTTAGGAAACTGTTATCTTCGTGATTGTAACTTGAGAATTACTCAAGGCTCTAATCACCGCGTAACATCTTGTTTGTGAACGGAGTATGTGTTGTTTTTTTCCTGGTTGGATAGGAGAATCCCAAGACAACCAACATCATTGTTGGCAAAAATAAATGGACTCATTTTAAATCTTGGCCTCAGAAAGAACATATCACTACTGGAATCTGAAAAAAGCTGAGCCACTGAACTTATCCAGAACATGTGACAGAATAGGGCATACACTTAGTTGAAAATGTTAACTTTAACATTTATTTTCTCGGGAGAGCAAACTAGGTTGGTTTGCAGTCTAATGAAAGAGGTATTCAGTGGCAGTTAAGAATCATTCATGCAGTAAATAAGCACCTACTATGAGCAACTACTATGTGCTGTTCTAGGCACAGGGTATACAACAGTGCACGCACAAAATCCCCGCCCTCGTGGAGTTTAGATTCTGACAAAAATCCGTACCATGTCATGTGATGGTAAGTGCTGTGGAGAAAAACATGGTAAAAGGATGCTTAATTTTATTTAAACAGGCTGGTCAGAGGAACCCTCACTAAGCCAACAACCGAACAAAGATCTGAAGACAAGGAGAGAGCAGGCCAGGGCTGACCATCCAGATAGAAGGTATACTGAGTGCATAAGCTCTGAGGCAGGTTTTTCTGGCATGTTCTAGAATCAGCAGGAAGATCAGAATGACTAGAGTGGGGTGAGGGGTGGAGAAAGTGGAAAAAATGGCAGAAAATGGTCAGAGGCCACTTATTTGGGACTTTATAAGTCATGCTAAGGACTTTGACTTTTATTCCCAGAAGGGAAGCCACAAGAGGGTTTTTGAGAGGCATGACATTTAAAAAAAAAACCAAAAACCCTTGCCATTTGTTTGATAGACTTCCAGGGGCCTTGAGCAGATTTTGGTAGGTGGAGAGAAGATGAGGATCTTGACGTTGAACAGGTTAAATCTCAGATGCCTAGTATGACATCTTAGTAAATATCAAATAGTTGAATATCCAAGTCTGGAGCTCAGAGGAGTTGCAAGGTAGGAATAGGAATTTGGGCACTTAAAGCCATGAGCCTGGATGGGATTGGTTGACCAAGGGAGTAAGTATAGAAATGAGAACTGGGCCATGTCAGCATTCAGAAACTGGGCAGATCTCCAGGGAGGAAGAGGAAGCAGCAAAAGAGACCAGAGAAGCTGATGAGGAAGAAGGCAAAGCAGGCAAGTGTCTAGAACCAGGGTAACACCTGGTAGCTACTAGCCACATGGGGCCATTTGAACTAATTTTAAAAAATTAATGTTTAACATTTATTCATTTTTGAGAGACAGAGCGCAAGTGGGGGAGGGACAGGGAGAGAGGGAGACACAGAATCTGAAGCAGGCTCCAGGCTCCCAGATGTCAGCACAGAGCCTGACGCGGGGCTCGAACTCACAAACCCTAAGATCAGGACCTGAGCTGAAGTTGGATGCTTAACTGAATGAGCCACCCAGGCACCCCTGAACTAATTAAAAATTTAAATTCAGTTCCTCAGCCACACTAGCCGCATCTCAAGGGCTCACTCCATGTGGCTAGTGGTTACTGATTGGACAGCACAGATAGACATAAAACGTTTCCACCGTCACTAAAGTTCTATTGTCACTAAAGTTCTATTGGCTGCACTGACCCAGAAACCAATTGAAGAAAGTATCTCAAGGACAGGGAATGTGTCCAAAGCTGCCAATGAGTAATTTAAGGGCTGAGACTTGACCATCAGGTTTAGTTATGAGTAAGTGACCAGTGACCTCTAGACTAGAGAGCAGTATGGGTAGAGTGGGAGGCTAAGCCTGATAGAAGTGTATTCGGGATAATCTGGAGAGGAACTAGAACCAGAAAATATACTTCATTCTTGACCCTGAGGTCAAGGCCGCTGTCTGCAGGTACTCTGTAGGCCACGTCCATGCTAACACTGCTACCGTGAAGGGCCGGACAGGCCTGGCGTGGGGCTCCCAGGGCTACAGATCCAGATCCGTCCAAATCTGCTACAGGAACAGCTCAGGACCATGGACATCACCACTGGACTCACATCCTGCTTTGTTTTCTCCTGCCATGGGGCTGGGTCTCGTCACATTAGGAGAGCTACAGGAAATAGGAGTGAGGCAGACCGTCCTCTCCTTCACCTTGTGACCTGACGCCTCCCAGTCTGGTCCTGATCATGTCTGCTGAATTCCTAGCTGGCCTCCCTTGGATCATGGCCTTCAGTTACAATGACCTCTTCAACCATCATGACCTCTTGATTTCTCAATGGTGACATCCTGGGACCACATGTATCAGTTTAATAGGCCCTGCTCTGTAGGCCCCCGCCCCCCCAACAATAATGTCTACTCAAGTCTTGAATAAAAATATAGACACCTGTTTCAAGGTTTGCAATTCAAAATAGCTCAGGTGAACTTGCCACAAAATAGTTGTTGAAGCTGTGCCAAAGACAAATACAGCTGTCATGACTGACAGTTGAATCTTTGTGATGCTTAAGAACCCATGGCCCAGGGGCACCTGGGTGGTTCAATCATTTAAGCATCTGACTTCAGCTCAGGTCATGATTTCATGGCTTGTAAGTTTGAGCCCCACATGGGGCTCTCTGCTGTCAGCAGAGCCTGCTTTGGATCCTCTGTCTCCCTCTCTCTCTTTCTCAAAAGTAAACATTCACATTTACACACACACACACACACACACACACACACACACACACACACACACCATAACCCAGTGATTTTCTACCAGTGATTCCAGTACAATCATTTGAAGAGCTCTAAAAACACAGTTGTCTCTTCTCCTCCCCCAGCGACTGAGGGAACTGGGAAGGGACCTTGGCATTGTTTATATGAGGAGTTTTGCTTTCTTTTTCTATTTCTTTGGATGATTCTAATATACAGCTCCTGTTCAAGACCTATTCAGTCTTAGACCAAAACAAAAATACTAATGCACGATTCCCGATCATGGTCCAGAATTTTACGGACCTTAAAAATATATTGGAGAATTTGGGCGCCTGGGTGGCTCAGTTGGTTAAACGTTCCACTTCAGCTCAGGTCATGGTCTCATGGTCTGTGAGTTTGAGCCCCAACGTTGGGCTCTGTGCTGACAGCTTAGAGCCTGGATCCAGCTTTGGATTCTGTCTCCGTCTCTCTCTCTCTCTGCCCCTCCCCTGCTCACACCTCTTTCTCTCTCTCAAAAGTAAATAAACATCAAAAAAATTTTTTTAAATATTGGAGAATTTATAAAGTGATGGCACACACTTGATGCAAAAAAAATGAGTCATGTGGTATTGTGGTAAGCTTTTCTACCAGTGGAAATGGAGAATGTTAAATCCATCAAGGAGGAAATCAACACTAGATAATCTTCATACAGACTAGAACACTACCCATGGTGAACAAACATACCAGTCTGATTATTCTATGGGTGCAGTTACTCTTGTAGGAGGCCTTTATCTCAGGATTCCAGCTCCCCAAAGAAAAGCTTTTTAATTAATTACAAAAGCTTTGAAACAGAATCAGATTCTAAACTTAGGAAATCACACTTTATTTTTTTTAATGTTTATTTATTTCTGAGAGAGACAGCGTGAGCAGGGGAGGGTCAGAGAGAGAGGGAGATACAAAATCTGAAACAGGCTCTAGGCTCTGAGCTAGCTGTCAGCAGAGCCTGACGCAGGGCTCGAACCCATGAACTGTGAGATCATGACCTGAGCTGAAGTCGGACGCGCAACTGACTGAGCCACGCAGGTGCCCCCACACTTTTACTTCAAAACTGATGGCACTTTTAAAACTGGAAAGGTTATGTGGTGACTCCACAGATTAGATGTTTGTTTCTGCAGTTATCTATCCTCTATCCGGGCACTTTCAAAAAAATAAAATATCTGGCATATTTCCATGAAAGGCACTCAACAGGTCTTAACTTCATTTCAGGTGTGGTTGCAAATAAAGTGACTTATTAAGCCACTATGGGATATAACACTGTTTTTCTCACTTCTGGAAGCAGATATCACTGGCTAGTTATGGACCCTAAGATGCTTGTCCTTTCCCTAATCCCATATTCACTGCTTATTGTATTGTGATGTGAATATGAAGTCAATGACTTGATGTAACACACAGGTCTTCTATCCATCAGTTTTAACCTCCCCCTCAAGCTAACAGAACTAGATTAATTTCACCTTTCCCTTTACAGAGTGCTTTGAACTCTTAAATAGCCACAGACAAAACAGGAATAATGTACAACTTGGATAAATCATTCCTAATAATCAAAAACATGAACCCTGCAATCTGAAACTTAGTAATTACTTTTGGAAGTAAGTACTGAATTACTCCTACTCTGATTAATTTTTCTACTACCAAGGCAATCTGGTCTTGATAGATAAAGAGATGGACTGAGCATTTCCTTACCAAATCCCCAAACACTAGAATTTGAAGTATAAGAGATAAAATCTACTTCAGTAAAAAGGAATGACTAGTTAATAAGACAGATGATAAACTCACAAACCTTGTACTATTATCATTTGTGAGGTGGAAAATACTGAGATAATTTTCTTAAATCATTTTCGAGCTACCATTGCCTCAAGAAGAATCAAATAAATTGCACAATGATCTTCCCCCAAATTATCCTTTTTTGTTTCTGAGAAGTGGTACAATGTAATGAGAGAGCCAGAGATCCGAAGCCAGACACCCTGGGTTCACAGCCTGGCTCCTCCACATGCTTGCTGGTGAGCCACGGGCAAGTTCTAAATTCCTGGGCTTCAGGTTGCCTCATTTTCCCTCCTCCGTAAAAGGGCACTGGTACCAGCACATACCTGCCTCGTAGGCCTGTTGTGAAGAATGAATGTAAATCACTCAGATGGCAGTGTCTGTCTGCCTGGGCTTACTACCAGCTAAGGGCTCAAAAGATGCCAAGGATTTGGTTGTCTGACCCTCAAAAGAAACAGGCATTTCAAACTGCTGCCTGAAGATTCAGTGTGCGGTAGAAAAGACGTCTCATTTCAGTCACCAGACCTTTGGAAGAAGCAGAGGGGAGGTGAGACCGATGGCTGGGAGGATCTGATCAGGCTGCATTTGGGTGGACTAACGTACCTGCTCTATCTTGCAAGCAAAGCTCGCTGCGGAATGCTCAGCCTTCCATTCTAGTCAAATCAGCCTTCGACGTTGAGGTTGTTAGAACACTGTTAGAACACGTTTCGTTTCGATTTTCAGTAGCTCATACAAACTGAGGAAAACCTTTCGATAATGCCATTTGTTTCCATTTTTTGGCGTGGCTGGGCGGATAAAACCCTGAAGCGTGTCATTTGTGCGAAGCAAATGACGGTGGTTAGGAACAAAGGAGGTAGCCGCCCGGTTCCCACTGGCTCTGCTGCTTACCAGGTGTGCGACCTTAAGAGGCAAGTTGCTTCACGTCTCCACCTCAGTGTCCTTCTCTGTAAAACCTGGGTAATTGTTTTCTTAGGGGTTGTTTAGAGGATTAAAGGAGTTAATTCACATAAAGCTCTTCGAAGAAGGGCCAAAAGAATAAGCACCAAAAAAGGTTATGATTATTATTAAAATCTATCAGTGTAAAACATTTCCTGGGCATTACTGACATAACTGTCTAAAAATACATCTGGATCCCACCCAGGAAAAAAAAAAGAAAGAAAAAAATCCTAAAATCTGAGATTTCCATGTTTTAGTTATTTGTATTGGTATCAGACACGAGGTAGGAAGAACAGATGCAAAGGAGGAAGTACAAGGATCACATCTTCATGCAATTAACCTGTTGCCTGAAGACTGGACCTTAAGCCAGAAAAGAAAATCACAAGGGTGATGACCTGGTAATATGTTAGAGGGGCTGTCAGACATCTGACAGGAACCGGACTAAATATTTTCACCGAACACCTCATTTCCATCTTCTGTGTGTAAGATTGCTCAACTTCCAAACGCTGAGTTTCTTCCCAAGTGATTTTTTTAAAAAACCAGTGGCATTAATAATGCTGATAATGGCAGCAGCCTTACCAAAAGGAAGCACAAACGTTGCTTCTCAGGACAGCCATCACCTCAGTAATTTTATACCAATTTCTCACAAACTGATAGCAAGCAAGCATAAATAGTTGGCTTAGTTTACAGGGTTGAACTGGTGAGTTTTAGTTTGAAGAACTTTAAAGCCAGCCAGGTGATTGTATAAAATTTAAATTTTATGACCATGTTCGGACCTTTTTACATTCAGCACAATGGAAATGTTCATATATATTCTTTCCCCAAAGGAAAAATTTCTGAATCATCACTATGTTGCACAGTAGAATAAAAAATAGGAGTTCAGGTACTTATTCAAGTTGCTAAAGAATGCAAATAACAGACACACGTTTACTTCCCAAAGCTGAAGTCATCCACATGATTTTGTAGTACTGTATCTCAGGCTTCACTTAAAAAGTCATCATTATGCAGATAAAGAGAGCCCCCTGGTCACACTTTTTAGAAAGCCTCTGCCCCACCACAACTTCCTGAGATCTGTGAAGAAACTGCAGTCTTGTGATTAGGTTCCATAGAGCACGGGCAGTTCTGTAATCGTAGGGAAAAAATGGTGACCGATTTTACGTGTCAATCAGTTGTAGTCTGCTGATCTGATTAGACGCCTTGACAAACGCCTGGTGGCGATTGCAAATAACTGCCAGGCATATGGGGATAATACAATAGCCCACCGTTTTGGGGTCAGCTCTTGTACAAGAGTAAAGGAACAAAAACATCTGTAAGTAAGGGATCAGAAAAATAACCGTCCAGAACCAAAAAGGCAGGGAAAGCAACCGGGCTTTCAAGGAGTGTGTCCACGTGGTTCCTTCAAGGGGCTCTTCCGGGTGCTGCTGAATGTGCTCCAAGGCCAGCCTGTTGTAAGTCTCATTGATTTCAAAAACATAGTAAAACGCTGCTGCACTTGCTAACAAATACAATCCCACTCCAATCCATCCCATCCTCTGACGGAAGTTCATCATTCTCCATGCTCTGTGCCTTCAAATTAAAAAAAAAAAAAATTACAAATCAGGGTCTAGAAACGCTGTCGTAGCAACTATTCCCCGCTAATGCATTTCAAGTTCAAAATCACTACATATACATTTACTAAGAAACGTACACAACTCACAGCTTCTTTTATGTAATAATTACGAAGAAATAAAGTTTCAGTACATATGGAGAGCGCTTTTTATGTGACTCCCCCAGGAAAAAAAAAATCAAATCACTTTATCCGGCTTAAATGGGTCCAGCACAACTTCCCTTGAGAAACTGCAATGAAACTGGTTTCCTACGGAACACTTCGCTTTTATAGTTGCAATACTTCTCTGGCTTAAACAGCACTGTTTTGGACGTGAACGCTCGATTCTCCCAAGTCAAACCGATGTCGGAGCCCCCAAGTTAAGACAGTAACTCTTAAACACTTACAATGGTCCCGAAAATCTTCCTGTTCCCACGGCAAGCGTTAAAGAGTCACTCAGTTCTGAATACTCGGGCGGTTTTGGCATTTCAGAGAAAGCCACCCTAAGAGAAATTCCCGGGGTCACCGGCTGGGAGAAACGGGAGCGCGGCCAGCCCGGAACACAAGCTAATTGTGATTAAGCGCAGTGTGACCGCGGCCAGTCACGCGGCTGCCCGGCGGCCGGAGCCCCAGCCCGTGGTCACCCGGCGNGGAAGCGCGCGCGCTCCGCCCCATCGTGACGCCGCACCGCCTCCCCGAGCGCCCGGCGCTGCTCTCACCTGCTCGGCGGGGGACGGGGGCTGCAGGTGCGACCGCGCGGGTCCCGGCGCATCCCTTGCCGGGGGCGGCCGTCTGGGGCTGGCTTCCTCGGAGCTCCTGGCGGAGCCCCCGGGGCCCCTCNGGTGCGGGGCCTCGCGGGGCCGGGGTCGCTGACACCTGCAGCTAACCTGACTGCTTTGTCCTCGCAGGCCGCCGGTCGCGACGTTGACGGCACTTACCGGGGGTGCCGCAGAGAAACGCCGTGAATTGCGGGGGCGTCAGTGTCCAGGCCAAATTAGAATTTAACTCTGTTGATTTGGGCACCATGACGCTGAGACTTTTAGAAGACTGGTGCAGGGGGATAGATGTGAACCCTCGGAAGGCGCTTTTGATTGCGGGCATCCCCCCGACCTGCGCTTTGTCGGAAATCGAGGAGGCTCTGCGGGCCGGCTTCGCGTCCTTGGGCGAGTACACACTGCTGGGGAGGATGTTCCGGCGGGTGGAGGGCTGTAATGTAGCCTTAGTAGGGCTAACTGAGGAGACCAGTCGTGCTCTGGTCCCCAAGGAGATACCCGGGAAAGGGGGTGTCTGGAGCGTGATCTTTAAGCCCCCGGACCCGGATAATGAATTTTTAAGCAGACTAAACGAATTCTTAGAGGGAGAGAGCACGACACTGGGTGAGTTGACCGGAGCCCTTGGATGTGGAAACGACCCTTTTGCCCTAGACCAGGGCAGGATCCCAGAAATACAGGCCCCTTTATTGGCACGGGCATTAGAGGAGGCCCTTCAGCCTGCCCTGCAATACCTGAAATAACAAAAGGCTGCGAGTGTTCTCAGGCAGCGATTCTCCAGAACCAGGAGAAGAAGAGTTTGAATCCTGGCTGTTCCATACCGCTCAGATGATGAAGGCATGGCAGGTGTCCGAGGCAGAGAAAAGAAGGCGATTGCTAGAAGGCCTTAGAGGCCCAGCATTTGATGTTATTCGTGTCCTCAAGATAAGCAACCCTTCCATTACAGTCGCTGAATGCCTGCAGGCCCTGGAGCAGGTTTTTGGGGTTATCCACAATCCTAGGGAATTGCAGGTCAGATATCTGACCACTTAGCAGAAGGAGGAAGAAAAACTGTCTGCTTAGCTACTACGGTTGGAGCCTTTATTACAGAAGCTGGTGGAGAGAGGAGCAATCGAGAAAGATGTTGTGAATCAGGCCCGCCTGGACCGAATCTGCGCCAGGGCAGTGCACAGACCGCGCCGCAGGAGGTTTGCTGTGCCGGAGGACGGCCCGCCCCGGGGCCTGTTGGAATAACTGGCCCTGATAAAGGAGGAAGAAGCCGCTGAGGAGGAGGAGGCCCTTCTCCAGGCAGGGTTAGAAGGGCATTTCTCCTGAGTCTTAGGAAGCCAGGCAGGGCAGTTGGCAGCAAGCAGAGCACGAAGGCAGAACGGTCATTGGAGCCTGTGATGGACGTTAATCAGTCCCTTCCTCGCGCTGCCGAGTAACTCACTGTGTACAGTTCTCAGTCCAAATCCTTTGTCATTTCTGTGCCTCTTGAATGCCTCCTAAGTGTGTCATAGACTAGGATGTAGTTCTGCACCAGTGTTCATGCATTTACATTTACCCCTGTGAATTTGCCATACAAAACTGTGCAGAGGGTCTGTCCTTACATCTGTATGGTGCTCTTACAGGACAGGCAAGGCTCAGTTGCCTGTGCTGAACGCTGAGATGTCAGCTTCCATGGTAACAGGTGCAAGGATAGCATGCTGGATGTGATTATTCTAGATATTTCTTAGGTGTGTGTTGCTCTACATTTATTACAAAGATAGGAGCAGTGGTTAAGATACTAAGGTATCTTGTCTGAATCACAATTTTACTGATGCTATGCAATCAAAACAAGAGGCAGAATCAAATGCTGAGGTTGATAAGTTTGTCAGCTGTCACCTCTAACCCCAGGTTTCTGATATGTGTCATCACAACATCCAGTGCTGAATGCCATTTTAATAGGTGTTATAAAGTGATCTATGTGAACTTCTAAAATAAAGGAATGCTAACAAAATAACCTTCTTTTAAAAAAATCTGTTTTATTTATATCAAGATTCCAAGAGCTATTTCATCTGAATGTAGGGTTCCAGCAGTGCCTGGGCGGCTCAGTCCGTTAAGCATCCGACTTTGGCTCAGGTCATCATGATCTCACGGCTTTACTGAGTTCGAGCCCTGCTTCAGGCTCTGTGCTGACAGAGCAGGGCCTGGAGCCTGCTTCAGATTCTGCATCTCCTCTCTCTGCCCCTCCCCTGCTCGTGCTCTGTCTTGCTGTCAAAAAGAAATAAAAGGATTCCAAAAGCATAAATCTGAAAACCACCGAGGTTACACAGTCTTTGTCCCTTGGATATTTTCCTCTTATTTCCCCTCCGAGGGGTGGGGATAGTTTTCTAAGTGAGATTGCCAAAGGGACCTTATATTGATGCACAGTGGAGAACAAGATCACGTACAAATTACTGCATCAGTGGGTCCAAAAGCATCCCTGTGTCGAATTCGGAGAGTGGAAGGAAAGAGGTGAAGGTTGTGTGCTTGTCCATGACAGACTGGATGAAGTTAATGCTTTCCTATGTGCTCTCTCATGTAATCATAAAAATCCTGCAATATAGGAAAAACTCAGTTTCTCACTTGTAGACATGGGCACAGAAAGGTTAAAAAAAAAAGAATGCTTGCCCGAATGCTTACTAGCAAAACAGCTAGTAAGTGGTGGGGCAATCATAAGGAGATCTTCCCCTGACAGCCTCACAGGGGAAATACAGCAGATGTTAACCATATTTCATAAATGTCTTGTGTGCATTAGTGTAGAGTACATTGTTCTGAATCATTGCTGCAAAAGAGACGTTATTAGAAGTGGGGAGTATGAGAACCTGTTAAGTCCTAGGGACAGCCAGGAGGGTGGGCATGTGTTAGTGATTTGCTTCCTGAAAAAACAAACAAAAAATCACAGCATGAAGAAACTTTGAAAAGTAGAAGGAATGGGGCACCTGGGTGCCTCAGTCGGTTGAGCATCCCACTTCAGCTCAGTTCATGGTCTCACAGTTCGTGGGTTCGAGCCCCATGTTGGGCTCTGTGCTGACAGCTTGGAGCCTGAAGCCTGCTTCAGATTCTATGTCTCCCTCTTTCTCTGACCCTCCCTTGCTCACACTGTTTCTCTCCGTCTCTCAAAAATAAATAAACATTAAAAATTAAAAAAAAAAGTAGATGGAAGTCTTCCTCTTTAAGGGGTGGCTGGGTGGCTCAGTCAGTTGAGTGTCTGACACTTGATCTGTGCTCAGGTCTAGATCTCAGGGTTGTGAGTTCCAGCTCCATGCTGCGTGTGGAGCCTACTTAAAAAACGTGTGGGGGGCGCCTGAGTGGCTCAGTCAGTTAAGCCTCCGACTCTTGATTTTGGCTCAGATCATGATCTCACAGTTGGTGAGATCAAGCCCTGCATGGGGATCCGCCCTGACCGCAAGGAGCCTATTTGGGAGTCTCTCTTCCCCTCCCCCACTTGCATGGTGTGCATGCTCTTTCTCAAAAAAGAAAAAAAAGACTAAATATCCTGGTTTCATTCTTTATTAAGTCCTCCCACCATGGGAAGCTAAATATAGATCAAGCCATCATATTATACACCTTATATGTAATTTTTACTTGTCAGTTATACCTCATTAAGGTGAGAAACAAGAAGCTAAATAATAGAAGGCATAGACTAGATGAATTCAAAGGCAGTACTTTGTTTCCTTAGTACTAGGAAGTGCTATACCTGCATTTTGCTGGTAAACAGGTGCTGTGTCCACACACAGGTGTTAACTATTCACTGTACCTCTCCTGTATGTAAGGCCCTGAGCTGGGGCGGTAGGATTATACAGTTAGACTTAGATTATAATGCCTGCCATGGAGGTCTACCCAGACTTAATAACAGCAGACATCAAATGTGGGCGCTGCTGAACACATTTAGTGCGACAATATTGAGAGGCAAGGCTTTTTGTTTTCCCCACTTTACAGATGAAACAGACAGAGAAGTTAGGTAACTTGCCCAGGTTTTCCCAGCTAACAAGTGGCAGAGTCCGGAATTACACTCAGGCCATTTATTTCCAGAGTCCTGGTCTATGCTGCCTGGTTAAAATCTCACAGAAACCTGTAGAACACACCATCATTTCCCTGTTTTATAAATGAGAAGCCTCGGGCTCAGAAAGGTTCAGTGCCAGGAACAAGGACTCAAAGTCTGACTCCAGAGAGCTTTCTTAAGGTATTTTGACTTATGCATCTGGTAAATAGCACATAATTGTCAAAAATGGCAGTTATGTGTATGAAATCATGTGAAGTAGTGAAAATATGTTCTTTAAAAGCTGTGTTTCCGGTCCCCTGGGTGGCTCAGTTGGTTGAGCATCCAGCTCTTGGTTTCAGCTCAGGTCATGATCTCAGGGTTTCAGGAGTTCAAACCCTGCATCTGCTTTACACTGGCAGCACAGAGCCTGCTTGGCATTCTTTTTCTGTCTNAGACTAAATATCCTGGTTTCATTCTTTATTAAGTCCTCCCACCATGGGAAGCTAAATATAGATCAAGCCATCATATTATACACCTTATATGTAATTTTTACTTGTCAGTTATACCTCATTAAGGTGAGAAACAAGAAGCTAAATAATAGAAGGCATAGACTAGATGAATTCAAAGGCAGTACTTTGTTTCCTTAGTACTAGGAAGTGCTATACCTGCATTTTGCTGGTAAACAGGTGCTGTGTCCACACACAGGTGTTAACTATTCACTGTACCTCTCCTGTATGTAAGGCCCTGAGCTGGGGCGGTAGGATTATACAGTTAGACTTAGATTATAATGCCTGCCACGGAGGTCTACCCAGACTTAATAACAGCAGATATCAAACGTGGGCGCTGCTGAACACATTTAGTCCGACAATATTGAGAGGCAAGGCTTTTTGTTTTCCCCACTTTACAGATGAAACAGAGAAGTTAGGTAACTTGCCCAGGTTTTCCCAGCTAACAAGTGGCAGAGTCCGGAATTACACTCAGGCCATTTATTTCCAGAGTCCTGGTCTATGCTGCCTGGTTAAAATCTCACAGAAACCTGTAGAACACACCATCATTTCCCTGTTTTATAAATGAGAAGCCTCGGGCTCAGAAAGGTTCAGTGCCAGGAACAAGGACTCAAAGTCTGACTCCAGAGAGCTTTCTTAAGGTATTTTGACTTATGCATCTGGTAAATAGCACATAATTGTCAAAAATGGCAGTTATGTGTATGAAATCATGTGAAGTAGTGAAAATATGTTCTTTAAAAGCTGTGTTTCCGGTCCCCTGGGTGGCTCAGTTGGTTGAGCATCCAACTCTTGGTTTCAGCTCAGGTCATGATCTCAGGGTTTCAGGAGTTCAAACCCTGCATCTGCTTTACACTGGCAGCACAGAGCCTGCTTGGCATTCTTTTTCTGTCTCTCTCTCTCTCTCTCTCTCTGACCCTCCCCTGCTCACGCTGTCTCTCTCTCTCTCTCTCCTAGAAATAAATAAAACATTAAAAAAATTTTTTTAAAGCTATGTTTCAAAAATGTGAACAACAAAAATCAAAACACTAAAAAGCTAACTAGTTGTATTGGGATGATGGCATTGTAAATATAGTTCCATTTTCTTTAGCTTTCTAAAAGTGTCTTTTCTTAATCTATATTTACTTATTTTTGAGAGAGAGTGAGAGAGAGCGCGCACAAGCTGGGGAAGGACAGAGAGAGAGACACACACACACACACAGAATCTGAAGCAGGCTCCAGGCTCTGAGCTGTCAGCACAGAGCCCGATGTAGGGCTCAAACTCACCAACTGTGCCAAATTCATGACCTGAGCTGAGGTGGGATGCTCAACCGACTGAGCCACCCACACGCCCCTAAAAGTGTTTTTTTTTAAGTAAGCCCAAAATGAGGCTTGAACTCATGACACCAGATCAAGAGTCAACTGAGCTAGCCAGATACCCCTAAAAGAGTTATTTTAAATGAAAAATAAATATGCAAAGAAAGTGCTCAAAAAACAAAAGGAAGGTAGAATGCCAGCGACACAACAGGAACCAGCCTGAAAGAGCTCCCATTGGCGAAAGCTACAATTCGAATAAAATGAATAGCACAGCATTGGGTTATTACCCAAAGTATAAAATAGATATCCACATGTTCATGCCGATATGAATACATGACTAAATACATACATGCGGGAGAAGAGTCAAATTTTCCTTCATTCAATTTCAAATCATTTATGTGGATACGCCCCCTTCAGGAGGTGGAGTTTATTCCCTTCTCCCCCTTAAGTGTGGGCTGAATTTGGAATGGAGTATGGAAAGGGAGAAATAGTCACTTTTCAGCGGAGAAACCTGGCAAGTACTAGTTTGGCTAATTAACATCAATGCTAACGTCAGAGAACGCACAATTTGCTCTAATTAGACAAATACCAGACAAACCAAAATTAAAGGCTATTCTACACTCTTCAAAACTGTCAAGATCAGGGGTGCCTGGGTGGCTCAGTCAGTTAAGCATCCGACTTCGGCTCAGGTCATAATCTCCCAGTTCGTGGGTTCGAGCCCCACGTCGGGCTCTGTGCTGACAGCCAGCTCAGAGCCTGGAGCCTGTTTCAGATTCTGTGTCTCCCTCTCTCTCTGACCCTCCCCTGCTCCTGATGTGTGTCTCTCTCTCTCTCTCAGTCAGAAATAAATAAAACAATAAAAAAAATTAAAAAAAAAACTTTCAAGATCATGAAAAACGAGGAAAGAAGGAGAAACTGTCACAGACCAGAGGAGCCTAAGGAACCATAATGCCTAAATGGAACACGGTATACTGGGAGGGCTTTTGGAACAGATAAAGAACTTTAGTGGAAAAGCAAAATCCGAAATAGTCTGGAGTTTAGTTAGTAGTAATATATCAATGTTGGTTTCTTGGAGGTGACAAATGTACCATAGTATAATGTAGGGTGTTAACGATAAGGGGAAACTAGGTGTGTGTGTATATATATCTCTGTACTATCTTTGTAAGTTTTCTGTAAATCTTAACTATTCTAAAATAAAATGTTCATCAAGAGGCACCCAGCTGGCTCAGTCAGAAGAGATCATGAGTTCGAGCTCCACAATGGATGTAGAAATTACTTAAATACACAAACTTAAAAATAAATAATATATTCGTTGAGGGGCGGGGTGGCTGAGTCGGTTAAGCGTCCCACTTCGGCTCAGGTCATGATCTCATGGTTTGTGGGCTCAAGCCCCGCGTCGGGCTCTGTGCTGACTGCCAGCTCAGAGCCTGGATCCTGCTTCAGTATCTGTATCTGCCTCTCTCTCTGACCCTCCTCTGCTCATGCTGTCTCCCTCTCTCTTTCTCTCAGAAATAAATAAAACATTAAAAAATTAAAAAATAAAATAGAATAAAATATTCGTTGAAATACATACACAGATACTTGGATACATACACAAGCTAATAACAAATGACCTGGCATGCCAACCAGTGAAATAAGTCACTAAGGAATGAATAACTGGAGTGCCCGCCCTTCATGAAGTTGGTTATTCATCTAAACACCACCAGGTGGCAGTAAGTAAGTACTAAGAGTAGTGTGTGGCAGGCAAGGCAAAACAGAAAGGGATTATTTCTTTTCTTTTCTTTTCTTTTTTTTTAATTTATTTCTAGGAGAGAGAGAGAGACAGCATGAGCAAGGGAGGGTCAGAGAGAGAGGGAGACACAGGCTCTGAAATAGGCTCCAGGCTCTGAGCTGGCAGTCAGCACAGAGCCCGACGCGGGGCTGAAACCCACGAACTGCGGGATCATGACCTAAGCGAAAGTCGGATGCTTAACCGACTAAGCCACCCAGGCGCCCCAGAAAGGGATTATTTCTTACATAAGTGTCAAACTTGCCCCCATCAAAGACTGGAAAATTTCTCAAGACTTTATGTGGAAAAATATTTAAGTGCTCATTCTGGGCCAGTGACTTCGTCTCTAGTCCGTGACACTTCTAGAATCTTCTAATTAGCTTGTCAGAGAGGCCTGGCCTAGGCAAATAGACTGATCTGTCTAAAGTGAGGACATTCTTGATGATTCCATTTCACTTCCAGCCAGAACATTTCATAAAATTGGAAACTAGATGGTTTTAGAATTCAACTTCAGAAAGTCTCTTATTTTAAAGAATACGCCATGTAGGTCGAAGGTACTCTTTAGCTATGGTGGGTTTCCTATGTACTATCTTGCTTCTGCTACCAGCAAGCCTAACTCTGCTTTCAGAGAGGTTAATTTTCTTATATATACATGGATCACCATATAAATTAGACCAATATATTAAATAATTCAGTGCCAAGTAACGTTGTAAGGCTCTTAGTCATCGTTCTCAGAAGTGGGTCAGAAGGCTGGGGCCTGAGGGGCATCTGGTTGGCTCAGTTGGTGGAACATGTGACTCTTGATCTCAGAGTTGTGAGTTTGAGTCTCACGTTGGGTGTAGAGATTAATTAAAACTAAAATCTTAAGAAGAAGAAGGGAAAGAAGGAGAAGAAGGAAAAGGAGAAGAAGAGGAAGAGGAAGAAGGAGAAGAGGAAGAGGAAGAAGAAGGCGGCAGCTGGGATCTGAAATGATAGAATTTGCCAATGAGACAAGTGAGGTCAGAGATAAGTGGCTTGCTCAAGAACACACAGCTATTTAGTGGCAGAGCCCCAACTTGAACCCAAATCTGAGCCTCCTTCTGGCTTGCCCTATAACTTGCAAGCAAAGGCATTAAATTCCCCTTGGACTTCGGTTTACTAACCTACAAAATCTATGGTCCCTTTTAGCTCTAAAACTGTGTGACTCAAAAGATCTCTTAGTTACCTTTATTTGGATATCCTTAATTTAAAAACTGACTCTAAATTCTCAACATGCCTAATATATGTCACTTAACATGTGTTCCCAAATATTATCAGAATCTTTCAATGAGTGTGCTTTCTAGCTCCCCAACTAAATTCTGTGTTCCTCTTGATATCAAGGTATATTATATCCCATATCAGCCCAACAACGGTGTTTCACACTTGGAAGGTAATATTTCACAACTAATTAGTAATGCTCTGCTGTGCCTTATTATATATTTAATAATCGTGGCTATCTTGGTAAGTTCTTCGTCTGTAGGCACGGTGCTAAATGCTTTACATGTTACCTCATTTAACTCTGACCACAATCCTGGTGGGTATATTACGATCCCTAATTTCAAATGAGGAAACAGACCTTTGGATAGGTAAAGTGGTTTGTCCAGAGTCACAGTGCTAAAAACGAGTAAGATCTCCGGCTCCAGACCTTGTACCATAACCACTGTGCTAGACAGCCTCCAATAGCATCTTGGCTCTGAACCAAACTAGCACCATGTCAAGAGACGTACATGGATATAATCACCGGTGAAACAGTTTCTAACCATATCACCTGAGTCTTATCCATCACACTTCCTGCTGTTTCCCTCCAACATTTAATGATGATGATAATAATAATAATAATAATACAACCCAACGCATGCTGCAGAAGAGACAGCACTATTAGCTACCGCTCAGCAGCATCAGTCTTCTGCCTCCTTAGGACCTAAAGCTAGATTGTTCACCCACCTCACAGAACCATGAATTTCAGGGGAAACTCAGCTATTCCATAGCCCCTGTAGAAAGCGGGGGTGGTAAATTTTGATTCGTTTAAGATGATTTCATACCCTTTGCCAGACTGCTTGTTTTAGGCATGGGCAAGTAATGCTATTATATCCAGTGAGAAATGAGCAGCTGATCAGCTGATTTTAAACCTTTATTTCTGTGAGCATGGTTCTGATGCCAGAAGGCCCCAGTTACATGCCAGCCTCACTATTTCCTAACTCTGTGACTTTGGGCGAGTTTATTACCCCCTTCGGGGGGCTTCAGTCTCTTCAAATGAAAATGAGGGGAAGAATGGCACTTACAGTGTCATTTTGTAGACCAAGTGAAAACACAGTGTAAAAAGCCAAAACAGTTTTGATCTCAAAGTGTCTGTGGGAGCAAGAGTCTGGAGCAACTTAACAGGGGGGTCCTGGCTCCCTCACAGAGTGAACAGACATGTTGGCCAAGTCTGGGGCTGTCTCTTGGGAGGCCTTCTCACCCGTGGGGGCCTCTCCACGCGGCTGCCTCGTGACACAGCAGCTGATTTCTACCGGAAGCTTCCTTCCAAGAGGGAGTGAGAGAATACCCCAAGGTGGAAGCCGCTGTCTTTTAATAATCTTACCTCAAAAGTGACACCCCCTCACTTGTTACTTCCGACCTATTCTAGTCACTAGAAGCAAGCTCACAATCCCAGTGTGTACCCAAGGGGAGGGGATGACACACAGGTGTGAGTTCCAGGAGGAGACAACCCTGGGGGCCAACTTAAAGGCTGCCTGGGGCAGCTGTTGTTACTTTTCTTTACAAATAAAGAGAGCATGTTTATGCTTTTGTTACTTCTACTTTATATTTTACCCTTAAATGATAAAATTCCTCTAGGAGAACCAGGCTGAAAGAAGAAAAGCCTCCATTACCTTCTGTGGCACTAACTCACTCATGTATCAGAGTAATAATCACAGGATGGTTCCCTGTCCATTTTAAGGCTGCCATGGGCCCTCTTGGGTTTTACAACCAGCATACATGTTCAGCTATTTAGAGCACAGGCATAATTACCTCCGCAAACTCTCTCTAGCCGAGCAGTAAATGTCCTGCTGCTTTTCAGTTTCCAATTCCCTTCTGATCTCGCCTCTCTCCCTTTTGAGTGGCCTTTTAGGAGAAGCAATAATCCGTAGGGACCCTGACACTCCCTGGCAGTGGGGAGATTTATCTGGTAGCATCCAGCTTCTGGCTTCTCAGGAACTATACCTCCAATATGCAACAGAAGCCTTTACAATTTTTTTAATGTTTATTTATTTTTGAGAGAAAGAGAATCCAAAGCAGGCTCCAGATTCTGAGCCGTCAGCACAGAGCCCGATGTGGGGCTTGAACCCACGAGCAGATCACAATCTGAGCCAAAGTTGGACGCTTAACCAACTGAGCCATCTGGGTGCCCCTGCAACAGAAGCTTTTAAAATGTGTATTCCTTTTATCTAATGTATTCCTTTTATAGAAATGGCTCCTAAGAAACTAAGAAATGATGTCTACAAAGAGTGGGCTAAGTTTTCCATTGTAATATTTTTTAATCGTTGTGGAAAGCTAGAAATCACACAAATTCCCAATAACAAGTGACAGGTTGATTAAATTATGCCATATCCAAAGGGCTATACACTCTGCAGCTATTAAAATGATGTTGGATGGAAACGTATACAATCACTGTTTTTATAGGTCAAAACTGGTTAAATGTTGGTAATTTCATATGGTTCAGCCTAATAGAAGGGTATTTCTTGATATGCAAATACCAAGCAGTAGTTACCTTTGGGGAGCAGAATTATGGGCAATTTTACCCTTTGAAAAATGAGGTTCCTGCTTTTCTCCTGTGAATACTTCCCATCAGTGTAATGTTTACAGATTCTTAAGTAAAAAAAAAAAAAAAGACATAAGAGATAAATTCCAAGAGGCAAGCACTATTATCTTATTTTTTATTAGTAATTTATAATGCATTAGGCAAAGCAGGGGTGAGGCAGCTTCACCAGAGGGAACAGATGTGCCAGTTGTAGCCGGCTGGAGGGCATTCATCTTAATCCTGGAGAATGGCCTAGCCTGGGTCATTCAGAAGACAAGTTTTGTTGCTAGCTGCCTGGTCCCCATTTGGGTTTAACTGAGACCAGCACAGCTAGAGAAATGTGCATATCTGGACCTGGTTGGCTCAGTCGGAAGAGCAAATGACTCTTGCTCTTGGGGTTGTGAGTTTGAGCCCCATGTTGGGTAGAGATTACTTAAATAAGTAAATAAGTAAAGGAGTGAGTAAATAAATAAATAAATAAATAAATAAATAAATAAATAAATAGGGACACCTGGGTGACTCAGTCAGTAAAGTGTCTGACTTCGGCTCAGGCCATGATTTCATGGCTTGTGGATTCAAGTGCCGTATGAGGCTCTTTGCTGTCAGCGTAGAACATGCTTTGGATCCTTTGCCCCTCCCCTGCTCATACTCTCGTTCTCTCTTTANAGAAAAAATAAGCCTAAAAAATAGTTTTAGGAAATGTGCACATGCCGAGAATCTCTGAATCAGATACTTGCTCTTCTCTCCAGTGCCTGCTCTGCCTTCTTCTGGAATTAGCGTGGGTTTTACTTGCAGATTCCCTCTCCTCCATGACTCAGCTACAGTTTAAGACGTGGATGGATGGCCTAGACCCAAGCTAATCAGTGAGTCACATTTGCACAAGGTGAGCATGTGACAGGATCAAAGGCAAGGCCTCAGCAACTTCGTCCAGCCTTTGCGATGAGTGTATTTTTTTTTTAAGTAGGCTCCATGCCCAACTTGGAGCCCAGCATGGAGCCCAACACGGGGCTTGAACTCATGACCATGAGATCAAGATCTGACCTGAGTCAGACGCTTAACCCACTTAGCCACCCAGCCGCCCCTGTGGTGAATTTTCAATTCACTTATAGCACTACGTTCCTCACGCTCGTTCACACTGTGTGATCATTCCACATTTATTCATTTAATTGCTTATTATCCCTCATGGTTTCTTTGGGTCAGGAATTCTGACAAGGCTTAGTGGGGATAGCTTCTCCCTATTGCATGATATGTGGAGCCTCAGCTAGAAGACCCGAAGGCAGGGGCTAGAATCCTCTGAAGTCTTGGTACTCGTTTGCCTGGCCACGGATGGTGGGGTCAGCCCAGGGCCTAGCTGGGGATGCCGTCTGTCAGCATGCAGGATTTTGTCTGCCAGGCCTTTCCATGTAGCCTGAGCTTCCTCACCACATGGTGCTTGGGTTCCAAAGGCAAATGTCCCAAGAGTCGGGCAGAAGCTGTATCTGTTTTACTACTTAGCCCCAGGAGTCTTTAGCATCCTTTGTGCTGGATTCCCTGGGTTACTGGTTGGGTAGTCACATGCCCTCTCTGAACCCAGATTAAAAAAAGAGTAGAGAGATTCCAGGTCAGTCCCACCGTGAGAAGTACATGTAGAATGGGATAGATCGATCATTGGAAAATGCATTCTGTCTCAGTGGCTGATTGCCCTTTATTATTGCTCCTGATATATTTATTCCAGGTTTGTGGTTGCTGTTGTTTGATTTTTAGTTTATTTTTCTGTTTTCTAATCTTCCCTACTGTGTTATTGTTTCCTCCAAATAGATCCATCCCTTGGATAAGGCAAGTGGAACAGCTGACGTGACCCCTTGCCTGGTGGCAGCCCGCAGGGGGCTGTGTCTTACGACATTTATGTCCCATCTATGGGTAGCCCTGCATCCATGTTTCTTTTTTCTATTTTCTTCTCTCTTCCATGCTGGAAGCTTTTTTTCTAATGAGCCTGAGAAAACATGTGGTATGTTCTCAAACACATCAGACTCCTCAGTCAGTTCTCCTCTAAGTAGCCGATTCTAAGTGCTGTTTTCATGGGTACAGTTGGGAGTGGGTCAGCGGCAGCTTTCTGGTTGGGGGACCCCGAATGTCAAGTAGCTGAAGGTCTTCTCTCTCAGGCTGTTCGGTTTCTCCAGGGAACAATCCTTTATGTCCTGCGCAAGAGGGATTAGCCTGACGACTTACTTTCAGGGGCCAGGGGGGAAACAGAGGCCCTAGGTCTCCCTGTTAGGAATGCAGACCCTTCAGAGGGGCTAAAATGAGCAAATCAGAGAACTCTAGATGCTGGCGAGGATGTGGAGAAACGGGCACCCTCCTACACTGTTGGTGGGAATGTAAACTGGTACAGCCCCTCTGGAAAACAGTGTGGAGGTTCCTCAGGAAACTAACAATAGAACTCCCCTATGACCCAGCAATAGCACTGCTAGGAATTTACCCAAGGGATACAGAAATGCTGATGCATAGGAGCACATGTACCCCAATGTTCATAGCAGCACTCTCCACAATAGCTAAAACATGGAAAGAGCCTAAGTGTCCATCAACAGATGAATGGATCAAGAAGATGTGGTTTATCTATACAATGGAATACTACATGGCAATGAGAAACATTGAAATCTGGCCATGTGTAGCAACATGGATGGACCTTGAGGGTGTTATGCTGAGCGAAATAAGTCAGGCAGAGAAGGACAGATACCATATGTTTGCACGTATAGGAGGATTAGGAGGAATTTAACGGAGGACCATGGGGGAGAAGAAGGGGGGAAGTAGGTGGGGAGAGGGAGGGAGGCAAACCATGAGAGACTCTTGAAAGGTGAGAACAAACTAAGGGCTGATGGTGGGGGAGAGGGAGGGGGGTGATGGGCATGGAGGAGGGCACTTGTGGGGATGAGCACTGGGTGTTATATGGAAACCAACCTGACAATAAACTATTTTTAAAAAATGAAAAAAAAAAAAGGAATTCAGACCCTTGTCAGTTTCTTGATTTTCAGTCAGGAGCCTTCCCTGCACCCCACACTGTGTCTGGCATCCCTGAGTCAGGAGCATCTTGGGTTCAAATTAAACTTATCCAGAGAATAAATCTCCCACCTCCTGCCCAGGAAGCAGCACAAGGTAGATGGGGGCTCCGGCTGCCTTACAGCACCTTCTATCTGATTTATTCCTCATATCTGGCAAATTCTGAGTAGCTCCCTGTGGCCACTATAGCAACTTACCACAAACTTGATGACTTAAAACAACAGAAATGTATTCTCCCACAAGTTCGGAGGCCAGAAGTCCATAATCAGTTACACTGATCCAAAATCAGAGTGTCGGCAGGACCCCGTTCCCTCCACAGGCTCTCAGGAAGAATCCATGCCTTGCCTCCCCAGCTTTGGTGGCTGCTGGCATGCCCTAGCTTGTGGTCAGATCGGTCCAAACCTTAAGGCCACCATCTTTCTTCTTCTTCTATTTTTTTTTTTTTTTTTGACAGGGAGAGAGAGAGAAGGAGAGAGTCTCAAGCAGGCTCCATGTTAAGTGTGGAGCCTGACATGGGTCTCAATCCCACCACCCTGGGATCATGACCTGAGCCAAAATCGAGAGTCGGATGCTCAACCAACTGAGCCTCCCAGAAGCCCCAAGGCCACCATCTTTAAATCCCTCTCTGCCCCATCTTCACATGGCCTTCTCTCCCATGTCTGTGCAAACCCCCTCTCCTTCCTTTTATAAGGAATACATTTTGGAAGGTCGATGAGGGGTGAAGATTTGCTTTCTTTTTAAAAATTTTTAAAATATATTTATTTATTTTTGAGATATAGAGTGAGACAGAGCATGAGCGAGGAGGGACAGAGAGAGAAGGAGACACAGAATCGGAAGCAGTCTCCAGGCTCTGAGCAAGTGTTCAGCACAGAGCCCAACGCGGGGCTTGAACCCACGAACCATGAGATCATGACCTGAGCCAAAGTTGGACACTTAACTGACTGAGCCACCCAGGCGCCCCTCTTTTTTTTTTTTTTAATGTTTATTTATTTATTTGAGAGAGAGGGAGAGAGAGAAGAAGCATCTCAAGCAGACTCCACACTCACTGCAGAGCTTGATCCCACAACTGTGGGATCCTGACCTGAGCTGAAATCAGGTCAGTCACTCAACCGACTGAGCCACCCTAGTCCCTTTTCTTTCTTTCTTTCTTTCTTTCTTTCTTTCTTTCTTTCTTTCTTTCTTTCTTTCTTTCTTTCTTGTTTTTGAGAGAGAGCGAGCATGAGCAGGGGAGGGGCAGAGAGAGGATCCTAAGCAAGCTTGGTGCTGACAGCACAGAGCTTGAACCCACAAACCATGAGATCATGACCTGAGCTAGAGTCAGACACTTAACTGACTGAGCCACCCAGGTGCTCCAAGATTTGCTGTCACTTGGTCCCCTCTGCAAGGCCCTATGGTGTAGCTTCCTCTGCTCTCCTAGGTCAGTACTAGTCTCTCAATACAGGCGTAGTCAGAGACATCGTGGGTTCAGTTCCAGACCGCTGCAATAAAGCAAATATTGCGCTAACGTGAGCCAAATGCAATGTTGGGGTTCCCAGTGCCCATAACAGTTACATTTACAGGGCGCCTGGGTGGCTCAGTTGGTTAAGCATCCAACTCTTGATCTCAGCTCAGGTCACAATCTCATGGTTTGTAGGATTGAGTCCCACCTTGGGCTCTGCACTGCCATCGCAGAGCCTGCTTGGGATTCTTTCTCTCCCTCTCTGTCTGCCCCTCCCTCACTTGCATGTGCTTTCTCTCTCTCAAAATAAACAAATAAACATTTTTTAAAGAGTTACATTTACATGGTACTGTAGTTTATTAAATGTGCCATAGCATTAAGACTAAAAAAAGTATATACTTTAATTTAAAAATACTTTATTGCTACAAAATGCTAGCCATCATCGAAACTTTCAGTGAGTCATAATCACTGATCACAAATTACCAAAACAAACATAATAATAATGAAAAAGTTAGAAATATTGTGAGATGGGATGTCTGGGTGGCTCAGTCAGTTAAGAGTCTGACTCTTGATCTACAACCCAGCAATTGCACTACTAGGTATTTATCCAAGGGATACAGGGGGGCTGTACATGTACCCCAATGTTTATAACAGCACTGTCAACAATAGCCAAAGCATGGAAAGAGCCCAAATGTCCATCACTGATGAGTGGATGAAGAAGATGTGGTGTGTGTGTGTATATATATATATATATATACATTATACAATGGAGTACTATTTGGCAACCAAAAAGAATGAAATCTTGTCATTTGCAACTACATGGATGGAACTAGAGGGTATCAAGCTAAGTGAAATTTGTCAGAGAAAGACAAATATCATATGACTTTAGTCATATGAACAATTTAAGATACAAAACACATGAACAGAGGAGGAAAAAGTATAAGAAATTCTTAAATACAGGAAACAAACTGAGGGATGCTGAAAGTGTATGTGGGAGGGGGGATGGGCTAAATGCACGAGAGGCGTTAAGGAAGACACCTGTTGGGATGACCACTGGGTGTTATAGGTAGGGGATGAATCCCTGGAATCTACTCCTGAAATCATGATTGCACTATATACTAACTTGGATATAAATTAAACAATAAATAAATAAAATTTTTTAAAAAAGAGTCTGACTCTTGGTTTCAGCTGGTCAGTGAATTTGAGCCCCACGTGAGCGCGATAAAAGCAGGAATGCCCAAACTTCTCCATGTTCCAGAAATGTGTTGACATCTTGCTATGGTCTGAACATGTGTGGCTCCCAAAATGTATGTGTTGATATCCTAACCCCCAAAGGTGATGGTATTGGGAAGTGAGACTTTGGGGAGGGGACTAGGTCATGAAGGTGGAGTCTCATGACTGGGATTAGTCCCCTGTAAAAGAGGCCCCGGAGGCCTGCTGCCCTGTGAGGACAAGGCGAGAATTCTTCGCTGCAGAAGAAAGCCCTCACCCAACCATGCTGGCTCTCTAATCTTGGACTTTTGGTCTCCAGACCTGTGAGGAACAAAGGTCTGCTGCTTATAAGTACCCAGTCTGTGATACTTTGCTGCCTGAGTGGACTGAGGCGTGTACTTCTTTTTAAAAAAAATTTTTTAATGTTTTATTTATATCTGAGATAGAGAGAGAGAAAGAGAGACAGCGTGAGCAGGGGAGGGTCAGAGACAGAGGGAGATATAGAATCCGAAACAGGCTCCAGGCTCTGAGCTAGCTGTCAGCACAGAGCCCGACACGGGGCTCGAACCCACAAACTGTGAGTGAGATCATGACCTGAGCCGAAGTCAGACACTTAGCCAACTGAGCCACCCAGGTGCCCCCTGAGGCATGTACTTCTTGGCAGTGGATGTACCCTCCTCCTTGTTCTGGGAGGCTTACACTTGTTTTAGTCCTTGACTGTCATTTTGGATGGGTTTCAAGTGGAAATGAATATAAACATGTGTGTTTAACATAGAGTGTTTAACCACATGTCTCCCCACTGGTTTTAAATATTTTTACAAATAGCTTTAGTACTTCTTCCATTTGTTACAATATTTATTTGCTTCTTTTCAAAAACAGTCTCATACTAAGGGCAGGACAACGGAATGCTAGAAATCACACTTCTTCCCTAAATGCAATGGTCGAAATTCAAGTCCACGGTTACTACGTTTCTTTAAGCATATCCCAAACGTTAGGGCATTTTCGTCTTTACATACTTTGTACCTCTTTTAAAAATCGCCCTTTTCTTATAATGCCACATCACATCTGATAAAATTGTCAGTGATGACTTGATCACCTGATACCCAGTCATTTTCAAATTTGCCTGATTATCTCTAAAGTATCTTCTCACTCACAGTTGATGGGAATCGGGATAGGATCTAAACAAGGACCAGAGATGACTCTTGGTGTCTAGAGTCCTTTAGCTAAAGAGACTCCCTTCTTTTTCCTCATGTCATTGCCTTGGTGAATCTCCAACTTTAAGAAGGAAGACGCATAAGAAACATGGTGTGCCTGGGTGGCTCAGTTGGTTGAGCGACCAACTCTTGATTTTGGCTCAGATCGTGATCCCAGGGTTCTGGGATCAAACCCTGTGTCTGGCTCCATGCTGAGGTGACCCTGCCTAAGTTTCTCTCTCTGTCTCTCTCTCTCTCTCAAACACACACACACACACACACACACACACACACACACACACTTATATTCTCTCCATTGTTCCAAAATGGCTTTAAGAGAGTCTAACGGAGTGCACTATTCTTTGATAGAAAGACGTGTGGGGGTGACTTGCAAGTCTAATGCAATCAGCTAGGTCTTGCTCAGAACAAATTCCAGTCCCAGACATTTGTCCCCACACAGCCCTTTTACTCTGAAATTCAGACTCTTTGAAGAGGCATCTGTTTTTCACCCAAGGATCTTAAGTAGCCCTATCCAAGCAGAGTTATTTTTGGATCAAATACAATCCAGGAGAAGGCGAGACCCCAAATACCAATTTCCTTCTGCAGGGCGCGCTGCCCTTGGTGAATTTCCTTACATTCACGTACAAACCGCTGTTTCAGAAGAAACATTCTAAGGATCTGCCTCTTGAATTATTGTTTCAGAATATTACTGAAACAACACGAGAAAAGGAAGTTGATCTTTTTTGTTGGAGGAAGAGAGGTGCTCCCATACCTTCTTCTTCTATTTGAGGGTCTGCATTAGCTTCCTGGAGCTCCTGTCACAAAGTCGCACAAACTGGGGGCATAAAACAACAGAAATGTATTCTCACAATTCTGGAGGCCAAAAGTGCAAAACTGGGGCGCCGAGGTGGCTCAGTTGGTTAAGCGTCCGACTTCTGCTCAGGTGAGTTCGAGCCCCGCGTTGGGCTCTTTGCTGACAGCTCAGAGTCTGGAGCCTGCTTGGGATTCTGTGTCTCCCTTGATCTCTCTGCTCCTCCCCTGTTTGAACTCTGTCTGTCTGTCTCTCTCTCTCTCTAAACTACATAAAACACTGAAAAAAGGTTTTAATAAATAAAAAATAAATAAATAAAAGTGCAAAAGCAAGATGGCAGCAGGGCCATGCCCTCTCAGAAGTCTCCAGGGAAAAATCAGTTTCATACTCCTCATTCCAGCATCCGGTGTTGCTGGCACGGTGTTCTAGCTCCCTGGTGTTCCCGGGCTTAGAGATGTATCACTCCAATCTCTGCCTCCATCATCCTGTGGCCTGCCTTGTTGTGTCTCTGTGTCTTGGTTTTCTCTTCTTCTTTTTTAATGTTTATTTGTTTTTGAGAGAGAGACAGAGTGTGAGCAAGGGAGGGGCAGAGAGAGAGAGGGAGACAAAGAATCCGAAACAGGTTACAGGCTCTGAGCTGTCAGCACAGAGCCCAACGTGGGGCTCGAACTCACGAACCATGAAATCATGACCTGAGCCGAAGTCAGGCGCTTAACCGACTGAGCCACCCAGGCGTCCCTTGGTTTTCTCTTCTTATGAAAACACCAATCTCGAGGCACCTGGGTGGCTCAGTCAGTTAAGGATCTGACTCTCGGTTTTGGCTGGGGTCATGATCTCATAGTCGTGGGTTCTGTCCCCACATTGGGCTCTGTGCTGACAATGCGGAGCCTTCTTGAGATTCTCTCCCCCCATCCCTGGTTCTCTCTGCTTCTCCCCCACTCACTCTCTTGCTCTCTCAAAATAAATTAATAAACCTAGAGAAAATTTAAAAACACGAGTCTCTGGGTGAGGGCCCGCCCTAACCACATGTGGCTTTATCCTAACTACTTACATTGCAAAGGTCTTATTCCAAAAAGGCCACATTCTGAGTTTCCAGGGGAGCATGAATTCGTGGAGAACACTATTCAACCTGGTGTGCCCACCCTGAGTCTGGCGGGGAATCAGAACCTTTGGAACCAGCCCACTCTTGTAGAAAATGAAAATTCCTGATAAGCATTTTCCTCATCTCCTTGTCAGGCACCACCCAGATGGGAGACCTGGGCTTGGCCAGTAGGATACCCCTGCCTAGGATTCTGTACGTGGACCTAGAGCTTTTTCATAAAAAAGCAGGGGAGGAGAGATTCTTCTAGATGCTGATGTGCACCTGTCAGCTTCTACCATGGTAAAAAAAAAAAAAATACAGCCCCAAATCTCAGTGTTTCTCACCCACAGTTCTGTGGACAGGATGCTGGTGGACTGTGGCCGGGCTGGTTTCTACTGGACTCTCACAGGCCAGGCTCCAGGCTGCAGGTTGGGTTCGAGTGTGCTTCATGTCTTTGCAGGGCTGAGATTGGAGGAGCTCCCAGGAGTAGGCTCTCCTCATGCAAGATGGCAGGCGGGTGTGGCAGGAACGTTGCCCAGAAAGGGCACCCAGTCGTTTCACCCATATTCCACGGGCAGGGCACGTGGCCAAGGCCAAAGTCAGCGGGTCAGGGCAGCTTGGGGTAGAAGAGGAGAGAAGGAATCCCTCCTGGGAAGTCACAGAATCTAGCACACCATGGCCACAACATCAGATGCCACACGGCAGCAGTGTCCTTTCTGGTCTGGTTCTGAGCCAATTTCTTTTTTTAAAGAATTTTTAAAAAAATATTTTTATTTATTTCTAGGAGAGAGAGAGAGAGAGACAGCGTGAGCAGGGGAGGGTCAGAGAGAGAGGGAGTCACAGACTGAAACAGGCTCCAGGCTCTGAGCTGGCACTCAGCACAGAGCCTGACGCGGGGCTCGAACCAATGAACCACGAGATCATGACCTAAGTGAAAGTCGAACGCTCAACCGACTAAGCCACCCAGGCGCCCCAATGAGCTGAGCCAATTTCTAATCTCGGTTCTCAAGCCAGTTCTGTGAGGTACCCCAAAGCCTTCGGTAAATTCCTCCACAGCGACTGGCCAGAGTCAGCATCTCTAGCTTGTAACTTAGAGTCCTGAATGGGAAGCAGGATATTAACTCCTCTTTGGCCTTAAGCGCAGCTTGGTGGTCACTGGCCCAGTGTCTCTCAGCCCCAAGCCCACCTGTCTACCTGCTCTGGGGCTGGGACTCTGAACACTATACTCCAGGATCCTTGGCCAGCTGACTTTCCAATAGATCCAGCCCATCTAGAGAAAGGCTGGCAGCGGGGAAGAGGGAAGGGGCATCTTTCCCGTTGCTTGATCCTCCAGTCTGCGTTGTCTTGGCAACAGTGGCCAGTTCCCAGCCTCTCTGCTCCTTCAGCACCTGCTCCGTGATGCCCCCACAACGTACCAGCGGTGGCTGGGCAGTGCCCCCTTTCCAGGTGTGCTTTCCGGATGGGGCTGACTGGTGGCTGGGTCATCTCCCAGGTTAGAGAGCTCCAACCTGAGTACTTTCTCCCATGAGCGCAGCTTCGAGGCCCCCTCTCTTCCCTGCTGTGGGGTGGACTTTGGGCTCTCAGGGGTCCTGAAGCATTTCAGGAAGGCACCTACCCTGCATAGTCGCATCAGGACAAAGCACGGTCTTGTGGCATTGCTGGGTGTCATCCCCGCGGGGCAGCCCCTGATGAGAACCCGACCCCGTCCAGCATGCAGACGACAGAGGCATCTGTATCCAGAGTTTCCCTACAGAAAGCTGGGAAAGTTCCAGCACAGCCCCTGGGCTCTCAATAGAGCCTCACATGCAGCCCTTCCCTCTCAGTCCCCTCGCACAAAAGCCCCACTCTCTTTTCTTTCCTGGTAGACCCTGGTGGGCTAATAAAACTGGACACTAAATCATTACCCATTGAGAAACTGGCTTTGCTTGCCCAGAGGGCTGGAAGAATTCATTCTTCATTTACCGCTGGAAAGAGAAGGGAAATATTTGGAAATATCTGCACTGGGGTGTATGCTTGGAGGTGAGGGAGAGTCCCTCTTCTTAAATTGTATTGCATATTGCATTCTTCCAAAGCAGGGATGAAAATGAGGAAAAACAAAACTTAAATTTTCACTTAAAAATGTTTTTTAATGTTTGATTTATTTTTGAGAGAGAGAGAGAGAGACAGCATGAGCAGGGGAGGGTCAGAGAGAGAGGGAGACACAGAATCTGAAGACAGGCTCCAGGCTCTGAGCTAGCTGTCAGCACAGAGCCCAATGCGGGGCTCGAACCCACAAACCATGAGATCACGAGCTGAGCCAAAGTCTGAAGCTTAATCGACTGAGCCACCCAGGCTCTCCTAAATTTTCATATTTAAAAAATTCATACGCTGCCTCAGCTTTAAACTAAAATAAACTTAAATATACAAAAAAAATTCATAGACATTAAATGAACAATATTAACTCAAAGTGATGAATGATGTGTTACTCAAACTGAATCACTGTGAATCACTGGTGTGTGGTTTAATGGGGGAAAGATGTATTTTCAACCTGAGTTTTGCTTTGTTTTGGATAATGGACCATTATTTGAATCACTGACATTATTACTGTTTTTTTTTAATGTTTTGAATAATAAACTCCTTTTTAACCACCTAGTCATAATTTTAATGAGCCAGTCCATTTAAACATGCACCCCCAAACTATAATACAGAGGGGCGCCTGGCTGACTCAGTTGGTAGAGCATGCAACTCTTGATCTCGGGATTGTGAGTTCAAGCCCCATGTTGGGCGGAAAGCCTACTTAAAAACAAAACAAACACAAAATATAATACGGAAAATATTTAAATAGTATTTAGTGAAACCTCTTTATGGCTTATTTATAAACCTCACTGTTGGTACATACGGTCACATTGGATGGAAAAAGACTGAAGCTGCAAAATCCTTCACTTCATAGGACCACGCCCTTCTTTTGCCCCCTTTCTCTATTTGAACTTCAGTGAGATATTTGCCTTTGATGATACTGCATACTGATTCGTCTACCATGAACACGACCCTAGTCCAAATGGAAAAGCAGGTGTTAAAATCATGAGGTGGCCCTTGGTGCTAGGGTGGTCATCCAGATGACCCAAACATGAAAGCACAATCTTTGAAACTTTTGGTAGAATTCATAGACCACCCCCTGCCCCGGAATATACCCAATTTGAAAAGTACCACCCTGAGTTATGAAGGGGGAAGGTTAGGATGAAAAGCGATTGCTCAGGGGGCCACATGCATGGATCCTGGAGGCGTCCACTGCTGCCCTGCAAAAACAGGTTAGGAAGACTCCAATAGATGGAAGGAAGTGGGAGGGAGCGTCCAAGGGTAAGAATAGACGCCTCCTGTGTGTGCAAGGAAGAGGTGACTTCCTCCAGGCAGCCTGGTGCAATTCTACTCAGAGTGGGGCTCCTTCTGAAAGTAAATAACATAACATACATGATTGCAGGGGCGCTTGGCTGGCTCAGTCAGTAGAACATGTGACTCTTGATCTCGAGGTTATGAGTTCGAGCCCCACGATAGGTATAGAGACAGCTTAAAAATTAAAAAAAATCTTTTAAAACATCATCAAAAAATGATGTCAATTATATTTCAATACTAAAAATTGAAAAACACGGGGCATCTGGGTGGCTCAGTCGGGTTGAGTGTCCAACTCCTGATTTCTGCACAGGTCGTGAGATCGAGCCCTGGGTCAGGCTCCATGTTGTGTGGAGCCTGCTTCAGATTCTCTTTCCCTCTGCCCCTTTCTCCTGCTCACACATGCTCCCTCTATATAAAAAAGAAAAAAAACTTAAAAAAAAATACATGATTGCCTTTCCACTGTGCTTCCTTGAAGCTTAAGCTGTAAACTTCTCAAAATCTCAAAAATGTGCAGTTAAAAGATTTAAGTAAATCCAGTATAAATCCATAAAATTACATTTTATGCGAATTTTAATTATGAAATCTAAAGTATGGTAATGTAAAAATATGAATAAGGCCTCATATTATGCCCATTCATTGAAATACAAAACCCACCCAATTAAAAATTAAGAAAGACGGGGCCAGGGTGTCGCAGTTGGTTGGGTGGTGGACTCTTGATTTCTTTTGGGGTCATGATCGCAGTCTCGTGGCATGGAACCCTGCCCTTGGCTGTGCGCTGAGTGTGAAGTCTGCATAAGATTCTCTCCCTCCTTCAGGGCACCTGGTGGGCTCAGTCAGTTAAGCCTCTGACTTCAGCTCAAGTCATGATCTTGAGGTTCATGAATTTGAACCCCACGTCAGGCTCTGTGCTGACAGCTCAGAGCCTGGAGCCTGCTTCTGATTCTGTGTCTCCCTCTCTTTCTGCCTCTCCCCTGCTCATGTTCTGTCTCTCTCTGTCTCTCAAAAAGAAATACAACGTTAAAAACAATTCCCTTCCCCTTTCTCCCTCCACCACTCCCCTGCTTGTATGCACTCTCCCTCCACTCTCTTGAGAAATAAAAATAAATTTTAAATTAAAAAAATTTTAATGTTTATTTATTTTTGAGAAAGGGTAGGGGGAGGAGCAGAGAGATTGGGAGACACACAGTCCCAAGCAGGCTCCAGGTTCTGAGCTGTCTGCACAGAGCCTGACGCGGGGCTCAAACTCACAGACTGTGAGATCATGACCCGAGCTGAAGTTGGATGCTTGACCAACTGACACCCTGATGCCCCTAAAAACTTAAAAAAATCATTCACTATTGGGGCGCCTGGGTGGCTCAGTTCTTTAAGGGACCAGCTTGGCTCAGGTCATGATCTCTCAGTCTGTGAGTTCAAGCCCCGCATCAGGCTCTGTGCTGGCAGCTCAGAGTCTAGAGCCTGCTTCCGATTCTGTCTTCCTCTCTCTCTGCCCCTCCCCCACTCGCACTCTGTCTCTCTCTCTCAAAAATAGATAAAACATTTTTAAAAAGTTTTAAAAAAGAATATAATCTTTAAAAAAATCGTTCACTATTCATGAAGCTGCCACAGGGTGGCGCCACTTTAGCAGCTAACCAGAAGTGACACATCCTGAGTCCGCCGCAGCGCCGGCGTTTGGGTGCGCCGGGATTTGTGAGTTCAAGGAGCCTTGGAAGTGCTGAAGCTGAAAAATGCATCACTGCTGTAATCACTTTCGTGGACAGGTCAGCTGAGATAAAGCGCTATGCAGAAGGACAGTCACCGTGATAGCTCTTGTTACTCATTTGTGTGTGAGCAATTGCAGGACAATAGAGATGGCGCAGACAGCAAATGTTCAGGGGCACCTGGCTGGATCAGTTAGTAGAGCATGTGACTCTTGATCTCAAGGTTGTAAGTTTGAGCTTCATGTTGGGTGTAGAGATTACTTAAAAAAAAAATCTTAAAAAAAAAAGTTCAAAAGATGATGTCAACTATACTTCAATAATAAAAATAAAAAAGCAAGGGGCACCTGGGTGGCTCAGTTAGTTTCCCATCCAACTCTTGATTTTGGTCAGGTCATGCTTTCACAGCTCATGGGTTTGAGCCTCAAATCTGCTGTGTACCGACATTGTGGTGCCTGCTCGGGATTCTCTCTCTCCTTCTTTCTCTGCCACTTCCACGCTTGCTTGTGTGTGTGTGCACGCACGCGCGTGTGTGCTCTCTCAAAATAAAAATTTTTTATTTAAAAAAATTTTTTAATGTTTTATTCATTTCTGAGAGAGAGAGAGGGAGAGAGAGAGAGAGAGAGAGAGAGAGTGAGCAGGGGAGGGTCAGAGAGAGGGGGAGGCACAGAATCGGAAGCAGGCTCCAGGCTCTGAGCTGGCTGTCAGCACAGAGCGGGTCGCAGGGCTCCAACCCATGAACCGTGACATCATGACCTGAGCATAAGTCAGACGCTTAACCGACTGACTTCTCAACCCAGGAGCCCCTCAAAATGTTAAAAAAAACCAAAACATAAAAAGTCCAATGGAAGCACAATACTACAATGGTTGTAGAATTTGTGCTCTGAGGATCAGCCCCCCCAACATTAGAGTTATTCTTAAGGAAAATTATTCTTGACTTCCTGGGATTTAAACGATACAAGTCTCGCTGTCGTTAAATGTGGTGGATCAGATTCTGATTCTTAGCAGTAGATCAGCTCTGCTGGAAAGGGAGCCCTCCCAGCCTGTCCCAGAAAACCCAATTCACTCCAGGATACACTTAGAAGAAACAGGCAGGTTTTTTGTTTTTTTAGTTTATTTATTTATTTATTTATTTATTTTTTGAGCAATCTCTATGCCCAACAAGGGGCTCAAACTCCCGACCCTGAGATCAAGAGTTGCATGCTCTTCCAAATGAGCCAGGCAGGTACCCCCAAACAAGCAGTTTTTCAGCTCCATTTCATAGTAGATTATTTTTATCTGCCTTCTCTCATTGAATCCTTAGAGTCCTACTGGCCCTAACCCTGTCTACACTGACAGGAGATCTCTTGTCCAAGTCTTTCCCTCCCGCAACAGACAAGGAAGCTGAGGCTCAGAGAGGTTAATTAATTTGCCCAAGACCCCACAGCTGGCAATCTGCAGAGCTGGGATTGAAACCTACATCAAATTGCCACCAAAGCCCACTTTATTCCTCCACACCAGCGTGCCATTAAGCTTTGCTCCATGCTATCTCTGCCATCAGAAATTCAGCAGAAATAAAAAGGTGTCTGTTTGTGACAGGGTGGAGGGAAGGCATTTCTCAACAAGATACCATTGCTCTTAAGCGTCCTTGGACAAGATGATGTTAAAGATTATTTAAGCAGAAGTCACACCTTTCCATATGCAATGTCACCATGTGTGGTTAACGTAGCAATGGCGTGTCTATCGGCAAACTTCTCAATCAGTGATTCATTGCAAGGTTTTATTCTAGTTGAGTCAGCAGCCTGGTAATTTCATGGAGTCAAGGAGAGGTTGGTGGAGGGAGGGCAGAAAGGGTCACAAATTGTGATATAGCAGGAAGATCACAAACCACAAATGCTTCCCAAGTCTTTGGGACCCTGTAATGTTATTTATCCATCCACTAACCAAACACAAATGAGGAACTAAAAGCATGAGATCCTGGATCGCTTACTCATTGCCGGATAACACCAGCACCTGCTGCGTAAAACGGCATCGTTTTGTTCGCGTTCTTGATTAAACTAAAAGCAGAAGTGCAGTCGAATCCTCTACCTCTGTTTATCGGGGACATACATACTGCATTTTTCTTTTCAAAATGCTTTTACATCTGTTATCTTAATTTATCTCTGCACAACCTCCCTGCCTTGAATACATTTTTATTACAGCCCTGTAGTTAATGTTTAGTGTGTATGTCCGTCTCTCCCAGTGGTTTATGACCTTCTTCCCGGCAGAGACCTTGCCGTATTTACGCATCTATGAAGCCCTAGCAGTTGGCAAGCGTTTGGCTAGGGCTTGTTTCGTTGCGAAAGATGGAAACCCACAGGATGCAATTTAAGCAAAAAGGGGCTTTGAGGACGGGGGTGCTGCACATCCCGGAAGAGCAGGAGCCAGGCTCTCTCAGCGTTCCTCGTCTCCTCATTCACACCTCCTCTGTGCAGAAGTGTGTTTCACTGCTTCGTGGACCCCTCGACTAAAAACCTGGCTGCCAGCATGTCTCCTGAGTCAAGGAGCAACTTGTCCAGCCGGGAACCGGAGCCTCATCACCGCGGCCACCTCCCTGGTCTCCAGGGGTCGAGGCTCTGATTGGCCCAACCTCAGTGAGGTGTTCACCTCTAGTCCAATCAACTGTGGCCAGAGGGGTGTGGTCCAGTCGCGGGAGGAAGGTTGTTCCTATGGTAACCACTTGGCAAAGGCAGAAGGAAGAAGGCATAATTCCCTGGAAAAAAGGGGAACGGGCAGGGTAGCCGAACAATAGGGGGCCATATCCCGTATAAACGTGGTGCTACATAAATGCTTAGCGATCTGCCTGGCTCTAAATGCTGGAGGGTGCTGGCCGCCTTTTAGCTCCCCAAGTACAGTGAGAGCTCTTTCTGGTCGCCTGTCCCCCCTGTACTCTTCCCCTTGTCTCTTCTGCACCTGTACCCCCTTGTCCTGGCTAATTCCTGCTGCTCAGTCTGGGTTCCCCACCTCTTCAGATGGCCTTTCCTGACCCTCTTCCAGAATTACTGCTCTAAGGGCACCTGCATGGCTCAGTCAGTTAAGCGTCCAACTTTGGCTCAAGTCATGATCTCATGGTGTGAGTCTGAGCCCCACTTTGGGCTCTGTGCCGACAGCTCAGGGCCTGGAGCCTGCTCGGGATTCGGTGTCTCCCTCCCTCTCTCTGCCCCTGCCCTTCCCCCTCTCCTTTATGCTCTCCCTCTCTCTCTCTCTCAAATAAACTTTTTTTTTTTAATTTAAAAAAAAGAAAAGAATATCCTGCTCTATTTCTTCAACACATTTACGACCGGGTAGTTACTTTGTTCACCTCCAGCCTTCCCTCCAAGACTCCAGCCTTGGTAGAGGCTCCAACAGCTCCCCCCACCAAGGAACAAGACTTGCACCTTGCGGGGGGGGGGGGGCAGCAGGGAAATTCGGGCCCCAGTAGTCAAGTCTTTGACCAATAGGAGGTGGGAGAAGCGGCTAAATTCTTACACTTTTCCCCTCAATGGACTGTCCTGAGGTGAGCTTTATGTGGCTTTTTTTTTTTTTAATGTTTTATTTATTTCTAGGAGAGAGAGAGAGAGACAACGTGAGCAGGGGAGGGTCAGAGAGAGAGGGAGTCACAGACTGAAATAGGTTCCAGGCTCTGAGCTGGCAGTCAGCACAGAGCCCGACGTGGGGCTCGAACCCATGAACCGTGAGATCATGACCTAAGCGAAAGTCGGTCGCTTAACTGACTAAGCCACCCAGGCGCCCCTATGTGGCTTTTGAGAAGCAGGTCCTGCAAGATGGAGCATCGTCCTAACTGACGGTGGCTCCTTGCCCCACTTCTCTGTCCCTTGTTCCTGCTCTCTGGGATTGCAAGCCCTACTAAACCAGTGGCAAATGGGCCTTTGCCTCAGGCTTGCTTTCTTTCTCTTTCTTTTCTCCTTTCTTTCTTTCTTTCTTTCTTTCTTTCTTAGTTTATTTTATTTATTGGGGGGAGGGGCAGAGAAAGAAAGTGAGAGAGAGAGAGAGAGAGAGAGAATCCCAAGCAGGCTCCTTGCTCTCAGCGCAATGCCCCACTTGCGCTCCACCCATGAGATGGTGACCTGAGCTGAAATCACGAGGCTGCCACTCAACCAACCGAGCCACCCAAGTGTCCCCTCAAGCTTTGCTTTCCTGGGGAACCCGAGCCAAGTTACAAAGTGAAGCTGGCATAAATAACAGCATTGGCTTTTGTTTAAGAGCAGCGCTTAAACAGTGTATCAGAAATCCCCCTCACTCCATCCTAGGCTCTGCTTCTCTCCACTTTGGTTTTATTCTTATTCAGGGAAAGCCTGGGAGCCTGGGCAAGGTGAGGCCCAGGACATGCCAAATTGGGTATGGCGCTGGGGAAGGAGAGCACTGCAGTTGCACATGGTAGGGAGTTTATGACCTCCCCCTCCTCCCATCTAGGACAGACCCTCAGAGGGGAGAAGTCCCCTAGCTCTTGCCTCGCACACCGACTACTTAGAGAACAGGTTCTGTGGGAACTGGTGTCGCAGACCAGAGCGGGGGCCAGCCAGTCCTACTTTGACAACGGGCTGTCCCGGAAGCAAAGCTCAGGCCCTTCCAACCCTAATGTCCAAGCGGGCACCAGCCATCTCTCCTCCACAGCACCATGGAGGCCTGTCTGCCCAAAAGCTCTCAGGCGCAGAGCCTTCCCAGGGCTCCAAACGGCCCTCACCTCTGAGTCCGTCAAGTGCTGAGTCTACCCAGCAGTCAGGGACCTTGGGTCAGAAGCTGCCTGGAGGGTTCTCCTTTACTACAAGCTTTCTGCCAGGTAGACCCTCCCCCTCCCCCTGGGGAAACACTGTCCTGAGGAATTTGCCTCTAGAAGAGAGAGCCAGGCCAGAGGCTCCATCAGAAGGTCATCTGGGCCTCAGTCCTTCTCTTCCCTGTCTGAGCAATCCCCCTGTGAGCTCCGTGAGGCCTGGGCCTAAGTGGCGTTCATTCTCAATCATCCCTAATGCCTAGTGAGACAAGCCACCGCTCACACCACACTCGCCACACCAGGGAAGTGTCTAAGTGCTTGATGGTTATTGATTCATTTCATCCTTAGAGCAAACACCCTCTGAGAGCGATGGATTGACCTTGACTGGAATGCAGTTTGAAAGAAGTCATAGTAAAAGACATTTTGGAGACCTTTAGGCAAATCTGAATGTGAACTGGGGATTCAATGACAGAAAGGCATCGTTTTTACTTCTGTGAGGTGTGAAAACAATATTGTGCTTATCGTAGGGGGAAATGTCATTTTGTAAGTATAATCAATCATTTAGAGGTGAAGTTTAATGATGTCTTTGCTTCTATTATTAAAAACTTTTTAAAATGTTTTTAATTTAGTTTTGAGAGAGAGTGTGCATGAGAGCAGGGGAGGGGCAGAGAGAGGGAGACATAGGATCTGAAGTGGGCTCTGTGCTGAGAGCAGAGAGCCTGATGCAAGGCTCAAACTCATGAACTGTGTGAGATCACGACCCGAGCCAAAGTTGGCTCAACCGACTGAGCCACCCAGGGGCCCCACGACATTTTATTTGAACACGCTCCTAGTGCTATGAAAGGATTGAAGCCACTGACTACCTGGATGATGGCATCCACAGCCCTTCTCCTGCCTGGGCCCTCCAAACAATTGTGTACTGGCCCCTCCCAGCCAGCTCAAGCTCCAGCCACACCAAGCTGCCATTGCCGCTACGTCCTGCACGTTCTTGCCTACAGCTTTGCATCCGGTACTGCTAGAATGACGTACTTTGTTTTCCTTTCTTTGTTTCTGCTTGGTGAGTTCATTCTTGAACATCTGCCTCAAACATCACCTCCTGTGTCAATCATCTACTGGTCTATTGCTCCGCAACAAAGTGCCCTGAAACTTTGCACTTAAAACAACAGATGCTTATCACCTCCTCCCCGCATGCCTTGGTTTGCAAGGATCAGGAATCTGAGATTGGCTTAGCTGGCTGGTCTGGGCTCAGGGTCTCTCAGGAGGTTGCAGTCAAGCTACTGGCCAGAGCTGTGGTCTTCTCTGAAGGACTCACTGGGGCAGGAGGATCCACTTCCAAGGCCACCAGCATGACTGGGCTGAAGGCTTCAGTTCTTGGCAAATGGACCTTTCCTATTGGGCTGCTCCTCACATGCAGGTGGCTTCCTCTAGAGTAAGTGACCCAAGAGAGCAAGACAGAGCACACCCAAGGTGGAAGCCACAGTCTTTCATAATCTCATCTCAGAAGTTTTCATTTTTTTATTTTATTTTACTTTTTTATGTTTTATTTATTTCTGAGAGAGAGAGAGAGAGACAAAGAGAGAGAGAGACAGCGTGAGCAAGGGAGGGTCAGAGAGAGAGGGAGATACAGAATCTGAAACAGGCTCCAGGCTCTGNTGCGCACGCGCGCGCGCACACACACACACACACACACACACACACACACACACAGGCGGTGTGTAGGCAACTACACACGGCGTGAACACCAGGAGGCAGGGGCCACTCAGCCGCCTTGGAAGCTGGCAGCCACAGCTCCCCGTTGCAGTCCTCAGCGGATCCACCCTTTGTACACACTTCTTGCCAAGCTTTTCTCATTTTGTTATGGGTGCTTTGTCTCACTTCCGTATTGCAAGCTTTTTTTTTTTTGAGGGTAGTGGTTAAACTTTATCCATTCTTCCCCTTATTGTTAGCCTCATGTACGGTCTAATACAGAGTATATATTAAACAAGTATCAATAATGCTGAAACCATGGATGAGTAAGTGAATTAGTGGCTATCTGGACAGGTAGTTCAAAACACTAGATCGCATGAACTATTACATGATGAATTTCCCCCATTTTCTGCTGATCAAGACATCTAAGGAGTTGGTTGCTCAGAGTTCCCTTCCTTTTTTTCTGGTTACTTCTCCTTCCCCAACACCCAGATGCAACATCGTCACGGGGCTGGGCGCCATCTTGGTGTAGGCCATCCTCACGGCTGATTGGACCAGAGCTGAGCACCTGACCCAAGCTCGACCAATGGACTCCTTCTCCAGGGAATTTGAAACTGGGTCTGGGAGGTCAAGGTGCAGCCTGGCCGCTTTCTGTCGAGAGGGGCCTGAAAACCTGGAAACTGTTGGCAATAGCCCTTGTTTGCTGCATGGGTTCGGGAGCCTAGAAAGCCAGTCTGCCACAAAGGAAGGAGAATGAAGAGCAAGAGGAAGGGTAGTCCACGTTGCAAAAGCACGCCAGTTCCTGCTCCCAGCCCGATCTGAGCCCCGGCTGCAACTCCAGCTTGGTCCCCACGACATACCTTTATATTCTTATAAATGGGGTTTGAGCAATGCTGCTGCTTGCTCACACTGGAAGCTTACGGTACATATTTCTTCGATGGCATCACAATGGTAGCTTAAAATAGGTCACCGCGACAGCGTTTACACCACAGTAAGTGGCAAATACTACAAATTAGGGATCCCTTGCTAAAACCTGGTGATTAAACATTCGCAAGCATGCCACTGGATCTGAGGCCGTTCCAGGGGGCTTCTGTAACTTACGGTCCGAAGAGTTTTTCCGACTAAAACATCTGGGCAAACCCCTACTCCTACTTTAGGACCCAGAGCCCCTCCTGTGAGAAGCTTCCCCTGGTGTTTGTGAGAAGCTAGTTCTCTATGTCCTCAGTGCCTAGGAGACACCGGGAGACAATCCAGACCTCAGTTACAGTGACATAGGACCGGGGTAAAACAGACACAACACCTAGGCAGTAATTGCCCATTGCCTTTGAATGAAGCTCCTTAGCATGGCAGGCTGGCCCTCAGTCAGCGGCCCTTGCTCTTCTTGCCCCTATCACCAGACTCTTCCCTGCCACCTCCTTCCCTGCCCGTCGCACCCCCACCCCCACCCCCGAGCCTTCCTCTGCCTTCTCAACCTATAGCCCAGAGTTTCTGCCCCATCGGTTGTCAACCCCCAGGGGCATCTGATAAAGATCATGGACTTTCACCCCAGAGGAAACACAGTCCAGACACACATACATTTGCATATAGTTTCAGGAGATTTGTGGACAAATATTCTCTTTCCTCGGAAGCCCTTCCTGACCCCCACATCCTGTGTGCCCTCGCTTTCCACCAGCCACAGTCTTGTCACCTCAGTGCTTCTAAATTGTAGTTATTTTTTTAAAAAGTATTTATTTATTTTAAGAGAGAGAGAGAGAGCACATGAGCAGGGGAGAGAGAGAGAGAGAAGGAGAGAAAGTCCAGGGCAGGCTCCTTGCTGCCAGCGCAGAGCCCCTACATGGGGCTCCAACTCACAAACCATGAGATCATGACCGGAGCCGAAGTCAAGAGTCGGTCACTTAACCGACTGAGCCACCCAGGCGTCCCTACGTTTTAGTTATTTTCGAGTCTTTTGCTTAACTGGGAGTTTCCCTGAGGAAGCACTCACTATTGTCTTATGAATGATTACCCAGGTGACTGAGGGATGACAGATGTGTCCTGACACCCACGTTCTAATCATGAAATCGGGGTGCAGCTTCAGACACAGCCTGCTGTCTAAACACGAAGATGTGTCATTGGGAATGGCATCAGCACCGCTAAAGGGAGAAAATGGCAACCAAAGACAGGCTGTGACATACGCAGAGAATGAGGGATCGCTATGGCCAGAATATTCCCAGCGCCAGGGGTTCACGGTGTGTGTGGGGGGGTGCCTTGGGCAAAGGAGGAGGAGCACCATGGGATGAACCTGAAGTTTCGGGTCCCAGATTCTGACTCTGTCACTAAGGCTTGTGACCATGAGCAGGTCACTTTGTCTCTGAGCCTCTGCTTTCTCTTTATTGAGTCACTGTTAAGATGAAAAGAGACAGTGCATATGAAGTGCCTGGGATACAGGAGACGGTCAATAAAAGCCCATTTCTCCTTTTCCTGTATTCCCATCTTTTAGTCCTACTCAACAAAACGCAACTCTGTTAAACTAAAGCAAAACAAGAAATTTACATGTAAGAGAGGCAGAGGCTGCTAACTATCCCTCGATTTCTGTTACTCCTTTCTTACCTGATAAAATAATTTTTATTTATAAAAATACAGCTGCTCAGAGACTACATTTCTGCCCCTGACCCCACGCCCCACTGGCCTCCCTGGCAGATTGACATGACTTGGTGACTATGTTCTGGAGGGTGCGATGTGACTGGACGTGATAGGTACAACTTCTAGGTCAAGTCCTAAAACAGAAGGCATATACTTACCTCTTCCTTCTTTTCTCTTGTCCTGGCTGAAACAGAGATGTGCTGGCAGGAGGTAGAGCAGCCATACTAGCCCATGAGGTAGGAGACCAGTATTGAGGACAAACTAGACAGAAGGAGTCCTGCCTCCCTAATGACTTAGCAAAGGAGAAACACCACACTAGCTTAAAAGCTCAGACTGCTAAGTGCAAGAGAATTAAACTTCTATTTGTTTACCCATTGTCAATCTTTGGGTTTTGTTACAGCAGCCAAACCTACATTCTACCTAATACTCAATGCTATAGACTAATGTTCGTGTTCTTCTAAAAGTCATATGTTAGGGGAGGCTGGGTGGCTCAGTTGGTTGAACGTCCGACTTTGGTTCAAGTTATGATCTCACGGTTCAGGGGTTTGAGCACCACATTGGGCTCTGTGCTGATAGCTTGGCATTGGGGAAAGGGAGGCAAACCATGAGAGACTCTTGAATGTTGATAACTTGGAGACTGGAGCTTACTTTAGATTCTGTGTCTCTTTCTCTCTCTGCCCCTTCCCCACTCTCTCTCCCTCCCTTTCTCAAAAATAAATAACAATAAATAGGGGCACCTTGGTGGCTAGTCAGTTAAGCGTCTGACTATGGCTCGGGTCATGATCTCATAGTCGGTGAGTTTGAGCCCTGTGTTGGGCTCTGTGCTGACAGCTCAGAGCCTGGAGCCTGCTTCAGATTCTGTGTCTCCCTCTATCTGCCCCTCCCATGCTTGCGCTCTGTCTCTCTCTCAAAAATAAATAAACATTAAAGAAACTAAAAATAAATAACCATATATAAATAAATAAATAAAATTCCTATGTGAAACCCTAACTCCAGTATGATGGCATTTGGAGGTGGGGACTTGGAGAGGCGATTAGGTCATGAGGGCAGAGCCCCCATGAATGGGATTAGTGCCCTCATAGAGACCCCAGAGAGCCCCCTTGCCCCTTCTACCAAGTGAAGATACAGTGAAAGATGGCAAGTGGGCTCTTGCCAGAAATGGAATCTGCCAGCACCTTGATCTTGGACTTCCCAACCTCTAGAACCATAAGAAATAAATTTCAGTTGACATCCAGTCTATGGCATTGGTGGTCTAGCCGCTGAGCAGACTAAGACACTCAGTGAACCATTAAGGAGCTCACTGCACCCACAAAAGAGCCAGACAAATATTTCTGTTGTTTTGGCTTTGACTATTGGGAGCTTGTTCAGTTGGCTCTTGTGTTACTTTGATACATAGTCACCATTTTGCTTTTCTTTCTTTCTTTCTTTCTTTCTTTCTTTCTTTCTTTCTTTCTTTCTTTCTTTCTTTCTTTTTACATTTATTTATTTTTGAGAGACAGAGTGAGACAAAGCATGAATGGTGGAGGGGCAGAGAGAGGGAGACACAGAATCCGAAGCAGTCTTCAGGCTCCGAGCGAGAGTTCAGCACAGAGCCTGATGCGGGCTCGAACTCACGAACCATGAGATCATGACCTGAGCCGAAGTCGGACACTCAACCCACTGAGCCACCCAGGTGGCCCATCATTTTGTTTTTTGACTGTTTCCTTACATTTGGCCCAAGGTGTTCCAGGCTCACGTTGTAATTTTCATGCCTCAGCCTTGGAATCGGCCATTTCAGCAATGAGTTTGAGTTGTGCTGGTGGGGAATGCTAGTTAGCAATCTGGGTGTGCTAATTGCTACTGAGCTGCCACTGTCCCTTGGCTGTCCAACAAACGCAACTGGGAAGTGTGTATTTGTGTGTTCGTATGTCTGTGTGTAGACAATACATACTTCTAATGTCAACTTCTGTATCTCTGTGTACATTTAAAAACTGTGAGTTTACACTAATATCTCCAATTCCAGCTCAATATACAGGTTTACTCTAGTCTTCTCCTCTTCCATTGGAAGTTCTTCTCTCCTCTGACATTAGAGGCGGGGGGTCCCATCATCTTTACCTGATTTCTGTGTTTGCTCAGTCCCCATGTGTGAACCAATCCCTTGGACACTCAGGTCCTTCCTCTGGCCTGGGTCTGTCATGTCCTCAGCCTGACTAAGGAAAAGAGGAAGGGACCAGACGCATATTCTAATATCAATCCCTTTCCTTTCCCCCCTGCTCATCAAACAGCCTCCTTGTTACAATTTGGCCTCCCATTTCGCTTGCCTGTAGGTACAGAACAAACTGACCTTCTGAAGAAGTCATTTCCTCCTCATCCCTGCACTACAGGAAGCTGGGATTCGGTTTACCTTTTGTTTGAAGAAAAAAAGGTGCTAATTAAAAGGACATCTTTGCAGGCGGACGCGAGAGGCACAAAACCTGGGTGCTTCTCCAGCACTAGCCCCGGGTTGGGGTTCCTTTCCCTACTAGGGAGCCCCACGCTCAGGTAGGTGTTCTTTGAAAGCATCCAGCTAACCCTGTTCTCATCCTCTGAGCACGTCCTCAAGTACAAGTACAAGAACAGAAGAAGTATCTAAGCCAGGTGTTGTGCCGGAGGCTTTGCATATATTATCTCTTTTATTTTAATTTAATTGTTTTAAGATTTATTTTATTTTATTTTAACGTTTACTTATTATTTTTGAGAGACTGAGAGAGACAGCATGAGCAGGGGAGGGGCAGAGAGAGAGGGGGACACAGAATCCGAAGCAGGCTCCAGGCTCTGAGCTGTCAGCACAGAGCCCAATGCGGGGCTTGAACTCATAAGCCATGAAATCATGACCTGAGCCGAAGTTGGATGCTTAACTGACTGAGCCACCCAGGCATCCCTTGATTTATTTTATTTTTGAGAGAGAGAGAGAGAGAGAGAGAGACACTCAAACAAGTTGCATGGCCAGCATGGACCCGGACGTGGGCCTCAATCCAATGATCCTGGGATCATGACCTGAACTGAAATCCAGAGCTGGACACTCAAACGACTGAGCCACCGAGGCGCCCCTGCATATATTATCTCTTTTAATCCTCACAACGATATTAGAGGGTGGCATTGTTATGGCCTCCATCTCACAGATGAGAATACTGAGTCTTAGAGAAGTGACTGAACCTACCGAAAGCCACATAGCAAACATCAAGGCCAGAACTTGAACCCTGGCCTGGCAGCTCTACTGTCCTGCTTTGGCCCTTGACCCCTCACGTCACCTCCACCTGTTGACCTGAGGCTGCCTATGCTCTGGCTAGTTCTGGTTTTGTCCAGGAAAAAAAAAAAAGTCCTGAGCTCAGTGAAGATGTCAGTGCCAAGTTTTTTAAAAAGTGCTATTATGTGATATTTAACATATGGGGAAAAAATATCATACGTATGTAAGTTATAAATCATCATAATAAAACAACCCTCATGTCCCCATCCCTACCTCCTAACTTAAATATACACTAACAAGTTTAAAACAAATAAGCTTAGTCGTTTCTAGTTTTAGAGATCTGCTGTGTTTCCAAAATGCAAAACCTTTTCCAGTTTAATCTCCTAACTGGAAACCCGACTATCCCTCGTGGGTTAACCAGCTACCTCCCTCTGTCATTCTTTCTCTGAGGGGAAAGTCCTGGACGACTGCGTGTTTTTTTGACATCGCACTTTTGCCAGCAAATCCTGTGGTTTTTTTTTTTTTTTAATATTTTTATTTCTAGGAGAGAGAGAGAGAGAGAGAGACAGCGTGAGCAGGGGAGGGTCAGAGAGAGAGGGAGACACAGACTCTGAAATAGGCTCCAGGCTCTGAGCTGGCAGTCAGCACAGAGCCCAACGCAGGGCTCGAACCCACAAACCGCGAGATCATGACCTAAGCAAGAGTCGGACGCTTAACCGACTAAGCCACCCAGGCACCCCAATCCTGTGGTTTTTACTGTCAAAATGCATCACAAACCTGACCACCTTTCGCCTCCTCCCCTGATCCAAACTACTATCATGACTGGACCACGGCGGTAGTTTCCTACCTTCTCTCCATTGGGCCATCACAGTGAGCTTTAAAAAAACAGGGGGTCGGGGGACACCTGGGTGGCTCAGTTGGTTAGGCGTCCGACTCTTTATTTAGACTCCGATCATGATTTCATGGTTCGTGGGATCGAGCCCTGTGTCAGGCTCTGCACTGACGGCAAGGAGCCTGTCTGGGATTCGCTGCCCCCTGCCTTAAAAGAAATAAATAAACATTTTTTTTTTTCAAGGAAGGGGATGGGAATCAGATTCTATCTCTCCCCTGTGTGGTCCTGGCCCCGGGACCTCCCTGTCCGGCCACTTCAATCTTGAATCCTCGGCGCTGACCAAAGGGCAAGGCCGGAGTTCCTGGTCTCTGCCATGGCTCCCAGGGCCTCCCAGGGCCCCTTTCTATGGATGTCCTTCTCTCCTTCGACTCAGGTGTCTTCACACACACTGTTCCTTCTGCCTGGACCGCTGCTCCCCAGATAAGCTTGTGGGCCCTTTCTTCCTCTGCAGGGTCTCTGCTTATTTGCACGTTTGCCCAGATGCTCCTTTTATAAATGTCACAGCATGAAATATATTCACAGATAATGAAATCTACCTAAGCACATACTTTAAAAAATCAATAGTATATACTGGAATTTATTTATTTATTTTTTTAATGTTTTATTTATTTCTGAGAGAGAGAGAGACAGCATGAACAGGGGAGAGTCAGAGAGAGAGGGAGACACAGAATCCGAAACAGGTTCCAGGCTCTGAGCCATCAGCACAGAACCCGATGTGGGGCTCAAACCCACGAACCGTGAGATCATGACCTGAGCTGAAGTCGGATGCTTAACCGACTGAGCCACCCAGGCGCCCCCAATAGTATATACTGGAATTTCAAAGAGAGATAAAAGAAACTTAATATTTAATAATTTAATATGTGTTTTAATATTTGAAAGTTCTGGTAGCAGCCTGTTTTTATACCTAGTGGTATTATAAATGTGAAAGTGACCAAGATGTGATATATATATTTTAAAATGTTTATTTGCTTTTGAGAGAGAGAGATAGAGAGAGTGAGCATGAGCAGGGGAAGGGGCGGAGAAGAGAGAGGGGGGTACAGAGGATCTGAAGCAGGCTCTATGCTGACAGCAGAGAGCCTAATGCAGGGCTTGAACTCATGAACCATGGAATCATGACCTTTATTTTTATTTCAACTCTGATCGAAGTCGGAGCCGAAAGGCTGAACCGACTGAGACACCCAGGTGCTCCAAGACGTGATGTGTTGATTCAAATTCCACACGGGTGGGATTTCCTAAAACAGTGACCAACTGTTGGTGGAGTTCCAAACAAAGCAAGTATAACTCTCCCTCTGTATATGTAGTTCTTGAATGCCTGGAGATGCAGTGAGTGTATAGTCTGTGTACAGAATACCTTGCGCTTAGTTATAAAACCAAGTTAAGTTCCAGGCTCGTATTATAGGTCTATTATAAGCAGACTTTTCACCCACCTGGATGCCTGTTGGAACATTCTAGAATTGCATGAAGGGAGTTGGTCCTCAACCCCTCATCCTTTCCTCTGTCTTCTGTTCCTAGAATGTGTGGTGTCCCTGACAAAGGCCAGCTAAACGCCTAGTGTGTTCCCCCAATGTGACAACCCCGGACATTCCAGAATGCCCGCTAGGTGTCACTACAGTCCAGAAAGAACCATAGCTGGGACTTCGTTTTATTTTTCTTAGCAGCCACTGTTCCCTGACCTTGTAGACTACGTTTTTAAGTATGTGTAGTGCCTGTTTCCAATACTAGAATGTGAGCTGCAGGAAGGCAGGGCTTTGTTTCTATGGCTGATGCATAGCCGAGGCCCAGAACAGCGCCTTGCTCATGTGGGCACTAGTGAGGTAGTGGGTAAAGGAGTGGTGTCCAGGACCACCTTAATTTCAATCTCTAGAACTCTGCCTTATAGTATGTTCACAATCGTCTCAAAGAAGATACAAGATTTGGAAGTGAAAGTAGACTCATGTCTAACTCCTAACTTTGTACAACACTGAGATTTTTTTTTAAGTACCATGCCCAGCATGGAGCCCAGTGTGGGGCTTGAACTCACGACCCTGAGATCAAGACCTGAGCTAAGATCAAGGGTTGGATGCTTAACCAACAGAGCCACTCCACCACCCCCAACACTGAGATTTGTAACAACAAATGGGGGTGACCACCCCCATCTCTTTCTTCACTCAAATCATATTTTAAGCAGGTCTTAGAATAATAACAACAGTTCGTGATAGTCCCTAAATGCTAATCACATGACCGGCACTGGTCAAGCACTGAGGGAGGATCATCTCCCTGATCTTCTGGGAAATCGCCTGAGTGAGGTGCTCGAGTTACCTCCATTTTACTGGTGGGGAAACTGAGACTCAGTAGAGAGGCTGGGAAACCTTCTCAGGGTCACCCACCCAACCCCAAACCTGGGTTTTGAACACCAGGCACTCAAGTGTCCACACGCGGATCCACCTGGCTGTACACCCCTCTTGAAACGCTCTGGGCGGGAGGGAGTGAAAAAGAAGTCTGGCTTAGAAACCAGAGTCCTGGGTTCAAAGAGTTGTTTTACCACCAACTTGCCGTGTGACATTGGGCAGGCCGCTGAGCCTCAGCCTCCTAATCCAGGAAGTGAAAGGGGTAGGGCCGGTTGTAAAAGCTCCTAACCAGAGGCCGCAGACATATAGGCACACTGCTCTTTACTTCAAGAGAATTCAATTCTGCCTTAAGGCAGCCAGAGGGGCCCTGGGGTGGGGAGAGGGGGAGGCTGGGAGAATCTCAGAGGGCAGCACCAGCTGGAGGAAATGGGGCCATTCTGGCCTGGGGACGGAAGGCCAGAGGGGAGGCTGGGTAAGGGTGGGGTGACTCTCTTCTTCTCTCAGGGCAGCCCAGAGGGCAGAGTCACTGTGCTGGGTTTCCACAAATCTTAGCGGTACACGGCGCTCCTGACTGATGGTCATGGTCGGGGTCCGGGAGAGAGGTCAAGGGTCACACTGCAGATGTCAGGGAGGAGGCCCCGCAGAGTATCCTCAGTCTTAGGTTAGAAGATCAAATCTCCTGAATCCACCTGAGGGAGTTGCAGGTTGGGCCCTGGAATGACAGAAGGGCTTTCTGGAAGTCAGGGCGTGGATGCCAGATGGGCTGCCTTGGTGGAGAAGAAGATCGCTCTGGGTGAGGAGAGGTGTTCAGAGAGCTTCCAGCAGGTCTTTGAGGTACTTCCACACCACCGTGTTGGGGAGATGGCCCCTGTCATCTCATTCAGATTGGCCTCCCTGTGTGGGCCCCCCATGGTCTTAAAGCTGAGTGCTCTTTTTCTCTTCCCACCAGGCCTTGAAAATCTGCTTTCCTCTGAGATAACATGAAAAGAGCCGCTTCCGACCTTTTCCACCAGCTCTTTTGGGCCCAGGCCTAGCTGGATATTTCTGCCTCTCCCAAAAGAAAACAAATCTTTACCCACTAATGTAAGCGGGCAAAATCTTTACCCAACAAAACAAACAAACTAGCTCTTCTAGGCCTGGCCCAGCTTCCCGAATATGACATCAGGGATTGTATCCTTGGATTCCAATCAACACAGACAGTCCCACTCCCAGAAGAAGAGAGGGGACTAACCCCAGGTGGCAGATAAAGGTCACAGTCACACTGAGGTGGCTTCAGAGATTGATGGGGCTTTTCAGGGGTAGGGTTGCCAGATAAAATACCGGAGGCCCCCTTAAATTGGAACGTCCTATGAAAACCGAATTTTAAAACAGTGTAAGTATACCCTGCAACCCATTTGGGACATGCTTATACTAAAAAATTACTCACTGAGTATGGGAGATTCACGTTTAACTGGGTTTCTTGTGATTTTATTTGTTCAGTCTCTCAACTTTGGGGGCTGCATGTAAATAAATATGGTAAGTAATCAGGGGCTAAAACCAGTGTCCTTAAAGCAAGTGAGTGAGCACCTGTCAAAGAAGGACATCTCTGGTGACCTGAGTAATTTGGGGCCTCAGCACATTGTTCATTTGTATATGAAAACTCAGCTCTATTTGCACTAGAAATAACAGACACTGATATGGCCGCTCTGAGCAGGAATCACCACCTTAAAGGCTTCCCAGGAAGCTCAAGTCAGTGCTAGCCTTTGGGAAATTCCTTTGACTTTTTGCTATTGGAGGAATTTGACCCCGTTATTTCCCTCTGAGGAGCCATTTCCGAAGACAATATCATAAGTAAGCTGTAGGGAGGAAGACAGCCAGCGCGATCTATAATCATTGCTAATATGTCCATGGCAGCACTGTGCTTAAGCGCATTGCTTACTCCTCACAATAAGACTGAAAACCAGAGAGTGACTCTGGTGTTCAATATCGGGGGACTAGTTAGGTGAGGTGGAAGCCTAATCACTAGGCAGAATAGTAGGTCATTAAAACTAATGATTATTGAGGCTGTTCCAATGTAGAGGATGTTTAATGAGTGGGGAGAACACAGGAAAAACAATTAAAATGAAACTTGTTACCAATTTATTGAGAAGACGCTAGAAGGGAAGTACATTGCTAACTGTGATCGTTAGATGGTTTTTGCTTCCATGGGCTCTTTTTTCCGAAAATCCTTTAATGAATGTATATTAATTTTATTATCAACAAACAAAACGAAACGGAAGAGTCTCCTCGTAGGTAGAAGGTAACGGTGCAGAATCCAGAAGCGACCCACGGTTATGCCCCAGAGGTCTACGCTGTAATTCTCCCACCTTCCTTCCCATCCTTCACTAAATTCAAAATTACCTTTAATAAGCGCCTCTTAAGTACCAGGCACAGGTCTGCAACAGAGCAGTTGAAAAATGGAGTTGAGAAACACACAAGCCTACCCTGGAGGGTGTTAATTACAGCAAAATGCTTTTATGTAGCACCTGCTACTTAGCCTTGCTAGACTCACCTCCTCCAGGATGCCTTCCAGGATAACTTATCCTTGTGTTTCCCTAAAGCTCCCCACATACTCACCTAATTTTCCCACTAGATCATGAGCATCTTGAGGCCAAGGCTATGCCTCTTTCCACTGACTCCCCAGAGAGTCAGCTAAGTGAATGCTTCATATATCCTACAAACGCACAGGGTTCGTGGAGGGTACTCTGCCCTCTTTAGTTTGTCATTTTACTTTTTCTTAGCCAGCTGCTTATTCTCCTCAGGCCTGGCCTAAAGTAGCCTTCAGAGGACCATTGCCCTGTCTCTCTAAGTGTTTTTGTGGCGTCACACCTCAGTGTGTTCACATTCGTACACAGGCTTGAAGTGATGTGCACCAGAAATCTCGGACAAGCAACCAGCTGACTTATTGTTAAATGACTCTATAAAAGCAACTTTATACATGTTCCCATTTAGCGTAGTGTGGGGGGCAGGGAACAGTAGTCGTTAAGTGTATAAAAAAGAAAAGTGAAGGATTTACAAACCGCGTGACCACTCAGAGCAGGGGTCAGCAAACCTTTTCTGGAAAGGTCCAGAAGTAAACATCTGAAGCTCTGCAGGCCGTCTGGTCCCTGGGGCGACTATTCAGCTCTGCAATTACAGCAGGAGCCTCGACTGCGGACAGGACAGAGAATGGGCGGCTGTGTGCCAATAAAATTTGATTTGTGGATATGGAAATCCGAATTTTGTGCAATTTTCACATGTCATAAATTCTTCTTTGGATTTTTTCCCTCAACCATTTAAAAATGGAAGAACCATTCTTAGCTGATGGGCTGTATAAAAACCAGATGCCGCAGGGTTTGGCCAGGCTTTAGTTTGCTGGTCCCAGTTTATAGCGTGGACTCAGGGGTCAGCTCCAGCCTCAGCAGCCGCTTACTCTTACTTCTTTAGTCTCTTATTAGTCTCTTAGTCCCTCAGTGTTCTTGGGTGTCAAACGGGAGGAATTAGCAAAAGGTCGTCACGAGGACTGAATGCCACATGTACATGGTCAGAGCCTTATAAATGTGTGCAAGGGTGTCTGAGAGCTATTTTTTCTTTTTCTTTTTTTTTCTTTCAGCACTTTACTTATTTAAAGGGTTTTTATTAAGTTTTTAAAAAATGTTTATTTATTTATGAGAGAGAGAGAGAGAGAAAGAGAGAGAAAACATGAGCCAGGGAGGGGCAGAGAGAGGGAGACAAAGAATCCCAAGCAGGCTCCACGCACTCAGCACAGAAACTAACGTGCGGCTGGCACCCATGAACCGGGAGATCACAACCTGAGCCAAACACAAGAGTTAGGTGCATAATTCCAGTAGAGTTTACATATAGTGTTTAATAGTGTTTACTGTATTAGTTTCAGGTATACAATACGGTGATTTAACAATTCTATATTTATTCAGTGTACTTCATGGTAAGTGTACTTAGTATTTCTTTTTTTGGAGAGAAGGAAAGAATCTGAAGCAGGCTCCATGCTCTGTGTATGGTACCTGATTACAGATGAGGATGATGATGATGATGATGATGGTAATTTTATGACTCATTACCCCCCTGTACTGGTATAGTGCAATAGTTCTCAATCCTATGTGTTTGCAAATATCTTGGGGAAGACTGTTTCATTTCTTGAATTTCTTTTTTTTTTAATGTTTTATTTATTTCTAGGAGAGAGAGAGAGATAGCGTGAGCAGGGGAGGGTCAGAGAGAGAGGGAGTCACAGACTGAAACAGGCTCCAGGCTCTGAGCTGGCAGTCAGCACAGAGCCCGACGCAGGGCTCGAACCCACAAACTGTGAGATCATGACCTAAGCGAAAGTCGGACACTTAACCGACTAAGCCATCCAGGTGCCCCCATTTCTTGAATTTCTTAATGCCAGTCTTAGGAGCAGATGTTTTTAAGAATTGTAGCCTCCATTGCACATCGTCATCACTGGTACGTGCAAGATGCTGGTCTTACTTATTTTTCGACTTTGATTCTCCCTCCACTCAAGAATTCTGATCCATTGGTCTGGGTGGGGCACAGACAGAGATACTTGTTTTTAAAAACTCCTCAGGGGCCTGTAGGTGGCTCAGGCAGTTAAGCAGCAGGCATCAGATCAGGTCATGATCTCACAGTTCCTGAGTTCGAGCCCCTCCTGGGGCTCTCTGCTGTCAGCATGGAGCCTGCTTCAGACCCTCTGTCCCCCTCTCTCTCTGCCCCTCCTCTGTTTGTTCTTCCTCTCTCTCTGTCTCAAAATAAACTTTTAAAAAAGTCATTAGATTAAAAAATAATGAAATAAAAGCTCTTCAGTGATTGTCACGTGCAGCCAGTGGATTAGTATTTTATTGTTGTTGTTAGTATGTTGCTGGTTAAAGTCACCCATGGACCAGCAGCAGCACCAGCTGGCTAGAAATGCAGGGTCCCGCCCCCCCCCGGGCCCACGGAATCAAAACCTTACCAAGATTCCAAGTGATATTTGTGCTTTCTGTTTTTTTTTTTTCAATGTTCCATTTATTTCCAGAGGAGAGAGAGAGACAGCGTGAGCAGGGGAGGGTCAGAGAGAGAGGGAGTCACAGACTGAAACAGGCTCCAGGCTCTGAGCTGGCAGTCAGCACAGAGCCCGACGCGGGGCTCGAACCCACGAACCGCGAGATCATGACCCGAGTGAAAGTCGGATGCCTAACCAACTAAGCCACCCGGGCGCCCCAATATACTTGTGCTTTCTGAAGCTGAAGAAGCACACAGCTCTTGTACCGTGTGTGGGTTATGCTTCCCTTCCAGCAGTCGACATGTGCTCAGCAGTGGCGTTTGAGAAACTCTGCTGTGGATGGAATCGTATTTTAGACCCAAGTGGGGCAGGTGCGGCTGGTAAAGCACTGGCCATTGAGGTCCATGTGCTGTGAACTTGTTTTGTTTTGTTTTTCCTTTTTTAATTTAGGTTTCTGGTAAAGCAAGGCCCCTCTGCACTTCTCTGTCTGGCAGAGCCCAGAGAGCTGGAGTGTGCCAGGAAAAGCAATTTAGGACTCAAGAGGCCACCAGGGGCCTCTTTCCCCATGACCCCAGAGAGTGGACGTCACTGGGGCTCAAGGGGCTGACGGGGGTGGGCTGTGGATGGCATTTCTTAATATAGTTAGTCAATTGCTATGTTTTCTAAGTGCCACAGAGGACCAAAAGAATGTCATGAAATGTTTGGCATGGAGGGAACTGATGGTTTTGAGAGGGACATTTCCCAGGACTTGGAAGGAGAGCGGATATCATAGAAGGGGGCTTTTGTGGAGACAAATCCCCACGCATGGGCCTGATCACCGCGTTTTTGAGCACTTTGGCTCAGGGCTTGAATAGAATGGTGTGAGCAGAGAACTAGCGTTGCCCAAGGAAGCTCTCTGCCCCTGATCCTGGGAGCCTGGCTTTGCTAAGTTTGCAGGCAGAGCTGGAGGCCGGCTTCCTCCCTGGGACTTGGTGTATTGGCCTGGATCAAGGGCGTGTTGTCGCAGCTAGCAGCATTTCGAAATTGGATTGCACCGTCTCGTTTCTGTATTTCCTTCCTTCTTTCCTCTGGAGGTCTTTTTTTTTTTAAATTTTTAAAAAAATCTTTATTTATTTTCAAGAGTGAGACAGAAGGAGACAGAGTGTGAGCAGGGGAGAGGCAGGCACAAAGTCCAAAACAGGCTCCACGCTCCGAACTGTCAGCACAGAGCCTGACGCAGGGCTCGAACCCATGAACTGTGAGATCGTGACCTGAGCCAAAGTTGGACGCTTAGCCGTTTAGCCGACTGAGCCACCCAGGCGCCCCTTCTCTGGAGGTCTTGAGAAGAAGGTTCCCGCCCTCAACTCCTCTTTGCCACTTCCCACAGGAACAGGAAAAGGGAAAAGCCCAGCTGGGGTCCAGGAGCCACTCTGCCATCAAAGTGATGGCACCTTCAGCTGGGCGTTACACCCTGGAGGTTCACAACCGCTGCAGTGGGAGACACACTCCCTTCTCTGCAGGGTGGGTGGAGACTCCTTACGCGGGCATCTATAGCAGGGTTCTTTGCCGACCAGGCTCAGGGGCTCAGTAGCTGCGTATCATCTGCATGAGCATCTCTTGAATTGAATCGGCTCCCTCCCACTGCACCTACAAGGTCACCTTAAGTCTTTCTTAACCCCACTTTTTCTGGGGATGACAGCTGACTTGAGAGTTTGATCAGTTTTGCAACTCTTGAGGAAATCGTGGGTTCAGGCAAAATTACCAACTCGTGACCGAACCTAAGGAGGTATATCGGCAACAGAAAGGACGACAAAATTGTGGCATATTCACTCAGTGAAACAAGATAATGATGGGGGAAAACCCTTGATACGCACAATAACGTGTATGCATCTTGCAGACAATACTGAGTGAAGGGGTTCATACTATAAAATTCCATTTATATGAAATATAGAAGCAGGCCATCATCTGGAAAGGGGCAGAAGAGGAAGCCAGCGTGGAGCTAGGAGGTAGGAACAGCCTCTATCTTGATTTGTGCTGTGGTAATGTGGGTGGATACATGTGTAAAAATCTTAGCGCCAGCAGACCTAATGTATTTTCTTTTTTTTAAGGTTTATTTATTTATTATTATTATTTTTTATGTCTTTATTTTATTGTGAGAGACAGAGACAGAGAGTGAGCTGGTGAGGAGCAGAGGGAGAGGGAGACACAGAATCTGAAGCAGGCTCCAGGCTCTGAGCTGTCAGCACAGAGCCTGAGGCAGGGCTTGAACCCACGGACTGTGAGATCATGACCTGAGCCGAAGTCGGATGCTTAACTGACTGAGCCAGCCAGGCACCCCTATTTATTTTTGAGAGAGAGACAGAGAGACATAGCATGAGTAGGAGAGTGGCAGAGAGAGGGAGAAGTGTGCTCTCCCACAAACTGAGAACATGACTTTAGCCAAAGTCAGAGGCTTAACCAACTGAGCCACCCAGGTGCCCCAGACTTAATGTATTTTCTAGTGTACATAATACCATCTATAATTTTTTTCAGCAAAAACCTTTTTTAAAGTTTATTTATTGATTTTGAAAGAGCAAGTGAGTGGAGAGGGGAGGGGCAGAGGGAGAGGGAGAGAGAGAGAATCCCAAGCAGGCACCTCCCTGACAGCAAGGAGCCTGATGTGGGGCTTGAACTCATGAGCCATGAGATTGTGACCTGAGCTGAACCCGAGTCGGATGCTTAACTGACTGAGCCACTCAGCTGCCTCTAAAGCTTTTTCTATTTTTTAAGTTTATTTATTTATTTTGAGAGAGAGAGAGAGCGAGAGCGAGAGAGAGAGAGAGAGAGCATTTGCTCGAGAGAGCCGGAGAGGAGCAGAGAGAGAGAGAAACAGAATCCCAAGCAGGCTTCTTGCTGCCAGTGCAGAGCTCAACACAAGGCCTGATGTCGGGGCTCAACCTGGAGCTTGAGCCCACAACCTGTGAGATCATGACCTGAGCCGAGGTCAAGAGTCAAATGCTTACTGAGTCACTCAGGTGCCCCTCAGTCAAGAGCTCAATTTGATTCTAGTCACGTCTTTAGGTCTAACTTCCAGTTTCCAGGAAGTGTAGGGATAGACTGACCAGCTACCTGACATCACAAGGATGCAGACAAATCCAGAAGGTGGGCCCTTCTGCAGGACAACCCGCCTAGTCTCTTTCCCAAGGCGAGCTGGTCAAGATCAGAAGAGATCAGGACACATCCCAACCAAAGGCAATTTGAGGTCTCAGTCTGGATCCCGGTTTGGCCAAACCAGGCATAAAGGCAGATTTCACAGGCAATTAGGGGTATTTCAATATGGATCAAGTTTTCGATGACAGTAAAGACTTATTTTTCCTGTTTTAAAGCATGATATTGGTAATTTGGTTCAATTAGAAAATGCTACTTTATTTATTGTTTTTAAGTTTGTTTATTTATTTATTTTGAGAAAGAGAGAGCACAGAAGGGGTGGAGAGAGAGGAAGGAAGAGAGAATCCCAAGCATGCTCAGCACCATCAGCGCAGAGCCCAGTTCAGGGCTCAAACTCACGAACTGTGATATCCTGACCTGAGCTGAAGTCCATGGCCTAACCGACTGAGTCACCTAGGGTCCCCAGAAAATGTTATTTTATAAAACATTAAAAAAATAAAAATTAAAAAAAGGGGTGTCTGGGTGGCTCAGTCAGTTTAGCGTCCGACTTTGGCTCAGGTCATGATCTCACAGTTCATGGGTTCAAGCCCTGCATGGGGCTCTGTGCTAACAGCACAGAGCCTGGAGCCGGTTCCAGATTCTGTGTCTCCCTCTCTCTCTGACCCTCCCCTGCTCATGCTGTCTTTCTCTTGCTCAGAAATAAATAAAACATTAAAAAAATAGAAAATGTTATTTTAAAAAGATGCATACTGGAAAACAATTCTGATTCATTCCAGCTTGAAGTTCAAGCCAACCCACAGGAGTGCCTTTCCTTTTTTTTTTTCTTTTTATTTATTTTTGAGAGAGAGAGAGAGCAGGGGAGGGGCAGAGAGGGGGACAGAGGATTCAAGTGGGCCCCACGCTGACAGCAGTGAGCCCGATGCCGGCCCCGAACTCACGAGCCATGAGATCATAACCTGAGCGGAAGTCAGACACTCAACCCACTGAGCTTCTCACACGCCCCCAGAGTGCCTTTCAACAGAAAATGTACATTTATTGGAAATCTGCTGTGTGCCAGCACTTCTATACTTTGTCACTTCATTCATTATAATCATGTTTTTCCCTTTTGCAACTATTTTTAATTGAAAAAGGAATACATGTTTGATGAAAAATACTTTAACTGTCAAACAAATATGCAATGAAATATGAACCCCCTCTCACAGCGGGAGTCTTTTCCCTCCCCTCTACTACCTTTCCCCAAAGGCCACCACTATTAATGGTTTCTTGTGAATCTTTTCAGAAACAAGACATTTTCCATCCACACAGACATATATATGGATATGTGGCCCTCGACTTTTTTGCTTGGTGGAAGTCCCTACCATCTGTATTGAATTACATTTTTTTTTTTTTTTTTGACTTAACATTTTTGAGAGACTCTTTGATACTCAGTCTCAGGAAGGACACCAATGATCTCCCACTGTCAGGTCCAAGGCCGCCCGTCTGTCTTTCCATCGTGCCACCAGCTGATTGCTCCTTCCTCCTGGAGTACTTGCTGCACGTGGCTTCCAGGGTTAGGACACTGCTCCGTTTCCTCCTGTCTCTTCAGCTCTCTTTCCGGTTCTTCTGCCCCTCCCTGACCTCTGTACATTGTCATGCCCGTGAGGCCCATCCTTGAACTTCTCTCCACCTACGCTCACACCCTTGGTGATCTCACCCAGGTTCACGGCTTTCAGTACCATCTCTGTGCTGACAGCTCCTGATTTTATATCTCTTGCTTGAGTCATGCCCCTGAACTCCAGATTCCTTATCGAAATGGCTTACTTGATGTCCCTCAGATGTCAGACATATCTCAAACCTAAACCGTTCAAAACAGCACTCATGATGTAATCCCCAAACCCTCACCTACTTCTGTCTTCCCCTGTTTCAGCTATTGGCAGCTCTACTTTTCCAGCTGCCCAGGCCCCAAACCTCAGACCTCCGTCATCTCTCTTGCGCTCAACCCCACTTCCCATCTACCAGCAAATCCCAGTGACCCCTCCTTCCAGTTATATCTGGAATGTGATCATGTCTCACCGCCTACATTGCTATGGCCTGGGCCTGAGCCACCATCATTCCTTGCCTAGATTATTGCAAATGAATCCTAACCAGCTCTTGCCTCCGTCCTTAATGCCTACCCCCCCTCACTCCCCCGCCCACAGCAGGAGTCGCCCCCCTCCCCCACAGCAGGAGTCCCAGTAAAACCCGAGGAGGTCCTGCGCTCCTTCAAGGAATCCCATCTTACTCGGAGTAAAAGGCCCTCATGGTGGTCCCTGAGCACTACGTGACCTGGCCATTCTCTCTCTGGCTCTTCCTCTTCCCCCGTCTTTTGTTCGTTTTGCTCCAGCCAGACTGGCCTCCTTGTCAACACCCAGGCCTGAGCCTATTTTAGGGCATCTGCTGTTCCTCCACCAGAGAGCTCTTACCCAAGGTATCTTTACGACTTGCTGGCTTGCCTTTGTCGCATTTTTGCTCAAATGTCACCTTCCAGTGGGATTTACTCTGAGCACTCAATTAAGATCACAATCTACTATTTCCTGTCTCCCTTGGTGTGGCTTCTTGTTTGTGGCCTATATTACTTGGGTAACATACTACAGAATTTATTTACTTATCCTGTATATTCTTTGTTCACCCCAGGAGAATATAATTTCCATGAGGGTTGAGATTTGGTTTTTGTCACTGTGGTATCCCTGGTGCCTTTAATATAGAATATATTGTGCCCAGAATATATCTCGATGCGTCTGGCACATAGTAGGTGCTTAGTAAATATTTAGTGAATGAAGGGGTGCCTGGGTGGCTCAGTCGGTTGAGCATCCGTCTTTGGCTCAGGTCATGATCTCGCGGTTTGTGAGTTAAGCCCCACGTTGGGCTCTGTGCTGACAGCTCAATGCCTGGAGCCTGCTTTGGATTCTGTGTCTCCCTCTCTCTCTGCCCTTCCCCTGCTCTCACTCTATTTTTCTCGCTCTCCCTCTCTCCTTCAAAAATAAACATTAAAAAAATATTTCGTGAATGAAGGAAGGAACCAATATTATCCTATTTGACTATTTTAATGGCTCTAGGGGCCCACGCTATGGCTGATGTAGTAACAGCAGCTCAGCAGTGGCTAACATTCACATGACATGTCTGATACATGAATTTAGCTCCTTTACAGACGTATAGTCCTTTACATATTTACACCCATTCAAACTTCTCCACGATCTTATGAACTAGGTTTGATAGTTACTCCCACTTATTTTTATTTTATTTTCAAAGTATCTAATTTTGGTTGCTCCCATTTAATAGATTACAAAACGGAGGCTCAGACAGATTTATTAATTTGCCCACAGTCACACAGATAATAAGTGGTCATGCCGGGCTGGCTGCATCTTGAACCAGCACATTTAATTCCTTGTGCCAAACCATTGCAGAATGGGTATACCACGGCTAACATTTTTTTGTTTGTTTGTTTATTTACTTTTGAGAGACAGAGAGACAGAGAGCGCGAGTGGGGATGCATGAACGTGTGCTAGCAGGGGAGGGGTGAAGAAAGGGACACCAAGGATCCTAAGTGAGGCTGGCGAGCGCGAGTGGGGATGCATGAACGTGTGCTAGCAGGGGAGGGGTGAAGAAAGGGACACCAAGGATCCTAAGTGAGGCTGGCTCTGCACTGACAGTAGAGAGCCCAATGTGGGCTTGAACTCAGTAACCGTGAGATCATGACCTTGAGCTGAAGCCTGACGCTCAACAGACTAAGCCACCCAGGCGCCCTACCATGACTTTCTTAACCAGTCTCCTTTTAATAGATACCATCGTAAGGGTCTCAGAGAGGTTGAGTAGATTGCTGAGTGTCCGTGAGCTGTATCCTAGGTCGGAATTCTCAATCACTTCATTGTCTTACTTCCCAAAGCCCGAGTCTCCCCCAGGAGAAGGACTGGGGTTATGAGGGCTTCCCAGGTGGCCAACTTCTGCCCTTTGGCAGAGCCCTTCCTCCCCAAGGCCCTCCCTCTACCGGCCTCCACTTCCAGCCCTGGAATAATCCGCTCCCAGGATGGCCCCAGGCCATGGACACACAGTAGCCCGTTTAATCCCTTAATGGTCCATCTGCCTCCCAGAGGGAATGTAGACGTGTCCAGGTTCCTGTTCTGGAGTTTTCCTTGTTTTGCCTCTCTTACCTCAAGTGAGGTCAGGGACCGCCCGGGGGGGACTAACCTGACATTCATTCAGTCACTTTTATGGAGCAGTTTGGCTTCCTGCGAATCCAGACGAACCCAGCCTCTCAGCCTGTATCCTCTACTATTGTGCTATCAGACGGATACGGATACGGATACTGCCGGTGAGAGGAGGAAAACGCAGTTCCTGCCCTCGGGAGGCTCACAGTTAGGGGTGGGACAAACATTAGGAAAGTACTCAGCCCCAGTAAAAGTCTAAGTGTGATTACCATCTGGGTCATTGAACTAGACTGAGATGCCAGGAAGGGACCCCTGGGCTGGGAGCTGGTGGATTAAGCAAAAAGAGGGAAGAACGTGCCAGGACAATGAAGTGAATGGCCAAGGGCCCTGGGGACAGCAGGGGTCACAGGGGCCAGGGTGTTGGGGCCTCCTCACACTCAACGAGTTTTGGCTTTTATTCCAAGTACAGCGGATTTGCATTCTGACTACCGTTCTGGCTGAAGAATGGAGAACAGACTAGCTGCGACTACAGGGGAAGTAGAGGAAGTAGTGAACCGAGAAATACTTGGCCCAGAGTGATGCCGCTCCCCAGGGTCCGCTCGCATCCAAAGACCGATGGATTGGCTGGAGTGGGGCAGGCAAAATGGTTCAGTCCTTTAGTCCAAGCGGGACAGCTCTGGGGGGTGGTTTCACCCCTAGAGCCCCCGTGGGGTGACCCAGATCTTAAAACAGAGATAAAAACCACAGAAGTTCCCATTCTCTGTGGCGAAGAGGCTTGAGGCCAGCACCTGCCCAGGGTTCCAGAGAAATGGAGTTGCGTCCCTGGCCCCGCCAGTGCGTATTGAGGATGCGGCTATATGGTGGGCAGGGTCTGGTTCTCAGAACCTGTCCCTCCCCCCATCACATCTCTCCTACCTCCAGAAGGATGGTGGCCTGGGGTTGCTGGTCCCTGCTTCCCCACTTACTTGCTCGGTGACCTTGGGCAACCCCCCCTTCCCTCTCTGGGCCCATTTCTTCATAAGAAAGCAAGCTGGAGGGGCGCCGGGGTGGCTCAGTCGGTTAAGCGTCTGACTTCGGCTCAGGTCATGATCTTACGGTTTGTGGGTTCCAGCCCCATGTCGGGTTCTGTGACAGCTAGCTCAGAGCCTGGAGCCTGCTTCAGATTCTGTGTCTCCCTCTCTCTCTGACCTTCCCCTGCTCACACTGTCTCTCAGAAATAAATAAAAACATTAAAAAAAAAAAAAGAAAGCAAGTTGGAGGGGCACCTGGGTGGCTCAGTCCGTTAAGCTTCGGATTCTTGATTTCAACTCTTGATCTCATGATTTGGGAGTTTGAGTCCGGAGTTGGGCTCTGCGCGGACAGTGCGGAGCCTATCTGGGAGTCTCTCTCTCCCTCTCTCTCTGCCCCTCCCCTGCTCAGCATGCCCTCTCCCTCTCAAAGTCAATAAATTAACTTAAAAAGAAAGCAAGTTGGAGTAATTAGTGACTCTTGTGCTTGCTTTGGCAGCACGTATGCTAAAATTGGAGTAGTGATTCTTTATTTTTTTTATTTTTTAAACATATTTATTCATTTTTGAGACACAGAGAGAGAGACAGAGAGAGACAGGGCATGAGTGAGGGAGGGGCAGAGAGAGAGGGAGACGCAGAGAGAGAGGGAGACACAAAGCAGGCTCCAGGCTCTGAGCTAGCTGTCAGCAGAGCCTGATGTGGGGCTTGAACCCACTAACTGTGAGATTATGACCTGAGCCGAAATCAGATGCTCAGCCAACTGAGCCACCCGGGGGGGCCACTGGGGTAATTAGTGATGCTTAACTTCTGGGGCAAATCAGAGTCACAGAGTTTGTAGAAAGCTATGACCATTATGTACTTAATTTCTAGCAGCTACAGAGGTTCCTGAAGCCCTGGGGTGGGCTGGGCTCTCAACTGGGCCTCAAGTGAAGAATCCTTGGCTTCTCGGATGAGTCAGTAACAAGCAGTATTTTTGAAGGCCTGCTGAGGACCAGTCCATGACCTTGTTCTAATCCTTGCTGCAATCCTTGAAGCTTTGAGGGCTAGAGTGACTTGCCCAAGCTGGGGGGTGCTGAACTAGGACCCCCAAGTCTGGTCTTTCAGAAGCCAAAGACTGTTCTTCCCATTACATGAGAGACATCTTCTTTCCATCCCCCCACGCCCCAAAACATCATACATTTCAGGCCTAGTAGCCACTGCTCTTCTGCAGTTTGAAGTGCTCTCATGAGGCACCGCCTATCTCTTGAGGTAAGATGGAGGACCTGAAGCTCAGAGAGGCTGAGTGGACTGCAAGGTCACACAGCAAGCACGCAGTGAGATGAGTGGTGGAGTACAAGCTGAGAGGTGGAGGTAGTGGACATGTGTGATCACTCCTGAAGTCCCAGTGCGGACCAGACTCTTCCTGTTGTGCCTTGCAAGGCCAGCCAGAAGAAGGGTGGGGAGGTTGTACTCAGGGGAAGAAAGCAGGCCCCTAGGGCTGGGCCTTAAAGAATGAGCCCAAGTTTGGTTAAGGAGAATCTATCTCCCCTAACAACTTGGTTCTTTCTCCCTGACTCAACTGTAGCTATTCTCCCTTCTAGGGCCTACCAAAATCTTCCTTATTTTCCAAGGCCAGCTTAAACGTCTCCCCTGAAAATTTGAGCCCCACCCCCTCATTCATTTTTCCTGCCTGTCTTCTCCTCCCAAACCGGGCGCTCTTTGAAGGCTGGATGCTCTCCTACTGTCCCGCAGGGCTTGAGCAGGGCAGAGAGGGGTTTAGTCAATCAAGGACGAGAGGCTGCTGCTGACTTGCACTCCAAAGGGAAAGGGTCTCCTGGGAGTGTTCCACCCCCATTTTAGAAGTTTCTAGTTTCCGCCCTGTCCCCACTCCATGGAAAGGGACCAGAGAGGCAGTCAACACCCTAAGTGTGAGAAGGCCCAGGGTGCTCAGGTCACCACACCAGGGGGCCCTGTCCTGGGCCTGGGTCTGCCTCCTCAAGGGAAGAGAGATGATCTCATTGAAAGTCCGTGTCCGTCCCCCGCCCGCTACAGTTCCAGTGAATTACCCAGGGTGGTGGTGGGGCGCTGAANGACTGCGCGCCCCGAGTCCCGTTCCGCGTCCCCGCCGCCGGAGGAGGTGCCCGCACGCTCGCGGCGCGCGCCGGGGCCGCCACACTCGGCCTGTGGGCGATTTCCTCCGGACCCGAGCTCCCCGCCCGAGGAGGAAGATGCAGACCTTTCTGAAAGGGAAGAGAGTTGGCTACTGGCTGAGCGAGAAGAAAATCAAGAAGCTGAATTTCCAGGCCTTCGCCGAGCTGTGCAGGTAAGAGGGACGGGGCCCCGTCGCCCGGGGACCCCCCGGCCCGAGCCCGGTTCAGCCTCAGCCGCGGTTTTGGGGAGGCTGGAGCGTTCGGGAAGGAGCGGCGCTCGGGGACGTTGAGTCCCAGCGGCCAGGTGGTTGTGGCGGCCGCCGGCTGTGCTCGAGGGGGAGCGGCGGCCAGGATGGGCGGTGTGGCACGGACCGGGGCTTCCAGGTGCACCGTGACCCTCGGTGGGGAAGCCCCCAGCTGCCCCGAGCGCGTTGGGGACGCTGCTGAAGGTGGCAGAGGGACCTGGGAAATCGGGGAATCCACGCTGTCTGCCTGTGGCTGGAGGTTACTTTTGGACTGGAGTGTTCTTTCCTCCTTCCTTCCCTTCCCTTCGTGGAGAAGGGCAGCACGGTTGGTAGGTTTGCAGACCACCTACTGAGTGCCCCGCGTGTGCAGCCCTTGATGCTGTCATTGCATGTCACTGGGTTAAGCCTCTGTGCAGCGAGTAGCAATACTTGGCATAGATGTGGTGATTTGCTGTCTCATTAGAGCGTCGCCCCAGCTTTGAGGATTGACCGGGGTGGTCATTCTAGGCCATATGTCTGAGAAGAGGGAGCGATCTGCGGAGAGGTGGGGTACCTTACCTGGGGTCCCACAGCTAGGGAGTGTCTGGTGCAGAGGAGGTGGGGTGAATGCATGTGGTGTCGAATGGCCTTCCTCCTGCCTGACCAGCTGGCCCCCCCCCCCCCAAGCTCCTGCTCAGTGGTGGAGATTCATGGTGTTTTAATAAGATTACATTCCTAGTCTCTTATGACTCGTGGGTCAGGTGTACCTCACCTTGCTCTACAACTGTGGCTTCGCCTCTGGGAAGCCGTTAGTGAAATCCTGTTCTTATCAGAAAGCCCAAGAGAATCCTTTTGTTATTCAGTGTCTCCACTTGGTAGATTTGATTCTTGAAAATGTGTTCCGCTTACATTTTTGTCCCTGTCGGGTCCCCAAACATGTTGCAGAATCGAACAATTGGGCTTCCTTATCTCCTGGTGCTCGGAACAAGCGGTGAGCCGGAGCTGCCCTTCGCCTTGCTGGCCCCTGGCCTGTGGCGCTTCTGTGCCCCTGATGCCTGTCCCAAGGGCTGTTGCTCCTTTGCCCTGGCAAACCCCGCAGATTTTCTTGTTCCTGCAGCCAGAGGGGCGCACCTTGTGTAAACCAGCTCCTGGCTCTGCGTCCTTTGGCCTGGGGATGGAGTTGGCTGCCATTTCTCAGGCTGGTCTCCTAAGGAGAAAGCATGCTTTTCATGGGCGGTAGGCATGCCAAGCAGCCCGGGAATTCACAAGGAAATCAGGAAATCAGGAGGAACTTGCAGCCAGGACTTTGAAAATGGGTCTGAGGACTTTTGGAACATTGAAAAAGGACACTTGAACTTTGCGCTGCGGATACACACACACACGGGGAAAAAGTGCCCCAGCCATGGGAGAAATGTGAACCCCTTTGACGTGTTTTGGATGCCCCTCTCTGCTGTTAGGCTCTGGAGTCATCTGAGACTTGGGAAATCCCAGTTAATACCTTGCACGCTTTCCCCTCCCCAAGATCCGTCTGTATTTGTGTCATCTTGTGTCTGCAGCTAAAGCATGAGGCTTGTCATCTGGCTGGTATGTTTTGCTCGTTAATTAGGAGGCTTTCGCAAAAACAGTTCCAGCCCAGACTCGGGGCTGGGTCCTGCTACGGACGTGCAGATTGCCTTCCCTTCTCACGGACACCCCCTGCCTTCAAACAGGGCTGGAGGGGTGTTCAGGGCAAGCCCTGAGATGTCAACCATTCCGGGGGGGAAGTCCAACTTGGAGGGTTAATTTCTCTGGAAAGGTTGTTGCCCAAGGTCTGGATGCCTACTTCTAGCCAGAATATTGGCTTCACAGAGAAGACAGAAAGCAACTGGGTCATTCTAGAACCTCAGGAAGCCCACTTGTTTTCATTAGGGAAGCTCTAGATATCGTGTCTTTTAAGCTTAAGAAGGAAAAGAAAACACCAAGAAAGAGTTTTTCTTTTTTTTTTTCCTCTTCGTTGTTACTTTCAGGGCAGCACCCCCTGGCGGTCACGTTTCTCTACTTGGTATAGAAAGCTCCCGTTCTTGACAGGGCGGCCAGAGCCCTTGGCAGTTGCTGTGCTCTTGGTAGGGAAAGCTGGTTGCATTTCAGTGACCCAAGAGGTGAATGTGGATGGACGCTGTCACGCTTTCGACATTCACGGTCTGGAGGTGCAACGCTCCCGTTTTGACGGATGATGCGTTGCCTGTGACTTTCTCTGCTGAGAAAGTCCAGAAATGTTTGAAAACGATCTGAAACTCGGCTCCGAATGTTTAGGGCAGTGTCAGCGCTGGAGAGCATGGCCTGAATGGACCAGACGCGCTGTTTGGCTGGATGTCAGACCTTGTAAAAATCTTAGAGCAGGAGGGGATGTTGGGGATCATCTGCTCCAGCCCCTTTGTTTTACAGATGGGGAGGCAGGCACAAGAACGGGTGCATTTCATACTTTTGCTCTTTTTTGTTTAACTTCTAGAATGAACCCAAGTTGGTGACCTGGAGACCCCCACAGAAAGCCCTTTCTCCTGGGGCCCCTCCAGCAGTGAGGCGGACCCCCTCTTCCTTCACAAGCGTCCAGCTGCTGCTTCTTTTCCCGGAGACACTTCCTTGCCTTGTTCTGCCAGGGGGGCATTGCATGTGGATGGCAGCAGGAGGGGGCTGGCACCTGGGTCTGCATCTGGCAGGTGGGCCTAAGGGCCCAGCCTTCACACCCTTGGGGCACCTGGGGAGGACAGCCCTCTGACTGGTCAACAGATGGGCCTTTGGCTCAGCTTGTTTTTAGTGGTACCCTTTGTTCCTGTCACTGTCCTCGGTCTCTTCTCCCTTCAGGGACGGGGACATGGATGAGACTCTGGTTTGTGTTCTCTTTCCCTCCGCCACCCTCCTTGCCCACCTGCTCATACCCGAGCAGTCTCATGGTTCCCTCACGCCCTCTCCTTGTTCCCTTTTCTTTCTTCTTCTTCTTCTTCTTCTTCTTCTTCTTCTTCTTCTTCTTCTTCTTCTTTTTTACTGTTTATTCATTTTGGAGAGAGAGAGAGTGGGGGAGGGGCAGAGAGAGAGGGAGACACAGAATCTGAAGCAGGCCCCAGGCTCTGAGCTGTGGGCACAGACCCTGACATGGGACTTGAACCCGTGAACCGTGAGATCGTGACCTGAGCTGAAGTCGGACGCTTAACCGACTGAGCCACCCAGGCGCCCCTTAAAAAAAGCATTTTTTTTTAAACGTTTTCCTTGTACCCTTTGCAAGATGTCCCGAAGGGACTCCCAAGGGGCAGCCGAGAAATAGAGCTGGTAGTTGGACATGTGGGGGGGGGGGTTGATTTTTGATTTTTGAGCTTCTCCACGGTGTCTCCTTTGGAAATGCCGGCTGGCCCCCACCTCTCCCTTCCCTTTGTTTTCTGTGTCTCTCCTCCGTTTCCTCACCCTCCGACCCTTTTCTGTCCTGTGCCCGAACCTGTGCTGGGGGCGGTAGTGAAGTCACGGGACGTCAGGAAGCGTTTTGGTGTAAGATGTGGGTGGCCCGCTGTCTGTCTGTCTGCTGTTCTGGCAGCTGCCTTTTTGATGCGGTCCTTCCTGGCACCTCATCTCACTTCATGCTCCCAGGGGCCCGGGTCGCGGGGGCCCCTTCACCCGGGGGGACATGGCTTCCATGTTGTCTCTTCTCTGCCCACGGTAGGCCCGGCCTTCCTGGAGCCCCCAAAGCAGAGGGATGTCTGTGAGGTTCTCTTCCTTGAGAACTTTGGAGGCCAGCGCGGCGCCCTGGGCCTGCAGGAAACGTGTTTACGCAGCAATCTCGGGCCACATTCTCATCGCAGACCGTCCCCTGGGCAACCTGTGTCCAGTTCCCTCACAGGGAATGGGGCCTGGAGGCCACTGACACTCAGGTTTACCCAGCACCTTCTCGGTGGCGGGGCCTTGGCCTGAGAGGCGCCAGGTTCGGGGGCAGCGGGGCAGCCCCTGTCCTTGGGGAGCTGGGAGCGTGGTGGTAACGGCAGCCTGGCCTGGGGAAGCGTGCCAGCGAGGCCGTAAGGGTGCGGCAGGCCTTCCCCTCCCCTCCTCGCCCTACATTCCTTCCTTTAAAAGGGGGCATCTCGAAGGTCCCTTTCTGCTGAGATGGCCTAGCATTCTGGGCTGGCATTCTTTCAGGAGATTCTCCGGGGGAAGGAGGAGGACCTTTTCCGGGATTAAGGGACGCTGGTCTGCGGGTAGGGATGGCTCTCTTTGTCTCAGGGCCTGGATTTGCACCATTTTGGGGGCGTGGGGCTGGGAGGAGGTACTGACCAGGTTTCCTGTACACCCGTGCCCCGAGACTGTCCATAACTCAGTCTTGCAAAGAAGTGCTTTCTACGTGCCTCCAAGGGAGAGAACAGGACTCACGGTGGCAGAAGATGCCCATCTGCATGGTGCTGGGCCCCAGCCTGGCTCCACGACAGACCTTCTGTGTGACCCTGGGCCCTCCGTGCCTCAGTTTCCCCACCTGCAAAGTGAGGGTGTTAGCACTACCCAATGCAGGGTGTTGTGTGCATGAAAGGGGGCAGGACTCTGGGCATGTGAGGTGGCTGCAAACTCTGTAAATGGTGCCTGCTGCTTGTTTTCATGGCTGCCCTTGGGGTGCGGGGCAGTGGGCTTCCGCCCACGGATGCCTCTCTGTTCCAGGATCCATGGCACTGGTAGGTCTAGCATTCTCTGCCTGGGCTGTTTGTGAGGGGCCCTGAAGCCCACGATGGGTGCTGCCTGATCACCCTTCTGGGCGTGGGCTTTGTGGGGCCGTCAGAAGCAGCCAAGGCGGTGGCCGTCTGGCGGGGTGTTCTCCTTTAACACGGGCCCCCCGACCAGGAGGCAGGGGTGCCGTCCTCCCCTCATTTACGGACCGAGGAACCTGAGAAAATCATACATTAATGCAAGATGGTACTTCCACTTTTTATTAAAGTTTGGAGATTCAGGGCGACTGGTTGGTTAGGCGTCCGACTTAGGCTCAGCTCGTGATCTCACGGAAGTGGGGGGGTTCCAGCCCTGCCTTGGGCTCTGTGCTGACAGCTCAGAGCCTGGAGCCTACTTCAGATTCTGTGTCTCCCTCTCTCTCTGCTCCTCCTCCACTCATTGTCTGTCTGTCTGTCTCTCAAAAATAAACAGACATTAAGAAAAATAAAGTTTGGAGATTCAAGAAGAGTTTGTGCTGGGCTTCCAGAAGATACTGAGTCCTCATGAGCAATTATTGCTATTATTAGTAACTTTTCTCATTTTCTTTATCTTTGGGAACACTTAATTCATGCGTACGTTAAAGAAATATCAAGAGTACTCAGTACAACACAAAGTCAGTGACCTCCTTGTTCCCGGGCTCCTGTCACTCATGGGCAGGTGCTGTGGGCAGCCTCTCTCTCTCTAGGTGTTCTGTGCAGACGGGCACATGCGTATTCTGGTCTCTGGATACGAACCATCCTGCCGGTGACTTGTTTCACGGAACAGCATGGCTTAGAGAACTAGCACATCTCTGCTCCCTTAGGAGGTAGATCCATATCATTTCCCCCCTTTCTTTACTGGCCGAGCAGTCCAGCTCTTAACACGATGGACTAGATCTCTCCCCCTGTGGTTGGCCTCTGCCAGTGTAGACCATGGGGCAGCGAGTGTCCTGCCCCATCGTCTGGGCGCTCCCTGCTGGATGAGTGAGTGCCGGGTCAGAGGGCACAGGTGGCTCACTTTTTCAGGGGAGTTGTAAAGTCGCTCACAGAGAGAGAGAGCACTGCCCAGGAGGACAGCAAATGGGAGAGCCCCTTAACCACCCCCTCCCCAGAGCGGCCTGTGGCAAACGTTTTTGATCTTGGCCATGCACAAAGGTGAGATGGTGCTTTTGGTTTGCATCTCTCTTTTGACCCTGAGATTGATTCACGCTGGGGGTGTGGGAGGGGGCGCCAGAGCAGGCACAGCGGGCTGGGACCTCTGTTCCTAACCCCCAGGCCACCCCTGCCTCCGCTGGTGATGTCTCCCTCGTGGTTTCACAGGCTCTGGGCGTTCAGTAAACACTTAGTGAAGTGCCTCACGAGTGCAGTTCCTGAACAGTTGGAAGTAAATAGGGTTTCTGTTCCCACTCGTACTGTGAATTCAGCTGGTGAGCTAGCTTTTTGAGGGAATGTTCTGGTACCTCGTTTTTTTTTTTTTAATGTTTTATTTATTTCTAGGAGAGAGAGAGAGAGAGAGAGACAGCGTGAGCAGGGGAGGGTCAGAGAGAGAGGGAGTCACAGACTGAAACAGGCTCCAGGCTCTGAGCTGGCAGTCAGCACAGAGCCCGACGCGGGGCTCGAACCCACGAACCGTGAGATCATGACCTAAGCGAAAGTCGGACGCTTAACCGACTAAGCCAGATAGGCACCCCATGGTACCTTGTTTTTTAAAAAAGTAAGATGCATTATCGAAAGCCAGTCATCATTCGGGAGCTGTGCACCCACTGCTTCCCCCTTCCTGCACGAATCGGGCCGACCTCAGCCTTTCTCCCTCCACAGGCCCTGGGGAAGCTGGCCTGGGCCTGTGTGGCCTTGCCTGGGGAGAGTGTTGGTTGGATTCCTGAGGGGGAGACCCGGGCCTGGCTTGGTGGGGTGGCTTGTTCAAGTTCACATAGTGAGATGTGTGTGTTGGGGGAGGGGCTTCCCCGCTCCAAGACCACTGTGCCCTCCGCACGGCCCGCTGGCGACTCTTAAATGGTACTTCCTCCGGAGCTGCGAACCAGGGTGCCTAGTGGGCGGCCGGGCCTTTCCCATCGGGCTGTTTGAATTCCGCCTGGTGCTTGCCTGCTGCGGGCCTCCCTCGGAAAGCAGCCGCCCTGCCGCCCTGCGGCCCGCGCCTCGGCTGGGCCTCCCGGGCTGCTTTGTGGAGGCCCGTCATGGTGCCAGGCTGGGGACCGTGACAGCTCTAGGGAGTGTCCCCTCCCCCCACCCCTGCTTTTAGGGCTCAGGGGGGCGGATCTGTCACTGCCTGTGGGGATTTGAGAATCACTCCCAGGAGGAAGTCCCGGTCGACTGCTGCTCTCCGTGCTCCAGGTCAGCCCTGCGGGCTGAGCCCTGCTCACAGTCAGACACGCCCTCCGGCTGCGCTCCCTCCCAAAGACAGCTTCTGAGAGGTGCCTTTTATTCCCCTTTCTCTTGGAATATTCAGCCCCACCCCCCCCC
>NW_027532747.1:8949088-8964701 GCF_008692635.1 Crocuta crocuta
GTGGGTTTGTTCTTTCTCTCTGGACTTGCACTTTGTCTTTGAAGGCGCTTCCGTAAAGGTGGAGACCCTCAGTTGTGTTCGCTGCTGAGACCCATGGCCTCTAACAGCGCGCATAGTAGGAGCACAAAAGAGTATCTCTTAGTGGACGAAGGAACTGACTGGTGGCTTTTAGAAGCCTTTTGCACGTCCCTAGGGCTCAGCCAAAAGCCGCTTGTGGCCCTGGAATGCTCTGGGCCCAGATGGAAACCCTGGGGTGAGAGGAGAAGGGGGGAGCCCAGGCCAGGGGGGAGCCCCTGGGCGCCATTCCTTCATTCTTCATTCCCAGAGCGAATCCTGAGCACGCTCCCGGGCAGTCGCTGGTCCCCGCCCTCAGGGACCTAGGTGCCTAGTGAGGAGACGAAGGTGAGGTCAGCACACAGACACGCTTAATTGCTGCCTGGTGGAGTTTAGTCAGTGCCCGGAAGCCTGCTAACAGGAGACCGTGTGGCAAGGGGTGGCTGAGGCCACTGAAGCACTGTGCGGTCAGAGGAGGCCTCTCTGAGGAGGTGACATTTAAGCAAAGAGGCCGAGAGCTGTGTTCTTCTAGGAGCCAAAGCGCTACAGGCTGGGCCGCGCCTGCTGCCTGGAGGCCGCACGCCCCCGCCTGCCTCTGCTGTAGCCCTGGCTTCCGTGTGGACCGTGGGCAGCCGTCTCCGGAAGGGCTGCCTGGTTTCCACGTCAGACAGGTGGTCAAAGGAGGCAGGAGCGTGTCCTCGGCGTCCTTGTTCCCTGACAGTGTGATGGGGGGGCCAGGTGGGTGGCCCTGGGACCTTCTTCCCACCTGAGGCTGTAGCTGTGATCTGGGGGCCGGGACAGGAGGCCACATGCTCCCTTTGGGTGAGGCCCAGTCCAGCCTTTGTGTTCAGGAAGGAGCAGTGAGCCTTGGGGGTCCCCTGGGCCTTGTTGGTAGGCCCTAGGCCCGCTGACCTTTCCCCTTTCCCGAAGCTCAGGTTTGGGCTCAAGGCCGGGGCCTGGGGGTGGAGGAAGGGGGCCACTGAAGCTTGCTCTCGTTAGTTTTCCTTCCTCCAGGCCAGTGTGTGTGAACTTGCCCCACAGATGCGGCACCTGGAGGCCCTGGTGAGAAATACACATCCTCAGTCTCCTCGCTGGAGAACGGGCCTGGAGCTTTCTCTTAACGTCAGGGCCCTGGGGACTCTTCTGGGACATCCAAAGTGCCTTACTAGGCCTCACCCCGAAACTGTCAGGCACATTTAATGCCGAGTTAAACAGGTGAAAAGTCGTCTCTTGGGGACAGGTCAATTCCAGGAGGGCATCTGGGTGTAAAGGTTCCCCGGCCGGTCCATCCTGGGGGTCCCCGTGGGGGACTTGTGTTCCTCGGAGCACACCTGCCCAGTCTGCTTGCTGGCTGCCACCCTTTGGATAGTCCTTTCTCCTCTTTTAAACATTGCTTGCCTCTGGCTGCCGGTTTGTGCTGCAATTACTTAAAGGTGGATCCTGAGGGACTGGCCTGGCCAGATGTCACACTGGTCATCAGGCCAAGGCTGGGAGCAGAGGCAGTGGCACAGCCCCCTGTATTGCACTTTGCGGTTTGCTCCGCACACCCACTGGCTTCCTGTCAGAGGTCTGCGTGCTGGGTCCCGGAGCCCGAGCCGTGAAGGTGGGACTTGGGCTTATCCACACGGCCCTCCAGGCTTCAGCAGGGCTGTGGTGACGTTTCCCCAAATCAGTGGCTCACATCAGAGCCCAGCGAGAACCTACCACAGGTCAGGCACTATTGCCAGTCGGAAATCTACCCTCCAAGGTGGCTGGTGTGTCTCCATGTGCCAGATGAGAACTCTGAGGCCCAGAGAGGGGTAGGATGACAGCCTGGCCACCTGGCTGTGAGTGGCAGAGCTGGGATTTGCCCCGGGGGCTAGCTGACTCTTAAACCATGCTGTTTCTACCCTGTTTGGTGGCCTTTGCCTCCACCTTGAATATAACATCCTAGTAGATGGCTTGATAACCATTTTAGAAGAAAACCAAGGCATTCTTTTCTGAGCATCCTCTGTGTACAGTTATGAGGCCCAGGGGATGGCAGTGAACTCGAAGCACAAGCCTTGCCCATCTGTTTGTAGATGACTAGACAAGGCACTCTGCCTCCTCCGAGCCTCTGCTCTCTTGTCTGTAAAGTGGGCATAATTCCGCCACCTCTAGGGCTAGCAAGCATGGCAGATGCTTAATAAATTATAGCATTCCTCCTGTGGCCCAAGAGGCCACCTCCCAGCCTTCCTACTGTCCACGCTGGGGCCCGGGGCCTCTGACATATCTCTGGTGGGAGCCCCCAGCCCGGGGCAGACAGGTGGCCTCCCTGCCTCCCTTCCTGATCATTTCTTGGTGTGGGGCCCCCCCAGTGTCAGTGACCAGTGACCAGGACATGCCTCCGGCCTCCCAGCTCACTGCTTCCTGGGACGGCCTAGGGGTGGTAGGTGGGGGCTGAGAGTTTCGCTTTCATTTCTGCCTCACACCATATTTCCATCCAGCAGTGGAGGGCTGGGGTGTGGAGGTGAGGAAACATCTGGCCCCACCCTGGGTGCTTGCTGCATGCTGGCCAGTCTTGGTTTCTAGGGACCCATAGAGCAGTGGGCACCTTCTGCCCCCAGGGGCAGCCTCAGCCTTTCTAAGGAGCCTTTGCTGGTCTGGGCCCCGACGAGGGGAGGGTGCTGCAGGGGGGTGCAGGTTGTGTGCAGTTCTGTTCTCTCAGGGGTCTGAGGGGGACCCTTGGAGAGGGGAGAAGGGACATGTTGGTGTGGGGGGGCAGTGTTTGTGAGACTCCAGGTGCCCATCCTGGAAGGGCTGGCTCCTGCCCTTTTAGGATCTCAGGCTTTTTTATGAGGAATGTTCAGTGCTGTGGGATTGTTGGTTTCTCTCTGGGCTTGTTATTTTTAATTAAAACTTAAAAATTTTTCTTTATTTTTTTAAAGTAATCTCTATGCCCAGCGTGGGGCTTGAACTCACAACCCCAAGATCAAGAGTCATCCACAGTCCTGACTGAGCCAGCCAGGCGTCCCCTCTCTTGGTTTCTCTCTGGTTGGAATTTCCTCTTTGTACCTACCCATCTTACAGATGGGGAAATGAAGGCCCAGCAAGGAGATGTAGCCCCAGAGTTGTAGAGTTCGGGGGAGGGGCAGCTTGGAATTGAACCTGGCTTTGCTAGCAGTAAAGTTTATTTTCTTTAATATTTTATTCTTTTTCTGTGTTTATTTATTTATTTAAATATTTTTATTTATTTGTAGTAGAGAGAGAGAGAGAGACAGCGTGAGCAGGGGAGGGTCAGAGAGAGAGGGAGACACAGACTCCGAAACAGGCTCCAGGCTCTGAGCTGGCAGTCAGCACAGAGCCCGACGTGGGGCTCGAACCCCCGTACCGCGAGATCATGACCTAAGCGAAAGTTGGACGCTTAACCGACTAAGCCACCCAGGCGCCCCCTGTGTTTATTTATTTTTGAGAGGGTGGGGTGGAGGGGCAGAGAGAGAGGGGGGCAGAGGATCCGAAGCAAGCTCTGTGCTGATAGAGAGCCCGATGTGGAGCTCAAACGCTCATAGACTGTGAGATCATGACCAGAGGCCCAACCGACTGACCCGCCCAGGTGCCCCATTGTTTTATTCTTAAAAGATTTTATTTTTTTTTTTTAATTCATTGCAGATCCTTGAAAAGAAAAGGAACTCTAACCATTCCCTCAGAGGCCTGTTGCTGCCTCTCTGTGAGCAGGTCCGGGCAGGGCTTTGGGGTCCTGTCGGGATGGAGTTCTGCTTCCTGAGGAATCAGCTAAGAGACCCCTTGACCCTCACTTTGACCTGGGCACAGCCAAGCTGTGGACTTTGCTCAGGGTACTTTGGGTACCTGGTTCCTCACTGCTCTGGGGAGGAAGGTCCAGGCTTGAGCCTCTGGGCCTCACAGAAGCCTTTGTCTGTAAATTGGGAAGTTGTCCCTGCAATGAGGAGGGTGCTTCCTCTGTCCCCGGGGGGAGCCCATGTGGCTGCCTCTGGTGTGGAGGGGCGCTGTGGGATCCTCCTCGAGAAGCCCACCCAGCCTCGGCCGGAGACAGCAGAGTGTCCCTGTGGCATTATTTTCAGCGAAACAAGAACAGTTTAGCCCCAAAGTAACAGCTGCTCCGGGCCTGTCGCTGTGCTTTGAGGCTCTCAGTCCATATTTGGAAACTGAGGCTCAAAGAGGGTAAGTGATCCTCCCGGCTTTCAGGGCTGCTCACTCCTGGGGGTACGATTTGAACAGCGGTCTGTGTAAATCCAAAGCTGTACCTTTGACCATGACGGAGCTGGTGGTGTTCTTGGTAAATGGATCCAGGAGATGACAAGATGGCTTTCCTTTTGTTTGTGCTGTTTTCCAGCGTCTCCTCCTCAGTGCCCATTGGTTATTAGCATTTCTCCGTGTCCCTCTCGGTTCCATGTCCTCCTTGCCCAGAGTCAGGAAATTTAGGTGCTGACTCAGCTGATCCCTGCACAGCTGGGGAGGCTGGCCATGGATTCCCGGTGATGTCCCGGGACAATATGTGATCTGGCTGGTGGGGTGATTTGAGCCCTGGTTTGGCTCCTTACTGGATGGGTGACCCTGGGTGCGTTTCAGCCCCTTGCTGGGCCTCAATTTCCTCCTGGTTAGGAGTCGGCATGGGAGGTGCTTGGCATGCAGACCTCCTCCTTCCTTGAACGGGCCACAGACTGTCCTTGAAGGGAAAAGGGGGCCGTCCCTCACTCCCCTCACCTGTCCTCAGACCCTTCCTGTCTACAGGTGATGGCGGAGTAAGCGTCCTCTGGCGAGGAGTAGAGGTTTGCCATCTTGGAGTAGTTTTCCAGAACCTTGAGCTCCAAGAGGTCTTTGTAGATGGCGATTCACAGCTCAGAGCACAGGCCTTGCAGCTTGGTGCCCACGGCCGTATGGCGGGCCGGGCCCCTGCTCCGGACCCCACACGCACCTCCACTTAGGCCTCCGGGGACTGGTGCGCGAGGGTGAGGCAGGTCTGTTCTGTTCTGGGTAGACCCAGACCCCACCCCTGATCAGGATGAACTGTTCCCGTCCTCAGGCCCAGATGTTTGGGGTCCCCCCACCACTCACCCCTGCGGTCTCTCCCATCTTTCCTCCAGCCTTGCTGGGAGTGCTGAAGGGCCAGCTCTTTGGATTCCAGAAACTGTCTTGGGAAGGGTAGGGGCATAGGCAGTTCCGTGGGTGCTTCTGTACTGTCAGCGGCTGGGGGCTCCCCTGAGAGAGAGACCTGTGGACCCGGCCGGGTGCCTGCAGGTCTGTCCCCAGGAGGCTGTGTCGCCCAGTCCTCTCCCTCTCTCAATCACTGTCGAGGGTGTCAGGATGAAGTGAATGACCTGAGCAGAAGTCACTTGTATGACTGATCCCTACAAGTCACAGGGACGTAGCGCTTCGTACAGAACCCTTAAGTGCCAACTAGGTTCAGTAAGGAAGGGACACTCTGGAAGTGTTACCTCCATGGAGAGTTCTGGCGTCAGACAGAGGTGGAGTCAGGTGCTCAAATGACATCTCAGGACCTGGCCCCTCTCATGCTGGCTTCGTTCCTGGGCCGTGTGGCTCCAGGGTGAGGCCTCGCGCTGGCCTTTATCCTGCCCCAGGCGGCGTGCTGAGTCCCTTGTGTACTCTCACGTGACCTGCACTCAAGCCTGTGAGGGTGTGGGCTTGTGCCCCTGTCTCCCACTAGGAGAAATGAGGCAGAGGGGCCACATGGCTAGCAGGTGGCAGAGCTGGGCTTCGGGCCGGGTTTAGGCTAGCTCTGGGGCCTCCCTCCAACCCGGGTGCGGGTCCCAAGGGACCCAGCATTCATTCTGATTGGGCCTGATGGGTCAGCCCGAGCCACAGCCCGTGCCAGCTGCTGGGGCCCGGGAGTGCCTCTTTGCCAGCCACAGGGTCCGGGTGTGGGCAGGGCGGACCCCACGCAGGAAGCTGGGGACTTCTTGCTGAGCAGACTGTGATGGCCGTTGGGCAGTTGGGGTGGCTCCCTGGTTCTGGGTTCCCCGGCCAGCTGGGGTGAGCCTGGGGGCTGCTTTCTGCCAGCCTCAGGGGCCACACCCACGGTCTCCTGGGCCAGGGCAGTGCTCCGGAGGGGGGCATGAAGAGAACCCCCACAAGTCAGAGGCAAAGGCCGGGCCCCTGGCTCCTGGCTCCACCTTTCTCCTCAGATAAGTCCACAGCCAGCTGGACGCAGGCAGACCCTGAGGGCCCTGGGCCCAGGGTCCGGCGCTGGGCATCTTGGAGAAAGAGCTCATGTACTTCTGCCTTGAGGGATGGAGTTTGATGGGTCCTTGGGGGAAAGGCCAAGGCCGCCAGGAGTCCAGGGTGGAGGCTGCTGCGCTCCTTGCCCCACTGTGCTGTATGGAACCTTGTTGCTGGACAGTGTTTTGGGGCAAACCGGTACCGTGTTGTGTAAACTGTCACTGATGGCCTTGTCCCGTGCACGAGGGACGTTTAGAAAGTGTCTTTCCTGCCCAGACCCGGAACCTGGAGAATATCGCAGTTACAAACTGTCTGATTGGGGCTGTGGAGCTGGAGGGGAGCTCAGCCCGCCCTGAGGTGGGGAAGCGTGGGTGCGGGGCCCTTCACCCGCCTGGCCTGGCCCTTCCACCCTGAGCAGGCCTGGCGGAAGCTGCAGAGAGGACACACCGGGAGTGGTTACACCTGGAAGGGGGAGGAAGTGAATGGTAAGGGTCCGCACGCAGGCTTGCACACCTCTCAGGGGCCCAGTCCTCCCGGGGAAGGTGCCACGCTGAGGCTGGGAGAAGGCTCAGCGTGGTGGGGCCCAGTTAGGGCTCGAGGTCCCTCTTGGTTCCTTTCTGGAGCTGGTGAGGAAGTGAGGACCGTTGAGAAGCCAGTGGCTGCCCAGCCCAGAGCCCTTGCCCTGCCTGGCAGGTACCTCTACCTGGGGTTCCAGAATTCTCACAGGCCGGTGGCCCTTCTTAGTGGCATGGCCTTCCAAGGCAGATAGATAGAGGTGGTACTTGTGGGAAAAGAAAGGGGTGGAAGTGAGGGTGGTCCTGGGCTCTCCCCCTTGCTGTGTCCACCACGGGCAGCAGGCAAAGCTGGCCTGGTTTTCGTTAGCCCCGGAGGACCTTCTCGGTGCTGTACAAGGTGCCAGGAGCCTGGGTCAGGGAGCTCAGGTGTTGACCTGCTGTTTAGTCGTGGGGCCCTCGTAGGAGCTCTTATTTGAGGAGCGTCTCTCAGAGGCTTGGGAAATGAATTGTGACCCATGGCTCTCGGTGCAGTCGGTGAGACTCTGTTTGGACCCGAGCTGTCACGCGGAACAACGAAGAATGGAGGGAAGTACTTGGTGTCTGTTACATGAGGCTGTGTGAGGAGGGGTCATTTCAGTTTATCGACTGATAGAAATAGAGCCCTTGAAACCAAGTTCAAGGAGTTTGCTGACTTGTCTGCATGAAATTTCAGAGTTTCTCTTGGGAAGATTCATATCTGACTTGTGAATACCAAAAAAACCCCATTTCTTCTTCTTTTTAATTTGAGAGAAAGACAGAAAGGAAGAGAGGCAGAGGGAGAGAGAGTCTTAAGCAGGCTTCCTGCTCAATGCAGAGCCTGATGCAGGGCTTGATCCCATGACCCTGGGATCATGACCTGAACCGAAATCAAGACTTGGACACTCAACCAATGGAGCCATCCAGGTGCTCCTAAACAAACAAACAAACAAACAAAAACCCCTTTTCTTAAAAAATAACATCTCAGGGGCACCTGGATGACTTAGTCGGTTAGGCGTCCGACTCTGCATTTGGCTCAGGTCATGATCTCACGGTTCATAAGATTGAGCCCTGCGTTGGCCTCTGCACTGAGAGCCTGCTTGGGATTCTCTGTCTCCCTTTCTCTACCCCTCTCCCATGCACTCGCACTGTCTCTCTTTCTCTCTCTCAAAATAAATAAACTTAAAAGGAAAAAAAGAACACTGAGTCTAGAGCAGGAAATGGCAAACTTATGTGAAGGACCAAATGGTAAATAAAAAAAAACAACAACAACACATACCAAAGTGAAATTCTACCAAGGGCATAGAGTAAACAATTATTCTTCCAAACATTTGACCCTGAACGATGGTTCCACACTCTTGCCTCCTCGTGGACGTGTGCTGTGTGACAAGCCAGCGTGTATGCACACCCACACACAGCCCTCCACTTTTGTTTCCACACCAGCGACGGCCCATTACCTATGCTCTCCTACCTTTAACTTTTTATTCATTTAATATAGCGTAAAGATGACTCCGCACCTACACTGTACCTACGCTACGCAGGGCCCCTGGTCAGCCTCTCTGTGGGTGCTAGGCTTGCCCCCAGGGCTTACGCTTCACCTTTTTCCTTATCTTAGAGTAAGCCCGGGCTGCTATGACAAATACCATGGACTGGGTCGCTTGACTGACCGGCGTTTATTCCTCATGGTTCCGGAGGCTGAAAGTCCCGTTCCTGGGGAGAGCTTTCTTTCTAGTTTGTAGACAGCTGCCTTTTGTGACGTCACATGGAGGGGGACATGTATAGTGCCTTTCACATAAGGGCACTAACCCCACGGGGCTCTGCCCTTCTGAGCTCATCCAACTCCAGTCTCCTCCCAAAGGCCCCACCTCCAGACCCCGTCACATTAGAGGTTAGGGCTTTCATGTGAATTTTGGGAGCACTCAAATATTTAGTCCATAGCATCTCTCCTGGTAGGGCTTGTACGGCACCAGCTGCTATCTGGCCGAGTGCGGGAGGGACCTCAGCCTGGTGTGGTCCCTCCCACACGTGTCCCCAGTGCAGGTGCCTCTTGGGGCAGGAGGCTGACACGTGTGCTGGCTGGTGGCTGCTAGCTGGCTTCGGAACCCGGGCCCAGCGCCCAGGGCCTGACTGACTTTAGGCAGGTGAGGGGTCTCCCTTTCCTCCTCTGTAAAATGGGGACATCAACACCCGATTGTGGGGCAGATTAGGGGATCAGAGAGATGACGGCTGAATTGGTGGAGCTGGTTTCTAGCACATAACGGGGGGATCTGATTGTCATTTACCTTCTTCCCCAAATGAAGATAAATTTTAGAGAGCTGAGTGTCATTTCTGATCTCAAAACTGGTCAAAGGAAGGGGCCCGCGGGTGTGATCCCTTAAACTTGAGAAGGACGGATCTTGGTTGATAGCCCGCCTCCCCCACCCCTCACTCTTCCCTGCCTTCTGGCCAGCTGGGGGGAGTGGGAGGAGGCTGGGGCCCTTTGAGGGTACCTGAGGGTCCTCTCCACAGCCCAGCAGCGGCTGGAGTGCCTCAGTTGCCCCCTGTGGCTTCCCAGCCACCCCCCCCCCCACATGTCTGGAAGGGCCTCCCACCAGTTAGTGCCTCCTTCATGCTGAGCCCCAGCTGAAGGAAGTGAAAGAATGTGTCATCCTTTCTCCTGAAAAAATTTTTTTTTGGTCCTCTGTGAAGACTTTAACATTATGAGAGCAAAACTTGAAGAGACACATCATCCCTCTCCCCCCTCATGTCTTTCCCTCTTTCTGTTTTGTGTGTAACAGTCACAGGGTTGAAATATGCACAGCATTTTGAATTTCATTTTCTGCACATACTGTAGCATTTTGTTTTTTTGCTTTCTGCACATAGCATTGTGGTGTAAACAAAGTCCGTGTTTCTACATGGTTTTCAGAATGATCTTCCTAAAGTGTAGTTTTTAGTATGAAATTATGAGATTTAATCTGGAAATCTCCAACATATACGAAAGAATGAATAAAATAATGAACATAGGCCCCCCCCCCACCTCAATAATAAGTGTTAACCATTATTGACTTCTGGCTAATCTTGTTTTTTAATTCTCCCATATGCTTTTGAATCAAATTGCAGATGTATAATTTCATATGTAAATATTTCAGCATGGCTTTTAAAACATAATCCTAGTGCTGTTACCACACCTGAAAATAAAGTATGTCAGAACATGACCCTTTTAAACATTTTTTTTATTTAGAGAGGGCAGGGGAGATGGGCAGAGGGAAAGAGAGAGAGAAAATCTCAGGCGGGCTCCATGCTCACTGCGGAGCTCAGTGTGGGCCTTAGCGGGCAGCCTGATATGGGGCTTGATCCATGACCCTGATCATGACCCGAAATCAAGAGTCGGACGCTCAACCGAATGAGCCACCCAGGAGCCCTGGAGCATAATCCTTTTTCATCACTATGGAATAGTTCTTTCTATCAGACATCCATGCTCTGCTATAGTAAACTGTAATCTTATTACTGAATATTTAGATTATTCCTGCTTTGCTTGCTAATGTAGATAATGCTGGCTTGGACATCTCTGTGTGAATAGAAATGTCTTCTCCCCTTTCCCATCCATTATGTGTAAGGAAGAGTTTGATCAGTTACTGTTGAGTAACACGCAATCTGAGTGTTGCAGCGTGAAGCAGTAACCATTGGTTTGGCTCACCATTCAGGCCAGGCTCCCTGGTGGGTCTGCCGTCAGCTGTAGGTCAGGGTTGCCCTGGGCGCTGGGGATGACGGCACCTCGTGTGTTCATCCTCCCGCAGGTGGCCTCCGTGTGGTCTTACCCGCGAGGCAGGGATCCAGGGCACAGTGGGCACGTGCAAGGCCTCCGGAGGTCTGATGGCCCTACCACGCCCGTTGGCCCAAACAAGGCACAGGGTGAGCCTAGACCCAATGAGTCAAAATGAACTTCACCTCTTTTTTTTTTTTTAAAGCAATAAATAGAATTTATTGGAGGAAATACGGAGTCCTTCACATAAATCATCTGTTTCTTTAGAACAGGGCTTCTTAGCTTTTCTTGAGGGTCATAGATACCTTTGAGATTGAGATGGAAGCTATGGACCCCACTCCTAGAGCGGCACCTGCCGGGGCTCAGTCAGTCAAGCGTCCGACTTTGGCTCAGGTCATGATCTCATGGATCATGTAATCTCAGAATCCTGGATCTTGGATCTCAGGTCCATGAGTTCGAGCCCCGTGTCGGGCTCTCTGCTGACAGCTCAGAGCCTGGAGCCTGCTTCCGATTCTGTGTCTCCCTCTCTCTCTGCCCCTCCCCTGTCATGCTCTGTCCCTGCCTCTCTCTCTCAAAAAATAAACACTAAAAAAACAAACAAACAAACAACAAAAACCTATTCTTAGAAAAACACTCGCAATGATACCAAAATATAAAGAATGCCACAGATTCTCTGAAGTAAAGGTTCTAGGGATCTCAGAAAAGCTTTTCTTGTTTGACACTTGTGGTTTAGATTTTTGGGAAAGACAGCATACAAGCATTCTTCACAACAGGATTTCTTACAAGGTAACCCACTGAAGAGTTTCCGTGGTCACTTCAGTTTGGGGAGCAATGCGTCCCGTGAGATTGAAGACACATTTGATCTTTGTTTAACTTAGTGGTTTGCATATGACGTATTTGCCTCTCAGAGAAGACATCTTGGGAGATGTGGGCAGATACAACTTCCTAGCATTGCGACCTTTGGCAAAGCACTTAGCTCTGTGAACCTCGGTTTCTGATCTGTGACATTTGGACGGTGACCCTAATACCAGGCCACAGCGCTTAGCTTGCACAGTGAATGACACCTGTTGATCGGAGCATGAAGTCACTGTAAAGGGCACAGAACTGGTGACATTACTGTACACAAGGGTGTGTGATCTCACCCTGTGTGCCGGTCAGGCACCCCACAGACCCCTCCTTCTTTGGTACCTGGCAGGTGCTCAGAGGGTGCTGTGCTGGGTACGGAGGGGGTGGAAAAGACGGACCACCTGGGAGACCCCAGGGTGCCCATTCCTGAGTGGACTCCCTGAGGGACGGATGCCCGTTCATTGCTCAGGAAACATTTCTGAGAACATGCTGTGTGCCCAGCTCCAGCCGGGTGCTGTGGCCTGGCCCTCCGGGAACTTGGTGTCAGCTTAAGGGGAGGATGCTCGCATTGGTGACAGATGGGGGTGGGGGGGACTTGGCAGACACGGTTGCACTGTGTGTGGTGGTGGGTTTTGGTCTCTGTTTGTAGCCTGGTATTACCCGTATCACCCCCCCTCTTGCTGAACTTCATTTTATTTAGCTGGAAGAATGCTAGACTGTTCCCACCAGGGGAGCCCCTGGGGTGTTCGGTAGGGAAGCTAGTGGGAACCTGGCCATCACTTGGCCATCACATCGCTGTAGGACTCCTGGGTTGCTTTCAGGCCTGGTGTCTCATTGTCGGTCTGCTTCCGGGTGTTTCCAGCAGGAGACCTCTGGCACCCCGCCCCCCAGTAGGGTGTCTGCTCACAGACATCTGTTGGTATCGCTCCCTGCCAGCTTCGTGAGCTACCATGGACATATGTGAGAGACCGGTGGCAGTGAGGTGGACAAGTCCTTTGCAGCTTTAGTCTGTGGGGAGAAATTGGAGGAGGGGCGGCGACAGACATATCCTCCAGTAAGGAAAAGGGGGTCATGTCAGCAGGGATGTGAAGAGGTGGTGGCTGTCCTCAGGGTCACAGAAGGCCTTTCTAAAGGAGAGGGACTCAGGGCTGTGGCCTGACTGGTTAGAAAGGAGTTATCTGAAAGGCTGGGGCCGGAGCCTCTCAGGTAGGGGGGAATAGCAAATGCAAAGGCCCTGGGGTGCTTTTGAGCAAGGGCTTTGGTGTATTTGTGGAGCAGCAGAGAGGAGGGCATGGCTGGAGATGTAAGGGAGGGAACAATAGAGAGGCAGGTTGGGGCCCCATTGTTCAGGCCTTTCTAGGCCATGATGTGCGGTGTAAGTTTTACTTGAGTGGGGGGCAAAGGCTCTTATCAAATTACTACACAAAACAGTCTGTGGAGATTGATGACCCTTTAAAAAGCTTTGGGCAGAGGGGCGCCTGGGTGGCTCGGTCGGTTTGAGCATCTGACTTCGGTTCAGGTCCTGATCTCACGGTTTGTGAGTTCGAGCCTCGCATTGGGCTCACTGCTGTCAGCTCAGAGTCTGGTGCCTGCTTTGGATCCTCTGTCCCTCTCTCTCTCTGCCCCTCCCTGATCTCTCTCTCTCTCTCTCTGGAAAATAGAGAAATTAAAAAAAAAAAAAAAAGCTTTGGGCAGTGCTCACTGTGAAGTCCATGCCCAGGTGTACAGGCTGTGCCTATTAGGATGTTAAATGTCACCTGGGAGAGCAGTGCTACCACCGTCCCTGGGGCTGTGCTCGGCCCTCTGATGGGTGACTGTGCCCTGGAGCAGGCAGTTCTGGGCTGAATGGACCCCTCTGTGCACACGGAGCAGCGCGGGCTGTCTTCCCTCTAGCTGCTGGCCAGGGTGCCCAGGCCGCCCTTGGAAGGAGGGACCTTGCTTCCGTCACAGTCCAGCTCTGTGGTTCTGGGCCAGTGATGGAGCTTCTCCGTGCCTCAGTTTCTACATCTGTAGGATGAGCATGCACTTAACCTTAACAGTTGGTGTGTCAGTTGAAAGAGTGAGTGTAAAGCCTGCCACGTTTATTTATTTATAACTTTTAGAAACAGCCCGCTGGAGCCCTCGGTAAGTGGTAGGCGGATGGAATCATCACTGCGATGGGGGTGGCACTCAGTGCTGTCGGTCTGTGTTAAGACACCGCGCTAGGTGCTGGGGACACAGACGCCCCCATGCTCTGGGAGCTCAGGTGGGACGGTGACACAGGCTTAAAGGAGCCTCGAAGACTTGCTCAGGGAATGGTGGAGGGGGCCACTTTCTCTCTCTGGGAAGCCTGAGGAAGGCTTCGCGCAGGTGGTGACCCACAGCTGGGTCTTGGTGGGTCCGGAGGAGCTTGCTGGGCAGACAAGTGAGGGTATAAAGTAGTTCAGGTGGCAAGCCGCACGTGTGAAGGTGTGATGCTGTGAGGTCAGGGGTCCTCACGCAGGGACTCTGGGCAAGTCGGGCTGGGGGGCAGATGGGGGCTGCGGGAGCCACTGGAAGCCTGGGCCAAGAGCATATAGACAGCAGCGAAGTAGAGCGTAGGGGAAGGGGTGTCCCCGGGCAGGTCTTGTTCGCCCTGTGAGTGGCAGGCGTGGGCTGCACCCACACCAGGTAGTCAGAGCCTGGAGCCCAGAGGTGGCTGCCAGGTTTGGTCCTGCGTCCCACTGGGAGGTCCCTGCGTGTCTGTAAGCTTCGGGGGGGGGGNCCCACAGCTCACTTGGCCACTTTCGGGGGACGGGAGGTCCACACACAGCACTTAGCACAAGGCAGGCACTTGATGACAAAATGGTGGCTTTTAAGCCTGCTCCTGGAGGCTGGGTCTGGCTGACGGCCGCTTGATCTAGCCTGGGGTGGTGTGTGGGGGCGGGGGGAGGTCCCCTCTCAGCGTCTTCTGAGCTGTGGGCACAGATGAGTTTCCAGAGCAGACTGACAGAGACACAGCCCTGCTTCTTGTTTCCTTTCTTCCTTGTTCTGAAACCATGCACAGAGCGGCCTCCTTCCCGTGTCTGCCCCCAGCCCCCTGCCCTGGCAGTCTCTTCCTACCATGGGAATGTTCCCGGCTGGCGCAGGCAGGAGGGGACCCCTACGTCATCAAGCGTGGCCGTCCTGGCATTGAACGGATGAGACCAGAGTTTGGGGGGACCCCTCCCTCCTGGGGTAGGTGGAGCTGAGGCAGCAGATGTGGGAAGGAGCCCCCAGGAGCCTCGGCATTGGGGACGGGGTCTGAGGCCAGGCCAGGTGCGCCTGGCTGTCGTGTCGAGGCTGTGGGAGCCCTAGCAGGCGTCGGAGGACAAAACGGAGATGACGAGCCTGGGGCTGTGGGCTGCAGGGGGGAGGCTGCTGTGGTTGACCAGGCAGAGGGGAGGGGCCAGACTGTTGGCCAGCTGTGAGGACCTCGCTCCTCAGGGTGCAGTCCAGGGTGGGCTCGTGAGAACTGCAGCATCTCCTCATACCCAGACCCGCCAACCAGCATTTTAGCAGAGTCCCCAGGAGCTCATGTGCCTCCTGTACATTCACGTTGAAGGAGCACTGCTTTAGGAAACCTGCTGTGCCCTGGGTGCGGGCTTGGGAAAGGGAAGGAGGGGTGAGGCTGCCGCCTGCCCAGTGGGGAAGTGGGCTGTGCAGGTTAGGGGGTGAGCAGGAGGAGATCCTGTAGCATTTGGGATGCTCGGTGTACCCAGGTTCCCCTTGCGGCCCCCCCAGGACAATCTGAGAACCAGAGGGGTCACTGAAGAGGCCTANCTACCCCCTGTGGAGTTGGGCGTTTATCTACTTATTGGGCCCGGAAATGGACCTTGAGTCCCTAAGTGCATGAGTAGTGGATCATAGGAGAGAACAAAGTCCTGCTTTTATGAGTGGTCATTCCGGGAGGGTGGGGCAGAGGGTGCCGAGCGNGGACGTGGTTAACTTGATGGGGGGCGGATCTGGGGAGGCAGGTGCCCCTGGCACGGGGACTGGGTGGCTGAGTGCCTGGCGCCCGGGAACGCAGCTGAGGCAGGGCGGGCACGCCCTTCCAGCCCTCCTTCGGGATTCCTGGCTCCTGGCCCCTCTGGAGTCTGCTGGTGCCTCGGGGCACAGGCCAGCGAGCACATGCTGCCTTCCGCTGAGGCTGGTTGTAACGGGGTGGGGCTTTGGCTGGCCCGGTTGGCATCAGCCAGGACCGTGGCGTGGCCAGCTTGGGCTGGGTCACCCCACAGGCTCTGCCACCAGCCGGGACCAGATCGAGGCT
>NW_027532747.1:8964735-8977450 GCF_008692635.1 Crocuta crocuta
TTGTGTGTGGGGGTGGGTGGGGAGGTTGGGGGGGAATGTGTGGAAACCCTCTGTACCTCCGTGTACCTCTGAGCAAGGCTCTAGTTAGCTGTCAGTAAGATGTTTTGGGGTGGCTGGGCTTGGGTTACTTCAAAATGTGGAGGTTGGGGAGTTGAGGGAGACCGTGCACAGGCAGGGGAAGTCTTATTTATTAATTTTGAGCGAATGCAAGTGTATTGATATAGACAATACAGTCCCATGATTCAAATCAGAAGGTAAGCAGGGACGTTCAGTCAAAAGGTTCTTGTCCTAGGTGTGTGCCTTCACCCCCTCAGAATTGCACCTTGTTTTTTTTAACCCTTCCAGGATATTCTGGCACATGCAAACCACGTGTGCATGCGTATATCCACCTTTACGTAAATGCGTATGTGTGTGCGCGCACACACACATACACACACACACATGCACACAGAGACATTTATTTATTTACTTGAAGGTTTTGGTGTTTTGAACCAAGTGCAGGTCCAGGCAGGTCCACGTGCTTGTTCACAGATGACTGCGGCTCAGGGCTCCTCACCCGGGCTCTGTTTGTATTTTGGGGCTGGATCATTCCATCTCGTTAGGGCTGTCTTGGGGGCATTGAAGGATATCCAGCAGCATGCCTGGCCTCCAGCCTCAGGGTGCCACCCTCCCCCCTCCACCTAGTTGTAACAACCAGAAATGTCTCCAGACATTGCCAGATGTCCCCTGGGGGCTGTCCCTCTCAGTGAGAACCAGTGCTAGCCTGGGTCCCCTCATGGCTCCTGTTTGCCTCCCAGCTGCAGGCCTGGCCCTTTGTTTGTGGCTAGCTGTTCTCACACACCTATCAAGGCCCTCAAGGCTGTGTGCTCGGGGCTGCTCAGGGTGGCCGGGTCTTGGGCCTGCGAGAAGGGAGGCCTGGATGGACAATCATGGCCCTCCTGTACCCTTGTTGGGGACCCTGAACCTGACCCGTTATGCGTCTCCAAACCTTGGTGTTCTCATCTTCGAAATGGGACTGTGATAGCCTTTTCTGTCCTTGGGTGTTGATGTGAATTGGGGGTGCTGGTGTGTGGTGTACCTCTTCCCCTAGGGCTGGGCTGTCATGGGTGCCTGGTGGCAGTTAGTTGACCTTCTCCTGACTGTCCCGTGACCTCAAGGCCCTCTCAGTACTGGCCTTGGCTCTGTTGTGTGTGAAATTGGGGGGACCCAGTGTGGTGCAGGTCCCCGAGTTAGGGAGCACCCTCTGGTGAGAGAGGGGTGTAATGGAGGCCAGCCACCCAGCCAGAGCCTGTGATGTGTCAGAACCTGAAGAGGGTCATGTGCTGAAGCTGGGGAGGCCCAAGCTGCCACTGCGCGGTCCGAATGCACCTTAGAAGCTCAGAGGGACACCTTTTCCACCATCCCCTGAGCCCAGCAAGGACCCAGCGTGACACAGGTGTGACGCTTAGACTCAGGTAGAGCTATGTGTGCATCCCTGCCCTTCGCTCACTGGATCAGTGACTCCTGTGGGCGTACTGAGCTCCAAGTGCACGTCTGTAGAACCAGCCAGTGTTCTTCGGGGATTCAGTGGGTGGTGGAGGAGGACTGTGGTGGCATTGGCTGGGCATGCACTGTGTGCCAGGCATCATTCACGTCTCACGTGATGAGTTCCATGCCATTCATGTGCCCATTTGCAGATGGGAAAACTGAGGCACGGAGTGCAGCACTTGGCCATAGGAGGCATCCAGTGAGTGAAGCTATCCTTGTTATTAACGGGCTGCCACTTGGGATTGGAGTCTGAATATCAAGGACTCGGAAGATCTAGAAAGAGAGAACGATGTGCCTCGCGCCTTCCCAGGGAGGGCCCTGTGCTGGCGGTGGAGGGAGCGAGGCTGTCCCTGGCGTGCTGGGGTTCCCGGGTGGGTGCTCCCCCCGGGCAGCTGGAAGTGCTTCTCCGGGAGCCGGAGCTGTCTGTCTGGCCCCGGCGTCTCTGTTGGCTTCGTTATTTTTTGCCTGCAGGGGCCCGAATGATCTGAGCTGACGATGAAACATTTGTCGGGCTGACGCTGTAATCACACTGCAAGGGACACTTGAAATTATATCCACACTTGGGAAGCTAATTTTAAAGAGCGTTTTCCTCCATAATTATATGCAATCAGCCAGCCAGCGTTATTGGGGGTTCTCTTTTTCCCTCAGCCGAGGGGCCATCTGGTTTTCCTCTTCCTGCTTCTCCTTTCAGCATTGCAGTAGGCCACCTCCCTGGAGGAGGGACCCCCAGGCCTTGGCTGTCTCGGGGCCCAAGTGAAAGCTTTCCGTGGTGACTGATGGGGTGGGGGGCGAGGGGGGGGAGGGGGAGGGGGGGGTGCCGGGGNGGTAGGAGGTGATGCCGGGCTCCGGCTGGGCTGCTGGACGGGTCTGGTGGTTGCTGTCCAGTTTGAGGCACAGGTTGTTGGTGAAGGCTGTGGAATGTGATGCTTTGGTTTGGAAGTTGTGGAAGCCAGGATTCTTGTGGATGTGAGTGACCAAGCACCCAGTTCAGATGAGTTTAAGTGAAAGGAGAATTTCTTGGCCCAGGTTACCAAATGGCTCAGGAGCAGCCCCTGAGGGCTGTTCTGCCTCCTCTCTCCCTGCACTGTGATCTTTTCTCAGTTCTTCAGCAGCTCGAAACTCTTTCCTACCTCAGGACCTTTGCACATGATGCTCCTCCTGCTTCTAGCCAGGCTCTTCCCCGCCACCCCCTCCCCCGCACTCTTGGCCTCTTAGCCTTTAGATCTCAGCACAGTCCCACCTTCTCTGCCTCAGCACCTTGAGTGGTCTTTTCCGAACATGTCACACACTTGTATTTATTTCAGGTGTTGGCTTGTTCACCCCTCCTTTTATGCTCTGAGTTCCTTCAGGATAGGAGTACTTTCCACTGTCTTTATTGTTGTGTCCCTGGCAGTAAAACCGTGCGGGGCACATAGTAGGTGCTCAGGAAGTATGCATGAAAGAAGTGCATGAATGAATAAAAGAAAGGCAGTTTGTGAGAAAGCAAGTCATCAGGAGGAATTTACTTTGAGAAAACCCTGCCCCCGCCCAAAAAAAGCCCCCTCTGTCTCCCCCTGCTAATTGGGCTCATTCCTTTCTGTCTTGAGTTCTTATCCTGGCAGTGGCCATCATTCCTGGAGAGCTGTCCAGCAGAACAGCACCCTGAGTCAGGGAAGGGGGCTGGGATGTTGAGAGACCCGCCCCCACACAAGGATGGGAGTGGGCTGGGGGTCTCACCCTCTGGTAAGGATCCTGGTTCCGGTTGTGCTGTGACTCCCCTGGCTCCTCACGGGCCTTCCCCTTGGGCTGCCCCCTGGCTTCTCTTGTTGTTGGGGGAGGCACAGGGAGTGGGGTGTTCCAGACGGGGTGCCGCCCGTGTGGGCAGGGAGTCGGAAGTGTGAAAGCAGCGGCCTGTGGGGGAGGGCATGGAGCCAGGTATGCTAGGAGCAGAGCTGCCAGCAGGGGTGAGGTTCCAGGACGGAGGAACCTGTCACAGAGGCCTTGATGCCAGTGGGGGTTGGGGGAAGCCGCAGCCAACTTGGGGGTGTGGTGAGGTGATGACTCACATCTTCAGCGTAGAGGTCACAGGCTGGGGGGGTGGGGCACGCGGAGACAGCAGGCTGGTGGCCTCCGGGGCGGGGAGGCTGCCCTTTGCCCGCACTTAGGCTTCTCCTTCCTGAAGGATCAGGGCCTCCCCTTGTCGGCAATTTTCACTTCTGTGCAGGGCCTGGGCTCTTGGCCTTAGGTTGTGGCCGTGACACCCGCGTGGGGCCAACCGAGGGGTTTCTTGAGAAGTTTGGGGCCTGTTGCCATGGCTCGTAGCTGCCGAGCCTGGCAGGGAGGGAACCCCAACAAGAAGGAGGTCGGGGCGTGTGCCTGTCACCGGGAGCAGGCACTGGGTGTCCCGAGGCCTGGCCGGCCTGTGCTTCCCGGCACCTTTGGTCTCCTTGAGACCAGTGACCCGGCCTGCTGCTCTCTCTGGATGGTAGACTCAGAACCTTCTGAGGACATCAGTCCCACCACCTTCCCCAGGGACCAGGCTCCCCGCCCCGGAGGCGGGCGGTCAGCCCCTGCGGTCATGGGCCAGTCCCCAGCTGCCTTCCTTCGGGAGCCGCACTCCCGAAGGTGTACTCTGCTTCCACGGCCCTTCTGCTTGGAGAGCGTGGATTCCAAGTGACATTGCAGTCACAGGAGCTGTCAGCCTCGTGGAGAAGGGAGAGACAGGTGACCCGGCATGTCCAGTCTGCACTGCACGCGGTCTCGGGACGTCTGAGGCCAGTCACAGCCCCCGAAAGTGCCTTCTGGCTCTCACCCACGGGGCCCCCCAGCCCCCCCAGGGTCAAGTGTGGAGGACGGGTCCCAGCCCAGGGCCAGCTGGCTGCGTGGGGGTGCAGGGGCAGCTCTGTCCAGAGCAGTTGCTCCTCCAGAAACCCCGGAAACCTCACCCCCAGAGACCTGGCTGGGCCCCTGCCCTCATCGGCTGACAGACGCAGCTTTACATTGTAGTTCTGCTGCGACGTACTTGCTTTGGGTTTTTGGATGAGTTTCTTTTTGTTTTAAATACATAAATATTTTTTCCAGCTTTATTGACGTATAGCTGAAGAATAAAATCGTAATGTATTTAAAGTGTATGATATAGGGCCCCCTGGGTGACTCAGTCGGTTAAGCGTCTGACTTCGGCTCGGGTCATGATCTCACAGTTGATGGTGTTTGAGCCCCATGTTGGGCTCTGTGCTGACAGCTCAGAGCCTGGATTCTGTTTCGGATTCTGTGTCTCCCTCTCTCTCTCTGTCCCTCTTCAACTTGCGCTCTGTCTCTATCTCAAAAATAAATAAAACGTTAAAAAAAAATGTACGATGTGATTTGTTATATGTATAAATTGTGAAAGGATTGTCACACTTGACTTAGTTTAACACGTCCATTCCCTCACATATTAATTTGGTTTTGTTGATGCTGGTGAGAACAGGGAAGCTCCACTCTCCGCAAACTCCGGTTTCGCAATAGTCCACGATAGTCACCATAGTTATAGTGTCATGTACTGGGTTCTTGGGCCTCACTCATCTGCGAACTGAAAGCTTATCCCTTATACCAGCCTCCCTCCATTTACTCCTGCCCCCTCCCCCCCAACGCCTGGCAACCAGCATTCTGGTCTCTGTTCCTATGAGCTCAACTTTTTTTTCTTTAGATTGCACATGTAAGTAATATGCAGTCTGTGTCATTCTCTTTCCAGCTTCTTCCATTTAGCATAACATTTGGACGAGGTTCTTGACCTCTCTGAGTTTCCTCACTTGAAAAAATAGGGCTGTCATAATCCCTAATGGAGCCTTTGAAGTGAGTGCCCTTTCTGGCCCCTGTCTCTTCCCCTGTCCCCTCTCCCTGGCTTGGGGAGAACAGGCCTGAATGGGGACTGAGGGGACCCAGGAATTAACTGCTGTTGCCAGTCATTTGTTTGGAACCTTCCCTAAATTTGAGGGCTCTGGGAGCACCAGACGAAGCCATTGCCTGTTTCTAGAGTGCTCAGAGTTCGGTGCTCAGTCTGGGAAGGTGGCTGAGGCCAAGGCCTAGCACCCTTGGGCTTGTGAGCGGGGAACCCAGCAGGCCCCAGTTGGCTTTGACATACCTCGCGCTGTGCTCAGGTTCCAAACGCCTCTCTGGGGAGTGTCTGTAATTTTTCAGTGTCACTTGGAAGGGTCTGAGGGACTTGGCCTTTAGTGAAGCCAGGTGGCCCTGGAGTGAGCGGTGGGAAGGCCTGGCTGGTCTGGGCATCTCTCATGGGCCTGACGGTGGACGCAGAGGTCAGGAATATTACCCCTCCCCCCAGCTTAGCATCAAGACTTCCTGGTCTGAGGCCTTAGGTCTCTGCCGCCCAGGCCCAGGCCCCCCTGTTCCTATCAGGGATCCCTGTGTCGGTGTTGGGTTTTGCTCAGTGTCTCTTCGTGCTTTTCTTATTTTATTTTTTTAAAGTTATTTACTTTGAGACAGGAGAGAGAGCGAGAGAGCAGGAGCAGGGGAGGAGCAGAGAGAGAGAGGGAGAGAGAGAGAGAGAGAGGGAGAGAGAATCCTTAGCAGCCTCTGTCTGCACTGTCAGGGAAGAGCCCAGCATGGGGCTTGAACTCTAAAACCTCAAGATCATGACCTGAGCCAAAATCAAGTTTCGGATGCTTAACCGAAGCACCCAGGCACCCTGCCCAGTGTCTGTTCAGAATCCTGTGGGCACATGGGTGCTGAGCTCCAGTCTCCTCCTTGGTGACTGTCGCGGCTTCTCATGGAACTCTGGACGAACCCTGATCTGTGCCCGGCCCGCCTGTAGACACCCCGAGGGAGTGTCCGCGATTCGTGGGAAGGCAGAGCTGCAAGAGCCTTGGTGTTGGGGACCCCCACAACGGGTGTCCTCAGAACCTCTGAATACGGTTCCTGACATGGTGAGGAGCTTTGCGGACGTGATTAAGGTCGAGGGTGTTGCGATCAGAGAGCGACTTGGGTCACCCGAGTGGCCCCAGTGTAACCGCACTGGTCCTTCCTTGTAAGAGGGACACAGGAGGGGCAGAAGGAGATGGGACCTCGAGGCAGAGGTCAAAGCAGCGTGACCACAAGCCGAGGGATACGGGCAGCCTCAGGAACTGGGGGAGCCTCCAGAAGGAAAAGGCAGCCCTGCCGGCCCGTTCCTGCCCCCGGAACCGAAAGAGAAGTGTGCGTTGTGCTCAGCCACTCCGTTTGTGGTGACTTGTCACAACAGCCATAGGAATGAGTACAGTGTTCATACACGCCGCCTTTTCTTCCCCTGGCTGGGGGCTGGCCTGCAGGAGGCAGTGGGACAAGGTCAGAGCCAGGCTCTGACTCCCTGCCCTTCATCGCAGACTGATGGGTAAGGCTGTTCCTTGACTGACTTCTTGAACCTGGACACACTGTCACCTCGTAAATAGCTCAGGGGTTGGGGAAATTTTTGAACAAGGTGCTTTGTGATTTAAGTTTTCTGAGATCGGGGTGGGGGTAACCACCCCGATGGGACAGTAAGCCCGGTGCCTGTGGCAGAGGGACCCAGGGAACCCCAGTGCCCGGAAGGCCTGGCTCTGCCCCCCTGCATCTGGTGCTTGGCAGGCCCGCTGGCCCGCCTCCTTCCTGCTCCCCGTCAGGGCTCAGCTCAGACGGCACTCGAGTAACCTTCCCGCACCCCCTACCCTCCCCCAGATGCTTGCTGTGTTCAGGGGCCTTGTGGCCACCAGCATGTCCAGGTGGGGGGGCTGTGGTTTGGGGGCCCCTCTGTTACTGGGCCAGCCGAGGGCTGACACGAAAAGCCCAGCAAATGTTTGACGGCAGCCATGGGGGAGCTGAGCGCCTCTGTGGTGGGAGGCCAGCAGCAGAGCAGAGACAGCCCCCCCCNCTCTTGGAATCCAGCCGTCCATCCGGAAGGGGAATTTCACTCACAAGGGAGTGTTAGCAGCAGGGCCTGGGTGGACGGAGATGTGTCATGTACGCTGGAACCCAGCCTTTGAGAGTGTCCCCATCCCAGATGCAGGCCCAGGACACACACTTGTGCAGTGGTTTTTAAGGGTGTGTGGTCCCTTGGGGGTGGGTGCTACAAAACTTCAGATCTTTCGGGCAGGTTTCTCTCCCCCAGTGGCTCCAAAGGAGGAAAATGTCAGCGCTGGAATTCCTGTTTCTCTTCCTGCTATAGCTTACTTTGTTTGTTAGATTGACGTTAAAATGACTTTGCATTCTTGGGAATGAGAAAGTGCTGGGGAGAAAACAGGTTGAGTCATTAGCCCCAAGGCAGGCAGACTGACAACTGGGTGGAAGGTGGTAGGGGTGGTTTTGCTGGAATGGACCCTTCTTGCAGCCCCTGTGTGTCTCCTGCTTCTAGGAACAGCCTCCCCAGCCTCTCCTGACCCTGCAATTTAGGGCTCATCCCGAATTAGAAGAAAGAAATATTATAGCACCTGCAAAGGGGTAGTGAAAGACTCCAAAAGAATTTCAGGTAGAGAATTTTTATATTATAAAGTGGGGGGAAGCCTGGGGGACTCAGTTGGTTAAGTGTCCAACTTCAGCTCAGGTCATGATCTCACGGTTTGTGAATTTGAGCCCCGTGTCAGGCTCTGGTGCTGACAGCTCAGAGCCTGGAGCCTGCTTTGGATTCTTTGTCTCTTTCTCTCTCTGCCCCTCCCCCCCTCACACTCTGTCTCTGTCTCTCTCTCTGTCTCAAAAAATAAACCTCAAAAAAAATTAAATAAGAAAAAGTGGGAGTGTGGCTGGCTCAGTTAGAAGAGTATTTGACTCTTGATCTTGGGGTTGTGAGTTTGAGCCCCACATTGGGTGTAGAGATGACATAAATAAATAAACTTAAAATAAAATAAAAAGCCAGAATGTGTTGAGTGCCATTAAGGGGATTTCAGCATTTGTTTTCAGATGAAAAGTTGGAGTGATTTCCAGTCTGAAATGATGACACTTTAAAAACAATTTTTTTTTTAATTTATTTTGAGGGAGAGAGAGAGAGAGACAGCACGAGCAGGGGAGAGGCAGAGAGAGAGGAGAGAGTGAGAATCGCAAGCAGGTTCTACACTGTCAGCACAGAGCCAGAGGCACGGCTTGATCCCACAAACCATGAGATCATGACCTGAGCTGAAATCAAGAGTCTGATGCTTAACTGATCGAGCCACCCAGCTGCCCCTGAAATGATGACTTTGGATGCAGCAGAACAATTCTTTGGGGGAATCTCTAGACCGCCCCTGCCTCAGTTTCCCTATCCTGGAAGTGGAGGGGTGGGATTTTGAAGGTGCCTTGGTCCCTGTGCCATCATGTGCCTGTCAGCCCTGGCGGCTCCGCTCTCCTCCAGGAGGGGGTGGGGAGGTGAGTCACTAGCCCTGCCTCTCGCCCACCTCCTGGGTTCATGAGGGAAAGATGCCCAGGGACCCCGTGGGCTTGTTCTGGGTCTGAAGGAACAGGCTGACTCACACTACCGCGTCTGTGCTGTGAGGAACCTCCTCCAGGTGGGGCACCTCGTATGGGGGAAGGTCTTCAGTTAGGAGAGTTGGTGACTGTCCAATCAGGGGAAGGGCTTTCCCTTCAGCCCCCACCCCCACCTCCAAAGAGGAAAAAAAAAAGAAGACATATGGCAGCTTCCAGTTTATCTGGTTCTTTGCTGGAGCTGTCCAAACAATTCAAATGTTTGTACTGGCTTTAAAATCCTGTTTGTATGTTGCCTTTATATTGGGCCATTTCGGTTTCTGGCGTTGGTAATACGAGGGAAATCCAAGTCACGGGACCCTCAGCGCGTGAGCCAGGCTGCCGAGGAAGCACACGGGCAGGGACAGCTCAGGTCGGAGCCCTGGCGCTGGGAGGCTGGGACGTCCACTCGGTCAGAGCTCGCAGGGCCCCTGCCAGGTTGGGGGTCCGCGGTGGTCACAGGGTGCCGAAATGAGTCACACGGTCCCTGGCCTCGGAGGCTCCTGGTCTGAAGCCCAGCGCAGAGCGGTCCTAAGCATCAGATGGCTGTGTGGCTCAAGAGCCATCATTTCTGCCCCTGCACTTTCAGCAGGGCCGATGTTTGAGCTGTTCTTGATGGTTGAGCAAGAGTTTGCCAGGGGAGGAAGGGCATGGCAGGCAGAGAGAACAGTTTGTGCAAAGGCACAGAGTTTTGTCAGGCTCCGGTGGTTTTAGAAAATGCGATCCCTCCTGGGAGGGTTTCATGAGAAGCGTGACTCGCTCTGCCTTCCCCCCAGTGCCTTTATGCTGCACCTCCAAATGCTGTGTCAGGTGTTGTGCTCAGAATTTGGGGTGTAGACAGAGGCCACAAGCCCTGTTGCTTCAAGGGGTGTTTATCCGTCAGGATAGGCTGCAGAAATGAACAACCCCAAGAGGTTTGCAACGACGGATTTATTTATAGCTCATTCATAGTCCGGTGGCTCCGTGCTGGTCTCCGCACCCTGGCATTTCTCAGCCTTGGCACCGTGGACCGTTCAGGCTGGGGAGTCCTTTGTTTCAGGGGGCCGCGCATTGTAGGGCCTCTGCGCTCTGGATGGCAGCAGCACTTCCCCTCATGTGACCATCAAAAATGTCTTCAGGTGTTGCCAAATGTCCCCTGGAAGTAAAATTGCCCCAGTGGAGAGCCACCACTAGCTGAAGGTCCTCTTGACAATTTCCTTCTGGTTCCCAGCCTGGCTTTGTTGCCACTCAGCCAGGTTTCTTTTCAGGAGTGGGTCTGGGCCAGCTTTGGGGGCCGTCTGCGGCCTCCTCCCATGAGGATGTCCTGGAGGACTGGCCTCAGGCACTGGCAGTTGAAAACGTCTACCTGGAAATGACACAGTCACTTCTGTGCACATTTCATTGGCCAAAGCAAGCCACATGGCCGTGCTTAATTTGGTGGGGGTGTCGGGCCAGGGGAGTGCCCGGCAGAACCGCCAGCATCCTTGGCCACCATTAACGTCCACCACAGTGCCCTTAGCCTAGTAGGAGTCAGCGACACGGAGCCAGGCAGCCGCTAGGGTCTGTGCTCAGTGCTGGGGTTCCAGGGGCTCCGAGGAGGTCGGGAGCCAAGGAAGGAAGGTTCCTAAGGAGCTGACCTCAAGGGTGGGTCAGCTGGTGACCTTGGGGCTACACTTGAGGCAGCGGGAGACGTGTCCCTCTGCACACACTGGTGAGGGAGGAGGCCCAGCTGCCTATTGAGGGAACTCCATGTCTTCCGGAGGCACTCCAANCTCCTAAAATCTGGCAGTTACCAAACTGTGCTACAAATGGCTTGGATGAGCGCGTGCCCGGCTTTCCACTTGCATAATTACATACTTCCCGTCTCTAAGTGGTTTTCAGCTCTGGGTGCAGGTGCAGCGTCTTTCTCCTCCCCTGTCGGTGGGAGGGAGCCTGCGTTTCCGGGTTGATTCCCTCTGCTATGAAATTGCTCCAAGGAGGCCTGGCCTCCCTCACCGGCAGCTGGGTCGTCTTGTAGGGCCCCTTTCAATAGCGGCCTGCCCCCTGTGGCCAGCCCTCAGCTGTGCCTGGGTAGGAGGCAAATGACCGTGGCCTTGCAGACTGCAAGAAACCACTTCTTTTTTTTTTTTTTTTTTTATGTTTATTTTTGAGGCGTGGAGGGCGGGGAGGGAGAGAACGAGCGAGGGGAGGGGCAGAGAGAGAGAGGGACAGAGGATCCAAAGCAGGCTCCATCCATGCTGACAGCAGATAACCATGAGATGAGCTGAAGTTGGGCGCTCAACCAGCTGAGCCACCCAGGCGCCCTGAAAGCAGTTCTTGATGAGCCCAAGAGTCCCCTTTTCTGACAGGCAGAATTATTTGATTGCCACTCTGCCGAGTGCCTGCAGTTCTCCTAGCTGTCGCCACCGGACTTTTCTCTCCGTATTAGTCAGAGGGGACTTCTGTATCTCAGCATCGCCCTCTCTACCTTGCTGACTCGCCATCTCACGTGCTTTCCTTGTCTGCAGTCCTCAGGTCTTACACCTGCTCTAGAAGGTTCTGTTGGGCCAGAAGGATCACACCCGTTTACCAGATATGAAGGCTGAGACCCAGGCCTGTGCCTGCTGCTGGTTTCTACAGGGCAGCAGGCACTACGCTGCTCTGCGGTGAGGCAGACCTACCACTTGATGGGTGTCGTGGTCCCAAGGTGTCCTGTGTTCCCAACGTGCCTTCCTGATACCGGATGCAGTGCCCAAGGCCCAGGCCTTCTGTGGCGTCCACACTGTGGCCTCCTTGTGGTGTGGGCTCCTGGGCGCTTCTCCCTCTTGGTGTTCTGCCTCCCTGGCTTCTGAGACCTTCTGTTCCTTCTGCTTTTGACCCTCTACACCGGACCCCTTTGTCGTTTCCTTTCCTCCCATGCTGGGTCATCTAGGTAATTGTGTCATCTTCAGGAAGTGGTAGCTGCAGTCGCTTACTGAGCACCTGCCATAGTAAGCAAGACAGTGACCAGTGACAGCGACTCGAGGTAAACTGGCTTAGGCAGATATCTGCAGCTGGAAGTGCGGCGAGGCCAGGCTCCCGGCCAGCTGGGTCGGGGCCTTGAGCTCCGGCGCGAGGGTGCTGGCTTTTTCTTCCGGTGCGGCCTCCTCCTTGTGAGTCTGGCCACAGAGAGGCGACGGCGTGCCGATGCTCCTGGCCATGTTCTTTGTGCTGTGGACAGCTCCCCAGGACCCATCCTGGAAGGGACCAGGACTGGCCTGGCTCAGGTCCCGTGCCTGGACCATGTGCCACCCCTACCATTATCACGGGGATCAAGGAGGGATGGTTCTGGAAGGCTGGAGGGTGGTATGGAGCAAAGTAACAGAAGCCTGCATTCCTAGCGTGGGCCCAACAGCCCTGTGAGGTGCGTTGTAGGATTCTCCTCACTTGACAGGTGGGGAGACTGAGGCACAGGGTACAGGTAGGTCTGGTTCCACAGCCTCCTCTTAGGGACGCACCCCACCTCTTCCCCTTCCCCGGCCTCCCTGGTGGCGTCTTCTGAGCCCTGAACTGCCCGCTCAGCACAGTTCTGGGTGTCTGATCGCCGCCCGGTACGACCGTGGATGGGACAATGGAAGACTTGGCCGTCGTCATGCAGTGTGCTGTTGTCCTCTGCTGGTGCTGCCGTGTGGCCTCGGCCTGCTGTGCCAGACTGCGCGTCACAGTGTTGTAGTTCTTGCGTGTCCTTGAGTCCTGTCCCCAGGACCCGGAGGGCTGCGCCCGAATGAACGTGTCTCCCCCCCCTCCACCCCCCCCCGGGGTGGCCCTGCTA
>NW_027532747.1:8977621-9012314 GCF_008692635.1 Crocuta crocuta
TTGGACAGGCCCCGAATCCCTCCCAGGCCTTAGACCTTGGACCTCCCGAATCAGAGTCCACAGGATTAGACCTTGAAGGGTCTATTTTTGACAAACTCCAGTGGTGATTCTTAGTCATCCGCTCTGGTGTTTGGGACCCACTGGCCCACGGGGTAAATGTGCTGTGACATTCTGGGCCTCTGGGCCTGGCCCACACCTTCTGTCCACGTCTCATTGCCCCTGCCCACTCCTCATGGTGCATCTTAAGCTCCCACACTCCTAGATGCCTTTTGGGAAGGGGGCCACTCCTCACGTTATTCCTCTTTATTTTATTTAACATTTATTTATTTTTGAGACAGAGCATGAGCTGGGGAGGGGGAGGGGCAGAGAGAGAGACACACACAGAATCTGAAGCAGGCTCCAGAGCCTGATGCGGGACTCAAACCCACGGACCGCGAGATCATGAACTGAGCCGAAGTCGGATGCTTAACCGACTGAGCCACCCAGGTGCCCCGCATTATTCCTCTTCAGTCTCTCCTCCCTGGTGTTGGTCTGTAGTTTCCCTTCAGTTGTCATCCAAATGGCCAATGCTGCCTCCTCTAGGAAGTCTTCCCTGATTGCCCTCCCTCCTGTCCTGAAAGGCTAGTTTGTTTTGCGAATGAGCATTTTAAATTCCTCACAGCTGTGCTCTCCTTAGGGTTCTGGTGAGGAAGGATCCTTTTTACAAAATAGATCCTCCCTTCACAGCTCTCCAGCTTTTGGAAAAACAGGTTTATGTTTATGAGTTGTAGGCGTAGATCTCTGTCTAAAACCTATCAATGCAATATATGCTGAGAAAGTGACAGTTTTAGAGCCTGTAGAAGTTTTCTCCAGGTGCAGGATTTTAATAAACTCCTTTGATTGTGTAACTTTAACTTTTACTGGGAGTAATACCTATGCTTGTTGTAGGAAACCAGAAAATATAAGGAAACGTAAAGGAAAAAAGGCCACGCATCCCCTTCCTGCTGCGTCCACAGTTTATAGGCACTGTACTCCCTCCTGGTCTGTTTTTCAGATGCTCGAATATTTAAATACCTTTAGGATCTGGACTGGATGCTCCCTGCAGTCTGGTGGTTCCAGAATGGGCATTGTTGCAGTTCCTCTTTGAGCACAACTTGGAAATTTTTCTAGATGAATCCTAACTCCTCTGCTTCACTTTACTGATTGATGGATTGATTCATGCCTTTATCAGGCATTTACCTTATGCCAAGTACTGGGAATGCTGGTAGCTGGAGTTTTACCTTTTATGTATTTATTTATTTAAAATATTTATTTTGAGACAGAGAGAGAGAGAACCCCAAGCCCGATGCAAGGTTCGAACTCATGAACCATGAGAGCATGACCTGAGCCAAAATCAAGAGTCAGATGCTTAACCGATTGAGCCACCCAGGCGCCCCTGGATTTTTACCTATTATTTAAAAGATAATTAAAAAAACACACTCCTCTAGTTTTTGAGAATGTGCTGTTGGATGCACGTTGCAGAAAACTCAAGCATGAGAATGCACAGTGAAAAAGAAGTCTTCTCACCCACCCCCCAACTGCCCTTGCCCTTGACCGAATGCCATCCCACCACGCTTTTCTTGTGGTACTTTCAGATTCATCTGTGTACACGTAAGTCCGCCTTCTTGTGCTGGATGCTGTTCTGAACCCAGGTAACTGCATGCCGCGCGCAGGGTTTTGCACCTTGCACTTTCACGTAGCGATAAAGCCCTTCTGGGTGCGTGGAGGACTCCTGCATTGTTTTTGCTCACTGCCTCGTATTTCTCTGACCACGTGTGGTTTGTTAATGGTGTTGGGGCGTGTAAGTTGCTGCCGGTCTTCTGCGGTCACAGCGCGGCAGTTAGCAGCCGCAGCCTGAAACACTGCACATTTGAGGACGTCTGTGGGGTGGGCTGGCGGCGCTGGGGTGTTCAGGGGGAGCAGTTCATCACTTGACAATGAGTTCTCTGGTTGATCTTCCCCTCCGTCCTCACCTTGAGTGTCCGGAACCAAATTCTGAACTTGCGGGATTTCAGGAGCCTGCTGTTTGGAAAATGAGGGCTGTTGGTACTTTTGTTTTGCAGAAGTTTCAGGAGGAGAAGCGAGCCCCAGTGGGCTTACGTTCTCCTTTCCCGAGTGGGCCGCAGTGGTGTGCGTGGGGTCCTGCCACCACGGGCCATGTGGTTTTCGCCAGCCTCCTCACCTCCCCCTTACACCGAGGCCCTGCAGCACGGAGACCAGCGTGGTCTCAGTGCCTCCCATGCCAGCTCTGCTGGGCCTTCCGGGTACCGCCCGGGCGTGGGCGAGCCTGGCTGCAGAGTCAGTGAACGCACCTCCTGAGGTCGCCCAGCCTCCGCTTGCTCGTCTGAGTAATGGGTCATCACTGCCCCTCCCTGGTTGGGCTGCGGAAGCCGTGAGCGAGCAGAGAGCACCCGGTGCACCACAGCTGCCCTCGCCTTGAGGGTGTCTTGTGTCCGCTTGTGCCCTGATGTGGGCTGAAAGGGGAGCCGCGCCCCTTCCTTTCTGTTTTTTTATTTAAAAAATTTTTTTATTAAAAAAATGTTTTTTAATGTTTTTATTTATTTCTGAGAGAGAGAAAGAGATACAGCATGAGCAGGTGAGGGTCAGAGAGTGAGGGAGACACAGAATCTAAAGCAGGCTCCAGGCTCTGAGCTGTCAGCACAGAGCCCAACACGAGGCTTGAACCCACGAACCACGAGATCATGACCTGAACCGAAGTCGGATGCGTAATTGACTGAGCCCCCCAGACACCCCGCGCCCCCTCCTTTCTGCCAGAGTCGGGATTTATCCTGTGCCTGGAGCTCTGAGCTGCAGAACAACTGATCTGGTCCCTGACAGCTCAGCCACACTCCAGCTTTTCAGCCCGCCCATTCTCAGGCTTACTGTTTTGGTTTCCTTTATGCCATGGGTCTCTCGTGTTTTCAGAGTTAGCTCAAAGTCAGCGTCCTGTTTGTCTTTTAGGACTGGGGGAGGGAGAGCTGACTGGGCTGGTGTCAGATGTAGACGGATTGGAAATGACCCTCAGTTGGCTTCGTAAGGAGATGAGAGCCACACGCCGGGATAATCAGGCTGCCGTGAGGATTAACACAGGGAAAACCCAGGTCCAGGCTGCAGCCCAGCGGAAGCCCTTTCTACCTGGTGCGGGTCACGTACACTTGCGCCCTGGGTCTCCTTTAGGGCTGTCTGTCCTGCCTGAGGTGCGGCTCCAAGTCCTTTGGGACTTGCCAAGGGACTGCTCCCTTAGCTGCTTGGAATTTCTGTCCTGGGGCAGGGGCAAAGTGAGGAGTCACACCGAACCTTACCTGGCTGGCCACAGTCCCGAGCCAAGTGCCCCGGGGCCGGTTCCAGTCACCGATGCGCAGGTGGGGCAGGACAGTTTGGGAACGAGGCCAAGACTCTGTGGGATCCACAGGGCTCAGAGATGGTGTGGGTCATGGGCTCCCAGCAGGGCTGCTGCAAGCTCCTCATGGCGCCTGCCATGGGACGCTGGTGGCCCAGGGCTGTGTTCTTGTCCCAGCCTCCACTCATGAAGTCCTGGCAGTATGTGGACATTGGCTGCCATTCCTTCTGGAACGCTAGAGAAGCCGCGTGATGGTAGCGACCCCTGAGAGCATCAACCGCTGTGGTTTTCACATTGGGTTCCTTGGGGCCCGAGGTTGTGCAGAGGTGTTGAGGGTTAAGAGGAAGGCTGGCTTGGCGTATCCTGTGGGGCCACCTGGTCTGCCCTCTGTGAATGACACAGTGGCTTCCTCTCGAGGTTCCACTTGGTGCCCAGCTCTCAGAAGGTGTCGGGAAACGTTTGAATGAGCTAACCTACAAATGTAAGATCAATAGTGGCCGCCTCAGCTGTGCTGTGTGAGGGGAGGGTGATGGTGCCCATTCACTGGTGCCCAGAGACTTCCCAGGGGGCTTTGTGCCCACCTCCTCCCCTAGACTGTGAGCCCCTGGAGGGCCCGAGTGATGGCTGTTGCATTTATGGTGCCCCTGAGGCCGGGCCAGGCTGGACATGGGGACCTGAGCGAAATGCTTATGTACTTAGATTTTGCTAGTGTCTGTGTGCCGGGCGGGCACCATACGTAGGCACAGGGCACACGTGGCCATTATCTGCTGTAGTTCCTGCTCTAATTTCTGACCTTTCCCGGTCACAGCATCCTCTGAGTGTCCCTGGGCGGCCTAGCCTTTCTTCTTAGGAAAACGCACTCGGGCACGGCCATTGGCAAGCCATCTGCATTCCATGCAGACCCTGCACCTTCCCCTGCGTCCTGCCCTAGGCGAGGAGGGCTGGGGTGGTGGTAGCCCCAGGTCATCGGGGGTGTTCTGGCTCTGGGGCGAGGGTGTCGTGGGTCAGGGAAGGCTTCCTGGGAGAGCTTCTGTTTGAGCCACATCCTGAAAGCTGGGCTGGAAGGTGTGGACCGAGGCATGGAGAAGGGGCACAGCCCTGTGCCCAAAGGAAGGTAGGGCAGGGGAGGTAAAGGCGGGTGCGTTGCAGGGGGCCTTTGTGCATTCCTCAGAGCCCCCGATCCTGTGTGTAATGGGGTGGGGTGCTCTAGGGCACGGGTGTAGGAGAATCGTGGCCGTGGGATCGTGGGTGAGAGATGGAAGAGGCAGGGTCCGGGCTTGGGGGAATGTTGGCGAGGCCCACGATGGTGGAGTCAGGGTCAGAGGGTGTGGGTGGCAGTGGGGGCTAGAGATGGCCAGGATGGCACTGAGCTGAGCAGGGCCGAAGGGTTCTGGGAACTCCTACAGTGTGGGCGAGCAGTTGGGCTGAGCAGACCTGGGAGGCCAGGCCGGGGTGGTAGACCTGATATGGGAAGAAATGGGGGGCCATGGGAGGTGGTTGAGTCCAGGAGGGAAGGCCAGGCCATCAGTGGTAAATAAGGTGGAGGGAAGGGCGCTGGGCAGTTCCAGGCTGGAGCTGTGCCCATGAGGGGCTGGCCCTGAGGTTGGGGAGGGAGATGGCTGTGAGGAAAACCAGCAAACTTGGGGTCTTTGTAGAACTACAGCCAAGGCCCTCTGGGGAAACAACGCTCTCTGCCCAAAGGTGACCTTGAGGACTGGCTAGGTGTTCGCAGACTTTCCCTCAGCAAACGAGGCTGTTCTGGGGATCATGTTTGAGAGGTCCAGGAGGTTCTCCCCACTCTCCTGCCGTCAGCTTGCTATAGGGAATGTTCTGGAAGGATGCTTCCTGACTGCCTGAGTAACCTTTGTTTTCTTTGTTTCTCTCTGCAGGAAGCGAGGGATAGAAGTCGTGCAGGTGAGTACAGACCATGCTCTCTCTGTTCACGTGGGTGGGCCTTTTAGGGCCCCCTTCTCCCTCAAGAGTCTGGGTGCTTGAGCTGCTTCACTGGCACAGCATTTTTAAATGTGCCTCCTGTGGAATCTCTGTCATTTCTGCCCTGGCAGGACGTGGGTCGTGCTTGATGGTCTCGGGGGCTTGTGGAGTTGCAGTGGCTTTATCAGTGGAAGGGATGGGAGTCGGGGTACAGGGTGCGGGAGCTCAGCCACCCGGCCAGACATCCATGGTCCTGCTGCCCCCAAAGTTGGTCCGTGTCTGCCCTCCATCTCTGCTGAGGGAGCACAGTCCCCCTGGGCGCCTGCCTTGGCTGTTCAGCCCTCTGAGGGGGAGTCTTCTATCTCAGACCATTCTTACGAGTGGTATCATCTCTAAGAGTACTCTTGCCCCCTCTCCTTTCCCCTGCCCCCTCCCCGGGTCACGTGCATCCCCATCCTGCTATCAGTTGGTGACACCCGATCTCTAGGGGCGTCTGGCTCCTGGAAGGTGGACCGAGTCTGTATGGAGGGGCTCCTGACCCTTGGGCTGCCTCGCTCTGGGGAGGACTTGATCAGGTGCTCATTGGCTGGAGAAAGAGGGGTGGATGGAGAAAGAACCCCTCCCAGGGCCCGGGGCCGGCTCTGTGGCTCCCAAATAGATGTACCTGCTCTGACAGTGGCCATTGGGGGTGGTTGGTGGGGTGGGGCTCGGTCTCTGCTGGAAGCCTTGGCCTCCCTCTGGTCTCCCTCCTTGTAGCAGGTTGAACTTGTCACCTGGAGGCTGAGGTTGGTTTTGGGGGAGGAGGTGGTTTCTGGAAGCCCCTCATCAGCTTGTCCTCCAGGCTCATTTTGGCCTGCAAAGTCGTGTGATCTGCACTAGGTTTCCTGTGGACCTTGATTTCTTCTACATTAAAAGAGGGAAGTCGGAATTCAGGAATGGCTGAGAAATGTGCTTTCGGGGCCGCTTCTGATTGATTGGCAGTGGCTGCCTGGAGGTTCTAAATCTGTGAGTGATTGAGGGCAGGGGTTGATTGATAATGCCTGTCAGGGCTCCCGCAGGAGGCAGAGGAAGTGCAGCTGTACATTGGTCACTCTGGGGCCAGGTGTCTCAGATCGGTCCTGCTCCAGGATGCTTTGGCTTATTTTGGTCTCTTAGTCCCTACCCATGGTTACCTTTGTAGATGCTGCTGTACCCACCATCAAGGCCTGGCCTATAGTTGGAGCTGTAGCTTCAGGTTGCTAAGAGAAGGTCCAGGTGCTTCGCTGAGGTTAACTATAGCGCTTGTCTGGGCTCACGGAGAAATTTCTACAGAGGAACAATATTTAGAGGAAGTGGATTCATGTGCTCACCAACAAACATGTTACTTAAAAGGGGAAGAAATGTGCCCCTCCCCCAGTACCTGATTCCCGTCCTGGAAGACCCCAGACTAACACAGTAGGATGCTACTACCCCACCAAGGGGGAAGGGAGAGGAGGGCAGAGGAGCGGAGAGAGACTTGGAATTTCAGGATGCGAGGAATAACCTGGGGGTCAGTGTGTTTGCTTTACATGGCTTCCTGGGAAGGTTTATGAAACCCTTTATTTATTTATAATTTTTTTTTTTTTAAATGTTTTATTTATTTCTAGGAGAGAGACAGCGTGAGCAGGGTAGGGTCAGAGAGAGAGGGAGTCACAGACTGAAACAGGCTCCAGGCTCCGAGCTGGCAGTCAGCACAGAGCCCGACGCGGGGCTCGAACCCACAAACCGCGAGATCATGACCTAAGCGAAAGTCGGAAAGTCGGACGCTTAACCGACTAAGCCACCCAGGCGCCCCTATTTATAATTTTTAAAAAAGTTTTCAAAATTTATTTTGAGAGAGAGAGAGAGGGCATGTGTGATTGTGAGCAGGGGAGGGGCAGAGAGAGTGAGAGGGAGAGAGAATCCCAAGCAGGATCTGTGCTGGCAACGCAGAGCCTGATGCGGGGCTGGGACTCACAAACCGTGAGATCATGACCTGAGCCGAAGTCAAGAGTCAGACACTTAACTGACTGAGGCACCAAGGTGCCCTGAGACGAAAACCTTGGATCCATTGTTACGGGGTGTACCGGGCAGAAGAATTACGAAACCTTCCTTGATGTGGCTGCTCTTCCTTTTGGTGATGACTTCGGGGAGGAAGTGGTGACTGGGGACCAGAGAGAAGCCAAACTGGACGCTTTCCACGCCAGTATCTAAAAATAAAACCCACCGCCGACGCCTCCCTGCTCACCTCCTCCTGGCATCCCCGCGTGTTTAGAGAACTTGAAATTTCAAGATGTAGAGAAAGGCTCTGCAAAATTTGGAAGCGAAGACACTTGGCTGCTTTCTCGGAATCAGCCAGGCCTCTGTGCGCCAGATCCCTGGGCTGGTGGGCCGCTGGGTGCCGGGCAGGGTGGGCGCTCACCAGACGCGAGGTGTCAGCGACTGAAGGGGAGGAGGGGAAGCGTGCCGTCAGCCAACACCCAGTGTCTCTTGTGTCTGGTCCCCCAGTGGCAGTGCCCCTTTTTGTGCAGCTGCCCCATGACAGGAGTAGTGTGTTCGTGCCCATTGTAGAGATGAGCCTCCATTGAGGCTCCGGATGTTGTGACCTCCCCCGGGGAGCTCAGCCGGTAAAGTGGAAGAGTTGGGTTTTGACTATGGGTTGGTTGTCTCCAGAGCCCATGGTTTTTCTCTTTCTTTTGCTCCGTTGGCTGTTTCCAGGCCCATTATCACCTGGGCTTTGGCTACTGTTTAAAAAGGATATTGGGGTCCAGGGTCAGGAACCAGGACTGTAAAGTGCTGGGAAGATCCCGAGGTGTCTTCCCATTAGGGAAGTTATTTCTCTTCCTGGGATTTAACGGCAGTAGTAACAACGTGAGTGTTGGCATTTATCAGGGACTGCGGTGTACCGGGGCCCGACACCATTTACTTGGGAGAAGCACCTGTGGGAACCTCTCCAAGGTAGGATGGGAGCACGTTTAAGAAAACAAAATGCAGGGCGCCGGGGCGGCTCCGTCGGTTAAGCATCCGACTTCTGCTCAGGTCATGATCTCGTGGTCCGTGGGTTCGAGCCCCGCATGGGGCTCTGTGCGGACAGCTCAGGGCCTGGAGCCTGCTTCAGATTCTGTGTCTCCTGCTCTCTCTGCCCCTCTGCTGCTCACGCTCTCTCTTTCCTTCTCTCAAAAATAAACATTAAAATAAAAAAAAAAAAAAAGCAAAACTTGCAGGTCCTCAGCTTCCTCACGTGCTCGTTCCCACACCACGTCCACTTGGGAAGGGGCTCGTAAGCCCTTCTTCTGTCACTCCTTCCACCTTGGCCTCCTCCCACTTCTGTGGAGGCAGGGCGTGCAGCAGTCAGGACCAAGATCACCTGGGTCCGTGTTTCTGGCTGTGTGACCTTAGGCTAGGTGCCTAACCACTCGGAGCCTCAGTCTCCCTGTCTGTAAAGTGGGGATAATAGTTGTGCCTGTCTCCTGGGATCACCGGAGGCCTAACCGAGTTAATTTGAGTAAGGCAGTTGGCACCGTGCCTAGCACCCGGGAAGCTTGTTATTTACATCGTCCTCGAGGCAGATACGATCCTGGGGGCATAAAACCCGCCTAGGCCTTGTGGCCCATCCCGGTCACCCTGGGGCAGGTGAGCGTTCTCCAGGTCTCCTGCGATGACATTGAAAGAGGACCTAAATGAGTCATCAGCTGCTAGAACCTTAGAACTGATTTTTGATAACAAATCACTATAATTCTTGGCATAAATTTTATTTTTTAATTTTTTAATTTTTTTAAATTTATTTCTGAGAGAGAGAGAGAGAGAGAGCATGAGCAGGGGAGGGTCAGAGAGAGAGGGAGACATAGAATCTGAAACAGACTCCAGGCTCTGAGCTGGCTGTCAGCACAGAGCCCAACGCGGGGCTCGAACCCATGAACTGCAATATCATGACCTGAGCCGAAGTCGGAGGCTTAACCGACTGAGCCACCCAGGCGCCCCTCTTGGCATATAATTTTAAAGGAACTCAGAGAATTTGCTATGTAAATCTCTTCCCGTTCCATCTTTTTGTTTGAAGAAGGGTTGTTTTTTTAGCACTTGCATTGAAAAATTGAAAAATACAGCTGACGGTAAGCTCTGCCTTCATCTGTGGATGCATGAAATACTTTTGAAAAATTCCCATTCATCTCTTCTGAGTTGTGTTTCTAATAAGCGGTCATGTTTTTCCTTGTACGATCTGTAAAGTTTCTGTCGTGGGCGTCCGTTATGCACTGATAGTAATTGTAATAGGATTTCAGTCCAGAAGAAAATTTCTGACACGGAGAGCTTGATGGTCACATGAAATTACAAAAAATTTAAACATTTATATGCATATGGGTTTTTTTTTTTTTTATGGTCTAGTAGTGTAATAGACTACTCAGTTAAAGGCCTTTAAACAGAAAATTCACTCAAGGATGTGGATTGGGAATTGGAGTTGGAGGAGTCAAAAGGCACTTTCCTAAATCTTCCAGTGTTTGGGGAGGCACGAGATTCTGTAATTTTAGGATGGACGATGGTGGACCTCAAATCGCTCTGGTATTTAGATTCCATTGGATCCATTTAAAAGAGAAATGGGAACAGTTTTATTTTGCAATGTTAATATTTACAATATGTTGGAAATGACATCCTCTCCAAGTATTTAAACTTACGATGAGAAATTGGAGACGTCAGCTTGAAAATGTACAAATAGATACGTAGCTGTAAACATTTACCCTGGAGGCTGTGGGTGGACGGCCAGGGCCTTAGCACATGACCTCACTGACTTCCCCGAACCCGGCTCAGGGGCAGGTATCATCTCGGAGGGGCCAGTGGCCTGGCTCCCAGGCCATCCGGATGCCGGGGCCTGTGCGTCCACGGAGACCCAGGAAGGCCTTGGCAGCGGACCTGTCTGCAGGCCGACTGGTGTCCCCTAACCTGGGTCTGTTAGGCCAGGTGGTGCTGTCATTAGGAAAATCTGCTGTCCAGGACGAGGGCAGCCTTGTGTTTAATGTCGGGGCTCAGGCAGGAAGACAAGGGGAGAGTGGAGGGTGCCGTGGGACTGGGCGCCCTCCGCTTCTCTGCCCCGAGGGGCCGCCTGTATGATAATGATGGTCGCAGGTACCTGCTTGCCTCAGTTTCTTCTTCAGTGTTATTGTAATGAGGCTGCTGGAGACGCAGGCGCCCTGACTCCACCGTTTCGGGCCTTGCTCAGCCATCGAGGTCCCTCCCGGGCAGGAGGTGTGGATTGGGAAGACTGGGCTCTCCCCGCAGCAGCATTCAGCGGATCTTTCCCCAGGTGCCTGCTGTGCGCCAGGCCGCAGGTGTGGGGGACCCACCATGCCAAAGCCAAGTTCCTTCCTTCTGAAGTCTGCAGTCGGCACCCAGAGGCCACAGTTGGTTGGGATCACTTGCACAGGCGTGGAAGAGATTGAAGTCAGGATCACTTCCACAGTCATGGAAGAGATTGAAGTCAGGAAGGCTTCCCGGAGAACGGCAGCGTAAGCCTTGCATGTTGCTATAAGCCTTGTCCGCCTGACAGAGCCCAGCTGAGAGGCAGGTTCAAGCCCATGGTCCCGACCGGAGCTTCACCTACGTCCCGGGCTGTTCTGCTGCTCCTGCAACACACAGGTGCTAGAAGTGACCCAATGCTGGCTACGGCACACTGTCCCTCTACCCAGTGAGCCTTTGTTTGGAGAAAACACTTCTTGGCCACCTGGGTCATCTGTGGCCTAGCGGGCCTGGGGCATGAGCCTAGGGCTCTGCTGAGGGCCGAGCAGGGAGTTTGCATCAGCCTTGAAGGATGGTGTTGACCTTGGGAGCATTTTCCACTCTGACCTGATCTGTGGGGAAGGTTTGGGAGGGAAGCCTGGGAGGTTCTCTGTCCCTGGACCCCATGGCCCCTTTCTAGGGCAGACTTGAACTTGACGGGAGGAGATCTGGAAAGAACAACTCACCTATTGCCCTGCCAGCTCCAGGCTCAGCATCCTCTGGAAGGTGTGTTTTGCATCCCTGCCTCGCACATTATGGGAGCTTTCACCGGTTTATAAAGCACCAGGGGAGAAGGAGAGGGCTGTTTGCAGGCCAGGGGTTCAGAGTTGTATTTTAAAATGCAGGGGCGCCTGGGTGGCTCAGTCGGTTACGTGTCCGACTTCAGCTCAGGTCATGATCTCACGGTTCGTGGGTTCGAGCCCCGCATTGGGTTCTGTGCTGTCAGCTCAGAGCCTGGAGCCTGCTTCAGATTCTGTGTCTCTCTCTCTCTCTCTCTGACCCTCCCCTGCTTACACTGTCTCTCTCTCAGAAATAAATAAAACATTAAAAAAAATTTTTTTAATGCAAGTGAGTGAGCTGTAAGTGTGGGAAATATAGCCACCCGACGTAGATTCACTGTCCTCCTTCCAAATTCCTTGAGAATGCAGACATTACGAAACCCAGTTCCAGGAGCAGCCGCCGTTTCTCAAGCGGGCAGGGACGCAAATAAGTTTCCCCAGGCTGCAGCAGAGCGCAGGGCAGGCCCCAGGCCTTCGCACCGGTTTTCTCTAGAACTGTTGCTCGCTTGAGATGTTGGAGTGCTTTGTATACACATTTGCACTGTTTCTGTGCAAACCATTCGGGAAAGGAGGCTGGGTGGTGGACGGTCAAGCAGAAAGGGAAAGACGGAGGCCGAGAGCTGGAGGGTGCGTGCTGGGCCTCTGGGCGGGGGCCACAGTGTCGTCTGTCGCGAGCTTGTGGGCCTAGGGCTTGTCTGTGCTGTGGAGGGGGCCTGTGAGGACACAGGGGTGGACAGGCAAAGGGGGGTGGGCAGAGGGTGAGGAAGGCCTTGTAGGGAAGTTGATGCTTCTTGCTATAAGATATACTCGGCTCAGATATGGATGGGGAGTAAGGTATTTGAATGTCGTTATAGGCAGAGAGCACGTGTGAACAACGACCCAGAAACTGGGGGGACGGGGGGCGTCTGTTGACTCTGAGTGGTTTGGAAGCACTGGGTCCTTGGCCCTGATGGAGTGGGCAAGTAGCCAGGCCAGAGAGGGCTCAGGGCCAGACCTAGGGAGGGTTGGTGAGCTGTTCACGGGGCGTGGGCTCAGCGGGCGTTGAAGGGCTTCTGTGTGGGGGAGGTGTGTGCTCCAGTGAGAGGCCGTGCAGGAGACCCCGCTGCAGGGCACACAGGGGACAATTAGCTGGGGCTGGGCTAGAGGCTGGAGAGCTGGGTCTTCCAGAAGGAGCCCGGGGCCGTGACCTGGAGTGGTGGTAGTCGTGGTGAGGGGGTCTGGCTGCAATGAATTCAGTAATGGAAGGCAGGGGGAGACGGGGCGGGACGTGGGTGGATGCCGGTGAGGGAGATTGAAGGTCACTTCCCAGACTTCTCACTGGTTTCTGGTCACGCAGGGGGGTGCAAGGAGAGGAGCTGTGCCAGAGGGAGGGCTGGTTCCGACAGGCGCGTTGAATCCAGTAGCTGGCTTCCTCATCGAAAGCCGGAGGGAGAGCCGGTTGGCCGACTAGTGTGCCTCTTTCCAAGGTTTACAGATGTTGAATTCTCTGGCCGGCTGTAAAAAAATATATTTGTTATCTGGGTGATATTTTCAGTGGTTCAAAAATTGCTTTAAAAGGTACGTATTTAGGGGGGCCTGGGTGGTTCACTCAATTAAGCTTCCGACTTTGGCTCAGGTCATGATCTCACAGTCTGTGAGTTCAAGCCCCACTTTGTGCTCTGTGCTGACGGCTCCGAGCCTGGAGCCTGCTTCAGCTTTCTGTGTCTCCCTCTCTCGCTCTGCCTCTCCTCTGCTCGTGCTGTTTCCCTCTCTGTCTCTCTCAAAAATAAAATAGAAACATTAAAAAAAAAAAGGTATGCACATTAAGGTGTCAGATGAGTAATCCTCAGCTGGGTTCCCTCGGCCACCAACACAGTCTGGCACGTGCTTTCACTGCCTGGGCTCGGTGCCCTGTCTAGATTTTAGTTCCAGGTGCTCGGGGCCCGTGCGGAGTGGACATTCTGCCCTTCATCCGCCCCCTCTGCCGGGTGCTTGGGAGCCAAATACAGGGGCTGCGGGAATATAGGTTGCCTTGGTGTTTACTGGAGGCCTGACCTCCTCGCAGCTAGAAGAGCCCATGGCAGTTATCCAAGCCCTTCCTCATGGCCAAGGGCTTTCTCAAAGCCACCAGAATGTGACTCTGACCCTGTCCTCTGACAGCAGACTACAGCACCTTCAGGGAGTGTGGCAGCGGGGTTGGGAAATCGACTCTATGCAGAGTGTTTCCATGGTCATTTGGGTCTGTTATTGGGATACAGATCACTCTTTTTTTTTTTTTAATTAAAAATTTTTAAATGTTTATTTTTGAGAGAGAGAGAGAGAGAGAGGGAGAGGCAGACAGAATGCCAGTAGGGGAGGGGCAGAGACAGAGGGATACACAGAATTTGAACCAGGCTCCAAGCTCTGAGCTGTCAGCACAGAGCCCAACGTGGGGCTCGAACTCACAAACTGCAAGATCGTGACCTGAGCTGAAGTCGGTGATTCACTGACTGAGCCACCCAGGCTCCCCAGGGGATATAGATTATCCTTGGCTGTGTTTGACCTTCCCAAGGAGCCCAGAGACCGGGGTTTGAGTTTCCATCAGTTTGTTTTCTGAGTATGTGACCCTACTTTAATCATCTTTAAAATGGGAGGACATTTACCACAGAGAACCTAAGATACCTGATGGAAGCTTAAGGATGAGAGAGGGTTTATTTTCCCTCATCCCTTGTCCTGAACAGTGTGGCTTATGGGGGTGGGCACAGCTATTCAAGAGACCATGCTTAGAAAAGTACATTGCCCAGTGGTCCCTTTGCTTTGCCCTCCCCACCCTCCATCACCCAGGTACCACTTTTTGGTTTCTAGCGGTGTGAATTTAGTTTAATTTCTTTTTTATTTATACTTTATTTTTCTATTTTTGAGAGAGAGAGAGTGTGCAAGAGCGAGTCGGGGAGGGGCAGAGAGAGAGGGAGACGCAGGATCCGCCGAAGCAGGCTCCAGGCTCTGTGCTGTCCACCCGACGCGGGGCTTAAACTCACGAACCACGAGATCATGACCTGAGCTAAAATCAGACACTTTAACCGACTGAGCCCCCCAGGCGCCTCTGAATTCCTTTTTTAAAGACACATTTTATTTCTTCCTGTTTGAAATGCAGGCATTTGTATTTCTTTTTTTCAAAACATTGGACATTATTTTCATTCCCAGCCGTTTACTTGGAGTATATATGTAACAGAGTCAGACAAGTTTATGTGAAAACATCACACAGCAGTTTTTACAATAATGGGCCAGGGGGCGGGGGAAGCGATCTTTAAATCGGGGTGTGCTCTTACCAGATGTTTTTAGTCGCTGTTAAGAAGAGGCGCATCTTGCAGGACAACATGGGAAAACGCTCATGAGCCGCTAAGTGCCGCCCATGTGTGCTGAATGGTTTCGGTTCCGTCAGTTTTATTTTCGCTCTTGAGCTTTGTAGACTTGCTGCTGCAAATAGAAACCGTCTCTGCCGTCGGGGCCGTCCTGTGTGGCTTCGGAGGCTGCGATTCTCAGTTCTGGCGTGTTCTCTCCCCCAGCCTTTGACTCACTGAGTCAGCTTGAGCTTGTCCGTAAAACAGACCGGCGCTGCCAGGGAAGCCGGGCACCGGTGCCCTGCGGTGCCTGTTGGCCCCCTGGAGGGACCCAGGCTACTCCATGCCATTCTGCACGGAGTCGGGGCCCCAGCTCCCCCGTCCCCTCTGCGCACGTCACGTAAAAGCAAAGAGATGGAAAGAGGCACGTGGGGGAAAATAGGAAGGGATGAAAAGGGCAACTGCAAGTCACCGCCTGTTTTGAGGTTGCTTGGAGGTGGGGTTGTACAGGGCGTCGCTACTCACAGTGCGGCCGCCCGCCACCGGCGTCGTCGCTGTTGCCGTTGGTGTTGGTGTGGCCTGGAGCTGGTTGGAGTGGCCAGCCCAGAGCTGCTGAATCCCGATCCTCAGCGCACTTGTGGAAGTGCCAGTGCAGCTTGGGGGGTGGGGGGTGCTCTGGGGGCTGAGACCGGGCGACGCGGGGCATGCACGGGAGGGCCCGGGGTGCACAGCCTGCACTGGGAGAAGCAGGCGTTGCCTTCAGCTCAGGCTCACAGACCACCAAGCGGCTTGAGTCTTTCGTTGGCCAAGAAGCTGGCATCGCCCTCGCTGCTGTCGTGTTTTTATTTGTGCTGTTAGATGTGCCCAGGTGCCACCTTGCCCATATGACACCTTCCCCTCCTCCCGTCCCTCTCCTCCCGTCCCCCATGCCTAGCTGGAGCTACAAGTTGATGTCTTTCTTTCTGGGTCAGAACTAACTTACTTACTTACTTCTTTCTTTCTTTCCTTTCTTTCCTTTCTTTCATTTATTTTTGAGAGAGAGACAGAGCATGAGGAGGGGAGGGGCAGAGAGAGGGAGACACAGAATCCAAAGCAGGCTCCAGGCTCTGGGCTGTCAGCCCAGAACCCGACGTGGGGCTCGAACTCATGAACTGTGAAATCATGACCTGAGCCGAAATCGGCCGTTTAACTGACTGAGCCACCCGGGCACCCTCAGAACTTTCTTGTCTCCGGGGGGGTGCAGGGCCTCGCCCTGGTGTGTGCTCCATTTACTGGGTGATGTGGGTGGTTGAATTAGGGCCTGAATTGCCCATGCAGAATAGGACAGGCCCCGAGCGTCTGTGTTAAAAAACAAACAAGCAAAAAAACCCTCTTGATTATTCTTTCTTCATTAAGTACTATGTGTTGGTTTTTGAAATTTGAGGAGAGAAACACAGGCTTAAAGATGAAAGCCCAGAGATAATCTTTGAAACACTTAACTTCAGTCTTTTCTCTACTTTTCAGTACTTTTAAGTCTTTTCAGTACTTTTACCTAAAACACGTTGTTAGTATTGTGCGAATGCAGGTTGGGCTTTTCTGCCTGTGAGTTTTGTGACCTGCATTTGGAGGATGGACGAGCACTTGCTCGTGCTGTTTACTCCCCTTGGAAATGACCCTTACGGGGACGATGTCTGTTTTCCACCGTCTGGCTGTCCCAGCATCAGGAACCTTTGCTCTGGAGCCTCTGGTTCTAGTGGTTTCTGGTTTGCTGCTCCGAACAGTGCTGCAGCAGGTGTCTGTTCACATCCCAGGTGCTCTCTGGACTGGCCTCTGGAAGTGACATTATTGAGTCTAAGGCACCAAGATCTTAGAGGCCTGTGGACCGTTTGTGGCTCTGAGCTGCTCCTAGCAGCATGGACTCGGTGGTGATTGACCACGGCGTCCCCTGGCCTGGCTCTGCACCGGAAGTGGGGGCCTAGGGGACCCAGGGATAGACAGGCAGCCTTGGCAGTGGCTAACGCCTCTGTAAGGGTCGTGTGTGGCTGGCCGTCCACCATGCTGCCTCAGGATTGCAGTGACTGCCCCCTGCACCGTCCTCGTCTCTGGCGTCTGGGAGGTGAGGGAGGACAGTGCTGGGGCAGGTCCTTGAGGCCCCTGGGCCTGGGGGGAGGGGGAGACTGTTGGAAACCCAGGCTGTGTGAGAATTGATTGGGTCCGAGGCACCCAATCAGATGGGCACCTCCTCAGGGAGGGGTCACCATAATGGGTGGGGGAGGTGATCAAAGCACAAGCGCACACCTTCTGTAAGCACTTTGCTATGTTAACTCATTTAATCCCCGCGACAGTACGGAGGACTGTAAATACTATTATTGGTGCTATTTAATGGATAAACTTCTGTTATCCCCACTTTACAGATGAGGAAACCAAGTCCGAGAGAGCTCGCCCGGTCCCTCAGCTAGCACGAGGCGGAGGAAACCCGGCGCGCTGGTTCGCTGGGCCATGTGTGACCCTCCGTGCCCCGCGCCCCCCGCGCCCCGCTGCTGGCCTGCGTCACTCTGAAAGCAGCGCTGCCTTGTAGTTGCGTTGCCTGCGGTGTCCTGAACTCTCTCCGGGCCCAGGCCCGTCTGTCTGCTGTCCAGCTGCTAAAGTGCTCTTTCTTGAACAAGCTCCATCTTGACCCAGCGAGGCTGACTGGGGGGCAGGGTGACGACCCATCCCTTGGGGGGGATTCACGAGGCCTTTGACAGTTGGTTCCCGCTGCAGGAAATGAAGCCCGGGCCACTTCCCCAAGTGCGCCCCCAAGCACCCCTGCAGAGCCCCAGCGCCCATGTGGCGAGGCCTGGTCCTCCGTGTAGCCCCTCCCAGCAGCCCGCCATGCCCCTCCTCCTCGTCCATCTGGCCGACACATATTGATCTGTCTGAACAAGCTCACGGCCACTAGCTTCCTGGATACCCTAGGCCGAGAGAGGCCCCCCTGGCCTGTGCGCCCCACCTCCTGGCACAGAAGCTACCATTTCAGGTGTCATCATGGACTGTGGGGGATTTCTCCACTTCTCGGGAGCCTCCTTAGGGCCATGCACCATGCCTTGTTTTTCCGGAGCCTGCGCAGGCCTAGTATTCTGGCTCATAGATGCACCTTGTCGAGAACTCGTTGGAAATCAGTGGAAATTAATGAAATATTATAGAAGTATATGAATTGGCAAAGTTCCCTATCATCTTGTTCTCTACAGGTAATCCCTGCGAACCTGTCCATTGGTTTTCTGTGCCGTCTGTACTAACATACCTTCTTTTACTCTTTTGGTTTCCTAATATGTACTTAAAGACCTTTTAATGAACGTTTAACATGATGGTTCCGACTGTCAGGGCCTTTGAACCGATGAAGTACGTATTATAAATAGAATAGCATGTTTGTATATTGTGGAAATTTCTTTTTTTAAATTTTTATTAGTTTTTTTAGACTTATTTATTTATTTTTAAATGTTTATTATTTTTGAGAGACAGAGAGAGAGGGAGACAAAGAATCTGAAGCAGGCTCCAAGCTCTGAGTTGTAAGCACAGGGGCCAAATGCGGGGCTCGAACCCATGAACTGTGAAATTGTGGCCTGAGCCGAAGTCGGACGCTTAACTGAATGAGCCACCCAGGTGCTCCTGTGGAAATGTCTCAGTTTGTGCCTGACAGTGTGTAAAGGCAGGAGCCACAGAGAGAACTTCGTAGGTCATTTTCAGCAACGGGTTGATCTATCCTGTGGCACCGGTTTGAAAGGTGAGAAAGTATACACGAGTTGGAGAATCTTCCTCGTTCTTATGAAATGCTAACTTAGGAGGTGACTTGCCATTTTAACTACTCAGAGAACGAGTTGCTTTCCTTAATTTTATAGCCTAGGAGATTCCTCCCTTTTAGCGTTCCATATGCTTTGCACTCTCTCTCTTTCCCCAAAGGGAAAGATGGTAACACAGAAGTAAATCAAGACGAGGAGCAGAGGGAGATGTAATATTGACTGTCGGGCCTGTTGCTGTGAGGACACATCAAAGTAGTTCTGAGCTTCCTAGTAGTCAGGGCGTGAGGGAAAATGAGATGAGAACTCTTCAGTCCTCAAGAGAGAGAGTAAAAGCTCTAGAGAGGCTTCAACCATCCTTTCTAAACTATTGAAGAACCTACTCAGTGTCGCAGATAGGACATCGTCATCTTGATGCGGATGAAAACAGAAAATTACAAAACATGCAGAAGTTGTGTGTCCTGAGCACGTTCTCCATGACTCTCTCATGCCAAGGATCTTGTGTTTTGGGGGGATCTTTGCCTGACCAGCGCTCATCCTCCCAGCACCCTTCACCTGAAGCTTCCCTGGGGGAGTCATGAGGATTAGCATTCAGCTGCCAGTAGCAGATTGGGAGTCACAGTGGCTTAAATAAAATCTTACGTTTATTTCTCGCTGTGCCAAAGAAGCTGGCTGCAGGCTAAACTGGGGCTGGTGCGGGGGCTCCATAAATTTGTAAAGAACCCTTTTTTCTCTGTTTGTGCCACACTATCTTCTAGGCCTAAGCTCGCCTCCTTGTAAAAGTGGCTGCTGGGGCTCCAGCCATTGTGTATACATCCCAGGTCATAGGAAGGCAAATGGGAGTAGGGCACCCCTGCCTCATACCTGAATCTGTTCTCATTAGGTGATCTCTTTAGAAGTCCCGTGTTCTACTGCTGCCCATGCTGGCCTTGGTCAGAGTCGAGCCTTCGAACACCTGGTGGCCAGCAGGTCGGGAAGTGCGGTCTTTCTTCTGGGCACACTGTCACCTCACAGGACCTTGGGGTTTTGTTGCTGCAGAGGAGAATTGGGAATGGGTGTTGGGCTGCAGCTAGCCGTGTCCAGCGCGCTCGGGCCCAGTGATCCTGTTTCCTCATTTACAAAACAGCAATAATAATGGAGCCCGCCTCAGAGTTGGGACATGGACACGATACAGCCAAGGAGCAGCCCAGAGCCTGGTACACAGCACGTGCCCAGAGGAGCTGCTCCTTCCGACTCGCGGGTGCCACCATTATTGATGTTGTCCTTAGGGGCCCATGGAAATCAGTAGGAGTCTCAATGGGGTATGCTGATGAGTGATTGGACAGGTAGATGAGCCAAAATGAAAGGACCCTTGTTGTTTGATTTCTTGTCACAAGTAAAGAAGCCGGAAACGTTATCATGTAAGTTACGTTCCTCTGGTTTGCTGAGGGAGGGGCCGACAGGGGTGACCTTCCTGCTGTGGGCCAGTGGGGTCCCGGCTCAGGGTGTCCCCTCCTGACTGTGGAAGCCCGAGGCCTTCTCCTCTATGTGTGTGTGGGGGTGCAGCCTGGTTTGTAGTGCCGCCCCCACCCCTAGCTCAGAGCAGAGGCTGCCCTGGCTGGGGTGCATTCGAGGGCACAGGCTGATATATTTCCTTCCTCTTTCTGCATCTCCGAGTCCAGCCACGGTGGGGTGCAGGCATCACCTCTGAGGGTACTGACTCCCCGGCCCTGGCCACATGAGGCCTCCGCCCCCGTACTGGCGTGCTAGCTCACCACTGGCTGGGCGGAGGTCCTGGGAGCCCTGTGCACAGCTGAGATTGCACAGCTTTTCCCCAAAGTTTGCACATCCAGAGCCGTAACTTGGCTCTTTCTGCCTGTCTCCCATTCAGCCACCCCCGCCTCGAGAACTCCCACGGGAGGCACCGCGGCCACATCCTACCCCTGAATTCTCTGAGGTCCTGCACAAGTGGCTAGACCTTTCAGGGACCTGGGTGTTCCGGGTCCCTTTTTCCATCGACACAGGGCAGGACCGTCGGCATTTCTCCTTCTGAACTTTCTCTCGTGGCCTTGGAGCACACCCTATAAGGACATTCTGGCTCGCGCTGGGTCTGGGACTTGGCGGTGCAGCAGGGCACAGTCATCATCGCTTTGCAGAAGTCACTTGGGAAGCGCTTGGGGGTTAGGTGGGGGCTGGGTGGGGTTTGATCAGAGGTCCTGGGGGAACGTGTAGGGCAGGGCTCCCGGGCATCCGGGCAGTACTCACCTAGTAAGATGCTTCGGAGCTCTGAGATGGCCTCGTAATAATTTCAAAATGCTTTGGTGTCTTTCCAGCCTGGACAGCGACAGTGACAACTCCCGTTTGTGCCTTGCTGGGTGCCACTGTTAGCGTCCCCGCTTGCCAAGTGAGAGCGGCGAGGTTCAGACCCCTGGAGTGTCTCTGCCTCGCACCACCCAGCAAGCGAGCAGCAGAGCTGGGACCGGACTCCAGGGGTGGGTGATGGCAAGGCCAATGCCTTTCGGCGGCCCCCCTGCGCTGAGAGTCCGCTGATGCAACCCTGAGGAAGTGGCACAGCCTCTCGGAGACTCCTCTACCAGATAGTGACAAGATGGATGAATGAGATAGGGCAGGGGTAGGTGAGCAGGCCCTCCCTAGGGGTGCGTGAGTAGCCTGAGGTCAGGGGATGGGGCGCAGGGTGCTGTGTAGGGCTGTGGGGTAGGAAGGACCTCTCTGCAGTGCGCTGGTTTTCTTGCTTCTGCGATGACTTGAGGGGTCTTATAAAGCCCATGCCCCTGTCTCATGGGGCAGAAGTTTGGCCCCGACGTTGAGTCTTTCCCAACATCCTTGGTGGGTGGGGGCCTGTGGGTCCCTGGGCAGGATGAGTGTGGGTTTCCTGGCATGGAGGCAGCCCCTGCCTGGATGATATTTTTGCTGCATGCCCTGCCGAGTAGAAATAAGTTATTTACAGTGTTTTGACAGGATCATCAAACGCCTGGATAGGAAAGGATGCCTTTGGGACTGAGCTAATGGCCTAGGAGTTTGGCCTGGGGGGAGGGGAGCCTGGCACGGGAGAGAGAGGGGGTAGGGGCACACTTGATTGAACTTTGTAAATGTGAGGGCTGCCTGCCCTCCCCTAAGCCCAGGGCCTGATAAAGTTGTGTGCTGATATTCTGGCCGAATTGGATATTCCGGGCCGACTATTTTGGGCTCACGTGTTCATTAGACCTGGGTGTCCCCAAGACAGCTCTGGGCCTCAGCCTCCTAATTTTGCTTTGTGAGGCCTTGGTGCTGTCATTTGTCCAATGGGGAAAAGGGCCTCTGCCCAGCCAGCGTATCCTGGGGAAAAGGGGAAGCATGAGTCTTTGATCCTCCAGAAGGGGTTTGAAATGTGCTTCAAGGGGCGCCTGGGTGGTTCAGTCCGTCCGTTAGGCGTCCGACTTGAGCTCAGAGCATGGTCTCATGGTTGGTGGGTTCGAGCCCCGCGTCGGGCTCTGCGCTGACAACTCAGAGCCTGAAGCTTGCTTCGGATTCTGTGTCTCCCCCTCTTCTCCCCCGCTGTGCACATGCTCTCACACATGCTGTCTCTCTCTCTCTTTCTCAAAAATAAATAAATAAACATTAAACAAAGAAAGAAAGAAAGAGAGAAAATGTCTTTCAAGAAGGTCCTGAAGCTCTCCAGGGTAGCTGGTAGTCCAGAGATAACCAGCGGTCAGACTTCCCCAACTCCCTTTGAGTTTTTTCTCTGCGTGTAGAAATGGAAGACGTATTTATCTATTTTAAACGAAATTGTTTATCCTTTAGTAATCTGCTCCCCACAAACATGCTTAGCGTATTGTTAGTGTTTCCCCTTTGGTTACACGTTCGACTTAGGCTTGGGTGCCTTCCTTGTAACCAGAGTCCCCGCATTCCCTCCGCGGATGGGGGCTCTGGCTTGTCGCTGCGCTGCTGTTGTCATGGCCATCTGGTTCTGATCGCATTTGGGCAAGTCAATGATTATTTCTTGAGCTATATAAATAATGAGTCCTATTTATTGTTTTTGCAGTTTATAAAAGTAATATGTACTTCTTGGGGGAAAAAACCCTGAACATAGTAGAGAATTGAGAAAAGATGCCATTGTTTTGGGGTTTGCCCTTCTGGAGTTTTGAATGCACTCAGGTATTGGGCAGCGTCTGTTTCTCTCCCGTGTCCCTTCTCTGCCTTCCTCTTCTTTTTCATCCGCGCCCCAGACCCTGCTCTCTGCCCATTGTGGCTGGGAGCCTGGGACCAGCCGTGCCCCTGGCCCTGGGCATTTTGCCCTGTGTGTGATCCTGACCCAGGGAAAGGGACAGAGAGTGTGTGCTGGTGGGGAGGTGGCTGCTCCCTGGGTGGTCCCCAGTCCTGCTACTTTCCAGCACAGCCAGGCTGCAGGCTGCTTCCCACGGCGGGTCTGTCTGCACTGTGGTCCCTGCGTTCCTCTTTGGGATCTCTCCTGCCGGCAGGTGCTTTTGCCTGGTTTACACATCTGTGCAGCTTGCTAGCCAAGGGGAAATTCCGACCGGACCAGATAGCTGAGTTTGGGGGAGCTACCCCGCCCCTAACTCCACTTCCTCCCTCAGCAAGCATTGTGCTCCAGGGACCAGCCTTTTCCACACACCTGTTGGTGGCCGTGGACTAGCTCTTAAGCCCTGGGCCTCAGCCTCCTTGCCTGGAGGGGGTTGTCAATCACCTACCCCCAAGGTTGAGAAGACTAATTGAGATAGAGTGTCAGAGCACTTACTACACATCCTGGCACAAAATCTATGTTCAGTGATCCGTGACTATAGCTACCAGTGTGTATTCGGGGAACTGAGGACTGGAAAGGGAGCTTTTGAAAAGGAATATCAAACACCAGCTGCGTGCCCCCTTACCTCTGGGATGGGAGAGTTGGGTGTAGATGGGAGTTAATCGAGTGCTTCCCTGATGGCATGGGCCCAGCCCAGACTTGGGAGGAGAATTTCTAGTGTGGATATGGGTCACTGTCCCCCAGTGAATTCTGACCGCATGACTTTGCGCTAATTCCTTGTCTTTGCTGAGCCTGGGTCCACATCTTTCTTGGACAGTTGTACTGTCTCAGACTCTCTGTGTGAGGTGGGATCTCTTTATGATTCAGATGAAGAAACTGAGGCTCAGATATGTCACCTGCTTAGGGACGGAGCTGAGGTCACAGAGCCAGCCAGGACTGACTGCTGTGGTCTTTGAACCCAGGCAGGCTTGATCCTGGTGGCCTGGGCTCTCTCTATTCCAGTCACCCTCCCTACCCTTGCCCTAGTGCTAACCTGGCCTCACTGGTTTCCTGTATAAACCTATTGTGTCCTTCCTGAACTTTCCAAGGCTGCCATGAACCCAGCCCCCCAATATCTTCTTTTTTTAATGATTTATTTATTTTTGAGAGAGTGTGAGTGGGGGGAGGGACAGAGAGAGAGGGGGACAAAGGATCCAAAGCAGGCTCTTTGCTGACAGCAGAGAGCCCATGCAGGGGTCGAACTCACGAACCGTGAGGTTATGATCTGAGCCGAGATTGGACGCTCAACCGACTGAGCCACCAAGGCGCCCCCGCAGCCCTCAGTATCTAGTGCAGCCCTTTGCAGCAGAGCAGGGCCACTGCCGTTCCCGAGCTCTGTCCACTGTCCCCATGCTGATGCTCAGCCTGCCCTCGCTGCAGGTGAGAAGGCTCACACCCTGCCTGCTCTGAACAGTGGTTTTATACTCCTCTCTCTGACTCGTTTTCCCCATTGTTCTGATCCTATACTGTTCCATGACTTGGACCTGTCCCTGCTAAACTCCCTCTCCGTGGCTCTGGTGATGTGACTTTAATGTGGGGGCTACTTGCAGAGGTGCGGGAAGGGCAAAGGAACCAGAGGGGGCCTGAAAGGGTCCCGGAGCCTTGCTGCGGGGAGCTGTTACCACTCCCAGGGCCGCGAGGCAGCCATAGTCGTGCTGGGCTGAAGCCCCTGCCCAGGGCATGCTGTCGAAATAGGGAATGGAGGGATAAATACCCCAGCCTCGCTGTCTTCCTGCCTTCTGATCCCCTCCTGGTACCTCCCGTTGGCCGGATGTAGCCGGGAGTCCAGGATCTTGTTGTCCTCTGGGCACGGAGCAGGGGTGGGGGTGGGGGGACATCAGCAAGGAGTGACCCACACCCTCTCTCCCCTGCTTTGTGATTCGATGGACCCCAGGGCAGAGTGGCATTGTGTCCTATGGCCCAGAGGTGCCATCCCTGGGCTGTTGGGAGGGGGACTCAGGGTCCTCTGCCCCTACTAGGCTCTAACATGACTCCTCCTACCCCCCCACCCCCCCTCTGACTTTCCCGTCTGGCCCTCCCAGATGTCCCTGTGGCTGTTACCCTACAGGCCTGTTTTGTGGTTGTGATTGAGAGAGCAGACACTTGCAGGACTCAGGCCTGGGGCGGGTCCCTTCACTCTTTGCATCACAGGGTGCTTGCCTGGGTCCCTCCCGGCAGGCCCTCTTTTCTCCCCTGGGAATAACGACATACATAACCGGCTCTCCCTGTGTTCAGCCACCTTGGTGCCCGTGCCTCTGGGAGGCAGACAAGCCTAGAGCCGCATCAAGCAGGAGAAGGGCGGGCCCCTGCCTTGACCTGGGAGCTGGGGAGCTCCCCTGTCAGCACAGCGTGCCCCAAGCTGGTGAGTCTCCCCCACCTGCTGTTGGTGGCCTCTTGAGATGATTAGTCTGTCATTGAACCAGAAGCTGGGGTCCCGGAGCCAGCCATCCTGGAGAGAGTGACCAGGAGGGTGTCTGCAGGTGTTCTCAAGATGTGTGATGCTTGTGGGAACAAAGGGCGTTATCAGGTCAAGGTGGCTGGCTCTGGGGGTCCCTGGGCCGGGCAGCAGGAGCCCCCGGCTCGCTGCCTGCCTGTCGTGCAGCTGGGCTGGGTTCTGGTTCCTTCTCTGAAACAGGCTGATGCCCCTGATGGGATCGCTGGCGTCTCTTCTCAGTCTCCCCTCTTGTGAATCTCTGACTCTTCAGAAAGCAGGGGTAGGAAGCCTCCCCTGATGCTCTCTCCGTCTCTGTCTGCGTATTTCTTAGTCTTTCATCTTGAACAGCCTGGTGGAGTTGCCTCAGGGATCTGAGCCCGCCCGCCCCCTGAGTGAATTTGTTGATCTGTTTGAAGCAACCCCCTTTGATGCTATTTAAGTAGGACAGATTTCTAGAGAATACAGTCAGCTCCCCACAGCAGACTCACTTGGGTGCAATTTGTGTGTTGTAGCAAATGCACACGTGGCTGCCTGTACGTGCACGGTGTTTTTGGAGTTGGGCTGGTCTGAGTTTGCATCCTGTCTTTGACCTTGACCAGTTCTGTGTGACCTTGAGCAGGCTCTTCATTGAGTTCAAGGCTCATCCAAATGATGGTGTTACTCATACTTGCCCCAGTGTCTCACAGGCGGCAGGTGGGTGAGTGCAGGTGCTTTATAAACTGTAAAGTGCCCTCGGCGGTCAGCAGATGTGGGGGTATGCTCTCCACAGCAGCACCAGCTTTGCAGGCTCAGGGAGCATTCCTGGCAAGGCCCAGTTTTTAGTCTTAAAACATCATGCTCAAAAAATGCTCGCATGAGGTTTATTTAACTTTAAGTGGGGCAAATTCTGAAATGGGTTGTTTATTGTCCAAGCCGAATTTTTAATTTCTCATAAATTCCCCACAAATTGCTGTAGTACATCTATATTTATTGAATCTGTCAGGGTTGTTTATGGCACAGAGGCCTGGGCTCCTGTGTTTGCGGTTGTTGCCATGGTGACGCTGGGGTCTGAGGCTCTAGAGGAGAGGCCCTGTTCTTTTTTTTTTTTTTTAAATGTTTTATTTATTTCTAGGAGAGGGAGAGAGAGAGACAGCGTGAGCAGGGGAGGGTCAGAGAGAGAGGGAGTCACAGACTGAAACAGGCTCCAGGCTCCGAGCTGGCAGTCAGCACAGAGCCCGACGCGGGGCTCGAACCCACGAACTGTGAGATCATGACCTAAGCGAAAGTCGGACGCTTAACCGACTAAGCCACCCAGGCACCCCAAAGAGAGGCCCTGTTCTGAAGCAGCATGGAAGGTTCTGGAACAGGCCGGCGGTGTGGAGTAGAGCGGTGGCTGCCACGCTGAGGGCCAGCCTTGGGTCAGGCGAGGTGTCCAAGACTCTGGGTTCCATTCGGGTGCTGTCTCTGGGTAAAGAGACCTGTACCTCTCCCTGTTGGTTCCTCTTCCCTTGGGGCAGGGGGTGGGGGATACATGGCTTCGGCCTCTGTTTCTGTCCCGCGCCCTTGCTGCCCCCAGTGTGTCTGGGACCCAGTGGCAGCTGCACGACAGGAAGAGGTACGCACTCCCCCAGACTTGCTGCATCGGGGTCTGCAGTTCACTAAGATGACGGGTGCCTTCTTCCCTGTGCCTGGCCTGTCGTCACCGGGTGACCTCTACTCTTAGGGGTCCATTTCTCTTAGGGGCGACACCTCTGGGACTCCATTACTCCTAGGACAGAGCCTGGAGGCCCTGGGCTGGCAGTTCTTTGTCCCCACCACCATCCTACCCCATGATCTTTCTAATTCATCTCCCTCATTTGCTTCTGTCCAGCCGGGAGTGGACATGTCCTCTCCGCACCCAGCCCAGCCCTCTGCCTCGCACACGTCGGTTCTGCTTGCTCTGACCGCCCCAGCCTTCCCTCCCTGGGGGGTAACAGGCATCTCGGAAGAGGCGGGCCCCGAGACATCTTTCTGTGAGGCCCTCTCTGCTTTCCCTGGACCAGATCAGAGCCAGCTTTGCTCAAGCTTCCCCACAGCCCAGAGGCCTCTCCTGCCCCAGCCTTACGGGGCTGTTTGACCCGCTTCCCCAGCTCTCTTCCCTGACCGTGAGTTTGCTGGTGCTCTGCTCTCTGCCGGTCCCCTGAGGGTGTGGCCTGCAGCTGGCACTCAAGGATGGCACTGCAGTCAGCCGGCTTTCACAGAGCCGGGACTTGGAGCCTGGACTTTACCCAGGAGCCTTTACGTTCCATCCTGGGGAACGGACACTGTGCAGCAGGAATGGCTGGATTGCTGGGGGCCCCGGTCTCTGGTCAAGGGCTCACTGGCAGCTATGGCTAGAGACTGGATGAAGGTGAGGGGGTCGTCCTGGGCTTTGGGAAGGTGCCCACGGGAGGAGGGGGCCAAGGGGACGGCTGAGAGGTCCCCTGAGCTCCTGCGTGCAGGAGAGAATGCAGATGCTCAGGTGCCCTGCATGTGTTTTCCCAGCACCTGCTCTGGGCCGGGCAGAGTCGAGGCTCAGGGGGCCCTGCGGTGCCCAGACCTGCTCTCACTGTGCACCCGCATCTAGAAGTGTGACTAAAAGCAAGCAAGTGAGCATGTGAAGTGAGGATGATGGTAGACAGGGATAGGGAAGGAAATGAAGCAGGGCAAGGGGCTGGCGGTTGATAGGGGGTTTTGGAACATGCTTTCCTTAAAGCTGAGCATGTGCTACCTTGTGACTCGGCCATTCCACCTTCGACAGAGTGCTTATGTCCACCAAGAGGCAGACATAGAATGTTCCGAGCAGCAGTAGGCCTAACAGCCTCAAGGTGGAAATACCCAAGTGTCTATCCACTGTAGAATGGATATGTATATTGTGTTGTGTTCCATGTTGCAATTCTATCAATTTTTTAAAGTTTTGTTTATTTGCTTTGAGAGACAGAGAGTGAGCAAGTGAGCTGGGGAGGGGCAGAGAAAGAGAGGGAATTCCAAGCAGATGGCACACTTCCAGCATAGAGCCTGATAACGGGCCTTGAACTCATGAACTGCTAGATCATGACCTGGGCCAAAATCTAGAGTCAAATGCTTAACTGACTGACCCACCCAGGTGCCCCTTAAAATTTTTTTTTAATGATTGCTTACTTATTTTGAGAGAGAGAGAGAGAGAGAAGTTATGTGAGCAGGGGAGAGGCAGAGAGAGAGGGAGAGAGAGAATCCCAAGGAGGCTCCTCGCTGTCAGTGCAGAGTCCAACTTGGGGTTTGATCTCACAAGCTGTGAGATCATGACCTGAGCAAAATCAGGAATGGGATTATTTACCGACTGCACACCCCCCACCCCCCGGCACCCTGGGTGTTGTAATTCTAAATAACAGTAAGAATGTGCCATGGCCCCCCCTGGAAAACACGGATGGAAATGGTGTCTGGCCAGAGAAGCTGCCCCAGAGGAGGTCTTGACATGTGGTTCCATTTAAGTGAAGTTCTCGCAACGACAGAACTTCTGTGGGAAAGAAGGCAGGTTTGTGGTTACCTTTGCGGGGAGCGGAGTAGGTGGGGACCTCACAGACCTGCTGGGCCCTGCGGGGGTCTCTTCTCAGTCTTGATCTTGGCATCATTGTGAATATTCAAGCTGCTCGCTCATGATACATGATTTCTCATTTCTCATACATTAGACAATAAAAAGCTTTATAAAACAAAAGGCAGAGAAAGCCACAGGAGGCCGGGGTGTGCAGTTTTCTGTAATACGTACCCTCGGGTTCTCTTTAGAACACTGGCTCTCGAGCAGCTGCGCCTGCCAGGACTGAGCGTCCCTCCTCCTGAGGGTCCTCTCTGGGGAAGATGCTCCCCTTGCCGCGGATGATACAGGGTCCGAGAGGAGACCCCCTGGAGGGAGGCCAGTGGCCCCAGGAACACCCTTCTTGCCCTTCACGGGCTGGAGCCTCCCACTCATCAGAGCAAAGCAAGTTCTGCTCTCTCCCCGCCTCCGGCCCGAAGCAGGTGCTCTGTGCACATTTATGGGATGAGGGCTGTCTCTGTCCAGTGCGTCCAGCCTGTCTTTGGTAACATGGACGTGGCAGGAGAGGACTCCCTCCTGCATTCTCTTCTCTGACTCCGGCTTCCAAGCCAGAGCGGCGGCGCCAGAAGGAGACGGGAACATCCATCGTCTGGATGCCGTTTTTTGTGGGGCAGAGAGGGCTCCCGTGTGCACCGGCCAGATGAGAACAGCCTGTGTTTATTGTGCCGTTTCCTCTGTGCCAGCACTGCATTCCCATCCCAGCGTCTTAACGCCCTGCGTTTCCAGGTGAGGAGGCTGGTGACAGCGAGCGCACGTGGGGGGCGTGGTCAGGTTCCCACGCCAGCAAGTGGGGACGGCGGTCACGCCAGGTTTGCGGCACGGACTGCGCCCAAGGGGGAGGAGTTATGGCAGATGCGGGGAAAGAAGGCAAAAGCAGAGTTGGGATGAATGAGTCCTTCCCCACTTCCTGCCGCACTCCGTCTCTCCCTCCTTCAGTCCTGAGTAGGACTTCTCTCCTTCCGGCATCCTCTCTGACTGCTCCCGACCCGCGTGGTCTTACCTGCTGAAGCCTGGCTGTCCGGCCTCCGGTTCCACAGGGTTATTGTCACCTGGGAGCTTCTGGGGCTGTATATTCCCAGCGCCCCTACTCCACAGCCTTCCCCCGACTGAGGGAATAACCTGACACCTCATAGTCCCCCAAAGTCTCTCGTTTTCCTTGGGGTTCACTCTTGGTGTTGTCCGTTCCCGTGAGCTCTAACAAATGCGTAATGACATGTACCCTTGTAGTATCATATTCTAATATCATATTCTAGTATCATTCTTAAGAAAACAAAACAAAGCCCCACCGCTGGGGCAGCATTGATCAAATCAAGGTACCCGGGGTGGGTCCTGAGCACTGGCTTATGTGAAAGCCCCTGGGTCACTCTGATACACAGCAGGTGCAGCACCTTGGATGCACGCTGTGGTTCTCAAACTTGAGTATCCCCAGAATCCTTGGGAGGGGTCTTCCACTAGGTGGTGGCCTCACGCGACTCTCTGAAGCAGTATGTCCTGGTGGTGTTGATGCCGCTGGTCTGGGGACCCTCTTCTTAGCGCCCCTGGCTTTAACCAGCGGTGGTGGAAGATGTCATGGGGTCAGATGTGCCTCACGCGCAAAGCCACTCAAGTTCTTTCAGATGCCCGTGGGGCATCTGGGGGATTCCGCCTGGGCGCCTTTCCTAGATGCACTTCCTAGATTCAGACGAGGGACTGAATCTGGGATGGCGGGTAGAGTGCATCTTGTCTGTGTCCCAGCTCGTGCACTTCAGCCACCGGCCCCGGGGGATCCTGAGTCTGGGAGGGAGGGTGGTGGTGCCTTCGGGTATTACACTGAATGTAGGGTAGTCCTGGGGAGCAGCGGGGGTTGGAGGCCATGTGAGCATCCAGCTTGCTGAATATCACTCAGGCAGTTTCTGGGTTCCTTTAGTTTTCCCACTGGGACAAACGCCCCCCTCTCCCTGGGAAAGGGCAATCCAGACCAGCCTCCCTGGATAGGGAGGTCCGTCAGGTCTTATATGAAGACATGGAGCCCATCCAGAGCCCAGGATCAGGTATAGAAGACCTTCAGTAGGGGGCACCTGGGTGGCTCGGTCGGTTGAGCATCTGACTTTGGCTCAGGTCATGATCTCACGGTTCGTGGGTTTGAGCCCCGTGTTGGGCTCTGCGCTGACAGCTAACTCAGAGCCTGGAGCCCGTTTCAGATTCTGTGTCTCCTTCTCTCTCTGACCCTCCTCTGCTCACACTGTCTCTCTCTCAGAAATAAATAGAAACCATTAAAAAAAAAAAAAAAGACCTTCAGTAGAACCTGGTCAGCTCTGCCTTAGCTACTAACAGCCCGATAGTAAAATCATGTAAATACAGCTAACATTTGGGAGTGCTTTATAAAGCACTTGAAAAAAATCCCTCACATAAACCCGATAGTCCCATGAGCTGCAGGGATGAGTAATTGTCCTGCCTTTTAGATGTGGAATCTGTAGGGTCATTGAGCTGCTAATTGGCAGAGCTGGGATTTGAGCCCAGGATGCCTTCTGCTGTCTCAGCCCTCCCCTTGCCCTCAGGTACCCCCCCCCCCATGGGGGCTCTGGATACGGAAGTGAAGACGCTGGTGCTCCCAGGGGCAGAATGTGCTAGAATTTCTTATAACAGAGTTGTTCTTGAAATGGGTGATCATCCGTGAACTTCCTCCCAAAAGGTGTGGGGATGAGCACCCGGCGCCTGTAACAGTGTCAGGGATTGGTGAGTTACTCAGCCTTCAGATCGGAAGGTTCCTGCTATGTCTGCTGTTAACTGTTTGCCACGCTAGGGAGTTGTGCAGCACAGTACTTTTCAAGCTCATCGGATTAGGGTTAGCGAGGGGATAGGCCAGCAGTTTTCAAACTGGGCTCTTCGAGGAACCTAGAGGTTTCTTGAAGGGGGCGTGCCTGCTTTTCCAGGGGGCTGTTGCTGATCCCCACACACAGCAGGCTCCCTTCAGTTGTAGCGGCAGCTTTGATCTGTTTTTGAGTCTCCATGTTAGATTGCATTTCAGGCAAGACACTGGAGTTCAGGGGCGTGTGAAAACCACTGGTGTGGGGGACAGAGCCATGAGGTGGGAGCCGGCGCCCTGGAAGCGGGGCTGCGGTCCCTGAGGTGAGGTGTCAGTGGAGCAGGATGGCCTGGGCTGGGAGGCCTCGGGATTGGAGACGGGCCACCACTGGCTTGGCTGATTCCCCCCTGGACTGCTCGGCACCGTAGTTTGTTTGTGTGCCTGGCCGGCTGGGCCCTGTGCTGAGTACGGGGGATGCAGTTGGGAGCAAAATTGTCCCAATCACGGAGCTCCCAGTCACTGGGAAGCCCGAAGCCGGCTTTGGTAGACCTTGAATCTCTGTCAGCACCTTCTGGGCACTATTATCAAAGAGCGCGGCATTTGAATCTGCACAGATACAGCCGCTGGCCTCATTTGTGCTGACAAGTCAGCGTGACTGGTCAGCATCACTCACTTCCTCTCCAGACCCCAAGGGTGCGCCACCTACTGGACACTGCCCGTCATAGCGAGCTCTACCGTTGGGTCGGCTGTGGCTCCCTGGTCTCTAACCTGCCCTCACCTGACCCCATCCTTCAAGAGTGATGCTTGCCAAACCTCTCACCACCCAGGACTTTGATTTGCCACCTTTCTGAGTGGGTGGTGGGGGAGGAAACGTTACTCATGCGAAGAGAAGCGGAGGCCAGGTAGGACCTCGCAGCGTGGGGGGTGGGGTGTTTTCAAAGGCCAGTGGCAGGAGATGCCACGTGGCCACCCCTGACCCCTGGTATCAGCCTTTGTTCCTTTCACTCTTGTGGGGGAACAAGGCCGAAGCGGCCCTTTGGGGCCCTTGGAGAACCGTCTGGAATGCGTGGTGCTCTAGAGTGAAGGGCCTCCTTGCACAGGACAGGGACCCGGTGGTTTACGGGGCAAGCGGAGTGGAAGTGCCTGCCTCCCACCCCCGTCGCATGGATGGGGTTGAGATAAGAGGTGGTGCCCCTGCCCACCGACGGCTCTTGGGAGACAAGGCGTTTACAAATGCAGGCTCGGTTCCGATTTTACAGGCCGGCTGCACGCGCGGCGCAGCCCCCATAACCACCGGGTTTCCTTTAAAACGCGCCTTGTGGGGGCCGGAGTGCCACCCAGCCCTCCTGGTGTAAACCCTCGCACAGCAGCCAGAGCAGCTTGCTTCTATTTAAGGCAGTCGGAAGATCTTCTTCAGCTTGCCGCCCCCGGCCTTGGTTTGCCTCAGGAAGGCTGTTCCTTGCACAGTCTTTGGCAATTGGTGAAGCTGGGCAGGGGGTGCACTTCCCAGAGGGGAGGTTCAGTTTTTCAGCCCTCCACCCCCTCAGCAGGCCTAGGATGTTTTGGGAAGCACCTCAGTCTGGAGGCATCATTTTCTGTAACTTGACTCATTCTTTTCCTTCCCAAACGTGCATCCTCTCCTGTTTTCTTGGGTCGTGATGAAGGTCCTGTGTCCCACCCAGGCAGCCTGCCCACATTCCGCTGGCCCTCCACGTCACCCACCATCTCATCGGGTGCCGGGGCCTGTTGGCTCTCCTTCTGGACGCTTCCTTGCCCATTCCCACCTACTTCCTCTTGTCCTAGGTCCCCCGTCCCCCCTTACCCAGTATGGCCAGCCCTGGCCGGTGTCCCTGCCTCTTGGCCCACCCTTGCCTTGCGGAGTAATCGTTCCTGAAGAACACCTGTGTCTCTCCCCTGCTCTCTGTTGTCTTTAGGTGAATGTCTTAACTCTTGAGCAAGGTTTATGGGGCTCTTTCCAGTTTTGCCCCGCCCCCTGCCACTCCCCAAGTCAAACACCTGCAACCCCCTGCTGCCCCCGGCTCTGTGCCTCTGCACACATGCCCTGTATGGCCCACCTTGGCATGCCCAGTCAGGTGTCCTTGCTGGCGGAAGCATTCCCAGACCCCCCACCCCCTTTCCCTTTGTCTCCTTCCTCTGGCTGCCTCTGGGAGCCCAGGCTCCCTGCTGTTTTGGGGTGGGGGGCAGGGTGTGACTCTTACCTGTGACATCCTCAAAGGCAAGGAAAGGTTCTTAGCAAGGAACTTGGCACACGGGGAACCCTTGATAAATGATTCTTACGTATTTGTTGAATTTACCCCAACATCAGATTAAAAGCCACAGAAGTTTTTGTTGTAGTTGTTTGTTTGTTTTGTTTTTAGGACTTTCAGGAGCACAGGGACTCCATTATTTAATATCGTTACTATCTGGAGAGTTGCCCTCCGTACATCATCTCTCTCCATCTTGTACACAGTCCCTGCTTTGTTCCCAGTGGCATTGGTGATTAACACGGACCTGTCATGGAAACACAGTTCCCATTGTCAGAGACTCGCATTCCAGGCCTCCCTTGCAGCCAGGGGTACCCACGTCTTGCAGTTCTGACCAGTAAGATATAAGGAGAAAGAGGATTTCCTCTCCAGCAGAGCAGCTCTTTGGCTCTTGTCCCCTCTTCCCTGCCTTCCCTCCGGGGATAGAGTACCTGAAGCTTTGGCAGCTGTTTTGTGACCATGAGGTAATAGGCATGAGAACAGAAATCTACCATAGTAAGCACGGCAGCATAGAAACTTAGCAAGAGCCTGGGTTCTTGCTGACGTCGATCTGTTGAAACACTGGAGACCCTCCAAACTTTCTGTCCTTATGATCTAAACCATCTTAGATAGTCAATCAAAGACATCTTCATTGACTCTTCTAAGCTTGGCTGATTGTTTTTTGTTGTTGTTGTTGTTGTCAACGGTCAGGCGCACCTTTGGGATAAGGACTGCAAGCTGAAGGTGTGTGCCAAAGAGAAGGACACCGACGCTTGAGTGTTGTTACCATCCGTGTTGTACGTGTAGGTGGCCAAGGTGACGGTTGGGGACCCTGATTCATTGGACATGCATTATGGTAAAAAACTGAATCGTACGCCATATGTGATAAAACTTAAAGGCTCTTTCGGTTGTAAGCCGCAGATTTCCATCATGGAAGGAAGGACCTCAGGAAATACGGATAAAAAGAGTTTGTCAGCAGGGGTGTCTCATAAAGCCCGG
>NW_027532747.1:9012426-9026839 GCF_008692635.1 Crocuta crocuta
GGGGGGGAGGAAGTGTGGCCGGTTTCAGGCCATCGGGGACTCGAATTTATGTCATCAGGCATAGTTTTCCTTCCCAGCCTCCTCATACAGGTCATATTGGGACAGGTCTGCCAAGTCCCGTGAAGGTGATTGCCAGCTCCCCAGCCCCCCAGCCTCGTGGACGCGAGCGTGCCTGTCCTGCCCCGAGTTCCCGTGAGGGTGGCTGGTGCTTCCTGCAGATCCCGCTTTGTCTGGCTCGAGTTCCCCGCCTCTCCTAGTACTTTCCTGCGGCTGCTGTAACGAGTTAAAGCAGTAGAAATGTATTCTCCGTTCTGGAAGCTAGGAGTTGGAACTCAGGCCTTGGCAGGGCCACCTTCCCACTGATCCTTCCTCGCCTCTTCCAGCTGCTGGAGGGACTCCTCGACTCGTGACAGCGTCACCCTGGTCCTTGTCCCCATCTTCACACGGCCTTGCTCTCCCTGTGTGTCTGAGTCTTCGCCGGGTGGCTTCCAGTTCTTCTAAGAACAGCAGGTGTATTGGTTCTGATGGCCCCGTCTCAACTCGATTACATCTGCCAAGACCCTGTGTCCAGATAAGGTCGCAACCACAGGTGTGGGGGTCGGGTGTGGGGGGAACACAGTTCAACCCATAGCACCTGTTCTCCAACCAGTCACTTAGGTCTGGGTGACGTGCTGTTCTCATTGCCCTGTCCTGAGCTGGACAGGAATTGCGTGGCTCGAAAGCGGGAGAAGGTTCTCCAAGGGGACTGGAGTAGAGCAGGCCGCAGACACAGGGCCGGCAAGAGCAGGGCTGGGGGTTTGCTGGCGACTCGCTGTGGGGGCTCTGGTGTTGCAGATTGTGTGTGTTCCGTCCGTCTGTCTGATTCTTTCCTCCCTCTTTTTTTTTTTTTAAGTTTTTAAAAAATGTTTTTATTTATTTCTGAGACGGAGAGAGACAACATGAGCAGGGGAGGGGCAGAGAGAGAGGGAGACACAGACTCTGAAACAGGCTCCAGGCTCTGAGCTGGTTGTCAGCACAGAGCCCGATGTGGGGCTTGAACCCACGAACCGTGAGATCATGACCTGAGCTGAAGTCGGACACTCAACTGACTGAGCTACCCAGATGCCCCAGTTCTTTCCTCCCTCTTCTAGCACCTTCCATCCTTGGCCTTCCGGGAGGGGGCAGTTCATTCCCTTGGGAGGTGGATGGCGAGAGCAAGCAGAGCAGCAGCCCAGAGGCCTCTGTGGTTTGCTTCCTCCCCGCTCACCTGGGACTGAGGCGCACAGCAGGTGGGCAGCCGGGCGCATGCAGCCCTTGCTGCCCATCCTTTAGGTGGTTCTCCTGACAAGAGCCATTGCTGTTGGGGACGCAGCCCCGGTCGGTTAGTGAGAAGTTGAGCTCTGCGATGCTGAACAGCGCCGTTTTGTGTACTGGAGTTCCTCGGCTGTGGAGGCCGGAGAAAGGTCATGGGGCGGGACGAGGGCTGCTGAGCGTTCAAGTCCACGGAGGGATGGAAAAATACCGGTTCCCCGATGCCATCCCTGGCTTTCCAGCTGACCACTCATTTGGAGATATGTTTGTTTGCACTATTTTCCCCCGAGTCCATTGGGCCATTCCCCGCCCCCCCGGCCCTCCCCCAAGGGTCCCGGACCCCAGAGCACCCGGAGCCTCTGGGCACCAAATTGCGTCCAGCCGTTTCCCCACTTCCTGTATGCTGGTCTTATCTCTTTTATGGCAGGGACACAGTTCATAGTTTTCTTTTATCTAGAGCGCGTGAGGGGACACGTGGGAGAGGAAATTTGAGCCAGGCAGACCAGGCGCGGGTCCTCGGTGCCACCACCCCGGCCAGGGCCCTTGGGGCCCTGGGTTAGCGCTATTTCTGAGTCTCAGTTTCCTCCTCTACGAAATAGAAAATGAGACTAGCCCCTGGCCTGCTTACTGGTTGTGGTTTTTCCTGTAAGCAGTTTCCTGTAAGCAAGTTTGTGTGTGTCTGGGACCCTGAGCAAGCACAGGCCACAAAAGAGTCTTAGGTGGCGCCTCTGGTTGGCCGGGGAGGTGAGATCAAGATGCTCAGAGAGTTAAGACAGAGGCGTGTGGCTTGCTTTAAACCACACATGGGTGTTCACAGAAGAGATGGTGAGGAGGGGGTCAGAGAGGGCTCTGTGCGTGTGCAGGCTGGGGGCCTGGGTCAGGCTCCGGGACCACGGGCGGACCAGTCGAACCAGAGCAGTGAGACGTGGGGGGGGTTCCTTGTCCTGTGGCAGTGGGAGCCACTGAATGTTTTTCAGTGCGTGAGGAGAGCAGTTTCAGGACGGGTACTCTGGCAATTCTGACCCAGGGTAGGATTAGGTTTTGCTGAGGCTAGAGACGAGGCTCTGATACTAGTTCTGAAGCAGTCAAAGGTCTGAATTAGAGAGTTTAAAATAGTAAAAAGAGGGGCGCCTGGGTGGCTCAGTCGGTTGAGCGTCCGACTTCAGCTCAGGTCACGATCTCATGGTTTGTGAGTTCAAGCCCCACATCGGGCTCTGTGCTGACAGCTCAGAGCCTGGAGCCTGCTTTGGATTCTGTGTCTCCCCCTCTCTCTGGTTCTCTCATGATCATGCTCTGTCTCTCTCTGTCTCTCAATGGTAAATAAACCTTAAAAAAAATAAAAAAAAATAGTAAAAAGATCACGTAATTTTAATGACTGGTCCTTGTCAGTCAGCTCTCTGATTTGCATGTAAACCGGGGTCTCTAATTGGCTTTTAAGAGCCAAGGCACCATTAGCTAGGCACCCTGCCCTCTTCCCTCTGCCTTCCCCCAATGCTATTGAAGGGGTGCCCAGTATATGCCTCAGGCCTCTGGGCTGCAGTGGTGCTCTCTGGGGTCCTTGAGGAGCTGAGTTAGACTCAAGGCAGCACCGGCCTGGCCCCCGCCGTTGCCCACTGGCCGAGTGGCCCAGCGCCCTGAGGAGCTGTGGGGCAGGTGCACCCCAACGGGCAAGGAGAGAGGGTCCTGAAAGTCTGCCCAGAGGGGAACCTGGCCTCCCCAGCTTATTTGTGAGACGCAAGGCGTGAAGGGTTGATTTGGTCTGCGAACATCGCACACCTGAGGGCGAGGACAGTGGTGCCTGGTGACTCACCGAACCTGGAAATGCAGATGCAGCCTTTAATCTTAGTCTGAAAGGCTGTATGGTGGGGGCTGTGAAGTCAGGGTTCCCGGTTGTTTAGGATACATTGGGTGCCATAGATGCCCCTTCCTTCCACCTCCGTGGCTCTGTAGCCAGACTGGTCCTGGCCCTGGAGCCCTGGAGGCTGCCCCGGAGGGGTCCCTGGAGCTGGACCTGGCGGGTCACGTTGTCGTTGCTTCTTTCTCCTCATCCAGCCTGGGTGCTTGAGGTGGCCCCTTGACAGGGCTGGCATACAGACCACAGCCTCTTACCACCCACCCGTCCCTCCCTCCTGCAGGATCTGAGATGCCCATGGGGCTGGCAGATGGTCAGCATTGGTTAGTTATTGCACATGAATCCATCCCAGCTGTCCGTCCCTTATCCGGAGGGCCCTGTGGATCGTCCGGTCTGAGTTCCCGCCTGCCCCCTGTCCCTCCCCAGGGCCGTGGCTCAGCAGGTTAGGGAGGTGGTTAATTGGCACCGGTCTGGGCTTTGGGCTGAATTCTGTTCTGGACTTTCTCAGTAATTACCGATGTGACCTTTGTCATGTTTCCCTTCCTTGTGGCTGGGCCTCAGCTTCCCCATTCGTGTGGAGCTGGGCGGACCAGGTCACAGACTGGTGACTTGGACGGTATCTGGCCTGCAGGTGACTCCTTGACCCACATGGGACTTTTACATTCTTTCCTTTGAATTAGTTGCCCCCCCTTTTTTTAAAGATTTATTTTATTTTGAGAGAGAGAGAGAGAGCATGCGAGCAGGGAAAGGGGGTGGGAGGGGGAGAGAGAGACAGAGAGAGAGAGAGAGAGAGAGAGAGAGAGAATCTTAAGCAGGCTCCGTGCTCCACAAGGAGCCTGACACGGGGCTTGATCCCTTGACACTGGGATCATGACCTGAGCCAAAATCAAGAGTCAGATGCTCAACTGACTGAGCCACCAGGCGTCCCACATTGCCAGTCTCTACACCACTTGTCCACAGTCCCTGACACTGCCTGCTGTCCCCCACCAGCTGTCCTATTCACATTTCTTCTCCCTTCCATTTGCTTCTGGCCCCTCCTGCCTGGAATTTCCCCGCTGCCTGTGGCTCTGGCCTCCCTGGGAAATGGGGCGGAGGTGAGAGGCTGGCCGCTTCCGAGCCCTAGCCAGATCCTGGGACGGTGGGAGCTGAGGGCTCTGGGGGACGCGGGGAAGTTCTCCATGTGCTCAGAAGTTAGGGCGGGGATGCTGCTTGAATAATGGACTTTGAGGCAGCAAACGTCTCGGGGACAAAGCAGAAACCGGGGCTGCAGAAGGGCATGAGCGGGGCTCTGGGGTGGAAGGGGGGTGTGGTGTGGGAAGGGCCGGTGGGCAGCTGTCTGCAGAGCTCTGGGCAGGATGCCAGGCCTGCCCTGCCAANTGATTACAGCAGCCCCAGCCTGGGGCTTGAAGATCTCGGTAATCAAGTCTGGCTTTAATCAGGCCACAGATAAGAGCCTCCTCCCAGCCAGGCCAGGGCTGGCCGTGGCCGGTGCACATTCCTGCCTGCTGCACTTTGCTCTTCCAGGGAAGGTAGGGCCGTGTGGGGTGGGGCTGCCCTGCTAGTGTGGCCCCAGGATGGCATTCTCCCTACTTGGCAGGGTCCTGTGGAATTTCCTGTTGGGAATGGCCCCAAAGGAAAGCATGGCCAGTGGGCTGACTCGTGTGTATTCATTTCTTGTGGTGACCTCAGAGAGCATGGGGGCTTTGCCTTCTCCATGCCCGTGTTCTTCTGCTTTCTGCCGGTGCTTCTGCCTTTAGAAAGCCACCTGGCCTGCCTTGTCGTAAGCCTCCCTTGGGCCTCCCTGCACACACGAGGATGGCTTTAGTCCTGGCCTCCCTAGCGGGGTGATCTCGGGCAAGCCATCTCACCTCGCCGAGACCCAGCTTCACAGCTGTGTGCCATGAACCCACGAGGGGCCCAGGTGGCCAAGCTGGGTTGGTATTTTGTGCCAATACCAGGAAGTTTCTAAGACTTGGCTCAGAGCGTGGGCCTTGGTGGACAGCCTGGTTTTCTCATCCTGGTGGGAGCTGTGTGCGAAAGGATTTGAGCTTCAAGTCAGTTTGTACGGATGGTGTTGGAACTTTTAATTTTCTCCTTGTTTGAGGCCCCTCTTCCTTTCTCTGTCAGCCTTCCGTCTGTTCCTGAGCCCCCCGGCTTCGTGCAGCCGGTACCTGGCTCACCCCACAAGCCCCAGGCCCCCGGAAAGGCAGGCAGCACACAAGCTGACTTTCAGAACTTTTCTCCAAAGCCCTGTTAGGACCCAGTTTGCAGCCCTGTCTCTGGTGAGGGTGTTTGATCAGCACCCTCAAAGCAGGGGAGATCACAGCCCCAAGCAAAGTCCTTTTGCCAAACGGCTATGTATCGGGGGGGTGTTTGGTGACCTGAAAAAAGACCAGCCGTTTTCTACCCCCCCTCCCCCGCCCAGCACTGGAATCGAGGCTACTTCGCTGAGGAGAAAGGGACCAACTTGTTTTTGTTTTTATTCTTAGCAATGCATTCTGTTCATGCGTAGCTATCATTCATTCAGTAAACATTATTCATTACAATATAAAGCCCAGTGGGTTCTGTGAGCACAGGATTGACCAGGGGTTGACATGAGCAGAAAGGGGCCACGCTGAAAGGTCCCTGTGCAGCTCAGGGGCCTCAGGGAGCCAGGAGAGGGGCCCTCAGCATGGGATGCTGCGCCCAGAAGCACAAGGCAAGGGGGCCCTGCAGCGTCAGACGGAGGACCCTCTGCCCAGCCCCGACCCCCGCACACAGCGCGCGCTGCCCCAGCTGGCACCGACCTCTGCGGCTGAGCCCTCGCGACGCGTGCTCCTGGCCCCTGCTCCCCAACTATTAAATTTTTATTCTAAAGTTTTATATTTTATTCTAAGTTTTTAAAAATGTTTATTTTAAGAGAGAGAGTGTGTGTGTGTGCACGCGCAAGCAGGGGAGGGGCAGAGAGAGAGAGAATCCCGAGCAAGGCTCCAGGCTGCCCTGCACAAGCTGGACAAGGGGCCTGAACTCATGAACCATGAGATCATGACCTGAGCTGAAACTAAGAGTCGGTCACTCAACCGACTGAGCCCCCGGGCGCCCCTACGATACAGTATTCTAACATGAGGCAGCGGAGTAGGAAGAAACACGTGTTTCAAAGTTGTTAGGCCTGTGTTTGAAGCTTGGATCTGTTACTGTGAGATCCAGGGTATCTCAGTCATCTCTACCCTAGAAGCTTCATTTCCGTAACCTAAAATAATGATGTGAGTTGCACCCGCTGCAGTGGCCGTCCTGAACAGGAGACACGACGGTCCCTGCAGGTGGCTGGTGTGTAATAGGCAGGCAGTGCTGCTGCTGTTACTTTGTAAGGTGGCCTGTGCTTATGGGAGGCCACGGGAGACCCAGGCTGCGTGACGTGGCGTCTTTGCCACCAGGAGCTTGTGATCAGAGAGGGTCAGCGTGAGGCCATTGTAGAGGTTTGCTGTTTTGGGGGCCTCCCAGCGACTGACCCTCCTCCCAGTTGACGTCTGAGGAATTCTCTTCCATGTGGGTCATTGGAAGCTGGGTAGGAAGGGCCTTCCTGGCTCTCTCTCGTCCTGCATACGGACATGGGCACATGCTGAATGTGGACACCTGCCAGCACCACGTGTCGCCTGGCTTTAGTGTTTGAGGGGCAGGGGCAGGGGCCGGGAGCACGCGTCGCGAGGGCTCAGCCGCAGAGGTCGGTGCCGGCTGGGGCAGCGCGCGCTGTGTGCGGGGGTCGGGGCTGGGCAGAGGGTCCTCCGTCTGACGCTGCAGGGCCCCCTTGCCTTGTGCTTCTGGGCGCAGCATCCCTGTGCTCGTTTTGGCAGCACATATACTAAAATTGGGCGCAGCATCCCTTGCTGAGGGCCCCTCTCCTGGCTCCCTGAGGTCCCTGAGCTGCACAGGGACCTTTTAGCGTGGCCCTTTTCTGCTCATGTCAACCCCTGGTCAATCCTGTGCTCACAGAACGCACTGGTTTTTGGGACCCAGAATAACACGTGCCGAGAGCAGGGAGGGAGAAAAGGATGGCCACCTCTGCCTGCAGGGAAGGGTCAAGGAAGACTTCTTAGAGGAGGGGGCATTTAGCAGGGAACTTTGTGAGATAAAAGGCCTGGCGGGAAGACGTTGTGGATGAGGTTTGGGTGAAGTTTGTGTGATGAGAGAATGCAAGATGCAGGTACAAGGACTGCTTCATTTGTTCATCTGTTCCTTCCTTCCTTCCTTCCTTCACGCGTTCACAGAGATTATCGAGCTAGTCATTCGCTTCACTCAAATCCCACCTGAGCCACTTGCCAGGGTGGCCTGGCTCTGGCCTCGCAGCCTCTTTGGATCTTTTTCCTCGTCAGTAAAATGTAAATGACAGTGGTGCTCGCCTGATACGGCCTTTGTGAGTCAGGACAGGGTTGGGGACACGCGTGGCCCATCGTAAGCTGTCAGTGAAGGGAGTGTGCTGTGCTCACCCACGCTGGGTGCTGGGCATTGTCGCGGGGCAGCTGGCCTGTCTTCAGGCCTGCGGATGGTCGTGGAGGGAGAGACCGGGGTGGGGGCAGCACCTCTGCCGGGGCCAGGTTCGTGGTGGTGCAAGATCCCAGCTCTGTATTGTGGGGGGGGGAGTGGGGGGAGAGGTGTGTTTATGGCTCCTGCCCTGAGCTCAGCAAGGCGTCCCGTGGAGGACGTAAGATCTGAAGAGAGACCTTGGTGAGGTTAAGTAACTCGCCCCGTTCCCAAGGCGATCTAGCCAGTGGGACAGGACTTCCTGTCCGTTCCCTCTCCCTCCCAAGCCTGTCAGTTTCCGCGTCCCCACACGACCACTCTTGGGGGAGAGAGCAGGGCAGTGTGCCGGGTGGGCTGGGGTGCGCGGGGATGCTTCCCGAGGAGGGGGCATTTGAGTAGCCCCTTCAGAGGATGCTGGGAGCTCGCCAGGCAGGTGAGGGAGAGGGGGAGCAAGCCCCAGAGGCCTCAGCCAGCCTTCGGGGGAGCTGCATTTGGGGTGACCGGCCTATGCTGTGTTTGTGGGGGCGCCCGGGCAGGGTGGTGTGACAGAGGACCCTGTGTGCTCTGGCTGGGGACTTGGACCTCATCCTGTCGTTGGTAGGAGCTGGTGCAGGTGCAGCCTGGCACTGGTGGCTGAGGACCCGTGCGCCCCCACCCCCCATCCTTATACCTCAGGGCCGTGGCCAGGAGCCCTGCACACAGGCCCCGCTGTCATCGCAGGGGCAGCCCCTGCTTGGGGAAGCCCCTGGGGCCGGCCCGGGGCCCCTACTCTCGACCCCCTGTGCACACCCTCAGAGTCTTCCGTTCTCTGGTCCGTAGAATGGCTATGAAGTCACCTGTTTCTTCTCCCAGGGCGGTGATGAGGGTGAAGAGACTGCCATGTGGGTGAATATGTAGTTTTTAAAATGAAGCCCGTTTTACTCAAAAGGAACAAAACGTCACAGGACTATAGAAAGGCGCTGTGTGTTTTCTCATGGGCCTGCCCTGGAGAGGAGGTCCCTCCCAGCATGGTCGGGCCTGGGGGACCCCAGTGTGTACCGGGACCTCATCCAGGGAGTCAGGTGGGGAGCACGTAGGTCTGCAGAGCAGGCCCCCCCGCCCCCCAGGAAGAGTCCCTGTGGGGTGGGGCCAGCGGGGGCCGAGGAGGTCCTGGAGGGGGAAGTGAAAGTGCCCTGTGTCCCCCCCCGACCCCCCACCCCTGGACTTTGCGTCCTGTGACTGTGCAAGCCCGGGAGAGCGCGGCTGGTGTGTCACATTGCTGGCCTGTCGCACCGCCCCCTGGTGCTCAGGGGTGCCAAGCTGGGAGGGCACGGTGGGTGGTAGGGGGTTGGCATCTGTCAAGAGGGCCTTCACAGTGACCCTTGAGGGTTTGGTGCCTCCTTGGGCCCGTAGCAGGGTCAAGTGACCACCGAGGTGGGGGCTTTGGGCCTGACACCAAGCTCCTTAGGTGTACAAAGACACAGGCACAGAGAGGAGGCGTGGGATTCCGTTAGAGGCCCGTCCAGGAGACAGGGAGCTGGCAGGGTGGTGCAGGGTGTTTCTGGGGAGCACTGAGCAATAGCTGTGCTTGGCTGGCAGGTGCATGGAGTGCCCTGGGGAGAGGGGGACCCACGGCAGGTGGGGGCCAGACCCTGCTGAGAGGCCGGGCCCCCAGGCTTCCTTCGGTAGGACGAGGGGAGCTGGTGGTGGGCTCAGCTGCAGCAGCGCCCCCATGAGAGCTGGTGCGGGAAGGCACCCTCGGGCTGGCGGTGTCCACGGAGCGGTGGCAGTAGTGCAGTCAGCTTGCTCCGGAACTTGGGCTGTGTCTTCTTTTGGGGGTCAGTTCAGAGAAGACGAGAGCAAGACGTGGGTCACGGGTTTCAGGAATTGTTATTGAGCATATTATTTTCTGGCACGACGAGGAAATGAGGGTTTCCACTAAACGCAGGTTTTTGGTTGCTCTCGACCTTTTTTTAAAATTTTTACTTTTTTATCGATCTTGTTTTAATGTTTTTTCTTTGTCTATTATTGAGAGAGAGAGCGAGGAAGAGCAGAGAAAGAGAAAAAGAGAGAGGGAGACACAGAATCCGAGGCAGGCCCCAGGCTCTGAGCTGGCAGTCAGCACAGAGCCCGACGCGGGGCTCGAACCCACAAACCGTGAGATCATGACCTGAGCCGAAGTCGGACTTTTAACTGACTGAGCTACCCCGGTGCCCCTGTATCCTACTTTTTAATTAAACATACTGTAACAAGGGGCGCCTGGGTGGCTTAGTCGGTTAAGCATCCAACTTCAGCTCAGGTCATGATCTCGCCATTCTTGAGTTGGAGCCCTGCATCGGGCTCTGGAGCCTGTTTCAGATTCTGTGCCTCCCCCTCTCTCTGCCCCTCCCCCTCTCATGCTCTGTCTCTCTCTCTCTCTCTCTCAAAAATAAAGAAAATATTTTTAAAAATGTTTTAAAAACATGCTATAACAAGGGACTTAGTCAGCTAAGCATCTTCAGCTCAGGTCATGATCTCATGGTGTGTGGGTTCAAGCCCCGCGTCTGACAGCACAGAGCCTCCAGGTGTCTCTGGTTCTGTGGCTCCGTCCCAGGGTTGAAGCCTGAAGCCTGAAGCCTGGTGGGGCCTTCAGCCGTGGCTACCATTTCATTCTGACAGTGACATCCAGCCTTCACGTTTCTCGAAATACCCTTAATCCAGTCCTTACTAAAATTTGAATTTTTGTCAGATGTGGGTATGAATTTGACCCTTGGTCACGTCTTTGGAAGGAAGGTAGGACCCCCGTCCCCTGCCCCCTTCCCCTGCGCTTGTAAAACAAGCAGGTGGGATTGGACCTCGGCGGTGAGGTCATTGCTGCCCTTCTAACCATGCAGGGGACACAGAGGTGCCTTTGCCTTGGGGCGAGGGGTTCCACAAGGAGGTTGGCTCTGGTCCAGGGGTTCCCGTGTGGCCCCTGGGGACTGAGAATGACTGCCAGGCTATGCCCCAGAGCAGGGAGCCACCCAGGTTGCTGGGGAACAGCCCTCTGGGGTGGCCTTGTTAGAGAACAGAGTCCTGGCAAGTGGGGTCACCGCCCAAGAACAAAGGAAGTGTTCAGAGGGTGGGGTGGGGAGCCCACAGGGTCATCGCCCACAGGAGATGGAATTCCCTGCAGCACAGATTGCACACTCTGGCCGGCAGGTCCTTCTTCCTTCAAGGTTGCCTTTGCTGGGGTGGCTGCCCGCTGCCGGCCCCTCCTGTCTCTGTGCTGGGGAGAGCCTTTCTTAGCATTTCCCAGTTCTCGGAGCTGAGTTCCGCTCCTGCTCCCGGTATTGAGATGACAGCTCATGCTTTTGGTCGTGATCCCAGAGCCTAGAGAATAGGGTCAGTGTTCCCGGGGCAAGTAATTATCGGAGCTGGCGGGGCGAGTCCTGTGCTCTCCTGCTGAGCCCTGCTCCTCCCTCTCCAGGCAGGTGGCCATTCAGAAAGTTGGCCGGGCATGTGGGGGGGGCAGTGGGGAGAGTCTGCAGGTTGGCGGGGCCGGTGTCTCTGAAAAGGTCATGCATATTGAGACGCATGTCACATTTCTGTTCATTCTCTTGGTGCCTTTGACTTTATCTTAAACCCCAACGAGATGTTTGGTTTTTCTCCTACTGTCACAGAGAGGCTGACCACCGTGGCCTTGACCAGGCAGGCGCCCTTCGGATGTTTCTGTCCCTTGTACCTGGGCGGGGATCCAGGGATGGGGCTCCATGCCACAGGGGCCTCTCCCCTCCCGGTCGGATGTGGACAGCATGTGTCTGGTTGTCTTCCTGGTCCCCGACTGTGAGCACCTGGGGAAGGGGTTTCGCTGACCACCCCTCCCACCTCTCTTTTTCTTTCTTTCCTATAATTTTTTTAAATGTTTTTATTTATTTTTGAGAAAGAGAGGGAGGGCATATGACACGAGGGGGAGAAGGGCAGAGAGAGGGTCACAGAGGATCTGAAGCAGGTTCTGTACTGACAGCAGAGCCTGATGCCCTGACGCGGGGCTCGAACTCCCGCACCGCGAGATCATGACCTTCTGTCCTGTCTAAGGGGCTCCTTGGTTAGAAGAAGTCATGACTTAGCCATCAGTGCTCATGTCAAGGCCAGGAAGGCGTGGCCACCAGGCACCACATATCCTTCCTGCCACGTTTTGTCTGGAACACGCAGGCCCACAGTCCACAGCTGCGGGCCTCACACCTTTATGGAGCCCTGGAGACACGACACTCAGGGTCCAGGCCTTCACCCCAGGCCAGCCTGGGCTTGGTTGAATCGTGGCCCTGCTATGGCCTCGTACCCAGGAGGGTGAGAAAATGTCATGCGGTGCGGCCAGGACACCTGTTACGGGTCAGCCGGTAGTTCTTGCTGCCCTGAATGGCATCAGCAGTGCCCGGTAGCCCAGCTTCCCGTTCGCCACCCCTCCCTCCCGACAGCCCTGCTCACTATTTTATTTCAATTTATTTTTTTAATGTTTATTATTTATTTTTGAGCGAGAAAGAGACAGACAGAATGTGAGCAATGGAGGGGCAGAGAGCAAGGGAGACACAGAATCTGAAGCAGGCTCCAAGCTCTGAGCTGTCAGCCCAGAGCCCGATGCGGGGCTCGAACCCATGAACCACGAGATCATGACCTGAGCCGAAGTCGGATGCTCAACCGACTAAGCCCCCCAAGTGCCCCCTCTTTTAAAACTTTTAAAATGTTTATTATTAATTTTTGAGAGAGAGAGAGAGAGAACATGAGCACCCTGCTCTCTAAACCTTCTTTCCAGGTAGTGCTGCCAGCTTGGCCGTCTCCCGACCATTTCCCCTGGATCAGAGGTACAGAATTTCCACAGCACTGCAGTCTGCAGTGTTGACTCGGGCCTACCTGGCGTGTGTTTCCAGATGACACATGAGGGCAGTGGGCCACCGTCTTCTTGGTACTGCTCACCGGCCACCTTCACTGGGCTGACGTCTTGACCCCCACTTGGGTAACCACACCATCCTTTGTGTCCTCACTGCATTCTTTCCGGTCATTCAGGAAGAGCCCTGGCCTCTCGCCTCACTGCCCTGATGATGGCTGTGTCTCTTCCCGCATGGGGTTAGGTACACGGCCAGCACTTGGCTTTCACGCGTTGAGTGAATGACCGTGAAGTGGTGTGATGAAGGTCCCAGAGACCCTCAGCAGCAGGGTGGCAGTGTGAGCACAGGGGAGAGCAAGGCCCTGTCCTGGGAGGCAGAAGAGCCCACGGGGACAGGGAGGACCCGGAGAGGCGTGTGCTGGCCACAGCGCAGGTGCCCAGAGGACACCATGCCGCCTGCGGTGGGACGGGGGAGAGGGAGGCCTGTGGGGGTGCTGTGGCCCGTGAGGTGAGGGGGATGGTGGGAGGGCCTGCACGTCCAGGTGGAGGGAACCATGGAAGCCTGGACCCCTGTGTGCTGGAGCCACGCCACCTCCTGTCCCCCCTCAGTGAGTTCACTCTTGTGGTCCCCACCTCAGCATCCTGGTGGGTCATCGTGCCTCCATTCAGCCAGCCACATGCATTGGTCTCAGGGGTACCCAGGTCATTAGGATGCATCCTGCCCTCCGAGGGGGAACACGTGGCAGACAGTTGTTCCCAACCCAGGACTGTCGGAGCTGTGGTAGAGCCCACCTCCAATTTCCTTTCCTGGTGGAAGGTTCTGGAAAAGCATACAAATGAGTAAAGGCATAAGTGGGTAGAGGGACTGGAGTCACCTTCTGAGGAGGCCTGTGGGAGCCCCAGAGGGAAGAAGCATTACCCGCGCCAGAAACAAGGATCTTAGGGGCCTCTGCCTTTCAGTAAACCCAGTGGCTTTGCTCTTGGTGGGTATGGGTTTTCCCAGGTCTTCCTGGGTCATCTTTTTCTGCAGAGAGGGAGGGGTGGTGGCCGTGGGACCCGCTGGTTGCTGTAGGTACCTGTGTGCCCAGGGGGAAGCCACTTCCTAAATCAGTCAGCCTTTGGGGGGCCTGCTGGGGTGGGATGCTGACGGAGGGCACCTGGGTGAAAGGAGTTGTTGGGTCAGGGGTTAGCAGGACGTGCCGGGAAAATACTAGACTGCTTCAGTGGGCTCACACTCTGGTTTGGGGGCTGGGATCCCAATCGCAGAGCCCACTCTTTTCTGCCCAGTCTTGGCTTCTTTTAACCCCTGTGCTCTGCCCCGGTGCCCTCCGCTGCCTGGACTTACCCTCCTGCACACACTGGGCTATGCTCTCCCGTTACAAACTGCCCCTGGCAGGCGGACACACACACAGGCCATTCTCTCCCCCGTTACAGACCCTCTCTGGCTCCCAGGGCCCTGGGAATCTGTGTGACCCTCTCTCGAGACACTCTCCTCTGTCCCGGCCGGCCCCACGGCTGGTCTGACCCGAGCCTCTTCCCTCAAGGGCCCAGTGCTCCATACTCAGGAGCTCGTTCTGACCTCGCCTCTTCCTTGACAAAGCTTCCTCTCTTCTGGTTTCGCCAGCAGGAGAGACAACCCTGCCTGTGGCTCCCTAATCCCTCGCACATCCGGCGCCCCTGCCCTGGCCGGCCCGGGGGTCACTGTCTGTGGATTGCTGGCCCGCTTTCTCTCTGTGCCGGCCCTGGTGCTTGTGGTCTGGCCCCAGCATGGGGTCTGGCCCAGGAAGGTGCCGGGGGTGTGGGAGGGGGCAGAGTGAGTCCGTGGCTCTTGGGAAGATGAGAAGCAGGAGTGATGTTAGGGGAGGTAACCCTTCTGGCTGTTTCTTCGAGCTCCTGGAGGCACACCTGTGCTAATGCACAGGTAGTTTAAACTTGAAATCACCCACACAGGA
>NW_027532747.1:9027012-9034505 GCF_008692635.1 Crocuta crocuta
CCCCCAGGCTTGGCTCAGATGACCCGTGGTCTTCCCCTCATTTACAGGACTATAGGAACATGGGCTTTAGAGCAGAATTTGTGACACAGCAAGTGTGAATTTGCTGATCTAATTTCCAGACTCTGGGAAGTCCCATGCCTGATCTCGTTCCAGTGTTCTGATCTAGAAAGTCGTACCTTTCACGTGACCCCAGGGCCTTTTCACATCTCTGCTTTCACTCAGAGTCTCTTGTGGGCGTCTCTGTGTCTCGGCCTCCTGAGTGGCTCCTGGGCAGCTGCTGCCGCAGCGAGAGGACACCCATCAGGCCCTTTGCAGAAGGCCCGGACCCACCCTGCAGAAAAGGACTGGGTTCGCTGGGGACATGAGCTGTCCTGGCTGTTGTCACCTGTTGACTGAGCTTAAAATTAAAAGCAGCTGCTTAGAGCCATAGAGGGCGTGGTGGTCTGTAGAATACAGTCTCCCCATCCATGAGCCCAGCAACTCACCGAGGTCACCACGTGCTATTGCGGGACATCATTAAGCAGACGATAGTTCAGGGGCATCAAGCTGCCCTCTTGCTGCTGATGTGTGCATGATCCATGGGGGTTTCCTCTCATTGCAGAGCTGGGTGGGGCGGGGGAGGTCACGTGCATTTTCTAGGCTCTCCCATGGTGGTCCAGTCAAGTTTCTAAATTTCTGTGACCTGCCATTATTCTCTAGAATTTTCCCAAGTGAGTTTGGGGTCTGTCCCCCATGTCAATCTCCAGTGTACACGACCATTTTAAAGTACTCAAGAAGGCCTGTGCTAAAGACACCTGTTTAACTTAACCCTTTTCGAGTGATTTTGAGTACCGAACTTCTCTTTTTCATGGAATATATTTAATTTTTTTTAAAGGCTCTTTCATTAATATTACATCAAATGCCAGCTTGGAAAGTGCCTGAAGGAATGGTCTTTTTGGACGGGAAATAAGTGAATATAGAAAGAGTACTGCTTTGGGGCTTAAAAATAATCTGTGCAGGCTTTGTAGAAGTTTGACTCAGTTTTCCTGCCTTATTGTTAAAGGGGTGCACAGAGTGTATGTATTTCTGGCTTGGGAAATGCTTAGCTGTTTGTGGCCCGGGCTGCCAGTTGTCACCCTGGGAGGGACGTGAGATAAAGGACATACTGAGACGTGTTTTCCGTTGTCAGCAGAGAAAAACATCCTGGGCTGCGAGCCAGGGTCGGGTAGGGAAGAAGCAAGTATGGTTAGGGCCATGAAGTGGGGTTCCCGGCTGGGTGTGGGTGGCTATTCTCATACCCGGAGCTCCTGGAGCCAGACCCTGAGGCCTCAGTGGGGTCTGGGACCCTCATGTTAAAGTCTGGGCTTGCAGGTTACAGAGGAGTCACTGCGAGGCCCCTGACCCGTGGCTCCCTGCTCTCTTCAAAGCATCTTAGAGCTTGAAATTCTTACCTAAGCCCCTTGTTCCGTGGGGGCCACAAAAATGACAGCTGCTGGGGCGCCTGGTGGCTCAGTCAAGTGTCCAACTTCAGCTCAGATCATGATCTCAGGGTTCATGAGTGTGAGCCCTGAGTTGGACTCTGCTCTCAGCACAGAACCCGCTTCAGATCCTCTGTCCCTGCCCGCCCCCCCAATAAATAAACTTAAAAAAAAAAATGACAGCTGCCAAGTATTAAGTGCTTACAGCACGAACAAGGCAGGGGTTGATGCCTGACATGTGCTAACTTCCAGAGCGGTCTCTCCAGAGGGAGCCGAGAGCATAACTCTCGCCCAACGCCCTCCAGTGGCTTCCCCTCCCCCTGGGAACACATCCTGCACAACCTGTCCCCTCTCCTCGTCCTCCTCGCCCTCAGACCCACTAAACACAGCCTCTGCTCGGGGTTCCGCACTGACTTTCCCTGTTCCTTGGAACCCCCGTCCCTCGATCGTTCCTGGGCCCTTCTCGTTCTGGTCTCTGCTCGGGTGGTGCTTCCTTAGGGAGCCTTGCACCATTTCCCTGGGCTGATGCAACAGATTTCCCCAGCCTGGGGCCCAAACAGCAAATGCATTGTCCCACTGCTCTGGAGGCTGCACGCCGAGCCCAGATGTGGATGGAGTCGGTTCCTTCTCAGGCTGTGAGGAAGAGTGTGGTCCATGCCTCTCCTTCAGGGTCTGGTTTTGCCGGCAGCCTTCGGTATTCCTTGGGCTGTGAATGCATCACGGTGATCTCCAGCTTCATCTGCATGTGACTTTTTCCGTGACCGTGTCTGGGTCCAAGTTTCCCCTTTTTGTAAGGACAGCAGTCCTATTGGATCTGGGGCGCCCCCCACTCCAGCACGCCCTCACCCTAGCTAATTTAGCATCTGCAATGACCCGTTCCCAAATAAGGTCACATTCTGAGATACTGGGGGCTAAGACTTCAATATAACATTTTGGGGGAACACAACTGAACCCTTAACAGGCTTTGTCTGCTTAGTGCCTCCACCCTCCCCACCATGCTCTTTACACTGATTTTATTGACATAATGCTTGGTGGTCATCTGGAATTACTTTCCGTACGTTCATTGTCCATCTCCCTCCGACTAGAGTATGAGATCTGAGAACACGGACCTTGGCCAACTTGTCTACTGCTGTCTTCAGTGCCTGGGCAGTGCCAGGCACAAAGTATTCACTTACAGGAATGAATGAGTGAATGAATGAATGAGGGAGTGAATGAACGGATGGATGAAAACACAGCCCTGTGAAGCAGCCACTCTTGTTCCCGTTTCCACCCACACGAACTGAGATTTCAAGAAAACAAGAACAGAATAAAGGACAGTCTTTGATGTATGATTCACAACCGGGTAGCGGTTTCTCCTTTATTTAAATCTGAAAGAGCAGAAGCAAGGATTGCTATTATTACATCCTTGACGTTCTGAGAGTTGTCAAATGGGGCACATCTCACCTCATTTTATTTTTGCACTTTCCCATCAGTTTCTGCTGAATGCAGATGTTCACCCTGGTAGCCCGCGGGGTGTTCCCTCTCACGCCTCAGTCACCACGTGTGCTGAGCCTGCTATCTGTGTGAGGCTCTGGTGGGTCAGGAGGAGGATGCAGTATGCACTGGGCACCAACTTCAAGTTTACCATCTGGGACGGAGGTTGGGATCCAGGTTAGGCAGTAGGGCTTGGTGCAAAATCCTCCGTTGGAAGTGACAGCAGAATGCAGCTGGGGGGTGGGGGAAGGTGGGGGGGGAGAGGTCTGACGAGGGATGGGAGCCTTTGACTTCATCCAGCTGGGAGCTCAGAGGGAGGCCGGTACTGCATGGTAGCTCAGGCTATTAGCTTTGGGAGATGGTCAGATGAGGCGTGCGGAAGCTTGTGTATGCGCCTCCTTTCTTTGTCCACCTTCTTTTAAAAAATTTTTTTTAATTTTATTTTAAGTTCACTTATTTATTTTTGAGAGAGAGAGAGAGGAAGACCGAGAATCCCAAGCAGGCTCTGCACTGTCAGCGCAGAGCCAGACACGGGGCTTGAACTCAGGAGCTCAGAGATCATGACCTGAGCTGAAATCAAGAGCCAGTCACTTAACCGCCTGAGCCGCCCCTTTTCATCCACCTTCTCAGGTCTCTGAGACTCTGTTGTCTGGTGACCCGTCCATCCTGCCTTATGCTTGGCTTGGACACCTAGAGTCAGGGGCTCTTGGGACGCGCCTGGTCTGCTTGGGAGGACAAGACGCAGGCCAGGCAGCCGTGCGGGCCCCTGAGGTGTGGCAGCCCCTGCTGTGCCCCTCTGTGCTGTGCTCGGAGCCCGGGCATCTCTGGCACCCAGGGGTCGGGGCCTATTGGTTTGGCTAAGAACACAGTTGCTGTAGGGCCTCAGGGCTCTCGGACTCCGTGGAGGCCACATCTCTCTGCAAGGTGTGTGTGCTGGGGGTGTAAGTGGAGTGTCCACGTCATCTCGTCCGTGGCCTGGGCTTGGGTGTCCTTGCTTGCTCCATCACCCGGAGGCTCCCTTGACTTTCTAACACCCCCCCACCCCCCACCCCGCCCGGGTCAGAGTATCTGTAGCTTGTGCCTGGGGCCACTCAGGACTTGATAAGTCTTTGAAGAAGTGCGGTAGAGAGCTCCCCATCCCCGAGCCCAGCACAGGCTTACTAAGCTTGGAGGCCTTGGGGGTCCAGGCCCTCGGTGGGTCAGTCAGTCTGCTCAAGACGGAATGAGGTGTGATGGCCATGGGGAGAGGTGGGGGTCAGAGTTTGTGCTCAGAAATCCCTTGGGCCTACCCCCCATTGGCAGTGACCTAGGACAAGCTACCTAATCTCTCTCAGTCTCATTTTTTTTTCTTTTTTTTTTTTTTAAGTTTATTTATTTTGAGGGGGGAGACAGTGTAAGGGTGCGCTTGCACGGGAACAGGAGGGGGCAGAGAATCCCAAGCAGGCTCTGCACCATCAGTGTGGAGCCTGATGCAGGGCTTGATCCCACAAACCTATGAAATCATGACTTAAGCTGAAACCAAGAGTCAGATGCTTAACTGACTGAGCCGCTCAGGTGCCCCTCTCTGTCTCGTTTTTTTTTTGTTGTTGTTGTTTTGGTTTTTTTTTTTGATGGAGAATGTGGCTAACATGCACTTGGAGGGGTGGTTTGTAAGTGCTCAGTAAACAGGGTGCACATGGACGGGTCGGGGAATGGGTGCCACAAGTCTTCAGCCTCGGGGATTCAGTTCCGTGCACGTTTGCTGCCGTCCGGAGTAGCCAGGCATGGTGCCGGGCCATGCACAGTCACAGGGAGGACTAGGACACAGCTCCTGACCTTGGCAAGGATGCACAGGCCACAGAGAACTCTTTTTCTGCAACCCTTCAGTGGTGTCAGCGTCCCACTTGGGAACCAGAGTGTTCTGGAAAGTCCGTTCTGAACCTGAATGATAGTTACTGGGTTGGCACCAGGAGCTAGCAAAAACCGTGACTGATGAGGGTCTGGGAGCCCTGAGAGCAGAAAAATCTCCAGCAAGAGAGAGCTGATGGCCTGCTCTTTGGGATCTTACTTCCTAGAAGACCTGCTGTGGGCCTGGCCTGGTCTGGGTTTACCACCCCTGTCTCGTCAAAAGCAGAGGCAGGGCCTCCCGGGGGGGGGCTCAGTCGGTTAAGCATCCGACTTCAGCTCAGGTCATGATCTCACAGTTCATGGGTTCGAGCTCCATGTCGGGTTCTGTGCTGACAGCTCAGAGCCTGGAGCCTGCTTCAGATTCTGTCTCTCCCTCTCTCTCTGACCCTCCCTGCTCATGCTCTCTCTCTCTCCTCTCTCTCAGAAATTAAAAAAAAAAAAAAAAAAAAAAAAAAGCAGAGGCAGGCGTTATTGGCTCCATTTTACAGATGAGGAAACGGAGGCTCAAAGGGATTGGAGGCCACTGACTGGGCTCTGTCCACAACTGCCTCGGGCCTTCCTCTGTTTGTTCCCAGTACCAGAGCTTGGCATTCGGCACACGGTGACAGACTCCCTGGGCACTGCTGTTTGTCTGCAGAGACTAAGCCAAGCCACTGTAACAAATCCCCTGGTATCTCAGAGGTTTAACACAGGGAAGGTTCTATTTCTTGCCTGTGTCACGTTCTGATGGATGCTTGTGGTCTCTCTGGAAAGTCACTCCAGACTATGTGCTCCCTCTATCGTGTGACTCTCATCCCAGAGTCCCCCTCTCTGGTGATGGGGATGAAGTCAGGGGGAGTCTCACCGCTCTTCAGATACGAGCTCTCTGAGCCTGGGTGCCTGGCGCTGCATTTTCCCATGGACGCCCTCTGATTGTAGGAAGCCAAGAGCCAGCTCCCCCTCCTCCACCGCTGGCTGGGTGACAGCCCATTGACACTAGGGTTTGAGGAGAAGAGGGCGGGGGTTCCTTCTGGCTTTGACACCTGTGCTGCGAGTGGAGGAGTTTTTCAGTGAACCCCTCTCTGCTCTTGACCGAACCAGGCTGGTTAGACGGACACGAGCAGCTTATGTGTAGGAGTTGGGGTTGGGGCCAGGTGGCGATCCCATTGCTCCTTGGGTGGCCGGTGTGTGTGCTCCCGGGCCTGGCTGGTTAGTCAAGAGAGTGCACGTGTGTGTGGTGGTCGATGTGCTCATTGTTGATGTGTTTATGTCTCAGGCATTCGGAGCCTTGGTCCTTGGTCTCTGTTTCTCCAGCCGTCCAGCTCTTCTCTCTCCTGGGTTCCGTATCCTGGTTCCTCCCTGATGAGCTGTGTGAACGGGGCTGGTTGCTCACCTGCTCCAAACCATGGCGTCCCCATCTGTAAGTGGAAATGTTGATGGTCTTGCCTCACAGGTGGTCGTGCAGATAATCCAGGTGACATGCTCACAGCAGCGTCTGGCACACAGCGGGTGCTCAGTGTGTGGTAGATACTGGCTGGATTCGGATTCAGGTCTGACTCCGGACATGTGCTCTTTATGCATACGGCTTACCTGGTAATTTAAAAATCTCTGCAGATGATACGTGTCACTGGTTGGAAATGAAAAAGCTCCCAACTGCTCCCTGTAAAGGCTCCTTGTTCTCTCTGGAGAAGAGAAAGACCAGTTTCTTGGAAACTTCCTGAGATACACGCCCCATTGCAATACTCTGTACTTGGTGCCCTGTCCCTTCATGGAGATCGCTCCTTCTCAGTACGGAAGACACACCCCATTCTTTTTTATGGCGGTGTAGTGTTCCAAGTTCAGGATTGCCATTGGTGCCTCGAGCGGTCCCTCTTGATGGACTTTCATCTCCGTCTCCTTCCTCCTTCCTCTGACCTTCCTGTCCTCCTCTACTGTGCAGCCATGCATAGCAAATGCAACAGCAATGCCTGACCTTGCACTTCACCTGGGATCGTTCCTAGAGTTGGACCTGCTGACCAGAGGGTGTGTGACTTAAAATTGATGCATATACAGCCAGCTTGCTTCCTGTTGAGATGAGTTGAATTTGCACTCCCCGCTGCAGGGGGTTCAAGTGCTTGTTTCTCTGCACCCCAGTCAACAGAGTGTTTTATCCGTTTCTCAGACTTTAGCTGATCTGGCGCACAAAATATGAAAAGTGGTATCTTACTGTAGTTGTAATTTGCTTTTGTCTTCTGTCTGAAGTTTAGCATTTTCTAACATTTATACGTTTGGAGCCGTTTTTATTTCCTTCTCTTTACCTACGTCTGAACGTATCTTTTGTTCATTGTTATCTCTGTAGTGTTGTCTCTTTCTTTGCAATTTGTTGGAGCTTATTATATATGAAAAAACAAGATATTGGTGATGTGAGCTGCAGTACAGCATACCGTGTTCTTCTCGGTAGGAAGATTCAACATCAGACCACGAGTTTTCCCTAAATTGTCAGTAAATGTAATCACCCCACTCCCAGTCCTATTCTAGAAGACATGTAGACAAAAAGAAATGAGCACGACTCTCAGGGAAATTCCAAAAAAAGAAGAGTGAGGGGGAACTAGCTTTTCTAGGTATTAAACCATATCCTACAGCTACTGTAATTAAAATAGTGTGGGCGGGGAAACAAAAGAAAGCCAAACCACTGTGGTATTGGTGCCAGACTATACA
>NW_027532747.1:9034590-9092261 GCF_008692635.1 Crocuta crocuta
TGGTGCCAGAATAGACAAATTATATATATATTTATATTATTATTGTATAATATATATTATATATTCATACATATGGAATAATATATGAAAATAGTGGAGGCACTGTTGAGTGTGTCAGGGGTCTGGATTCTAGATTTTTCCATCCTGCCTGCTGCCCACACGGCATGCCACTGTCAGCCCCACAGCAGCTCCCCAGCCAAGTGGGCTGACACTGCCCCCCACCCCCAGTAGGAGCAAAGGCACCCACGGCGCAGTGATAACACCTGTGTAACATCCTCACTTTGTCACCTTTTCCACTTGACTCGAGGTGGTTTTGCACTGTTGGCGCAGAGCCCGACACGGGGCTCGAACCCACGAACGATGAGATCATGACCTGAGCCAGAATCAAGTGTAGGATGACTGAGCCACCCAGGTGCCCCTGATGTTTTCACTTTTTGATTCTTCACGCCCCAAAGTATTTCTTAAATATTCTCATGGTTTCTCCAAGTATTTCTGTTTTGTTTTGTTTTTTTTTTAATCGTTAAATCTTTGCTCCACTTAGAATTTATTTAGGTGGACGATAGGAGGTGTGCATCTCCGTGTATTTGTTTTCCAGATGGATATTGAATTACCCCAGGATCGTTTATTAATAATCTATCTTTTATCCTCTATTTTCAAATGCCACTATTTTCATACATTCACTCCCACATTTAGTTTGCTCTTTTGGAGCTGTGGGCAAGACCATGTGCCTGTGGTGACCCTCGAAGGACACAGTCCTGACTCTGGTCCCTGTGGGTGGGGGCAGCCCACGGACCGTGTCTTAGATCATGTCGCAGCCACCCCAGGCCACTGCTGTCACCTTGAGGAAAGATGTCTCTTTGGCCACTCTACTTCCTAAGGAAAGCAGAGGGCTTAGGAGCGTCTGTCCTGGAGCCACAGGGACGGGGGGTGGAGACCCATGTCCCCCACATGCTTACTGCTTACATAACCTCTGACAGCTGCTTTTGCCTCCTCTAACCTTCCTTACCACATCTGTCAGGTGGTAACAACAGCCCCTGCTTCCCAGGGACACCGTGAGGATTAGATGAAATGGGTATGTGAGGTGCTTTTAGCACAGCCTGGAGTGTCCTAAGGGTCCCGGTGGTGGTGATTATTAGGATCGAGCTGGCAGAGAGTCAAACAAGGCAGGAGAGGCTACATTTGAAGCCAGAGAAAATCCAGCCTCCAGTAAGGAGGACCAGCCTAATCACCGCCATCTGTGCACTGTGTACGGGTCCCTCACACAGGGAGCCCGTGCCTATCACCTCGTTGCTGCTGGTGATGATTTTAGGAAGGATGTCTCTTTACCCTCACTCTGCAGGTGAGGAAGCAGGCCGAGGGAGGTGAGGAACGTGCCCTTCCTAGGCTGGAAACCTTTGTGCCCCTCTGCCTGGGGTGGGGAAGGGCAGCCAAGCTTGTGGGGCCTCAGGAAGAGAATTGGCCTGCAGGGGAGCAGGATGTGTTAAGGACAGAGGACTCTGGGCCTCCTCCTGTGGCCTGGGGACAGGGGATTGAATGGGGGAACATTCCTCCCACCCCCACATCCTGACACACACATACTCTCTCTCTCCCTCTCTCCGCAGTCAGCCTTTATTAACATGGCCTTTGACTCTTCTTCTCCTGGGTCCAGATCTGCCAGCCCTTTTCATGCTATTTTCTTTCTTTTTCACCAGTCTTAGTTTGAGCTTCCCCTTCAGGACAGGACCAGGCTGGTGCCTGGCACCAAATGGGAGGGTCTGGTTTCCACTGCCCTGACTCCTGCCAGCAGCCACCGACCGCTGCGAGCCATAGCGAGCTCGAAGCAGCCCGTTGAGCTGAGCTGCACAGGGTGGAGGGACCCACTGGGCAGTTTAGCGGCCTGTCGGTGGGCTCTCTGGGGTGTGGCTCCACTCACGGCTTCTGCCCTCCGATCCTAGGGGATCGGACGTGTAATCTTCCCCCTTGTGGGGTAAATCCCTGTTGTCATACTGCATCCCAATACTGAATTATTACTTAAAAGAAAAAAACAGCAAAAGCCCAGGCTCAGCCTGATAAGCTACCTGTAAGTTATTATTTGCTTTCATTCACTTTTCTCCCCCTTCCCCTCCATACTTCTGTTTGAACAAATGGAAAAAGAGAAAAGTTAGGACTAGGGTATGCTGTGTTAACAAATGACTCCAAGCCTTAGCAGCTTATAAGCAGCTCATGCCACATGTCCCTGTGGCGGGGGGTGCGGGAGGGGCAGTGGGCTGCCCTTGTCGGGGGAAAAGCCTTCAGTCCTCTCTCCCCGAGAAAAGGCTCCGGGAGAGGCACCTGGGTGGCTCAGTCAGTTGACCGTCCGACTTTGGCTCAGGTTATGATCTCACGGTTCATGGGTTTGAGTCCCACTTCGGGCTCTGTGCTGACAGCTCAGAACCTGGAGCCTGCTTCAGATTCTGTGCTCTCTCCCTCTCTGCCCCTTCCCCACTCAGGCTCTCTCTCTCTCAAAAATAAATAAAACATTTAAAAAAAGAAAGAAAGAAAAGGCTCCGGGAGTCCAAAAGTTGTCTTTTGGAACCAATCCCGCTGAAATGACACACGACCGGCCAGGCTCCCATTTGCAGTCTGATCATGAGGCACCAGGACCGACTTTTCCTTCCGCAGACACTGCTCCCGCGTGGCGAGGCTTTAAAGGTTGGAGATGGCAGCTCTGTCCCAGATCCCCAGGTCTGTGGAGAGCGCAGAGGGATAAAACAGACTGGTGCCCCCTCGCCTTTCATCCGGGCTGTTGTGTCTGTACCTTGTTTGAGACAAAACTTTTCATCTAGTGACTTCGATCGAAAGTCACTGCTGAAAACATACCACTCTGCAGTGGTGAATTAAAGGAAAATGGGATGGAAGGAAAGCCCCAGGCCCCCAGGACACCCTTTGGTTTAGAGGTTAATTGTTTGGCTTTGGCAGGAGAGAGATGCGAGTCCCGTGCAGCTCTGTGACCCCGAGCATGTTACTTAACCTCTCTGTGGCTCAGTGTCCTCATCTGTACCTCACACAGTGAGCTCTTGTTAGCATAGTGTGTGGCCCAAAGTAAGAACTTTGTAAATGTCCGTCACCATCAACAATGACAATAAATTGTACTGTGGCAGCAAGCACTTTGAAGTCTAATGTGAGTCAGTACCAGGGACCTGGCTTTGCACAGTTCACATTCTGGCTTGTACTTGAGTCCTTCTTGATAGAAAAGTCAGGGAAATTTCCACTGGTCAGGAGTACTGTGAAGAGTGAGAATAAGGAAACGTAACAGCTGGTACTTTTGGAGTGTGCTATCGCGTAGGCAAAACACGCCTCCCGCGTTTCTCCTTAACCCTTGTCACACCTCTGCATACTCAAAACTCTTCTAATACCAGGCGTGCGGGAGTTTTGCCCCACACCAAGCAGTGCTGTAACCCCAGTTGGGTGTCCTGCAATTTAACCGGATTCTGACGCCCTCTATCTGGAGATGGTGTTGGATCCCACAGGCAAAGGGCTCAGTCCCACAAGACTGTCCTCCAATCCCTGCCCTTCAGATGCCACTCTCGAGTCCAGCTTGTCACCCGTGCTGCTGACCGGTCCGTCGGCCCTCAGTCGGAGGGTCCCAGGACCCCCTTGTCAGGTCTGATTAGTTTGCTACAGCGGCTTCTAGAACTCAGGAACAATTTACTTCCTGTTTGCCGGCTTATTACTTAAGGATGTGATGAAGGATCTACATGCACATCCAGATGGGAGAGACATGCAGGGCAAGGTGTGTGGGGAAGGACGCGGACGTCCCCTGTCGTCCCGCACCATGCCACCCTTCGTGCGTGTGTTCACCAACGCTCCCCGAGCCCCGTGCCTTTGGAGGTTTTGTGGGATATTCCTCACGCTGGCACAATCGATCATGAACTCCGTTTCCAGCCCCTCTCCTCTTGCCGGAGGACGGGAGATGGGGCTGAAAGCTCCAGACTTCTAATCACGGCTTGGTGTTTCTGGGGACCGGCTCCCACCAAGCTGGGCCTCATTAGAAGAGAAGATGGTGCCAGCACCTGGGGAGTCCCACAGGGCTGTCTCACAACCGTGCTGTCGGTGGGGAACGGTTAAGAGTCTGCGTGAGCTGCGAGCCCTCGGTGTGCTAGTCTATCTCTGTGCCTGTAGCGGGTCCCCGTCCTGGGCTGTGGCAAGAACTGTGTGATAAACCGCACGTGTAAAGTGCTTAGAACGGGGCCTGGCTCAGAACAAGCGGGCAAGAGCCGTGTCCCGGCCACAGGACAGTGGGCCTTCGTGCCGTGAAGCCCAGATTCCGGGGGTATGGTCCTGAAGCCTGTCTGACTCCCCCGCGGGCTCCACTCGCAGCCTGTCCACCATTCCGAGAGGCGTGGATTGTTCCCGGCAGCCCGGGCTTCTACGTCTTGCGTCCGGAGAGGATGAGCAGCCCCAGCGTGGGGTGGGAGCCAGTGTTCCTCGGGCTTCCGGCCTCCCTGATGAGCCCCAGAGGTGGTTTTACATTCTTTTCCTATGTGCCTGCTTATCGAGCCTGTCGGGGAAGCACGTGTGGAAGTTTAGGTGAGAAGGAAGAGCCGGAATCCTCTGCCTTGGTCTCATCTTGGGGGACCCTTCTCCTCTCCTCACCCTGTGCACACACTCGCCTTGGGGACTGTATTAGGGGAGACAAAGTGTTCCAGCCCACAACTTCCAAATTTTTCCATAACACACGCAAGATTTGTTAGGTGTTCACCCTATAGCACATCTGTGGCCGTGGGAGGTGCCTGGTCCCCTAGGATCCCGTTTCCAGCCTGCAGCTGCAGCACGAGGGAGGGGTGGTCATGGGCCACCCCTGCCACGGTGGCATTCAGGGGCCAGTGCCATAGGACAAGCTCCTTCTGCAGAGGGTAGCCTGCGGCACCTGACACATTTGGAGTTGACCAGTGTCAGGAGGCCTACATTGCCCCTCCCTTCCCACAACCATCTCCAGAGGCCCCATTTTGCCCTCCCCCTCCTCCAGGAGGCCATTTGTGACCCCCCCCCAAGCAGGAGAAAGTCACCCTGCTTCACGGGATGCCCCTTCCCGTAGGCGTGCATCGTTCCCTTTGCTCTTCTGAACTTCCAGTTGCGCTCAGCACTCATTAGCAAGCTCTTCCCTCAGGCCAGTGTTCTGGGTCCTGGGGATGCCAGGCCAGCCCTGGTGTGTGGAGATCTCAGGACCTGGAGGGCAAGTCAGGGTTAGAGGGGTGACTTTATACTCAGAAGAAAGGTAGCAGTCCCATAAGGATACGCAGGGCATCCCTGGGTGACACCAGGGAGCCATTAAATCTTCCTGTTTGGCGTGGAGCGAGTGGAGAAGTCCGGAAAGGGATTGAACTTTGGAGCTGGGACTTGTCACCGTGGGGACCAGGGGACGTGGGGCTGGGGGACATTCTGGGCAGAGGGGTGGCTCACACAGGAGCTCGTCTACCACACAGGGCCTGGAGCGGCATGTAGCTGTGTTGCTTGGGCCAGCTTCCGGAGTGAGCTGGGACACTCGTGTCACTGACCGAGAGCCTGGAGAAGGGAGCACAGGGACTCTGTGTGCCTGCCACCCCGGTGGTGCCCAGAGAACGCTTGTCAAATGAATGAGTGAGCAAGCGGAGGTGGGAAGTTATCAAAGCACCCGGAGAGGTATTAACACTGCTTCTGCTGTGCGTCTGCCCGGCTCCCCATCTGTGAATGGGATGTTCTAATCCACCAAAATAACCCAGTAAGTTAACATCCTCAGGTTGTGGAGACTGAGGCACAGAGCAGTTAAATCGCCTGCCCCGCCCAGGAGCACCTGAGCTGTGATGGGGTTTCCAGGCGTCTGCCATGTCCCTCTTCCTCCCAGACCAGGTGGTGGGAGCCGCAGGGATGGTCAGAGTCTGGCTCACATTGGACACTAGGCTGGGCCTGGTTGGTTGCTTGTTTCGGGAGTCAGAGGTAACTTTCCAGTGGGGTTTGCAGGCCTTTGTCCCAACTCCTCCCAGCACCACCCCCGCCTCCAGTCAGCCTCCTGCCTTCGTCGCTGAGGGAAACAGTGGGCCCTTGTTTCTCCAAGTCCGGAGCTCCGAGCTGTGTGCGGAACAGCGTCCAGCATTGGCCTCACAGGATGGCGTGACTTGGAAGTGTGGCACCCACAGACCTCCTCCGGCCACAGCGGGCAGCCCTTTCATTGACACATCCTTGTTCCTGGCCAAGGGACAGATCGGACCCCTTCCGCAGAAGAGAACAAATTCCTGGGAAAGTTCCCTTCTCTGGAGGCGGAGTGTGGTCAGAAAAACAAGATGACAGTTGACGTGAGCTCCCTTCTGCCCGAGCCCCCTCCCCACCCCATCTGAGACATGAAACCTGGCCCATCAGGGTCCCTTCCTCGGCAGTGTCCTGGGTTCTTGGGAGCCAGCCACTCCCCCACCGTGACCCTGCCTGAGCGCCCCTCCTGTGGGGCACCCCCAGAGGGCCCACCTTCTCCTTCCCAGCCAGCAGGGAGAGACCAAAGTCCCCTTGAGGTATCTGCAGGCGGATAGACTCCTCAGGGTGATCATGGCTTATCAGACTATGAGAGGAGAAGCCGTGCTGTGGAACCTTCTGGAGCCAGAGACCGCTCCGCTCAGGCCTCAGCAAAGATGCTGCAGTGAGAGACAGCTGAGCCAGGACCAGACCAGACCTGATGTGTGTCCCAAGTTCTTGTGAAATGGTTTTATTGGCATAAAAATGCTTGAAAAATACACAAAGGAAGGTGGCCGGCTTCCAGAACTCAACTGTTTACCTTCGGTGGAGCGGCCGGGAACGCGGAGAGCTTATTTTCCCAACAGCCATGGCTGTCAGGTCTACAGGCTGCAGGCTGATGCCAGGCAGGAACGGGCCAGGGGCGTCTCCTTTGTCCACCTCCTCCCCCACAACCACGGGGACACGTTTGTGTCCCCTCATGCTGCACAGGAGACCTGGATGCTTCTCTTTGGAGGAGTGCATGCTGCTGCAGACGGACCTTCCAGCAGGTCCCAGCATCTCCCGTGCGACCCAGTTCTCTTCTGTTTCCAGCTGCCTTGGCCTGAAAATATTGGCCTCCTGCTTGTGGTACCTGTCACGGAGGAGCCACGGGTCACAAACATGGGCTGAGGTCTGTGGCATCTTGTGGGAATTTGCTGTTCTTTGCCCAGGTCACCACTTCCCACCGGCTTTGGTCCCTCCTTCCAATTCCGTTTCTTGTTTTGTTTTGTTTTCCTGGGAAATGGGGTTGGATGGGAACGTAATACCGAATCCACAGACAGAACCAAAGGGCCCTTGCAGGTTCCTGTGTTTGTCGAAGGGGAGACTGAGGCCCGGGGGGCCGATGGGCTGGTGCACAGGCCCAGGGCGCCGGGCAGCGGGGCTGCAGGCTGAGCGCACAGGGCCTGCCGTTCTGCCTCCATCCGGGCCCCAGCTGGGCGCTGCCCAACCACGGGGCCTCACCTGGTCGCTTGGTGGGTGCCTGGGGCTCTTGGTGTCCTGGTCTGTGATGGTGACAGCGTCACCCTTAGCTCTGGGGTTTGCTGTGAGGACAGCATGTACTGCTTCCCTGTCCCACCCAGGAGCCCTAGAAGGGATGGTCGGCTTCCCAGCTAGTCTGACCTCTGTTCTGTTCTGGATACAAGCCAGTCACTGTGCGGCGGGAGGTCTTCAGTATTGTGAGGTTCGAGGGACTTTAAAAAAATGTCCATTTGTTTTTGAGAGAGAGAGAAAGAGAAGAGAGAGGGAGTGCAGGGGAGGGACAGAGAGGGAGGGAGAGAGAGAGAGGAATCCAAGCAGGCTCCGTGCTGTCAGCACAGCTCCTGGTGCGGGGCGGCTCGATCTCACCAGCCGTAGGATCATGACTTGAGCCGAAATCAAGAGTCAGACACTTAATCAACTAAGTCACCTAGGCGCCCTGGGATTTTTTCTTTTTTTAATAGGGGGAACCCCTTAACATCTTTTCTGGCAGATACTAAAAACAATAACAACCACAACAATAACTAGGAGTTACGGGTAACATGAGGAAAGAGCTGGTACTTTCTCAAGGTTTAATTAGATAAGAGTTTAAGAGAGGGTGACAGGTGTGGGCTGGGTCACAGCAGCCAGCAGGATGTGGTGGGGCACCCCGAGTGGCAGGCTGTCACTACCCCAGGCCGGAGGGGATACGGGGAGGGAAGGTGGTGTACGGGGGCCCCGTGGAGCGGTGTCTGCTCAACAGGGATGGTGGCTGCTGACAGAACTATGGCGAGGCTGTGAGGACAGCGGGACAGACAGCCAGACTTTCCTCTCTCCCATCTTCTCATGTGCCTCCAGTGGGCCACGCGGCCAGAGGACAGGGCAGCCAGGTGGTTGTGGCGCTAGAGGACCACCTCCCGAGGTCCGGGTGGGTCAGGGATGGGGGTGGGGGCACTGAATGACACACCCTGCTTTGCCTGTGCACGTGAGCGCCACCACTTCTCACTGGCAGATCCTAGGGAGGTTTCAAAAGTCCGTATTCCCCACTCTCTTCATTTGTAAAGTCAATTCTTATCCTCATGGTTGGAACATGAAAACGTATTTTTATCACGATGCCTGCCTAGAGTGAACATCTGTAGCTGTCATTGTGATTTCTTTACTAGCAACTTGGAAACAGTCAGCCTTGACTTCTGGAGGGAGCCCCACTTGTGTGGGGATGAGTGTAGGGTCGGGGCTGGTGGCTTTCTCTGGCCTCTGCTGAGGCCGTCCAGGGGGTCAGCCAGGTGCCAGGCTGGCGCCGCTGCCTCCGAGGGGCCGGCCTTGCAGGTGGTGGTGGCCGTGTGCCGGCCGGCAGACATCTGGCGGGTCAGGAAGCGTGGTGTCCGGCCGCCCCGGCTGTTGGCAGGTGCTCCTGTCTTGGGGTCAGGTGATGCCGACTGTCAGCCGGGCGGCTCTGGCTCCCTGGGGATGTGATCTTCCTAACCCCGAGTTCTTGAAAAAATAAACACAGCCCCCTGTGGAGCGGGGCCAGCCGTGCCTCCCGGGGTCCCTCACTGTGTCCGTGATGAGCCCTGATTTCCATGTGACGTGCAAGCTGCCGGTCCGTGAAAGCAGCACCCCTTTGGTTCATGAAGATCACAGCTTCGCTGAGAATGTGTAGTTTCGTGGGAAGAGTATCTCCTTAGATCTCAGTTTAGACCGGGCTGTGTGACTTGAGAGCCCTCGTCTCCTCCCTACCTGAAAAGTCCAGGTCATTGAGCAGACGAGACGCGTTCAGGATACATTTTCTCTGTCCAGCGATTTCGTAGCGACCCTTGCTTGACCGGTGGCTGCCTCGATTCCGTGTGTGTGTCTTCTGTATGCGGGGTAGCAGGGCGCTCGGGGCCACAGACACAGACGCGGGGCCTGCCCCGGAGCTCCGGGACCTCAGCGGGTGTGCGCCCTCTGTCCCGTCCGTGTTCCCCAAGAGTGTTTCCCCGGCGCGGAGGGCTGGGCGGAGGGGTGGGGACTACAGCGGGGGCAGCGGGCTCTGGCGCTGAACTTGTTCTTCTCCTTGTCCTCCCCGCTCCCCTCAGCTGAACCTCAGCCGGCCGATCGAGGAGCAGGGCCCCCTGGACGTCATCATCCACAAGCTGACCGACGTCATCCTCGAAGCCGACCAGAACGACAGCCAGTCCCTGGAGCTGGTCCACAGGTTCCAGGTGGGCAAGGAGGGAGGGCCGAGAAGGGCTCCGCACATCCCGACCGCCGCAGCGGCCGTCCTGCCGAGCAGTGCGTGGTGGCGGCTCTCCTGCTGCCAGGACACGGGCCTGGGGTCACGTGCGTCCCTGCCAGGGCCTTGGTCCCCGTGGGTGTGAAATGGGGTCCAGCCCAGGGCATGGTCGGCACCCCCTCTGCTCTCTACCTGTGTAGACCAGAGCACTGCAGAGTCCGGATGTGGACCCCACACCCTCAGCACATAGTCACGGTCAGTGGTTCTCAGTTGGCGTAAGGGGTGGGACCCTCTTTGAGAAAGGGACCCTTAGGGGCCTTTGAAGTAGAACAGCCTTGGGGCCCCTGGGGGGCTCGGCCAGTTAAGCGTCCGGTTCTTGGCTTCAGCTTAGGTCATGATCTCACAGTTTGTGAGATTGAGCCCTGCATCAGGCTCTGTGCTGCCAGCACGGAGCCTGTTGGGGATTCTCTCTCTCTCCCCGCCTGTCTCTCTCTCTCTCAAAACAAGTAAATAAACTTGAAGAAACAGGCTTACTGGCCCTGAGTTCTGCCTTGATGGGGATCCCCCTTGCTGTGCCAACTGCTTCGACCCCTGCATGCCGTCTGAGCACGGACTGGATGCTCTTGGCCAGCTCCTCCCCCCGGCCCCATTTCCTCCCACAGCCTTGACCCTGCGGTGACCCACCCGCCAGCTTGGGAGGTGCTGCCTTTGCCCCCACTGCCTTGCTCTGGGTTTTTCTCTGTTGTGGACAAGACATTGATTCATTGCTCTGGAAAGCAGCTCGAGGGGCACGAAAAACAAAGTCATACTATCAGTGAAAATGCAGCCAGAACTGAGGGCCTCCATGATGGGAGGGGGCGCTTGGGCGAGCTCTTGTCAGCGTGTGATGATTGGAGATTTGACGTCCTGTCTTTCTCTATCAGGACAAAGGGGACTCTCCTTAGCCTCCTCGCCACGCAGTAGCCCTGCTGCCGACACCATTTTCTTTCCCCCATGTTGCCTCCCTGTGGCCCTCACCCCCTCCTCGGCCAGCTCAGGCCACTTCTGTGCAGGCAGCCCAGAAGCAGGTGTGACCTGCTTGTAGCCCTGCTGGTACCATGCCAGGCGTGGGGGGCGGGGGCGGGGGCTGTCCCCAGGTCGTGCCCTCCAGGGCCTTTGCTTTGCCCACCACCCAAAGTCCCTCCCGATGTCACAGGGCAGGAGGCTGTGGGAAAGGCGCATTTAGGCTCCTCTGTGACCTCCTGAGTCTTTGTGTTCTTATCTGTAATATGGTATTTGGATCAGGAAAACCTCGTATGCTGTTGGCGGGAGTACCGCTCCAGCCGACCAGGTGCTTAGTAGAAGTTCACGGCCGTTTTGATCACGTGACCTCATGGAGCCTTTGTTTCCTCTTCTGTAAAATGGGGAGGATGCTAGCTCCTGCTCCTTAGGATGGACTGGTCGCTGTGAGAAGTAAAGGTCCGTGTGTATAAGGGAGCTGCTCCGGCCGCTCGCACTCGAGTATGGCCACCGCTGTGACTCAGGTTCCTGCTGTCCTCCTAGATGAAGGGCTGTAGCCCCCAGCTGCCCCAGTGCCCTGGGAGTTAAGGAAGACCCATCCCGTGGGGGGACTGCCATCCCTACTTCCCGTAAAAACACGCACAGCCCACAGCCCAGGCCAGGAGTGGCCGAACAGCGAAGGAGAACTGGGATGCCCATGTTATGTTCTGGGTAGAAGAGAAAGTTATGGAGAGAACATGTCAGGGAATGTGGGGACGTGTGGCTTCAGAGTTTCAGCCACCGGGGGCATTTCCCAGGGAAATCTTGACTGGGTCCCCTGGAGCCTGTCCCAACCAGGGCACACACTCTCGGCCTGCCCTCAGGTGACTGCGGTGACCTCAGTATGACCTTCCAGCCTTGGTATTTTGGGGATAAATTTTCACTGTGCTCTGTGCTTGAGCATGAAGCCGGATATCTGATAAGGCCAGCACGTTTCCTCCTTTGTGAAGAGAACAATCCTTTAGGGAAAAGGGTGACAGGCTGAGCTTTCCAGAGGCCCCAGAGAGGGGACAGGCGGGGGCTGGTGAAGAGAAGGACCCAGGGACGCAGGTGAGGGCTAGGGGAGAGGCCCGCTCGGCTACACTCCGGCCTCCCTCCTGCCACCAAGTCACTGTCCAGCACTGACCTGGTCACCCGCTTCTGCTGTAGGATTCAGAGCCACGCCAGACAAACTGGCACTTGACCTTGGTCACGTCCCTTGTTTTCAGATTCTTGTTTTAATACATATGCTGGACTTCAGCGAGGAGACGTTGGCTTGGGTGGGTGAGGACCACAGGGTCGGTGGTGGGGAAGCAGGGTCTGGGGCTTGGCTTCACAAAGCTGGCCTTTCCGCAGTTTGTTGTGAATAAGGAACCAGAGTAAGATGGTTTGTCCCCAGAAGGGGCTTATCTTGAGGCGCCTTCTCCAGGTGGGATACTCAGGTCCCAGGCAAAGTGAGTCAAGGAAGAGGAGGCTCAGAGGTGTTCCTGACCAGCCCTAAAGCATCCTGCTCCCGGGGTGCTGCCGTGAGGGCCTCTAGCTTGGGCTAGAAAGGACTTCTCAGAGCCGAGAGGTTATGCTTTTTTCCTGGCTGCCTTTGAGGACAGGTTGGAGGGTGTGGGCCTGGGGTTCACTGCGGATCAGGAAAGCTGGTTGCCATAGAAACCACTCCCCCAGTCTTTTTTATTTATTTTATTTTTTTTAAATATTGGCCCCGAGAGAGCTTTGCTTGGAGAATTATCAGGATGATTCAGTTGTTTTTCTGCACCAGGGTTCACATGGAGCCGGCAGCCTGGTGCTGTTGTGGCTCGGCCCCGAGAGCCATCGATCAGTGCACAGACCTGGGGGTCCCTGCCCATGTGGGTGAGCAGGGCTGTGGTGTGGGAGGGCCCCTGCCTCTCAAGCTGTTTTCTCAGGGAAGGAAGGAGAACCTTTTTCTCACTGTGGTGCCCAGGGCAACCTGGCGAGGGTGGAGGGGGGCAGGGGGCAGACCTTCTGCCGCCTCTTCCAGTCCCAGAGTTGCCCAGAGGGGTTACAGTGATTGTGTTCTATGGGGCATGCAGAGCTTTCTAGGAGGATCGTCCCGGGGCTCTCCCTGAACGAGCTTGGAGAGCTTGGAAGAACGAGGTTTGAGTTTGAACTGACACCTCTTCTCCTCCTGACTCGATTGGCTGGGAGACGGTGAAGCATTCCACAGGTAGTCCTGGGACCCCTCGTCTGAATACCGGAGCTGTGCTGTGCGCAACATGGTTCGCTGCACACCTTCCACGTGAGGCCAAACCCCGAGGCGAGGCCGAGGGGACACCCCGGAGCTGCCCTCACAGCTGCCAGAGTGATGATCACGTTCTGGCGTCTAGCTGTGTATCTTCTTTTTGCAGCTGTAACAGGGACTTCAGTTTTCAAAGGGCCAACGAGGCCCGTGTGACCTGGCCTTTGGCTCTCTCCACATCTTCATCTTGTCCCACCTGTCCCTTGAGCCCTGAGGTCTTACCCACCTCAGTGCCGTTGCACAAGCTGTTCTCGTGCTTGGAATTCCTTCTTCATGCCCAGCTGTCAGCTCAGGTGCCCCTTCCTCAGGGACACCTCCCTGATTATCTCACTAATGACATACCTGCCATCCTAGGCCCTCACAGTTTTATGCTTTTCCTTCCCTCGCTTTGGAAGTGCAGAATGCTTTATCAGTCCTTACTATCAGTCTCTCTCTCTCTCTGGGAATCATTATAAGCTGCACAGGGGCAGGGATTGCATCTGCTCCAAACTCACCGGGTATCCTCATTGCCTCCCATGGTGCCTGCTACGTAGGAATTGCGCCCACGTGTTTGTGAAGTGAAAGAGCATTGCCAGTGTGGGCGTTGTGCAGGGCGTCCTGGTGGGTCAGAGAAAAGAGCAGCTGCCTCCAGGGGGCACTTGGGAGCGGGACCCGGGGAGGGCTTATGAGGCAGATCGAGCTGCCTGTAGGGAGCCAGTGGGGATGCTCGGGGTGTGAGGAACCTCAGGAGGAACAGGCTGGGGAGACGGGGCTTTTTGCTGCCAGGCTGGGGAGCTTGGACTTTACCCAGCAGGCCAGGGGTCAGGGCGAGAAGATCAGATTTCACCGGAATGAGAGAGGACCCACTTAGGAGGGGGACGTGGCCAAGGCAAGATGAGCTCTGAGCAGTGAGGACACCGCAGTCATTGGGGCCTGGCAGTCTCTGCAGGGAAGAGGGAGCTCGTGCCCTAGAGCTCAGCAGTGCTCCCGTCTGTGATCCTGGGCGCCCCTGTGACAGGCCTATAAGAGACAGCGCCCTACTCCCCTCTCATGTCCCCAGGCAGTCCTTTGATTGTGTGAAATGGATCTGGGAAGGGAGGAGGCACGCTTTGCACATTGGTTTTTTTCAACCATTGTTTTGCCTGAAAGGAAACCGCTTTTTGAATCAACCCTCAGTAGCCGGGCTCCCCACCCCCCACCCCTTATCTTGAAAAACCTGTTTATTGAGATATAATTCACACGCCATTCCATTCACTCATTTAAAGTGGACAATCGATGGGTTTTAGTGTATTCATAGATCTGTGCAGTCCATTTTAGGACATTTTCGTCACCGTGACGAGAAACCCCAAACCTTTACCACCTCCCGGCCCGGCCCTAAGTAGTCACTACTTTCTGTCTCTGTAGATTTCCCTCTTCTGGACTCTCATAGGAACGGAATCATACAACACTTGACCACTTGGGACTTCCTTCTTTCATTCAGCGTAACGTTTTCCAGGTTCATCTCTGTTGTAGTGCAAAACGGTGCTCCCTCCCTTTTGATGGCTGAGTAACCTTCCACTTGGATACACCACTGTGTATCCAGGCATCCGGTGACAGGTTTCCATCTCCTGGCGGTTAAGAATACCACTGCCCTGAGCTTTTACGTGCACGTTCTCGTTCCTTCTGGTAATACACACCCAGGAGGGGGACTGCTGGGCCGTGTGGCAACTGTTCACTCGGTTCAGGAGCCGCCAGACCGTTCTTCCTAGAGCTGCGCTGCCTTACGTTCCCACCAGCTGTGCGGAGGGGTTTTGCCTTCTCCGCATCCTCACCAGCACTTATCCACTCTGATTTGAGCTCTCCTAGCGGGGCTGAAGTGGGATCTTGTGCTTTTGATTTCAAGTTCCCTGATGGTGGCTGATGCTGGCAGGTATCTTTCCGTGTGCTCATTAGTCATTTGTAGCCCTTCCCGTAGCCCTCCTTAGACTTCCTGCTTAGATGTCTGGAGCCCACAGATTTGCCTTTTTCTTCCTCTGGCCTGTCATGCCCCTAGAGCAGAATGGTTTGGGACATCGATATCGGAGCCTGTTGCCTGGCTTCAAAGCTCTCCCCACCACTTCCTGCTGGTTGGCCTTGGGAATGTCTTTGAACTTCCCCTGTGCTTCAGTTCCCTTATCTGTAAAACAGGGGCAGTCCTAGTACCTACCTCCCAGGGCTGCGGGAGGACCGAGTGTGTTGACCGTGGCAAGTGCTTAGAGCACGGACCACGTGGGCTTGACGGTCCCAGAGGCCGGGCATGGCCTCTGCTGGGTCCATGGGGCTTGCCCCTGCCTACCAGTCTGGCTGTGGAGTCCGGTGCCCCCAGACATCGAGGGGGTGGCTTCCAAGGCCCTTCCTGCCCCATTCTGTCCAGACAGGCTCAGCCGCGCTCCAGTAACAGGAGGGTCCTCCAACTCAGCCCAGGCGTATTCCTCCCCCCGTGGCCCATGTCATCAGAGGGCAGGCTGAGCTCCGCACGCCTGAGATCTGGGGCGACGGAGTGGCAGCAGACCGGTCCTCACGGCAGAAGGGAGAGAAGTCCATGAAGCGCACCCTGGCTCATGGTTTCTGCCCCAAGCACCATGTGCCGTGGACTCTGAAGTTCCAGTGGCCTCACTGATTCTTGTGGCCATGACTGCCACAGGGAGTCAGGCACGTATGATGTGCTTGCAGGCCAGGGGGCTGGATGTGGAGACAATTAACACAGCAGCCCTGCCGTGCTCTTTCCTTCTGAGAATTAAAGATGACAGTTGCTGTGAGGGTTGAAGAGTTGATAGGCACAGGGCCCTTAGAACGGCGCCTGCTCCGAGCTCGTGCACATGTGTGCACACGTCCCCACTCCTCCTTACCATTAGTGCCTGGGGTGTGACAACATGTAGCACTGGGTGACCCTTCAGTCGTGCCAGCCTGTTGTTACTATTACTACTACTACTACTACTACTACTACTACCCCCTCTACCACCACCACCATATGGACAGTAGCACTCCTCATCACGGCTGACCTAGCAGCTCTAGGTCGTGATTATAGTCAGCGAGGCAGCAATTATTGAAAATGGCCCCAGATTGGAGGTGTCCTCTGTGAAACGTGTACTGACTTAAAAAAATTTTTTTTTAATGTTTTATTTATTTTTGAGAGAGAGAGAGAGAGACAGCGTGAGCAGGAGAGAGACAGGAAGAGAGGGAGACACAGAATCCGAAGCAGGCTCTGGGCTCTGAGCTGTCAGCACGGAGCCCGACGCGGGGCTCGAACCCGTTCATGGGTGAGATCATGACCTGAGCCGAAGCGGGACGCTTAACCGACTGAGCCACCCAGGTGCCCCATAAACGTGCACTGAGTTTAAAGGCAGGGCCGGGTGGTGGTCAGGGAATATTGGTCCTGTGCCCGGCTCTGCTCTCACCGGTTGCCCCACCTGCCGTCCCGGGAATGTGCTGGGATGACAGCGTAGGACAGGGACATCGTGAGCAGTGGTGGACGCCTCCAAGACCAGAGGCGTCCTCTGCCCTGCCCCCGCCTCCTAGGGCTCAGAGATGATTTCACAGCTGCGTTGGATCAGACCCTTTCAACCTCGGGTGTTCACTGGGTGGCCGCCAGCATGGGGCTCTGTGCTGCGTGCCGGAGGGACGGCGTGGAAGCAGAAGAGCCCAGATTTTGTTCTCCAGGCCTTCTCACCGGATGAGGGAGATGATATCTAAACCTAACATAAATAAAGTGGGTTTCTGTCAGTTTGGAAGCAGCGCTTAGTGGCCCGTGGGCCTCCTGGCTGGTGCTGTCAGAATCGGAACCCTGGGCGCCAGAGAAGGATTCGGATTCGGGCATTCACAGTGGAGCCCTGTGAGAAGCCACTGCTTCCTGAGCGTGTCCCCACTGGCCTTCTGTGCTTGGAAACTCTACCTCTCTTATCTCGCTTTGTGCTTATGTCAGTGCCCGGGAATGTGGAATTACTCCCCCATTTTTCAGGTAAGGAAACAGGCCCGAGGAAGTTAAGGCTCTCGCCTGGGGTTGCTTTGTCCAAATGCGACAGACCCAGGATCATAGCTCGTACTCTTTCAAATATGCCTCAAAACAGCTTTGGCAGGCAGCTGACGGGCCCCTGGAGGGTGTGAGGGCCAGTGATTCAGGGTCACCTGAGGGAAGAGGTCACCGTCTGGGATTGCCTCTGACCAGCTGGTGCTGCTCGGTGATAAATGTTAGCCAGCAGATGCCAAGGGAACTGGGCATAGCTGGTGACCCTGGCGTCAGAGGACAGATCCTGTCCTGAGGTGGCCATGAGGTCAGTCTTTTCGTGACTCCTGCCCTGGGTTACGAGGCCACCCTCCCCCCCCGCCCCCCCACCGTGGTGGAAACGGCCACACAGTCCGCCCATTGTGCACCCAGATCGGGCGCTGGCGGTGAATCATCCTCCCTCCCCAGGGGAGGTTCGTGCCATTTAGTGCCATTAGCTGCATGCAGGGCCTTTCCTGCGTAGAGTGGAAGACCGGTCCCCCAGGCAGACCCACGACTTGATGACCCCGTGACCAGCCCCCAGCAGAGCAGGACTTTGCACAGCGCCAGGCGGGGCCACAGGAGGGGCTGCCAGCCTGGAAGCCTGAGCTCTGACCCAGCACGCTGGCTGCCGGCTGCATGTGGACAGTCTGTGTGTGTGTGTGTGTGTGTGTGTGTGTGTGTGTGTGTGTGTGTNACCACTGCCTTCCTCGGAGCTCAGCAGCTCTGAGAGCTTCAGGGGGTAAGTGAAGCCCCTTCCATTTAAAAAGTGTGGTTATTGAGGCCTCACTGGACACAGTGTCTGGGTTTGGAGATGGGGTCTCAGGCCAAGAGGTTTCAAGTCTTGTGGGTTTCTTCCTTTGGTCACACCTGTAGCAGAAAGCTCACCTCCCATTCTCCCCCTGGCCTGTTTTGGGGCCATGACTTCCTGACTTGGCTTCTGTGCTCCCCCAGCAGGCTGTATGCTCACGATTAAGCCGTTGTGGTTTCCTTCACCTTCTTTAAATCACAAAGCCTCTCACCAGGCAAGCCGGCCTCTGCTGGCCTCGGTCCTCCGAGGCATGAGGATCTTCTCGGAGCCCCTCCCTGCACAACCTGTGCTGGTGGGGTCCATGCCCACTGTCTCAGACCCCACACCGCCCACCTCCCCTCGCTTCCAGCCCCTGACCCAGCCTACACCTCTCAGCCTATTCCTTGATCTTTAAGATCAGTCATTGAACATCTGTTATGTCATTCATTCGACAAGTCTTTTTTATTTTTAACGCTTTATTTATTTTTGAGAGAGATAGAGCAGGAATGGGGGAGGGGCAAAGAGAGAGGGAGATGCAGAATTGAAAGCAGGCTCCAGGCTCTGAGCTGTCAGCACAGAGCCCGACGTGGGGCTCGAACCCACAAACCGCGAGAGCATGACCTGAGCAGAAGTCGGACGCTTAACTGACTGAGTCACCCAGGCGCCCCTGTTCGACAAGTCTTAATTGAGCACCTACTGTGTGTCAGAAGTCCTCAGAGAAGTTGCAGGTATAGTAATCAATAAGACAGATGAGGTGGATTCAGCCCCTGCCCCCCCAGAGTTGTATCTGTGTGCTTGTGTGCGTGTGTGTGTGAGCGCGCGTGCGTGTGGGGTGTGGGGACAGGGAATGCCAACAAAACACAAGCAGAGGAAAAAGTAACCCGGTCTCCAATTATGGGAAGTTCTAGGAGGAAGAAAAATCAAGGCTGTGATAACAGGGAAGCTCTTGTCACTTGAACCTGCAGCCTCTCTGAGGAGTTGACACTGGGGTTGGTGTCGAAATTTAAGGCCTTTTGCTTGAGGGGTGATCATGGAGCAGGCCGGGGGAGGGGGGGAGCGCATCTGCCAGGCCCTTTGGCGGGACAGGCACAGAGGACCCCGAGCACGCTGGTGCAGCCGGAGCACCTTGCCCAGTGGGGAGGGTGTACCAAGTGAGCATGCCTAATGGCTGCTGCTTAGAGCAGGCCCGAAAAGGACACTAGGAAGTCAGGCAGTTGTCTGCGACCCCTCGGGTCCCTGCCACGGGGTGTGGTGTGTGTGGTATGGGAGCAGCGGCCGCCTGTCCTGTGCAGCTAGGGCGGCTGAGCAGAGGTGAGGGGCCCAGGCGCCTCTGGCTAGCACGGGCCCTGGTTTTCCCAGAGTTCAGCAGCGCACTGCACACCCTGCCCTGGTTTCACGTGACTCCTCTCCCCCCGCCGACAGCAGCATGGGCACCCCGAGTTCTGTGAGTAACGTGTGCACCCCCAGCATAGCACTGGAGAGCCTGCGGCATCAGGGAGGCCTTGGCTTGTTCTGGGAACAGAGAGTTCAGCTCTGGCTGGAGGGCTGGGTGAGGGCGGGCGTGTGGGGCAGGCTGAGCAGGCCTGTGGCCTGGACCCTGGGAAGTAGCCCGAGGGCAACCCCACCTGGGGAAGCCTCACCTGGGGAAGGGTGTGGTGGTGTGTGGCAATGCTCGCGAGGAGAGGGTGCGCGTGCAGGCCCACGTGCGGAGGGGGTGTGCAGGGGTTAAGATAGGTGCTTAAGGAGCGTGGCAGCTGCTGTGTGACCTGGGACTGGGCGGCCCCTTTCTGGTCCTCCCTCAGCTGCCAGCTCCGACTGTTGGGCCAGGTGACTGCTGGGACCCCCCCTGGGGTCCCCACAGCGATCCCTTAATGGAAATGCTAGTCGGTCCTGGTTTCGCATCAGGCTGGAGGGGGAGCCTTCTGAGCAGCACCCAGCCCTGCAGCTCCCTTTCCCAGGTCCAGAGACGCTGTGACTGGGCATGTGACACTCGTCAGGGTGAACAGCCTGGCCAGGCGCCATGCCAGCCTCCCGCTGATGGAAGATGGAGAACACATATAAGTTTGGTGCCGAAGTCTGGGGACAGAAAGGGAGGGCTTGTTTTCTGTGGGGGCCTGGGAAAGGCGGGAAGAAGGCATTTGCCGTCTCAGATAACAGAGCGTTCTCTTTACTTCCAGCCCTTTCTTCTTCGGCATTTGGGGTGGTGTTTTGGCGGTAGCTGATTTCTTCACAGACTTTTCTGTCAGCTCTGCGAACAGCGGTTTCTCACCCACGGGGACCACACTGTGGTGCTCACGCTGCTCTCCAGGTGGCTGAGTGAGGCACATGACATTAGACGGTCTGGGAAGATGACTCAGGTGGACAGTCATGGGGGACATCTGGCTTTGGGGGGCACGTGACCTAGAGGCCACAGGCGGGGACACCGAGGCCAGCGCGCAGAGCCACACACCTAGGAGAACCCGTGGCCTGCGGGGTGCTCAGGCCCAGCCTGCCCAACACAGCCCGCTCTCAGCACCTCCCCTCCCCTCCCCTGGAAAGGGTCCCATGTCCCATCAGCGGTATGAGTCTGTACGGCTCACTGTGGGCACAGGGTCCTGGCTGCTCCGACCTCTCCTTGTCCCTCCTGAACCCCTCGTTCTGTGACCGTCCCATTCGTCAGCAGGGACGGGTGCAGGGTGGTCATTGCTGGTGCTCTTCTGTCCTCCCGAAAGCCCCACCCAGTGTTTCTCCCCCTTCGTGCCCAGGCTGGGCCAGTGAACCTGCCCAGGCATCTCGTGGACTGCAATTCTGGTGGATTCCTTAGGCGTGGCTCTCAGCGGTCCTGTCTCCTCCCGCCTCTGCTGCTCAGCCGGCCACTTCCCATCTGGGGCGCAGCCACGATCGGTTCCCCACGGCCCTGAGCCTTTCAGGGGCTCCTGTGTGTCTGAACAAAGACGGTCTTCCCTTCCCCACACAAAGCCATTGTTCTGACACTGGATCTTGAAACGATTTCACATCAGCCCTTTAGGCTGCCTCGTTCTGTTTCATGGCTACATGGTATTGCCTTAAATCCTTTTCTTAACCAGTTCCCTACCGATGTCTCAGGAACAAGCTGTGGTGATAAAAGAACCTTGTGCACGAATCTGCGTGCACACGTGGGGCATTCTGGGTGATAAATACCCGGAAATAGAAATGCTGAGTTGACCTGTTCTTAATTTCGGCAGGTGCCCCGTGTCCTCCCATAAGATGGTACCAGTTTACACCCCCACCAACCTGGAGCTGGTCTGTGTCCCCCCACTTTTGGAAATGCTTCTCATTGGTTTAATTTGGCATGGAGATCTGGGATATCGGGGGTACCAGACCCTAATGGTACCCCCATCCCATTATGTTTGGCTCCAGCGCTCAGGGCCCTGGCAAGGGCAGGGTCTGTGCCAGGCTCATGCAGCCTGTCTGTCTAGGCCACCTGGCCTCTGTCTGGTGCTGTGTTCACACCTCGCCTTTCTCTTTGGAACTCCCTGTGCTGTGAGGGCCCGACTACCCCAGTCTGAGCTCATGGTGTAAGTAACGGGCCTGGAGAGCAAGTGCAAGTACACTGAGGGGCAGAGGGCATCATCTTCCTTTCACCGGCTCTGCCAGATCATGCCAGAGGTCGGGCAGTGTCTCAGTCCTTTCCGCATGGCCGACCCCGGCCCACATGCGCCTGATGCTGGCTGTGTGTCGGACACACCGCTCAGGCCTGTCTCTTCCAAGTTGGGCCCTGGGCCTCGCATGCCGATAGACTGGTCACTGCAGAACTCAAAGCTGGCCCCACCCCTGCCCGGCTCCAGACCGTGTTGCTTTAGGATCACGTCCAGGCTCCCTGGCTGGTGTGTCTCCAGCTGTCTGTCCTTGGTGCCTTATGTAACCTCCCCTTTGAGACCTACGTCTGCCCAGCCGTGCCGGCCTCCCTCCCCTGTGCCTTTGCTTTTTCTGTCCCCTCTGCCTGGAATGCCTTTTCTCCCCGTGGCACACACCAGTGACCCTTCATGGCTCAGCACCACTGGCCTCTGGAAACCCTGTCTGTTCCCTCCACCCCCTGCCCCCACGGCTAGATCAGTGCCCTGAGCTGCATCCCTGCATCCTCCCATATGGTAGTGCTCCCTCATCGGTCCTCACTAGTGCCCTTTACATGCTCCCTCTGCACTCAGGAGCCCCTGGTGAGGGTGGGTGGAATGCGGCTGCTCTGTAGCTACAGAGGTGCTCCCGCCCGGATATGTGTGTGTGTGTGCGTGCGCGTGCGCACACACACACACACACACACACACACACACACTTCTCAGGGGTTCCCTCTCTTCTGGCCTCATGTTCTCTGGGAGGCCTCAGGCTTAGTTCTCAGACACCAGCAAGCTCCCCAGAATACAGATGAGGGCTCGTTAAGACCAAGGTGTCTGTGGGCATGGAAGGCCAGCTCTCCCCAAGGAGCCATTCTAGAAAGGTTAGAGACGCAGCAGGTGAGGAGGTGCTGTCTACATACCAGGGCTGAGTCTGTACGGAATGGAGAGTTCCCTTAGTTACTGCACAGGACAGCCCGGGTACCTGTGGTCCTACTCAGGATAGTGAACTGACGTCTGTCCCTGATGCAGAACCACTGGCTCTCTGTCATTCGTGTTCCTGTCCTTCCCTCTATTGCTGTGGGCACGAGTGTCCCTGTCCTAACGAGCCCAGGTCCTGTGTGGCCATTACACTGTGCACATGCTCTAGGGAAGCAGGCCCTGGGTTCCAGGGCCCCAAGAGCTTTTTTTGTTCGTTTATCACTTCAGAGTATCAAAGAATCCTAGGACTGGAAAGACAGAAAGGATATAAATGCATCATCGCAACCTACTTGTTTTGTAGATGAGAAAACTGAGATACAAGTGACATCAGTGGCTTTCTGAAGTATGCATAGAGTTAATGGCAGTTTTAGGACTTGAAGCCAGATTTCTTGACTCTGCCTTTGCCTTAACTTTCACACTGTCTTAGGGTCCTTGTGGTGGAATTGGGATCGCCCAGGTGCAGCTGGGCTGTAAGAGATGGCCAGCCAGTGACTGGAAGGTAAAAAAGCCTTGGCTGATGGTCAGGGACTGTTAACATAGGTTGTGTACTGCACAGCTCAGTGGTACACTGTGAATGGCATCCTGTGTGGCTAGACTCGGCAGTCCTGCCCCCTGTATGTACTGGATGCTGCCACAACCTTCTCCTGGCCTCTGCGAGCCTACTCCCAAGATTCAGCTGTGTGCATCTCCAGCCCCAGCCCTATGCCAGCCCTGGCCACCTCTTCAGACCCCTGGCTTGTGATTCTTGAACAGCCGTGGGTGCTTTGGTTTGGCTAGGGCCGTGGTTGGCTGCCTGGCACGGTCTGTTGCATCCAGGCACCTGGGTCTTGTGCGGATTCTTCAGGACTGCCGGTGGCGTGTGGTGTTCTGTAAGGTGTAATGAACAGGCACGTATGCTGAGTGGTGCCGGGAAGGCTTAGCCTGGGGGACCTTTGGGCCTCGCTTTGGATGATTTCATGTCCGTGACCAGTGGTTGAGGTCACGGCTTCAGTAGTCAGCCCAGCGGATTCGCTAGCTGTCGTCCCGAGGAAGCTTTGCCCAGCATGGCTCACGACCACCCTCCCGTGGGGCTAGCCTCCCGGGAACGGGGTTCACTTTCTGCAGAAGCACACTGTGCCTTCGATGGTGGGATTGCTCATGAACCGTTGTACGTGTTCGTCCTCCCTCCGCTCCCCCCACCCCCCGCCCCAGCCTTCACTGCAGGTGTCCTGCGCATCTGAGATGCACGTGCTGGCCCTGAAAACCCCACACGTGTCCTGCCCTCGGCACCACGTGGGTCTTCTGCCCAGAGACCGCGGCAGACTCTGGTCTCTGCCGTGTCATTTGTTTACTCTCCCGAGAGGTGGCTGTCTTGTGGGGGTTGTTAGTTTGTCTTGATCCAGGCTCGGGAGTAGAAGGAGAGACTCTGGCCCAGCGTGATGGCTCCTTGGGGCCTTGGGGAGCGGAGTGAACCAGGGCGGACCCTGTGGTGGTGGGAGGAGCAGGTGGGGCCGTGGGCTCATCTCTGCCGCCTCACTGTGTCCCCTTGGGCTCGTGTCTCCTTCCTTTTCTCCTTCCTGAAAAGACGGGCTGGACTAAGGGGCCCTCCGTCTTGCAAGGTCTGACCATCCGGGACTCTGCTTCCGGCAAAGGAACTTGCAGACTCTACTGCCATGTTTTCTTGGGTGCCCCAACTTGTCCTTGCACGAGATGCTGCGGGCCAGGCTCCCAGGCTGTACCGCCAGGCCCGCGGCCTAGGTTTGGGTCGACAGCACATGAGAAAGATGTCCTTTTTATTTTCTTTTTTTAACGTAAATTTTACAAGAACACACGTGAGAAATTCTGGCCGTAGCTAAAATCGAGATGCGTTTCCTTTGGCCAGGGCTCCCCGTGCCTTGTTTTGTCGACTAGAGGGCTCTGGAACCAGATGGCCTGGGTTCAGATCCCATCGTGGCTGCTTCCTCACTTAGAGAGAGCCTGGGCTGGGTGCCGAGGAGCTCTGAGTTGTGGTTTCTGTCTGTCACACGGGGCTGCGAATAGGACCTGCTGCGTAGGAATAAACGTGTCAGATCCCGAAAGCGTGTGGAATACCATTCAGCACTCAGTGAGCATTCAGGAAGTGTTAGCCACTCTCTCACCATCATTATTGTAATTAGTAATAACTCATTCTTGCCAGGGCCTCCGTCATGGCATTAAGACTTTAGGAACTGGAATCTTCCAGGCTTTCATCCAGCATTTGGTGTGGAAGGAGCTAGTTCAAAGGGCAGCCTTTGCGCCATCAGCTGGAAGGTCTGGGCGTGGGCTGTGCTCTCAGGAAGAGTCAGAAGGAGTGCGATTCCGTTGAGTAAGCCCAAGCTTACCGCTTTCCCGTAAAAGCCCCTGTGAGTAATTTCCAACAGCCACAGGGAAGTTCTGTCAGGTCTTCCCCAGCATTCGTTAGGTGCCGGAGCGCTCACTGAAACACGTCCACCCTGACTCATGGAATCCGCCCAGAGAGCTTGTTCTGTGCATGGCTTGTGGGCTTCGCCCTGAGTGCCCTGCTTATCCAACTTCCGGAACCGAGTGATGGTCAGGATCCTGAATCCCACTTGTTGTGATCCCCAGCTGACCGCCGCTGTGGTCCATGGTGATGGCTGCCGTGGCTCGGGGGAGGTGTGGGGGGATCGTGCCCCGTCCCCCCTCCTCCGTCGACTCCACACGGAAGGCTGGAGTCCCTGAGAGGGTGAGCGCAAGGCAGGCCACACTGAGATGAGGGGGCGGGTCCTGGCTTCCCTGCTGAGCTCAGTGCTTTCATTCTCCCCCCCCCCACTTTTTTAATGTGAAATATAATACATAGAAAACCATAGGTGTGAGCGAGCAGCTCGACGGATTCCGCAGGCCAGATCCACTGTGGGTCCACCACCAGAGCACACTGCTCCCGGGCCACTCGTGGGCTCTCCACCCCTCCCCTGCCTGTGCCCGACCCGTCCTGCCCCTTCTTTCTCCTTCCACTCGCAGTGAGGACTTCTGTCCTCCCGGGTGACATCTTCCTGGGGGAAGGGGACAAGGACTCTGAAGGAAGGAGGCTGGTTACCAAACCAGAATGTGAACTTTCTCCAACATGTTGGATGCCCTCAGCTCCCTGCTCCATGGATGGCGTCCAGCCCGTCTTCCCACACCACCCCTGGCCTGCGGGGTTTTTCTGAAACTTAACTTCAGTCCTAAAATTCTCCTCCTAGGAAGCATCTCTGCCTCTGCCTCCAACGTTCAGGTTAACACGCAGGATGGTTGTCAGGGGTACCTGGCACTCAGCTTGCCGGCCCTGCGTGTGACGTCTCGTTAGCATTCACCATGCCGCTTCCTGTCCCGCGTCGCTGGAGACTGAGAGTCCCGGGGAACAGGCGGGGCTCGCTGTCCCCAGAGAGCTTGCTTAAGGTCTCCTCTGCAAGTGCTTAGATAGGACTGCTCGGGACGCCGCCGTTCAAACAGCCGGGCTCCCAGAGACCCGGACTGCTCGGTCCCCGAGAGGTGTGGGTGGTGCCAAGGCTCTTCCTTCTCGCCGTCGCACTGCTGGCTGCAGGCTTCGGCCCCCTCTCCTCCTGTTCTAGACGTGCTTGAGCCGTGCACAGGTTCTCCGGCACTTAGATTCCAAACGGGTCCTTAGACTCTCTGGGAATGAAAAGCACTTCAGCCACTTAAGTTGCGTTTGGGGAGGTGACAGGGTGCACTGCCCAGGCCTTGGTTTGACGCTGTTCTGGCTGGTTTTGAATCCTGGCAAAGCCCCAACTGATTGCGTGGCCTTGAGCCAGTCACTTTGCCTCTCAGAGACTCAGCGTTTTCATCTGTAAAATGGAAGTAAAAATACAGATGTGATAGACTATAGAGATTACTTTGTGCATCAAATCTAACATTTTGTGTGATTGCAGCTATGGGAAACCAGAAAAATGGTTTATTTGTATACAGTGGTGGATTTTTTAAAAATAAGTATTTGCCTATCTATCTATCTATCTATCTATCTATCTATCTATCTATCTATTTTGAGAGAGAGGAGAGAGAGAATCCCACATAGGCTCCACGCCATCAGCACTGAGCCTGATGCAGACTCAAACTCACGAACCATGAGATCATGACTTGAGCTAAAATCGAGAGTGAGATGCTTAACTGACTGAGCCCCCAGGGTCCCTGTGTGCCTTTGTGGATTGTTAGGATTACTGCCTCAAATATCCATGCTTGAGGGACTGAGAAGTTTTGTGATCTTTTGCATTCTTAACCAAGAATATATGGGATAGAATCCAAGAGACATGAAAACATTTATCTACACAAAAACCTGTGCACAGATATTCACGGGAGCTTAATTTGTAGTAGCCATAAGGTGAAAATAAATCAGAGGGCTGTGACCTGATGAACAGATCAACAAAGGCGGTGTATGCACCCAGCGGAATATCACTTGGCTGTAAAACGCAGCAGAACAGTGACACGTGCTGTAGCATGAATGAGCCCTGAAAACGTTATGCTACGGGAAAGAAGCCAGTCACAAAAGACTGTGTTTGGTTCCATTTATAAGAAATGTCCAGAATAGACAAGTCTCTACAGGCAGAAAGTGGTTTCCCGGGGCTGGAGGGAATGGGTGAGTTGAAGCTGATCGCTAAAAGGTATGGGATTCTTTTTTTTTTTTTGAAGTGATGAAAATATCCTCTAACTGTGCTCATGGCTGCACAGCTCTCTCAGATACTGAAAGCTTTAAGTATTACAAATGAATTGTAAGCTGTAAGTGGGTGAACTGCGTGGTGTGTGGAATAGGTCGATAAGCCTGTTCTAAAAATTCATCCCTTGAGGTAGGGGCTATGACTGCCTCCACTTCACAGATGAGGACTGAGACTTAACGGAGGCCCGGAGTCACAGGGAGGGAAGGCAGGATTCTACCCCAGGTCCAGCAGCCTCCCCGCTCCCGTGCACGGAACCTCTTCACAGGACTGGCCTTCACTTACAGAGGAGCCAGAGGCCTGGAGAGGAGAGGGGGCTCCCAGTGCTCCCCTTCCTCCCTCCTAGCTCCCCCACCTCTACAGGGGAGATTTCTAGAACAGTCCACTGGACTGGGATCTCCCACTCCTGCCATGGAGGTGAGAGGGTAGGAAGTGCCCGGCTCTCGGGCCCACACAGTCCAGCAGGCGGCCTTTCAGCAGCTGGGTCACAAGTGCGACGAGGTGAGGCCTGTGTGCCAGGTCTGAGATGGGTGGTGTCCTCGACTCACAAAAGCTCCTAATGTCAATGATGTCCAGTTTATTTTTTCTTTTCTTGATTGATTGTACTTTTAGATTTTTTAAAAATGTTTATATACTTTTGAGAGAGAGAGACAGACAGTGGGAGCAGGGGAGGGGCAGAGAGAGAGGGAGACACAGACTCCAAAACAGGCTCCAGGCTCTGAGCTGTCAGCCCACAGCGACGTGGGGCTCGAACTCACAGACCGTGAGACCATGACCTGAGCTGAAGTTGGACACTTAACCAGCTAAGCCACCCAGGTGCCCCTGATTGCACTTTTAGTATCATACCTAAGAAACCGTTGTCTGATTCAAGGTCAGGAAGATGCACACCAGTGTTATCTTCTGAGAGTTTTATAGTTCGGCTGTCACCTCACAAGATTGTTTTGGGTATGTGTGAGAGAGCACACACACTTGCAAGCTGGCGAGGGACAGAGGGAGAGAATCCAGGATTCATACCCAGTGGGGAGCCCGATGCGGGGCTCAATCCCACGACCGTGAGATCATGACCTGAGCCAAAATCAAGAACCGGATGCTCCACCAACGGAGCCACCCAGGGGTCCCACCTCGTAGGATTTTTATATTAAAGGACACAGTGCTTGGAAACCGTATTTTCCCAGCAATGTGTGTATAGCTGGTCCTGGGTACACGGTGGCTGCTATTATTTAAAAGTTATGATGATGACGATTTTTATTTATTATCATCTTTTCCATAATTAATCTCTCCCTGGGTTTCCCATCTGGCTCGCTGCCTCTTGGTCCTTCTGGAAAGATAGTGTGGGTGTTGGCATCTGTCTCTGGCACGAGGGGTGTGTGGGATTGAAGAATAGGAAGACTTGGTTACTTAGCCCCCTCCCTCCTCTCCACCGCCCGAATTTTCCGTTATTACAGAGAATTTAAAAATACTTGACGGACTCCTGCCACACACTGCTGGGTCCCAGCACCCAGCCTCGCGAGTCGACGGCTAATGACCACTCTCGTCTCACCTGTCGCACCTCACCATCCCCTGGGCCTCGTTACTTTGAAGCAGAGTCCACATGTCATATTTAATCCGTAAATCACTTGGGCGTGCATCTCTACCAAATGCATCACCACTTTCTAAAAGGGGAGCCTGCAGTGTTTTGGGAGAGGAGGCCAGAGCGCCCACGGCCGCTGAGAACCGAGGGGGCAGGAGCTGTGTGGGGGCGCCTCTCACTCCCCTGGAAAGAGCCGGCTGGCATTGTGGGTTCGGCCAGGACCTGAGCGGTCCACAGAGGGGTGTACCCTGGAGCCTGGGCTACCACGGGGCAGGAGGGCTGACCCCAGGGGCAGGGCCCGCCTGCCCCTCAGTCTGCTGGAGGGGCCAGGGCAGGAGGAGCTCAGAGACCTCGGGTCGGGTCTGCTGCCGGGAGTCGGCATGTTGTCCAGCCACGAGAATCCTGTTTGTTTCTCCCTCCCCCAGCTCCTTTCCCGTCCGGGTCCAAGTGCCCACAGCTGCTCCCTGACATAGGTTTCATTCAAAACGTGCATTTTGCACATCAGGTAACAGAATCTCAGAGATGAACCGCAGTTTCTTTTTCACAGACATAGGGTGAGTGGTAGAGGCAGGATTTGAACTTGGGACTTTTGCCTGAGTTTTCTGTTAGATAAGGGCAAACGTTTGCGTCTCCCTGCTCATTTCCTGTCCATAAATGGAACTGCAGAGGAAGTGGTATCTCTGATGTTCACCCCGGCCCTCTTGTCTGGCTCCCGTTCTCCGTGGGGAAGCGTTGACGTGCCCCAGCCCGGCAGAGAGCGCTCAGTTTCCCTCTTGGCATCACCGTCCCGTGGGCCTCGGGTCGCGGGGCACCCGGCTGGCCTCTGCCCCTTTGTCCCCTCAACAAACAAGAGTTCCCTGGCCCTGTGACCAGAGCCGCCTGCGTCTGCTCTCCCCGCTTTTCCGTCGGCTCCCAGCCAGGCCCCCCCTTGTTCACGTCCAGGCCCCCTTTGTAGGTGTGCGGCGGGCGGCGCGCTGAAGGAACATGTGTTTACCATTTGCCATGGAGACCGTTTGGGCCTTTCTTCTTCTGAGTGGCAATAAAACGGCACAGGGCGCTCACCCTTCCAGCAATTTGTTTGGTAATTCTAAGAGACTTGTGAAAAATGCATGAGGCCTGCGCCACAATAGATAGGCTGAAGGCCTTGGAAGGAAATCCACTTGTGGATAGCGGGGCGATTGGAAAAACTCTTTCTTTGCCCTCTCTGTCCTTGTCCCGAAAGAGATTGTGTTCAGGAATAATTCCTCTGTTAATACTGACGCTTTCATCCCGGGTCAAAAGCTTGTTGGCGCCTGCTTGTCAGATATTTTCCCCTTTGGTTTCTTCTAATTTCTTTCCCTCGTGAGTTTGGCTTAAATTCATGTCTTAATGATTCTGAGTTCTCTCTTTAAAGGTCACTGCCCTAACGCATAAAAGCAGGACCAGATCCAGCAACCACTCAGATACTCTTCTTGGGGCCGGGGGGGGAGGGGTGGATTTTTGAGAGGGGGAAGGAGCGTGTCCAGACTATGGGACTCAGTTGCTGGGAGAGAATTGGGCCAGCCCAGCAAAGTGAGCATCTCTGACGCCGCCCTCTCTTTAAAGGAAGGCAGCATGCCTGCCTGTGTGTCCCCACCTTTCCCTGTAATGCCTCTAGCAGGTGGCTGTCCGTCCAGTTCTCAAACAGCCCCACGTGTGGCCCTGAAGTCTGCCCCTCCACACACCAGCCTTCAGTTTTCTCCAATTTAGGCGTTTCAGTCAGATGAAGGAACTGAGACCCAGAGAAGCCAGATGGCCTGCCCAAGGTGACGTTGGGAGGTGCTAACAGTGGGGGCCTGGGTGTCGTGAGTCCTGGGCCCTTACTCTTCCCTCCACACTAGCCTGCTTCCCGGCGTGTTGGGGTGGGGGGGAGGGGGTGTGTGTGGGGACATTTCAGTGCCTTCGGGTCACAGCCCAGAATATGCAGTCTCTGGCCAGGATTATAGATCCAGCAGGGCAAAGCCCAGGAGACTTTCATTCGGCCGTGTGTCTCTGGCACTCTGCACCGTGATCTGAGCGCCATGAATGATGTGCAGTTTGTTGAGTGGATGGCCTTTTAGCACGAAGACACTGATCTGATTTCATGTGCACGTGGGAATCCTGGTGTCTTCATGAGTGACCTGCTCTCGTGGCAGTGTAGACCTGGCTCAAAGCAATGGTGCCAACACAGATAGTTGCTGTTGGGGAGCCTGCCACGGAGAGGTGCAGGCACTTGGGTGAGGCTGAGGCTGTAGGAGAGCGGAGCTGGGTACAGCCCCTGGCCTGAAGGTGTCTCTGGATAAACCTTCCTTAGGGACACTTCTCAGGGGCGCCTGGGTGGCTCAGTGGGTTGAGTGTCCAACTCTTGATTTTGGCTCAGCTCCTGATCCCAAGGTCATGGGATCGAGCTCTGAGTCGGGCTCTGCGCTGAGCATGGAGCCTGCTTGAGTTTTTTTTCTCTCTCTCTCTCTCTCTCTTTCTGTCTCTCTCTGTCTCTGCCTCTCTCTCTGTGTGTGTCTGTCTCTCCCTCTGCCTCTCTCTCCTGCTTTCACACACTCTCAAATTAAAAAAAAAAGAAGACACTTCTCAGCTTGTCTTCATGGTCCCTGTGGGTATCGGACGTGGGCCTGCCCTCATCCGCTTGGGGGCTTGTTCTGTATAAGCAGGGAGGTGGGCCAGCCACTGAGCTGACTTGCTGACAGTCGCCTCCTGCAGGAGGAGGAGGAAGGTGGCTTCTCTTCTGTGTCTGTATCTATAGGATGGGGGTACAGGGATGAGGGGATGAGAGCGTGGCGACTCCAGAGAGTTCATGGATGTGAGGATGAGAAGAAGGGCTTCTCACAGGCATGTACTGGCCACCCCTTAGGGACAGAGAAAAAATTTTAAACGTTCAAAGAAAAAGACCCAAATGAGCCCATAACCAGATACTTTGGTAGGAAACACAAGGCAGGGGTGTGGGAGGGGGGAGATTTCAGAGGAGAAGGAGATAGAAATCTCTGGCTTTGTGTTGAGAGCTCTTAAAAATGATTACTAGGAACCAAAATAGGTTCACTGAAAAAAAAAAAAGAAAAAGGAGTAATTCCAAATGGAGCTTTCTTTTTTGTTGATAAGGCCGACTTGAAAAGAAGCATTGTGGCTTTGTTTCTTGGCCTTTGCTGACCTCGCAGACGGATCTGGTAGACGGGGCGGGCAGGGGGATGAATTAAGCTGGTGTATTCATTCCCTGGGGTGGCCTTGACAAAGTACCACATACTGGGTGGCTTAGAACAAGGGAGTTTTTTTCCCCCTCGCCCAGTTAAGGAGGCCAGAAGTCTGAAGTCAAGGTGCCTGCGGGGCTGGTTCTTCCTGGAGGCGCCCAGAGTCTGTTCCATGTGTGTCTCCCGCTTTCTGGCGGCGGCCAGTAGTCCCTGGTCAGCCTTGCCTTTGTAGCTGCACGACTTTAGTCACTATCTCTGTTTTCAGATGGCCTTCTCCCTGTGTGTCTCTCTGTCCAAATTTTCCTCGTCTTAAAGACACCAGTCAATGGATCCGAGTCCTTCCTAATCCCGTATGGCCTCGTTTTAGTTTGATTCCATCTGTAAAGACACTATTTCCAAATAAGGTCACACTGACAAGCACCAGGGCTTAGTAGGACTGGAACAGATCTGTGGTGGAGTCCACAGCGCACCTCACAGTAACAACAGCTGGTGAGTGGCCTCCCAACACCCAGCCTTGTCTCTGTGCTCCTCTCTCCTTACTCCAGCACCCCATATTTTCATCCTTAGAAACGCAGTGTTTGGGGGCCACAGGGATGACCTCCTCTACTGTGTCCGATGAGCTGCTCTGGCCCGTATAGTCACAGAGGTGACAAGGGGCAGGGCCAGGATCCTTGTTTTCTTTTCCTAGAAACATTTTGCTCCGTTTCGTGTTGAATTCTGTTATTAGAGTTTCGTGTTCCCCATTAGTGTTATTTCTCCAAGGAGACTGTAACTTCCTCAGAGGCCGACTTGGCCATGGCTCTGCTCGGGTGCTCCCAGTCCCCCCTGGAGCTAGGGGGTACTGAAGAAGCATGCTGAAGGGAGCACTCGAGGCCAGACGGCTGCCTGTGGCGCGTTTGTCAATAAGCCTTCACACAGACCTTCACCTTCTCCTGAGTCCCGGCCTCGCGCTCTCGCTGGCCGGCCTCAGCAGCCTTCTCAGAGCAGGGTGCCGGGCCACTCTCCTTGAGGGCAGTCCGCACATGGAGCAGATCCAGTTTCAGGTGAGGCTTTATCCAGGGGCCAGACGAGCCGCTGAGAGCCTGGGTGCGCTCCTTTTTCCTCAGCTCTGTTTTTCTCACTTTGGGCTTCCTTTCTGAGCTTTGGCTTGGTCAGGCCTGGCCTTCGCATCTCAGGGTGGCCGCGCGTCTCCGCGCTTCCTCTTCTCCCCAGTGTGGAAGAGGATGGTCGTCCCAACATTCCTCGTGAGAGCTCCGAGCCTGCCTTTGATTGGACCGACTCTGATCACGTGTTCTCTCCTGAACCAGTGGCCAGGGTGAAATACAGCTGATTGGTCGAACCAATGTCATGTGATCCCAGTGTGGCTGAGAGCGTGGGGGGCAGCTTCCCCAGACCGTGCGAACCCCCAGACGGAAGTCAGGGCTGGTGGAGGGAGGGACGGATGCGGGAAGGGCACGTGGGATGGCATCTTGCGGAAGCCTCATGTCAGCGTCAGTCCCCCACCTCCAACTGGAAGTCGTGTGTTTTCCTTTCAGGAATACATCGATGCGCACCCTGAGACCATTGTCCTGGACCCCCTTCCTGCCATCAGGACCTTGCTCGACCGCTCCAAGTCCTATGAACTCATCCGGAAGATCGAGGCGTACATGAAAGGTATGGACACGTGTGACTTGGTGCCCGTGGCAGGTGGCAGTCACAGGGTGGCCATGCATGAGGTGGGAGGCGGGGGTTTGATCTTTTTAGGCCTTTTGAGACAGGTAGCAGGTGAATTCCATGGAGGCACACATGCTCGGGAGGGCCCTTTTCTCTCCTGTGCCCAGCAGAGTTAGGAAATAAAAGCCCCAGGGTGCTCGCTGGGAGAGAGAGTGGCTGCAGCCACTTCGAGACGGTTTTGTTTTGTTGTCTTAAACCCACAGAGTGGTGATGGAGCGTCCCGATAACTCGGCCGTTAGAGAGCAGGCACGTGTGTAGAATAGCTGAGCGGCGGCGGGGAAGGGAGTTACGTAACCGGGCAAAGGAGACAAACAGAGAAATTGAAGGGCCTTTAATCAAACACATGGAGCTGTGTAATGTGGCGGCTGCACCTCGTGGGGTACGCTCTGTTCTGGAGGGCGGGCGCCTCCCGCTTAGCTGCGGGAGCTTTTCCTGCCCGCCACATCCTCCTGTCCTTGAGGACTCCTCCTTTCCCCCCTCCGTGGGCTGGGCAGCCCCAGAGAAGCGGGACTGCCTTCCCAAGGTGTTTATGTATGTGAGAAGGGCTTTTTTGGAAAGACTCATGTTAACGGTAACCTAGGTCTCTTTGCCTGGTCCAAGCGTGCCCTGCTGAGGGTTCTTGTTGAAATTCTGAGGAAAAGCGCTTTGCCTCTATCCTGGGGCTGCATGAAGATTCATTGTACACCCCCGCTCCTGCCATCCAGACCATGAGTATGGCCTGTCTGGGCTTCCTTGAACCCAGAACCCTAGTGACTTGGCCTGGCGTTGCTTTGTGTGATGGTGGGACCCATGGGAAGAGTTTGGCTTGCCGGACCAGAGGCAGCCTGTCTCCAAGGTTAAGCCTTCTTCCATTCCCTCTTCTGATGCTCATAAAGGTGGCTTTGGTCATCCACCACCCCCCCCCTCCCATTTTGCAGACAGTAGTGAAGACTGAGAGCCAGCATCATGTCAGGTCTGTCTGACTCAGGTTCCTAGCCCCTAGCCCCTAAACTTAACCTACACGTTCATGGCCAGAGGGCCCTGGATCTAGCAAGCACCTTGTATGGAGCAGTCGTGGACCTAGGCCGCGAGAATTGGTGAGTCCGTACTATTCTAAGGAACGTGCCCTGTGGTGCTGGACCTGGCTGTCCTGGAAGGGGTCTCGAGGCCTGTTTCCCTTTGTGCCTGGCATTTAGCAGGTGGCATAGGGCATGGGCTTCCTGGGTGGCCCCCAAGTGCCAGGCTTTTTCAGCGCGCCAGCGTCCATTTTCCCCTGGGCCTGGAATGGCCAGTGATGTTGGTTTGCCTTCCCTTTGCATTCTTCCCCTGGGTCCAACGAGAACCTCCGATGAGAAGGAAGATCATAGGGACATTCCGGCTAAACTTTGCTTCTGGAAAGGAAATCCTCCTCTCCTCAGGAGTTGTGTGCATTGGACGCCAGCCGTGTGAAGGGACGAGGGATGGGTCCGATCGTGATGAGAAGGTCTGATTAGTGGGAGGAGTCACAGGTCACAGCCACGTCTTGTGGCGAATCCATGAGAAGAGTGATGTGTTCTAATGGGGTCAGGGAGGTCACCACCGAGACGGCTTTTTCAGAGCAGAGCACACAGGCTTTGCGGGGAGACACACTGAGGTCGTATCTGAATCTGGGCTCTTGTTGTCGTGTGGCCTTGACCAAGTCCCTTGACTTGGCTCTGCCTGTTTGCTGTAAGATGTTGGTAGTGAGTGTTTATCCTCAGGGTCTGGGGTTGAGCTCATTGGGATGACATCTGATGAGCACGTAGCATGGCTCCTGGCTCATGGTGTCAGCCGGGAATGGCAGCTGCTGGCACAGCTCCTGTTACCATGGAAGGGGAAGAGCGTCTGGACTGATCTTGGAGTCAGTTTTCATCCCCAGAGAATCCGGGCTGGGGTCAGGAGCGAGCCTGGGTCTGGACTGGGAGTGTGCACAGGAAGCAGGCATGTCCCTGGCGGGCGAGACTGAGGGTGACAGCCTAGGTCTCCCAGGTGGGCCTGTAGTGTGAGCAGAGTGGGCGAGAGCAGCAGCGTGGGGTGCGTGAGCGTGACCTGCACACGGCTGAGTCAGTGTGGGGACCTTGCAATGCCTGTGTCGTCGGGGACTTGGTTGATGAGCAGCCACCGAAGGGGTGTGAGAATGCATTTGAGATCAGTGCAGGTGTGGTCTGGGACGGGTTCTAATGGCCATCACCTATATCCTGTTGTAAGGGTGCCCCGCACCGGGTCACAGGTGTGAGGGGCTGGTGACCAACCCCTGCCCCCCCCCAGTGGGGAGAGAATCAGACCCCACGCTGCCGGGTCCAGGAAACCTCAAACTCAGGGGTCATCAGCTGGGGAGCTGCCTGCAGGGGTGGAGGGTGGGGAAGCCCCCTCCATGGCCGGCAAGAACGTGCTGACCAAACCCTCCAGGCAGGCTTGGTCCTCGGCCAGCAGGAATTGTTCTGTGGGTGGGCCATGACCGCTGCGCCCCGCAGTTTCCTTATCGTGCACACCGAGCCCGGCTGGCCTTCTTCCAGGAGGGTGGGCAGAAGCTGGGATTTCCTGGAGCCTTTTCCTGCCCCCATCCCCCCACGGCTGTTCTTGTGGAAGTGCTGCTGGCGCCCACCTCCCCTCCTCCCGGGCAGGGCTGGGGGGCGCAGGGCTCCTCCTCCCTGCAGATGCCGAGAACCTTCTCCGGGAGGCACATCCCTGGCACTCCTCCGCCCCACTCCTGCTATTCCTGGAGGCAGCCTGTTAAGCGTACTGTAAATGGCGTGATTACCCTGTAAAGCTCCTCAGGCAATTAGAGCAGTCCAAGTGACACTGTTTTTGCTTGGAAGAAAGGTCCGGGTGGAGACCTCCTTGAGGCGTCCTGTCCTTCAGCTGAGGTGGCTGTCCCTGCCTCAGCGTGGGCGGCTGCAGAGACAGACAGGGGAGGCTGCTGAGGGGAGGTGGCCAGGGCCGCCTGCTCAGTGAGGGGGGGCATGGCGTGGGGAGAATAGCGCTGGGGCCCTCGGTGCGAGGGTCGGTGCCCAGCAGGCCCTCCGTCTCCACGCGCAGCGGCAGCTATGCGGACAGGTGAGGCCCGCTGCCGGGAGCGCCCAGCTCCCCGTCGGCCTACCTCGGTGCCGCCTCACTTCCACGCTCCCAGAGCTCCCCCTCCTCTAATTCAGAGCCGGGAGGGGAGGCAGGGTCCTTTCTCTGCCTCAGACCCATCTGTCTAACACTTGTGCATTTGGCTAGTGCTAGAGTTGCTGTAGCAACAGAGACCCGAAGGAACGGTGGCTTAGATGAGATAGGACTCCATTTCTCTTGTCATGGAAAAGCCCAGAGGGAGAACCCAGACTTCTTGCAGCTGGTCATTCTGCGATGCGGGCCTCCTGGTCCACGGTGGTGCTGCTGAAACCCCAGCCGTCACCTCCAGGATCCAGACATGAGGGTGGGGAGGCGCTAAGGAAAAGGAAGCAAGGGGAACGGTCCTCGTTATCTTTAAGGAAGGGCTCTGGAAGCCACAACATGATGCTCTGTCCACGGCCAGGACTGAGTCCCCTGCTGAACTGCAAGGGAGCCTGGAATGTGGTCTCCATTCCGGACAGCCCTGTGCCCAGCTAAACTCTGGGAGCTTTGTCACTGTGGAAGAAGGGGGAGAGTGAGATGTGAGGGACAACTGGTCCGTCTGAGAGTCCGTCCTTCCTTCCGAGAAGTGGGTTGTTACCTGGGAATCCCATGGGTGAATGACTCCTGGAATGACAGTTCCTCCTCCAGGGGCCTCAGCCTGTGACTTTAGCAGCAAGCTCCTTCCACACAGCAACTCAGTGTCACTAGGCTTGCAGAGTGGCCCACCCCAGAGCGCTTGGGCCACAGGTTTCTCTGATAGATGACTGGTTCTGGGCAGGGCCATACCCACAGCCCTTAGCCAGAGGCAACAGATGGCCCTGAACCTGGATCCAATTCAGACCAAGTGCAGGAACCTCCCAGAAATGAAACACTGCCTGCTGCAGGCATGGGGGTGGGGCGGGGGGAGGGGTCAGTAGGTCCTGATTCCCCAGCACTCATCTGCAGGTGTTTTCTGTCCCTGCCACCTGCTTTGCCACCCAGGGCCAAGATTTTGAGATGGAAGCCCCGAGGTCAAGGCCTGGCTCTGCCACCCCGGCCGGGCATTCCGGGCAAGACTCTAGTAGGCTCCGGAACTGGTCAAAGCAAGAGAAAGCTGGGCTGTGATTGGATGGCTCTTCTTGACCCTGGGAGTCGGGGGTGGGGTGGGGTGGGGGCAGTAGCTGATGGAGGGTATCAGACCACAGGACAGAGGGCTCAAGAGACCCTTCAGAGCTGATGACAGCTGTGGGTGAGGGGTGACGTGCTCTGGAGGTGACAGATGGCCATCGGGACGCCAGGCCTCCCTGGGGAGGGAGGTACACACCACAGAGGGAACATTTCTGCCTGTGGTTTTATGGGAAATTAATCAGGGCTCATCCTGGAGGCCGTTGGGAAGCTGGATTGAAAATGGAGTAATCTAGACAGCAAGTGAAGAGAAAGGAACATTTGGTCAGACCCTGGAGGATAATTCCCCGCGGAGCCTCGCTTGGGCAGGGGCGGCCTGGTGGGAGGGGTGTGGTGGGGCTGGGGGCGGCACAGGCCTGTGGTGAGAAAGGAGAGGCAGGGAAGGGGCTTGGGGTCAAGGCTCGGGCCTCAGATCTGCCTGTGCTCCCTGTTGGCACGTGGGTGTTCACTGAGAGGGCACTTCCTGCAGGCCGGGCACTGTTCGAAGCACTGAACACGTATTAGCTCATTTAACCCTCACAGCGACCCTGAGGAAGGTTCGACACTGAAGCGCATGGGCCTGTCAGTTGGGCCACAGAACTACTCAGGGGGCTGAGCTGGGATTTGAACCGAGCCCCATCCACCTGTGCTTAGCTAGTAGCTCCTGAGACCCTGGGACTGTCAGGGGTGCAGGCCTGGATGGACACGGAAGGGGGCTTTGCTGGCATTGCCAGCTGGTGGCACTCTCGGGTGCCCTCTGGTGTCCAGGAGGTGACACGGACCACAGAAGGGCCCTGGGATTCACTCCGCAGAGAATTAGCAGCCCTGCTTGAAACGGAGACCGAGTCCCTGCGCCCGAGAGTTCCTGGGGCGACAGGGGGTCTGTTCCGCGGGAGAGCAGCCACACGTGCTAGTGGAAGAGGCCCGGCTTGGGTCCCGGCAAACCTGGGCTCCGCTGCCCTCGCTGGGCCTGTGTGCTCCCTGGTTCCCTGCGAGTCGTCTGCTCATCTGTCCGGGGAGTTACCTTCGCCTCCGTGGGGGTCGGTGTGCAGTGGGGCGGGCCCCCCATGCAGCGGGCGGGGCCCAGAGTTGGGCGTCCCATGCTGTCAGCCCCCTCTCCTGGGTCCTGTGGGTGCCCAGGTTCTAGGTGGGAGGCACATGGCCGAAGCCGGTAGTGGGTAGCGGGGCCTGGAGTCGAGGACGAGGAGGACAGGAGGGAACGCGCTCCGAGGACTGTCGCTCCCGAGTCAGCCAGTTTCCAGCCTGATTGGGGGCGGGAGGCTGGAGTTTCGGAACAGCCTGGCAAAAAAATACTTCATACCTATTGAGTGGGCATCATGGGAGGCCTTCCGGTGCCTTCCTGCCCATGTCTCCCTCGAGTGTCAGCCAGCCTGACCCACGGCGCTGAGGTCAAGGGGACAGGGCGTCAGGCCAGGCCCGGACAAACCCCCGGAGCAGGTGGCTATGCAGATGGCGCAGCTCTACAAGCCGGGGTGGGGCTGGGGGCTCTGGGTGGGTGCTCGGCTCCTGGTTTCCCTCCCGGACTCGGGGGCCCGTGGGAGAAACGTTGTCCTCATTTTCACGTCGGCTGCTTCCCGTGACCCAGGCAGAGACCCCGTGTTCGGGTGGAGGCGGAGGGCAGAGCAGGACGGTGGGGAGAGCCCCGTCGTGGGCCGGGCCGGGCTAGGCGCCTTCCCAGCATTAGGTGGTGCCCGGGCCTGAACCCGGAGGCACCTTGGCTGCGCCCTGGTGAGCCTCCCTGTCGTCACCTGCCAGCAGGAGGTAGACGCTGAGGACAGTTGGGACGACCACGCCTGGCCCCGGCCGGCGGCTCCTCCGCTCCTTGAGGCGAATCCTCCCAGCACGGCTGCGCTTTCCCCCCATTTCAAGCGAGAAGGTGGAGGCCGAGCAAGGTGAGGGTCCCCAGCTGCCGGGTGTGCACGGCGAGGCCTGTGCCGACTCCGGACCCCAGCCTCCTTCCTACACCAGGTGCATTTTGCGCCTACTCTACGAACCCCGCCCATCTCCGTGCCCTCTGCTCACCCTGCGTGGGGTCCTGGGCTCCAGGGCAGAGGCCGCACCTGCAGCGTGGGCCTGGGGCCCGGGCTCCCCTCTGCTGCGGTCCAGGCACCCGGCCCTGCAGGGACTCTGCGTCTCTCCCNGCCTTGGCTGCGCCCTGGTGAGCCTCCCTGTCGTTCGTCACCTGCCAGCAGGAGGTAGACGCTGAGGACAGTTGGGACGACCACGCCTGGCCCCGGCCGGCGGCTCCTCCGCTCCTTGAGGCGAATCCTCCCAGCACGGCTGCGCTTTCCCCCCATTTCAAGCGAGAAGGTGGAGGCCGAGCAAGGTGAGGGTCCCCAGCTGCCGGGTGTGCACGGCGAGGCCTGTGCCGACTCCGGACCCCAGCCTCCTTCCTACACCAGGTGCATTTTGCGCCTACTCTACGAACCCCGCCCATCTCCGTGCCCTCTGCTCACCCTGCGTGGGGTCCTGGGCTCCAGGGCAGAGGCCGCACCTGCAGCGTGGGCCTGGGGCCCGGGCTCCCCTCTGCTGCGGTCCAGGCACCCGGCCCTGCAGGGACTCTGCGTCTCTCCCTTCTCCACTCCCCTGCCTCCCGCTCATCCTCAGCCCTCAGAGGCCCCCTTCTGAGGGGAGGCCCTGTGTCGCCCCCAGGGATCCGGAGAGTGTCAGCCCTGCTGGCTGGGCTCACAGTGGAGCCCGCAGAGCCCAGCACGGAGGGGGGACACTTCCACAGGCTCCCGTGGGCTCCCTGCTTGTCCCTGCCTGCCCCCCACAGGCCGAGGCCTGCTCATGCTCCTCCTGCCTGAGAGCTGTTTCCTTGGGGCCTCCCCACCCCGGCCTCCCTGCAGCGGGGAGAGGACATGACAGGTGCCTTGGGGAAAGCGCAGACCCCAGCCCGCTCTTCAGCAGCCTCCATCTTGACACACACCTGCGTTCCAGAAGGCTGAGGGCTGTGCCTGGAGGGCAGCCGCCTCTGTTCCCTGGGGACACAGACTCAGCTTCTGCCTCTGAGCTCTCAAGGTCCAGGCCTCCTGGTGCCGGGGCCCAGGGCCTGGCCCTGTCTGGTCAGGGACGTGGAGACGCAGTGACCCCCTCTGGCGGGAGGGTGCAGGTGCCCCCTCGCTCCTTGTTTTCTGCAGTTAGGCCGGAAGCCAGGGCCGCAGAGCTGGTATGTTCTGACCGAATGACACCAGGCCGGCCCCCAGCTCCCCACCTTGCCTTCCCGCTGCCATGGCGGCCCGATAGGGGTGCCACCTCCATGCTGGCGCCGACCCTCTCTCTTTGGCAGGCCTCTGCCAGATTCCTCGCTTCCTCTGCCACGGTCCAGGACGCCGGACTGGAGGCTCCAAGGAGAGGTTCCGGGAGTGCAGCGAGCTCTCATGGTGGCTGCTTTGCGGCCTCCCAAGGAGACTCAGGTCCTCCCTTGGGAAGAACTTTCCTATTGGTGCCCTCAGAGCTTCTCACTGGACCTTCCAAGCCTCTGGGGCTGGAGCGGCAAGGCCGCCCTTGCCCCCCCAGGTGCCCCCCGCCAGCTCCGTCCAGCGCCCTGTGGACGTCCAGCCTCTGGCTGAGGCAACAGGCTCCTTGCCCATCTGCTGACACACAGACCCCGAGGAAGCCCTGCCTCCTCCTGGCCCGCAGACACACCCCTCCACCCCTCCTGACTGACCCCACTAGGCTCTCATGGCTCCTCCAGGCCGGTCCTTTCTTCCTTGAATATGCAGGGCTGCCCCCAGGGCCAGATGCTGTTTGTCTTGGAAACCGTGGCTCCCTTTTCTGGAGGGTGGTGATGACCAACCCCTGCAGAGCTGAGACTCCCAGGAGCCTGACCCTACATCCCACATCACACTCAGTCTCCCGGCGCCCATGTAAGAAATCTCAAAGTCTCTCCCCTGGGACACAGTAACACAGACAGGTGCTCAAAACATACTTGTTGGTCATGTTGATCAGAAAGTATCAGATATTAGTCATTTACATTTTAGTGTGAATTTAAGGTCCACTTAGTGTCTTTCCAGCTAAAAGAGATCTTGAGCTCTCAGTGCCTTCAAAGCTGCTCTTCTCTATATCTTTAAGAGGAGGAAAGGGGCCCAGAGAAGTTGTAGGACTGACCCAGAGCCACTCGGAGCTTTTGCTACGGGCCCCACACCTCTGTAGCAATCTCCTCAGAAGCACCACGAGTCAGACTGCCTGGGTTCAGATGCTGTCTTTACACTAGCTGTGTGCTTTAAGGGAAGTTATTTAACTGTCCCGAGCCTCAGTTTTCCTATCTGTAAAATGGGGATATTGATAGAGCAGCATGTTCCTCATAGGGTAGTTGTACGAATTAAACACAGTTCTGCATTTAAGGCAAAAAGACTCAACAGACAGTAATCCTTCTAGGTGACACTGCATTGTGGTTTCAGCCCACGTGTTGTGACCCTGCCAATCTTGAGTTCCTTCTCTTCTGTTCAGCACTGGATATGTGCTGGTGAGCTAGACCGTGGGCCTCCTGACCCTGTGATTCCAGGCCCCTCTGGGCCCCTCTGCTTCATCCTCCCCAAATGCCCAGCCCTGTGTTTGTCAATGCATCGCCTGGGTTTATTTCCCCCAAACGGGAATTTGCAGGGTGACCCCTCATGTAGCACATGTGGGCTTTTGTCCTGTTTCCATAGGCTTTTTTTTTTTTTATCAGTTATTACAGTTTTATGGTAAAATTCACATTATATGGTTTTCTGGGTTATTTTATTTTATTTTATTTTTAAAAAATTTTTTATGTCTTTATTTTGAGAGAGAGACACAGAGAGACAGAGAGTGAGCGGGGAAGAGTCAGAGAGAGAGAGACACAGAATCCCAAGCAGGGTCCAGGCTTTGAGCTGTTAGCATAGAATCTGACGCGGGCTCGAACCCATAGACTGTGAGATCATGACCTGAGCCGAAGTCGGCCGCTTAACCAACGGAGCCACACAGGCGCCCCTGGGTAATTTTAGATTTACCAAAAAAGTTGCAAAAAATGTACACTAAGTTTCCTTATGCACCTCCCACAGCTGCCTCTTGCATCAGCATTCACGTGACCAAGATACCGGTCTCTAAGCCCAGGAAGCCACAGTTAATTAACCATCTCACCAGATTTCTCACTGCTGCCTTCTTCTGGTGGTTCTTCTCTGGGGTCTCCTCGCATCTGGGACAGGCCCTCGGGCTGTTTGTCTCTCACATCGGGGACACTTTGGGAGAGCCCTGCCTGTTACTTTGTCGAGCCAGCCTCACTTTGGGTTTCTCAGATTGGGTTTTCCAGTGTTACGGATTCGGTTGGCATTCTGCATTTTGGGCAGGAACGCCACACCAGCAGTGCTGTGCCCTCCTCTGCACACCCTGTCTATCGGGAGGCTGTGATGTTGCTGTGTGTTCTATCTGGTTAACTGATCGTTTGGTCGGAGTGCTGTGTGTCTCGTTTCTCTACTGTTCATTTCTATTTTTCTCTGAAATTGGCAGTTATCTTATAAAGAGATGCTTTGCAGATAGCCCATTTCTCATCATATTTTGCCTGCTATTTTAGAGCCATTGATGGTTCTTGATGACAAGCGTTCTTATTGTGGTACTTGCCAGATGGTCATTATATCGAGTTGAAAAAAAGAAGCATGCCCCTCTTCAGACCGGGACTTTTGCAGACATCCACAGGAGGGCACTTCATGGGACCTTAGCGTATTCTCATTTGTAAGCGAAGAGAAAGGCAAAGATGAGAATTAAGGAAAAAGAAAGGGGATTGTGTTGCAGAAGGTTCCTTGCTGCAGGACTTCTCAGAGCCTTTAATGTGCCAGTGTGACTCTTAAGTCTTCTGGAGGGTGGTGTGATAAGTTTCACCACTGATGGTGCGATACAGTGGTAGCTTATATCCCACAAATAGGGAGAAAGTGCTAATTAAATTGTGATACAGCATCAACAATGAGGCACATCTCAACCTCAGAGATGGAAAATGAAAAAAACACATGTCTCAGCCGTGCCTGGGTGGCTTGGTTGGTTAAGTGTCCAACTCTTGATTTCAGCTCAAGTCATGATCTCACGGTTCGTGGTTCAAGCCCTGCGTTGGGCTCCACACTGACGGTGTGGGGTCTGTCTGTCTCTCTCTCTCCCTCTCTGCCCCTCCCCTGCTTGCTCTCCCTCTCCCTCAAAGTGGGTAAACACTTTTTAAAAATTAGGAAAAAGGAAAAACACATGTCTTCGAATCAATGGAGTACGGCAGCCTTTGGCCTTTTCCACCTCACCGGCCATAGGGCCTCCCCCTCCCCTTCATGCAGCTTCTGGTGAGAGGCTTGCTGCACCCAGCACTCTTGAACTCCCAGACTGGATCTTCTCTCCTCCAAGTCTGCACAAACCTGACCTTGACTTCCCTCTATATCAACAGGCAGGGCCCTGATTGTCAGTGACTCACTTCCCAGAGGCAGCTGCTTTTTACTGTGGAATCCATTCTTCTAGACCCTTCTCATACACGTACAAATATATGTGTGTCCTTTAAAAGAAAAGAATAGAAGCAGGGTCATATTTCATGTGTTCTCATAAAACTTGTTTTCCCCCCACTTAGTGTGTATCTTGGCTTCTTTCCACGGCCCATAGAAGACGAGGGAGATGGGTCTGCTTGCCTCTCTTTTGGTGGCAATGTAATATTTCAGCACATGATTGATAGAATCATAATTTACTCGATTATATGGAGCTCGTAAGGACATTCCAGTTTAATATTGTTTTTATTAACTGGGCTGTAGTAAACATAGATCTTTGCATATTTCTCTAAAATTAATTCCTAGAAGTGGAATTTCTCAGGGAGAGATTCTTATAAAGATTCCTCATGTTGGCAGGTACTGCTGGATTGTTCTTCAGAAAGTCTGAGTAAATGTCACTCTCCCGTGCCCGTCTGCCAGGGAAATGATGCCTATCTTAATTAGCATTTCTTCTGTCATTGGCAAGATAGAGCATCTCTCTTTTTTTTAATTTTTTAATGTTTATTTATTTTTGAGAGAGAGAGAGAGCATGAGTGAGGGAGGGGCAGAGAGAGAGGGAGACACAGCATCTGAAGCAGGCTCCAGGCTCTGAGCTGTCAGCACAGAGCCCGATACGAGGCTCAAACCCACAAACCGTGAGATTATGACCTGAGCCAAAATTGGCTGCTCAACCGACTGAGCCACCCAGGCGCCCCAATAGAGCATCTCTTTATGCGCTTATTGGCCCTTTGCATTTCTGCTGTGCGTGAATCTCTTCATGTGCCCACTTCTCTGTCAGGTTGTTGGTCGTCTTCATCTAGATTGGTGAGAGTCCTTTGTGGATTAAGGAAGTTGTCTCATTGCTTAAAATACGGACTGTTTCATCGATAGAAGCTTCATTTTTGTACTGGGGCCAAGCGCACATTTTCTGTTCTGCTTTTAGAATATGTGCTACCAGAGAGAGCACTTTAAACATTATTTTTGAAACATCTTAAAAGGAAAAAAAAAGCCGCTATATTTTGGGAGCCGGAGCTGAGTGGGGGCTGCGAGGGTCTGCCTTAGTCCAGAAAGGGCCACAGATCACTGGAACCTGCTGCCACGGAGCTAATCCACATCGCACCATTTCCATCAGCTGGAGCAGGGCTCCGGATGGCCATGTCCCTGCCCTGGCCCTGGCTGGCTCCTCTGTGCCTGGCTTTATGGAAGGTCCCAGGGCAAACAGCGCTGTGGGCCCTGGATGTGAAACAGGCCATTGGCTAAGTCAGAGGGGAAGCTGCGCATCCCCTGACCAGGGCAGAATCAGACCAGGAAGTGTCCGATCTGTGGCATCTCTGTCCCTCCGTCCCTGCCCATGAGCAACCCCCCTCCCTCAATTGCAGGCTGATTCCGCATCTTCCAGTATCTGACCCCTCCACCCCCGTCCCAACAGCTCACCTGTAGCCAGGGAGCCTGAGGCTCAAGCTGCCGGCAGGGAAGTAGCAGCTGCAAGAAGGCCTTTGGGACCCTAAGGGGAGGTGTGTGTGCAGCCACTAGTGAAGAGTGCTCTCCACCCCCCGTCTCCAAATGACAGTCAAGTCAGGGTCCCACGTCAGCGGGACCTTTGGAGAGGACTCTGGCAGGGAGTTTTTACTCTGCTGCCTCAGAGGCCTCCGGCCAAGGCTGAGGACACGGTCGGACCTGTGCGCACTTCGTGTCTCTTGCGTCCTCCCTGCCCATGGCTGACGTCACTGTTTTCCTCATCCTGATGGGGACCAACACCCTCTTCCGAGGGTGAGGGTGCCGCTCACAGCTGTGCACTCTGCCCAGGGGAGCCTGGTGGCCCTCGGGGAGACGGCGTGCCTGTTGGCTGCTGGTCCGCTTGGAGAGTGCCTGTTCTGTCTTGCTGGACAGATGGACGAGGAGGCTCCGTCTCCTTTAATGCTCGGTGTCAAGAGCGCTGTCTCTGGGCAGGAAAACGCCACCACGACGCTCTTCTACGTCTACTCTCTTTTTTTCCTTCTCCCCCGGGGCCTTGTCGGGCCGCGCGGAGCAGTGCTGGGCTCACTGAGGTGATCTGGGACTTGTTAAGATGGTGAACCTTCGGATAACCGTACCAGGAATCGGGGCGGAGGGGATGGTGGAATCTGCCGCGTAGTACCTACTGTGTGCCAGTTTTTGTTTGCGGTGTTCCGTATGTGAGTTCATTCGATCCTGGCAGCAGGCCTGCGGACAGGACCGAGGACTGTACTCACCCCCACTTTACAGACCAGAAGCGAAGGCATGGAGGGGTGAAGGACCTTTCTCAAGGTGGCACACACCCAGCCAGCCTGGAGTATCTGGTCACACACTGTTGGAGAAGCTTGACGCCCCTTGTGTCCTGGTGACACGGCGTGAGAACCTTCTCTGACTCCCTCCAGGCCCAGAGACCTTTAGTGGGGCTGGGGAGAGGAGGGTAGCGGGTAGCACTCACAGGCTGCTGTGGCCCCGAGGACAGAATGTACCCTCCCGGGGCCTCGGCGTCCTTCCCTGCACGAGGGAAGTGACAGTCGTAATCCGCCCGGAGCGTCACCAGCAGGCCCAGGGGTGCTGCACGGGGCCGCGCATGCCCAGCCCAGCTCTCAGCAAGAGCCCCGCTGCAGGGCGTCAGGGCGAATCCAGTGCAGGCCCGCAGCATTCTCGGCTCGAGGACAGGCCCTGTGGGTACTCAGGTGGGGACACTGGGTCCCAGGGGTGGGAGGCACATGCTGGGGCTTGAGCCCAGAGCTGGGAGCTTGTGTGAGAGACGGAGCCAAGCCTGTTCTGTCCAGAGCATCGGGGTGGGGTGGGGTGTGGTGTGGTGGGAGGTATTGGCAAGCCTTCCGCCCGGCCTCCCTCACCCCTGCCTCCCCCTCTGCTCTGCATGAGCAGTAAGGAGACAGCACGAGGCCCTCAGGAAGTGCCGCTTCTCCCCTCGTTTTCCCCACCGCCCCCCTCAGGGGCGTCCTGGGGAGGAACGCCGGCCAGGCCTGACCCCGTGCCCCTTGGCCTCCCGGCCCCTGCCTGGTCTGCGTGGCCCGGGACCTGGGCAGAAGGAGCCCTGGCTGGCCTTCCCTCACACCCACTGTCCTCACGGGCTCTTTGAGGGGACAGGCCCTTTGCCTCAGCTGCTCTGGGTAAACTGGACAGATGAGTGGCCCCCGGTCCTGCCGGCCTTTCAGGAACGCGGTTTCCTGGGGGCCCCTTGATGGCCCCGTGGCTCCACGTGAGGTCCTTAGTGCCTGAGCAGCGTGAGCAGGCCCCTGTCTCCTCTCTTACCCACAGGAGGAGCCGGAAGAGGTGCCCCTGTCCTATGCCCAGTAGTCCCTGAGACAGTCCTAGCCGCCGAGGAGCCTTCAGCTCTGTGGTGGGTGCGGCCTGGACCCTGGGGTATTGGCTGGACCTCAGTGAGTGAGGGGAGCACACCCAGCTGTGTCTCGTAAGAGCCGTGAGGCCGTGTCTCCTGCTGCGCATCGCACACCTCACAGTGCTCCTCGGTGCGGTAGCCGCTGGTGGTGTCCCCATCTTGCAGATGTGGAAACTGAGGCACAGGGAAGCAGCCTGGGGTGAGCCAGGGGACCTAGGATTGGAACCCAGGCACTTGGCCCACTACTGCGTATACCCGTAGCCTACGAGGGGCCGGCTGGCAGGATGGGGAACCGCTTCTCCTGGGACTGACCCAGGCCCCGGCAGTTTTCCAGGTGAGTCAGGCTCCCCAGGCCCCACGTCCCCAGGGCATGCCGGCTTCGAGGGCTGCAATGCTCTGAAACCAAACAAAACCTCTTATTTCAGTTCCATCTCCGCTGAGGCTGTGAAAGGTCTGGGGATCTACACGGTGAGGTCACTGCCATCCCATTGTTTCCACCCTTTTGAAGCTCAGCACAACACCCCCCCCGCCCCAAATCCAAGGGGCCCTCAGCGTGCAGGGAGAAGTGAGTCACCTGCCGTAGACGGAATGCAGAAAGAACTGGGGAAGTGGGTGTTCAGGGACAAAGGAGACGGAGCAAGGGACCATCCGTGGGCATACCTGGCGGGAATCCGCAACAAGGAAGAACAGGTTGAGACTCAGCTGATGCAGGGGCGGCGGGCGGTTGGAGACCAGGGCGGTGAGGATGCCCTAGGAAAGGACGGGCCCAGCACAGTGGGGTGGGGAGGATGGAGCGCTGCCCGGGGCAGGGCACGCCGTTGCTCAGACGGTGCTGGAGCCCTCCCCGGCCAGGCCAGGCGGACGGGACGTTATGCTCTGGACAGCGGCAGCAGGGAGTCGCGCCGAGGACGGGGCTGCCCTCTGCAGGCTCGGCTCCATCTCGGAGACTGGTTCCCGCACCGTTTCCTTTAATCCCCGGGCCTGTCTTCTGGGCCCTTCCTGGCCTCCCAGCCCGGGCCTGTAGTGGCTTTCCCACCCCGACATGCCTGTGACTCAGCTGTTCCGAGTTACAGGGGGGCTGCCGTCCCCTGAGCCGAAGGGCCCTTCGGGTTGTCTTCACAGCTGCTGTCGGGCTGAAACTTGGTTTACCCAGAATGCTCAGAGCATCTTTCCCTGCCTAGAATTCAAGGTCATGCGGCTCCGGGCTCCAAACAGCTTCCCGGCAGAGGGAAGGTGACTTTGGACAGTCTAGCACTAAATGAGTCACAGACACTGGCATCTTCAGGTTGACAGGCCAGGCTCTCAGGGCTTTACTCCTTCTGGCCGTACGCCAGTCATCAGGGCTGTCCCAGACCAGCAGCGCCCCATGGTGGCCGCTTGGGAAGTTGCAGGCCACCCCCTTTCCCTGTGCTGGCTCCCAGCTTCCCTGCTCTGTTGTTTCCAGTGCTCGCAGCTCACTTTTATTCTGTCTCCTGGTTCATCACACACATGGGTACTTGCCAGAGAGATGTTTCTTGCTGCCGCCTCAGAGCAGTGCTGGAGTGGTGGGGGGGAGGGGGTGGGGTGCTGGATCCTGACCCTAAGGAATGTACTGCCAGGTTCCTGAGGCAAAGCCCAAACTCGTGGAAACTTAACAGGGTCTGAGACATGAGCAGCCAGACAAGGTAGCGGGACAGGAGACAGGTGGAGCTGGAACATGCAAAGCTGCCGGTGGAAGGTTCTGGGTGAGACCCCTTGTGCTTGAGGGCACAGGGGAACTGGACAAGTGGGTCATTGCCAAGTGGTGGGAGGAGGGGCATCCCAGAGGTGTGTGTGGGGAACAGTGAGAGCCGGAGCCAGGGCTTAGCAGGGAAGGATCCTGGGTTCTGCCTTCCAGGAAGAGCTGGGAAGTGGCCCCAGCAAAGCTCCGGACTGGGCAGCCCAGCAGCAGAACCTTACGGTTCTGGTGTCTGGAAGTCCAGGATTGAGGTGTCCTCAGGCCTGGCTCCTTCTGGGGCCTGGCTCCTTGGCTTGTAGGTGGCCGCCGTCTCCCTGTGACCTCACGTGGTCATCCCCCTGTGCTGCTGTGTCCTAATCTCGTCTCATAAGGACACCAGTCAGATTGGATCAGGGCCCGCCCAGGTGACCTTGTTTTAAGGCCATCTCCTCTTTAATTTTTTTTTAAATGTTTCTTTAAAATTTATTTCTGAGAGAGAGAGATAGCATGAACAGGGGAGGGTCAGAGAGAGAGGGAGACACAGAATCCGAAGCAGGTTCCAGGCGCTGAGCTGTCAGCATAGAGCCCAACGTGGGGCTCGAACCCATGAACCGTGAGATCATGACCTGAGCTGAAGTCAGACGCTCAACCGACTGAGCCACCCAGGCACCCCGTCATCGCTTCTTTAAAGGCCGTGTCTCCAAATACCGTCGCAGTCGGAGGAACTAGGGGTTGGGACTTAGGCATATGGATTGTGGGGGAGCACAGTCCAGCCTGTAACAAGAAGCTAAGTAGGAGCCTGGAAGGGCTTTGTACTTCCTCTGGAGTCGGCCACGGACAAGTCTCGAGCTGGGAGCAGCCCCAGTATACGGAGGGAGCTTTAGAAAGATGACCAGGACCTGATAGCAATGTTTGGCTGGGTAGACGGTGACTAAGGTGGGCAAGACGCTGGAAGTCCTGTCATTTGTGGGTAGAGCGGAGGCTGTGGGGAGGAGATGGTAATGGGGTGAGGCTACCTGCAAGTGGGTGTCCAGGATGCACAGACTCCAGGATCATGGAGTCAGGCAGCTGGGAGCCCCAGTGCTTGTCCACAGCACCTGTCTGCTCAGTGCCCCCGGAGGACTGGCTGAGGCCACTGTAGCTGCCCCAACGCTGGGGTGGCGCCTCCCCTCCCAGAGGGAAGGGGCTTGCAGAGGCGCCCTGGGGAGGGTGGCGTGTTTAGAAACAGAGGGGGCTAACTCTGATTCTCACATGTTTCCAGACACCCGTCGTGGATGTGGCCTCACCAAGTGTCTGTCATAGCTTGGAGGTGGGCATCGTTACTTTCCCATTTTACAGATGAGGGAAAGGATCAGAGAGGCCCACTGGCCTGGCCTGGGTGGCATAGGTTGCAGGGACCGGGCTGGCTCCCAGCTGCAGAATTGGCGCTCATCATCGCTGTCATGTTTTGCTTCCTGGGCCGCCATGTGTGGTAACGGCCTCCTCCAGGCAGTCTTCCACGACTGCCCTGGCCCTGAGCGTCATGGTGGACATGTCTGGGGTATGTATTTGGCATACGACCTGCCTGCCCTCCCCCAACACACCTCACTTCTGCTACTCGCGCTTGGTAATCTTGAGTTTAGTTCTATCAGTCACAGTTTATGTCTTGTTCAATGAACAGGTTTGATGTGACCGCGGCAAGGTATGGATATACTGTATTTATGAACCACTTCGTGGGGGGTGGGGGTCAGCCCTGTGAAGTAGGTCCAGGGGCCCCCAGTCCTACCCTCTGCCCCCAGTGCAGAGGCTGACACATCGTTCACCACCAAGATGAGATGAGCCAGCAGAAGGGCCCTTTTCCTAGATGCCCAGGAAGGGGGTGCTCAGAAGGGGGCCTGACCAGGCTAGGCGGACAGGCAGGGGTTCATCAGGCTGAGAAGGGGCTAGAAGAAAGGGCATGGTGGGCCGAGGGACCAGCACATGCGAGGCTGCGGGCCCGTGACAGCGGGGCACTGTTTTTCCCTCAGCTCCAAGCAGGTGGAGTGAGGCCCCGGCCCTTCTGCCTCTGCGCCCGTTCCTGTGCCTGCTCTGTCACTGCTGCATCAGACGTGTCCTGCCCTGGGACGTGGGCCCCCGGGCGTGGGGCGTGGCTCAGGGAGGCAGGCTGGCCCGGCGCTGGGGCGCATCATCTGGGGCCGGTGAGCAGGGCCCCTGGACGAGATGCCGCTGGCCCCGTGGGAACTCGGTTTTGATAGGGGCTGCTCCTCTCGGGCCCGGAGAGGTAGGAGCCCAGGCCAGTGACTGCTTCGTTCCCCCACCACTCGTTCGTTGGGGGTTGGGCCATGAACGCGACGGAGGAAGCCCCTGCCCTCCTGGGGCCAACATTCTGCCTGAAAGGTGGACCCGAGTCGGTGCAGCAGCTAAGGCGAGAGGGTTTGTCCAGATGGAAACTTCTTCCCGCCTTCTCCAGGGCCCGCTGGCAATGGCCTCCTCCCATGGAGCCCTCCCCATCTCTCCAGGACGCAGTTACAGGCCTGCCCTGCTGAACCACGTGCTTCCCCATGCCCGGCCTGCGGGCACTGCCTCTCGGCCGCCCAGCTCTCCCGGGGTTTGGGGAGCCCTGGCCCTCTGGCTGGAACCCTGAGTCACACGCTTTCTCCTGGCCTTGCCTCCAGCATGCACAGGGTGGGGGCGCTCCTGTCGTCTCTGCTCCTGTCCCGTCTGGAGCAGGGGGGGGGGCCAGGGCCCGTGGCACCGCCCGGCTCACGGCGGCACATGGGCCCAGAGCTGCGTGAGGAGGGTTGAGCGGATGGCAGTCCAGGGCCCGCGGGGCGCCCGAGAGCGCTGGCCCCTCTGGCCTCGTGCAGGCTCCACAGCACTTCCCCCTTGTCCTCGGCTCTCACTGCGGGGCCGGCATGTAGACCGGGCCGCTCCTTATCCCTCCCGCTCTGCCGGCCCGGGGCCCTGGGCCCAGGGGAGCTGCTGGAGTGGCACACCGGTCCGGGCCCCAGTTCAGAGCTTCTGCTGGCAGGGGCTCCCCTCGCCAGCCTTGCCTTCTCCGTGCCTCGCTCGCTGTTCCGGGTGGCCCGCCGGCCCCAGAGTGACCGTATGCGCATCAGTGGCCTTGTCCGCCACGTCTCCCGCTGTCCTTCCTAAAGGCACTGCCCAGATTTCTGAAAGGAGGGCTACCCAGGGCACGGTCAAGACCATTCACTGCGGGTGCCACAGCCAAGGCCGGCAGTCCCCTCGGGACACGGGGTGGCACTGTGCAGCGCTTCCCGCGAGGGGTCCGTTCCCGTGGGCCCCAACAGTCACTTCTGGGAATTTGGCCTGTGGAGGCGGCTCACCGCAGGCACACAGCCTCACACGTGAGACACGCTCTTCGGAGCCGTCCCTGGTGGAGAAAGTTGGCACAACCGTAAATGACTTCAGGGGAGACGTCACCAGTCAGGTAAACAGGATACGCGAAGTCACGGGAAGACAGTGACGGTGACAACGGCGTTGGGTAAAATCCGGATTGAGGAGGTGGGTCCAATCACAGTCATAGCAACGTACGTAAAGTGGATGCTGGTGCAGAGATGTCCTTCAGAGAGGGAAAGGCCAGGCTGAGCAGGGACGGATGTGACTGCCTTCTTGTTTTCAAGTGGAACAAGCGTGGAGGCAGAGGGGATGTGACGACATGATGGCGCAGGGCCGGTGCGGCAGGCCAGGTACAGAACGTGGGTCAGGTGGTGCCCTGACATGCCGACCACGTGTGGCCCAGACGCCCAAGGAGCCAGCCTTGTGCCTTAGGCAACAGTGATCCCTTCACTCAACAGATCAGATCATTCACTCAACAAGTGTTTGTTGAGCACCTGCTATGTGTCAGACAGCGTTCTAGGCACTGGGCTGTGGCTGTGAACAAAACCCAGAAGCTCCCGCCTGCCCTCATAGAACTAACCTTCTAGAGAGGGAGACGAGGTGGCACCTTTTTGTGATGTCGTCCTGCTGCTCAGGGCCACATAGCAGGCTCCTGGCTGCCTGGGTCCCCTCCCTGGTCCATCTTCCGCCTCTTCTCCCTCTGCCCAGCCCTGACTCCTCGGCGTTGTTCACTCCGGGGGCCTGCCCACCACAGAAGCTTCAGGGGATTCCAGCCCTACATGTCCTCCGGGGGCTGTCCCCTGCCCCTGGGTCTTCTCTGCATCAGATGTTGCCTGGGGGAAGAAAGTCAACCTGTCCAAGAGAAGGGAGCCAAGGTGGGGTCCCATTGCGGCTGTGCCAGGCCCACCGCCGCCACCAGTGCCTGCCAAGACGTCCATCACAGCCACGGGAGGGCGCACGAGAAAGCAAGTGAGGTCGGGGCCCAGCACCTGACACGCCCCAGGAGGCTGGATGTGGACCAGCGGCCACAATGCAGCATCCGTCGCCCCCCACCCCCACCCCCCGTGGGTGTCCCCAGCCAGCCTTGCTGCTGCGGGGTACCTGTTATGTACCAGGTCCCCTGACAACCCTTCACGGAGATTTTACAGACAAGGAGAGTAAGGCCCAGCAGAGTTTAGTCACTTGCCAAAGGTTCCGGCCGATGAGTAATTTACCCCAGCTTCACAGGCGGGCTTTGGAGTGCCATCTCTCTGTCCCCCGCCCTAGCTGTCTTCTTGTTTCCACCTGTTGGTCACAGGTCTTTTATCTTCTTGGTAGTTCCGTAGCAGCTGCCTGTAGTCAGACAAGAGCGTGGCCACCTGGCAGAGTGGGCCCGAGTGTGACTCGAGGCGCCTGGGCTCGCACCCTCAGCCTGCTGGCAACTTGCATGCGGCCTTGAACTGTTCTCTTTCCTCTTTGGGCTTGTGGATGTGTGGTGGGGACTCGCTCAGCTCCGAGGGCCCCCAGCTTCACATTCTGCAATGAGGGTGGCAGAAGAGGGAAGACGGGGGTGTTTCAGTTTCCCAGGGGCTAACGTTTCGGCTCTTGACAGAGCACAACCCACCATGCAACTAAAAAAAGCCTCTTTCCAGCTCCCATCCAGAAATAAAGATGATAGATAAATAAGCAACAGTAGCCTTTTTCTGGGAACCAGAAATAGCTTCCCGGGCTCGCAGCGCTGACTTCTAGAAAGTCTTCAGTCTCTCTTTGGGGAGAAGAGCTGCTGGCGATGTTGCGAGTTTCCCACGGGAGAGCTGGTGGAACCCGCTGCGTCGCCATCCCCCTGGGAGGCGGGACCCAGGGGCCTGCTGCCGCAGGGGCGCAGGCTCTGACCTGGTTCCGTCCCCAGCCCTGCCCGCAGCCAGGTGACCCGTCTGGCGTAGAGCTAGCCAGGTGGCTGCCTCCTCATCCCAGAGCCTGGGGCCCGCATGTGTGGTCAGCGGTACCTCCTTAAGCAGAGCCTTTCCCTGGCCTCTGCCCCTGCTGCGAGCACACTGACCCCACACGCGTCGCCTTCGCCACCTGCATCTTGTCACCTTCCCTGGTCTCTGTTCAGCAAGACACTCCCTGACCTCACCCCTGCTCTGCCGGCACCCCTCTGTGGCACCCCACCAGCGCCGTCCAGCTGTGCACCTCACCTACCAGTCTGGTTTACCATCTGGGAGCATAAGCGCCATGCGGGTGGGCATGTCTGCTTGTTAAGCGCTGGACCTCTGGCTCCTAGGATTTGGCGGAGCCCTGACACAACATAGATCTTGTCGCTGGTGATGACTGGTTGTTGAACCCCAAGTAGGAATAGTAATTGTTTCTAATTTAATGCGATTTCACGGACACGCAGGATGCTCCTGGGTCAAGCAGTAAAGACATTGTTATCTCCTGTACTTGAGTCCAGAGAGGGCCAGGCCTGGGGCGTGGAGCAGCCATGGCCAAGTGTGGGATGGTGGTCCCTCCCAGCTTCTGCCCTGCAGGCTCAAGACTGCCTTCACCCGGTGCTGGCCTCTTGCTGGTGGCTGAGCCCTGCCTGTGGGTCCTTCTTGGTGGTGTACTTGGCCAGTCCCTGTCCCAGACCTAGTTCTGGAACGAGAGTGGGGTGGGCAACCAGTGGTGCGTGCCTGCCACTCAGGGTGTGGTCAGCAGGCTCCAAGTTAGGAGAAGAGGGAAAGACCGTGACAGTGCGCATGTGCCCCTCTTTCCTGATGCCGCCTCTCATGGGCCCTGCTTCACACCCGAGCCTGAGATTTCATAAAAGTGGGGCTGTCCGGCCTAATGCTGGATGCGGCCCATTCACCGGAAATGTCTCACCTCCGTTTTTCCTCTGGACCCCAAACATCTCTGGGGGAAGCACTCGCCTTGTCCTTGTCTGACTTCACCCTGGACCCGACGATGGGGTCATTGAGCCACCCAGGCGCCCCTAAAATCCACCTTTTTAAAAGTACACATGCAGTTCAATAGTTTTGAATGTCTTCCCTAAATTGTGCACCATCACCCTTATCTAAGTCCAGACCATTTTCCTCACCCCGGAAAGAAATGTACCCATTTGTAGTCAGTCCCCATGTGCCTCCTCCCCCCCCCTCCCCCCATCCCCCGGCAACCACCCTAGACAGATTTGCCTGTTCTGGACATTTCATATGAATGAAGTCACATAATATGGGGCTTTTGTGACTGGCCTCCTTCGCTCAGTGTACAGTTTTCAAGGTCATGTTAGCCTGTGTCAGCATTTCGTTCCTTTTTCTGGCTGAATGATACCCCATGGAATGCACCTGACATCTTGTTTACCCACCCCTCAGTCGATGGACGTTTTGGTTGTTGCCACTTTCTGGCAGTGCTGCTGTGAACATTCCTGGGCAGGTTTTTGTGCGGATGTAGGTTTCCATTCCCTTGGTTGCACATCTGGGAGTGGAGTCGCCCTGTCACTCTGTGTTTAACTGTTTGAGGGACTGCCAGACTGTTTCCCAAAGCAGCTGTCCCATTGTGCATTCCCACCGGCAGCGTCAGCTCTTGTTACTTCCTATCTTTTTGATTATAGCCATCCTGGTAGATGTGAGATGGGCTCTGCTTGTGGTTTTGATGTGTATTTCCCTGATGGCTAATGATGTTGCACATCTTTTCACATGCACATTGACCATATGCATGTCTTTCTTTGAGAACTTTCTATTCAAATCCTTTGCCCATTTTAAATTTGGGTTGTCTTTTTATTGTCTGTTAATAGCTCTTTATATGTTGTGGATATTAGACCATTATCAGATGTATGAGTTGCACATATTTTTCCCCATTCTGTGGGTTGTCTTTTTCACTTTCTTGATAATGTCCTTCGAAGCACAAGTTTTTAATGTCAGTGATGTCAGATTTGTCTGTTTTTTACTTTTGTTGCTTGTGCATTTAGTGTCTAAGAAACCATGACCCGATCCAAGGTCATGAAGATTTACACTCATGGTTTCTTCTAACAGTTTTATTGTTTTAGATCTTAAATTTAGATCATGATACATTTTGAATCAATTCTTGTGTATGGTGTGAGGTAGGGTTCCAGCTTCATTCTTTCACACATGGATATTCAGTTTTCGTACCACCATTGGTTGAAAAGACTGTTGTTCTTCCTATTGTATTGGCCCCCTGGTGGAAAGTCAGTTGACTCTAGGTGTGTTTCTGGCCTCTCAATTCTGTTCCATTGGTATGTGTGTCTGATCTCGTACCACTCCCACACTGCCCGATTACTGTCGTTTTATAGTAAGTTTTTAAATTAGGAAGTGTGAGTCTTCCAACTTTATTCTTTTTCAGGATTTCAATATTGGCTATTCTGGGTTCCTTGCATTTTTACATGAACTTAAAGATTAACTTATCCTTCCTGCTAAAAGAAAGCTGGGATTTTAATGGAGATTGTGCTGAATCTGTAGATCAGTGTGAGAGTATTGTCAGCTTAATATATTAAATCCCTTATCCATGAACATGGGATGTCTTTCCATCTGTTGAGATCTTCTTGAATGTCTTTCAACAATATTTTGTCTTTTCCAGCATTTAAGCCTTTGATAAATTTGTTAAGTGTTTTTTTTTATGTTACTGTAAGTAGAATTATTTTCTTAATTTCACATTCAGATTGTTCATTGCTGGTATGTCGAAATATAATTTTTGTGTGTATGTGTTGATCTTTTATGCTGTAATCTTGCTGAACTTTTATCTTTATAGTTTTTGGGGTTTTGTGTATGTGGATTCCTTGGGATTTCCTATATACAAGTTCATATCACCTACATGTAGAGGTAGTTTTACTTCTTTCTAGTCCGGATGCTTTTTATTTCATCTTCTCTCCTAATTGCCCTGGCTAGAACCTCCAGTATGGTATTGAATCAAAGTGGCAAGAACAGACATTCTTGTCTTATTCCTGATCTTAGGGGGAAAGCGTTCAGTCTTTCATCCCAAAGTAGGATGATCCTGTGGTTTTTATAAATGCTCTTTAATCAATGAAGAAATTCCCTTCTATTCTGAGTTTGCTGAGTGTTTTTATTCTGAAGGTGATTGGATTTTGTCAAGTGCTTTCTCTGAGTCTGTTGAGATGATCGTCTCAATAAAAGCTTTGTCCTTTATCCTGCTAATATGGAATGGGCACTTTTTCCACTAGGGAGCCAACTGCCCAAGGATGAGACCCC
>NW_027532747.1:9092313-9100240 GCF_008692635.1 Crocuta crocuta
CACATATTTGCTGTGTAACTCTGGGCAGGAAGCTTCACCTCAGTGTACCCCATTTTCCTCTTCTGTAAAATGGGAGTGACAGTACTCTCTCATGGGTCCTTGTGAGGGGGCCTGAGTTGCTTTGTAGACTGTGTCATCTGGCACTTATCGAGTGCAGTTTCCTGAGAAGTTGTTTGTTATCAGTCACGTGTAAAAGTTTGGGTGGGCTGGGGTGGGAGGGGACGTTGATGGGGGAGGGGGGCCATTACAAGGCAAATCTAAAGGCCAGGCCGAGGCATCTGCTTTGAAAAATCTGGTGATGGGGAGTTTGGAAGCTCTTGCAGGAAGTAGCCTGTTGGGCTCCAGGGGTCTCTGAATCTTCCTTGGGAGGGGATGGGCCAAGGGGCTCCAGCCGCCTGTCAAAGCCGGTATGCACTGGGTTGCGCTGCAGGGACAACCTGCAGCAACAAGCTTTCCCATCCTGGCTCTGAGCCTAGGCCGGGGGTGCAGAAATGGGGCCTTGTTTAGGTAGTGACTTACAGCTGAGAGCCAGGACGTAGCCCCAGTACCTGCCCACCCTGATTTTCCTGACTTGTCTTTTCCTGGCCTGTCCTTTGAACCTCTGTCATTGACCATCATGTGACTTGGGGCAGGCGGCCTGTTTTGGCCTCTGCCCATGGAGATACTGTGACAGCAATTTGAGGATTAAAGGAGTTCTGTCTTTGGAAGGCCTGCAGCACCATCTGCCAGGGCTCAGCAGACGCTGCCCCCAGCCCACCTCCCATGGTCCCCAAGAAGCCCTGCGACCTCTGAAATCTGCCAACACCTAACATTTCTGCGCCTGTTTATGGAGTTTGGATTGGGGGATGGGTGGGTAAAAACATTTTTAATACACCCTGTGTAATTCTTGGCATTCATCTTTATGAGTTATATGAGGCTGGATCTTAAACCTCAGTTTAATGTACTGACCTTAGCCAGCCAAGTAGCTAGAAGCTTCTGGAGACAAGCCACATTGCTTGTTTACTTTTCGTTTGGTTTCCAAGTTTGGGGGGGGCACCCCCACCTCACTAACGCTCAGCCTTTCCCGGCCCCTGTGCCCAGAAGAAGTACAGGGTGGTCCCACCTCCTGAGGAGCTGCTGGCCTGATCTGAGAAGGGGAGTAGACAAGAAACAGTAATAACAAACCAGTAGTGTAATTTAGCAATCAGTAGAGAGCGTCCGGGCACATTTGGTTATCCCGCAAATCTTCTGTTTTGCCCGAACTCAGTGCCTGGCACCAGAAGTGTCCTGATAACCAGAGCAGGCCCGGCGTCCAGAGCTTTTCAGAAAAACCAAACGTGCCGAGGACCCACTGAATGGGCACCCCTCCGAGACCAGGGACTCAGGAAAGGCAGGGTGTGAGAAGGTGTCGGCAAGGGGGCAGGGCCGGGGCTGGAGACGGGTGCTGAGTGCTGAGTGAGGGAGAGAGGGAGGGACGGAGGGAGGGAGTCAGGAGTCCGGACCTGGCAGGCAGATGGCTGATGAGATGTGTCCTTTAGGTAGCGAGAGGGTGAGGGACCTGTGTCCCCAGGTGCAGGAATGCTTGTGTAGCCTTGGGCACGCGCTTTAATCTCCCTGACCTCAGCTTCCTTCTGGTGGGATTATTTTGCAGACTTCAGAGGTGATGCATGCAAAGTCCTTTGCACGGTGCTAGACACGTGCCAGGAGCTAAGCATGTGGCGCCGCTCCCGCAGACACTGTTAAGCCGAGGAGGCGAATGGTGGGAGAAGTCTTTATTGAACCAGGAAAATGTCCGTAGTTCATTGAGAGAGAATTTGGGTCACAAAACAGTATCCTGTTGTAAAGTTCTGCGTGCGTAAATGCGTATATGCCTCAGGCTGAGAAGTTCACGGTTATAGTCTTATCTGTGAACGCATGTGGTTCTTACTTTTTGGGGGGGGTCAAGTTTTACACTTATCATATATTGGTTTTGTAATTACAGAAATATTATTGGAAAATGTAGTTAAAGGGGTGCCTGGGTGGCCCAGTCAGTTGAGTGTCCAACTCTTGATTGAGGCTCAGGTCATGATCCCAGGGTCATGGGATAGAGCCCTGAGTCGGGCTCTGTACCGGTCGAGCCTGCTTGGGATTCTCTCTCTCTCCCTCCCTCTGCCCCGACCCCCTGCTCACGTGCGTGGATGCGTGTGCGCTCACTCGCTCTTCCTCTCTCTCTCTCAAATAAAAATTAAGAAAAAGGAAATATAGTTAAAGTATACGGTACCGTTACCATCGGTGTGTGTGTGCACGCGTGCACACTTGCTGTGGACTTCGGGGTGTGTGCTCAGGAAAGCAGGGCTGTTGAGGGTGGCCCTGGGGAGGTGGCTCTGTCCCAGGAGGTGGGCCGGGTGGGGGGGCTAGTGGGCAGACGTGCTGACGTGGGCTTCTCCGCTGTCCCCAGACGACAGGATCTGCTCGCCGCCCTTCATGGAGCTCACGAGCCTGTGCGGAGACGACACCATGAGGCTCCTGGAGAAGAACGGCCTGGCGTTCCCCTTCAGTGCGTACCATGCCCGGGCCCCACTGGGCAGGCTGGCCAGGCCGCGGGACGGGTTGGGGCGGGGGGGTGTCTGTGCTCCCGGGATGCACGGAGGCCTTGGCTGCCTGGGGTGGGGTGGGGGCACAATGTGCTTCTCTGCCGGCCATTGTGAGTCAGTGTGTCCCCCGTTCGCCCCTCATCCCCGTGGGCTGCCGGAAGGCCACGAATTTCTCCCTGGGTCGCAGGTCGGGCTTCGTGGGCAATAACCTCACTAATTTCTCTCTGCTTCTCTCTCCCTGCCCCATAGTCTGTAAAACCAGAGTGGCTCATGGTACCAACTCTCACGAGGTGAGTGGAAGCTCGGACTGCCCTGTCCCCCTGGTCTCCCCAGCTCACGGTGTCTCTCTCCCTGGGAGCCCGCAGGGGTCTGTGTGCCGGATCCCACCCCCACTGCAACTGCTCCCTGTCCTGCTCCTGGCTGTGGCTTTGTGCGTGCTCTCCAGCCTCTCCCCGTGCCTGTCCTGTCCCCAAGGGCGGGTTGGGTGTGCAGGGGCCTGCCCGTCCACCTCAAGCCGCAGCAAGTCACATCACATCCCCGTTTGACCTGTCCGACTTTCCAACCTTGAGCTCGTCAGTGTCGATCGCTTCCTGGGCACCTGCTGTGCGCCCGCGGCTGCCGCGGGCCCCTCTGAGTGCTGTGACTGGAAGGGCGCTGTCACTGCCAGCAAAGACCGGCTGGGCCTGCTGCACGTAGAAGGGAGCGGGGGAGGCGGTGGCACTCTACTTGCTAGTGTGTGGGGACTCCACCACCCCCTCCATCATTGCGGTGTTCCCCCGCGGGCGTTCCCGGCCTCACTCAGTGCCGGGCGGGGAGCACACAGGAGGTGCATCCTGCCCCAGTGGTAGAGGCAGAGTCCCAGAGACGTCGCACCGGTGAGATAAGGTGCAGGACCGTAAGCAGAGGGGGTCTTCGGGGGTTAAGAGGAGCACATGGCCAGGCGGGGACTCCATTGGGTTGCCCTTGCTATCCCTTGGAGCCACACTGGGACATTGCCCTCAGGGCTTTCCCCCTACCCCCCACCCCCTGCCCATCTGCATTCCATACCCTTAGGGGCACAGCCCAGCCTGGCGGCCTCCCCGTTAGGGACCTGGGAGAGTGCACTGGGCAGTAGTCTCGGGCCCATCCCGGAGGGTCCTGTGAGGAGAGTCTGACCCAGTCAGGAATGTTCCCCAAGACCGTAGGACGGAGCTTGGACAGCCCCCCAGCGGTGCCCGGGAGCAGAGCTGCGAGGCGGTCCTTACCCCTGGCACCCGTTCGTGGCGAAGCGTCTGTAAGCAGACCGTGTCACTGTGACATGGGGCGTGGCATGATGGAGACCACCGGGCCGAGAGTGTGCCTCCGCTTGTGGGAAGGAATGTGGGGGCAGCCCCTGGAAATCACGGCCTGCTGCAAAGGTCAGCTGCCTCCTGAGGCCGGGCGCCCTTGGGGAGCCACCCCCGTCTGGGCCTGCCTGGGCTCTGGGCCAGGGATGTGCCCCATGCCAGGCCCTGGCAGGGAGCGGGAGTGCTTCAGAGCAGCCAGAGCCCCTGTTCCTCTTGGCACTGGCACCTGCCCACCAACCTTCGATCTGCCTCTCCTCAGTGGCCCCGGTTCCTCTGTTGGCCAGTGCCCTGCGGGTTTCTGGATGGAAGGACCACTGATCATCATTAGTGTGATTAGACCGTCCCAGTGCAGGAGAGGTCAGCCCGCGGGGAGGAAACCCCTTCTCTCTTCACGAGAGAGCTCTGGAATCATGTGGACCTGGTGGCAGGTCCGGCTGCCTGTGCTGCCAGCCATGGGACTTGGGGCAGATTACCTGGCCTGTCTGAGTGTCTGTCTGCACTCGTAAGTGGGGATAGGATCACAGTTGTCAGGGACGCGGGGGAGGCCACGCATAGGGAACCCGCTGCTACGGAGCCTGCTGGGCCGTGGGAGTAGCTGTGGGTGTTCAGGTCCACGTACAGTCCCTCCTGCCAACGTGTGCGGTCAGCGCCCTCGGGGGAGGCTTTCACCCCTCAGTCTAGCTGTCTGAGTCTGGCTCCAAACCATACGCATGGGTGCATCCCCCCCCCGCCCCCGTCTCCCAGCCCATGGTGTGCTGTGTCAGTGTGCTCCAGATGGGAACACAGCATCCAGGATTGGGGGCTGGAGACTCCCGGGGAGCCTGTGTGTGCTCTGGGCTGCCTGCCTCCTGGGAGGCTTTAACATCAGAGGGATGCCCTCTTGAGTGGGGTGCCCTCCATGGCATGTTGGGGACCATGGCCCTTCCCTGATTCCAGGGTGCCCGAGGATTGGGTGCAGCAGGGATGGAGGACAGGTCTGTGGGCATGATTCGCTTTAAACAGGAAAGCGTGGCTTCTTTTTTTTAATTTTTAAAAAAATGTTTTTTTATTTTTGAGAGAAAGCATGGTGGGGCGGCTGGGTGGGGTGGGGGAGAGGAGCGCAGAGAGGGGAGAGAGGGAGACACAGAATCGGAAGCAGGCTCCAGGCTCTGAGCCATCAGCACAGAGCCCGACGCAGGGCCCAAACCCACAAACTGCAAGATTGTGACCTGAGCCAAAGTTGGACGCTTAACCGACTGAGCCCCCCAGGCGCCCCAGTAATGAGGCTTTCTGATTAGGGTCCTTACCTGTGCTGAGGTGTGCCTAAGCTCCCGCTCAGAATCCCAAGCTCAGCTAAAATCAACTAGCTTTGCCAAGCCACTCTCTTTTTATTTCCTGTTCACAGAATTGGTTTTTCTTTTTTTAGCCAGTCCATGCACACTGATTTCCTTGGTGGTGAAATCGCCACCCCTCATCTTGTTAAATCACTGAGCCCAAAGCTCAAAGTGCCCCCTGAAGCCATCGAGGTAGTTACTGTTGCTATTTTACAAGTGAGGAAAATGAGCTCAGGGCAAGTCCCCTACCCACAGCTGGAGCTGGGACGTAAGCCCATGTCTGGCTCCTCTGGCTCCAGAGCACCGGTGGGCTGTCCCTTCCTTGTCAGAAGGCTAAGAGACGGTCGCTGCAGCATACGCGCATAGGCACACACAGGCACTCACACGTGTACACACACACGCACACAGATGCACACACTGTTTGCTTCCGTGTGTGGCCTGCCCCTCCGCCTCTGCCCTGCCTGGCCGAGCACCGGGAACGTTGCGGGGATGCTCCGTGACCACTGATGTCAGGGGCGGCTGCCAGCGCAGGCCTCCAGCTGTCCAGGCTCTGTCGTTCCTGCGCACGGTCCTGGGCATCTGGTGGCTCCTTCCTGGGGCCTGTGGGCTGCGAGGGATTAGTCGTGGCCGCTGAGCTGAAGCAGAGATTTCCTCCAGCTGCGCCTCTGCCCTCCCTGCCTTAGGGGCCTTACCAGATCCTCTCAGTGGGGACCTTTGTTCCCAGAGGAGTCAGGGACTCAGAGCAGCACAGTCCCATTCCTCAAGCATCCGTGTGGTTCCCTCAGTGTGTGAGAGGCTGAGGCTGCAGCCGGGCCAACCCAGCCCCATCCTGGGCTCCGTCTCTTTCCAACAAGCCACTGGGCTTCTCAGGGCCTCAGCTTCCTCATCTGTAAAAGGTGCAGGATAATAGCACCCACCTCAGAGAGGCAGCGTGAGGACAGCACGTGGTGACTCGCCTTAAGTGGTCAGGACAGGGCTGGGCATGTTCCAAGTGCTCAACCAGAGGCCCTTACCCTTAGCCTTTGACCCGAGGCCTCCTAACTCCTGATCCATTGCCTCACACTCCCTGCCTCTCCTGGATCTTCGTGGAGGAATCTCCAAGGCTTTTGTAAGGATTGAATAGCATACAACTAGGGCTCCCATTCCTGGGACTACGGTGTGGACTTGTGCAGTGCACAGCCAGCTCAATCCTACATGGACAGCCTGATGGTGCAGGATTTCCAAACCCCCACAGCAGGAGCGAATTGACCTCCAGGTGTTCATTCTCAAGTCTCATTCCACTCACCCTGGCTCGAGATTCTTCCTGGGGAGCCCTCAGTCTGCAGGGATGGTTCTTGGCGGCAGGCTCTGGCCAGGCGAGGTGGCCCTGTGTCTGAGGCTGAGTAGGTGGTGGATTGTGACAGAGCCTGTGGCCCCCTGTCCCTACAGATGGCCATCGTGTTCAACCAGGAGGGCTTGAGTGCCATCCAGCCGCCCTGTGTGGTCCAGAACTTCATCAACCACAACGCTGTTTTGTACAAGGTGTTTGTGGTGGGCGAGTCGTACACCGTGGTCCAGAGGCCCTCGCTGAAGAACTTCTCCGCTGGCACGTCAGGTGAGCAGGCTTCCCGCCGTCTCAGGGGCCCGGCTGGGACGGGACATCAGCTGTCCGTCCTGCCACACTTACCCTGGTTGCTTTGGAGGGGCCGGGGACGAGGTGGTCTGCAGGGTGGAGGAGGCGTGTGCAGTGGGTGAGGAGGTCTTGGAGAACGAGGGTCATTGTAGGGGCTTCACCCACCTGAGCCACCGTAAGCTCCGGGACTCCTCCGAGAGCTCTCTGTGCCCAGGACGCTTTCCTGGGGGCCCCACAGAGACGAGACTCACGAGCAGCATGCCAGAGTGCGTGATTGGCCCTTCAGGGAAGCAAGGGTTTGGGACAGGGTACCCCGAAGTTTGAAGGCCAGAGTGCTGACTGCTTCCTCGTGTCTTCTTTTTCCACGTGGGGAAACACAGTTATTTGCTGCTTCCGCGGCCACTGAGTTCACGTGTGCTCTGTTAGCGGTCACACGGGGTCACGGCACTTCGTAGTTGTGGGGCCTCGGGTGGGTACCTGTGGGCACAGCCACCCCACCGCGTCCCCCCCTTACAGGGGTGAGGACCGAGTGAGCATGCTTTGGATGCGAAGCATCCCTCAGATGGTCACACGGGTGGTGGTGTTTTTAGGGTGCTGCCATCATTTGGGGCATTTGAGGGGGTCCTGTGAGGAGGCTGAGGGGCTACACAGCTCAGCTTTTAGTTTTTAAGTTTATTTATTTAGGGAGAGAACACGAGCAGGGGAGAGGCACAGAGAGAGAGAGACAGACAGACAGACTATCCCAAGCAGGCTCCACACTGTTCAGTGCAGAGCCTGACCCAGGGCTCGAACCCACAGACCACAAGATCGTGACCTGAACCAAAACCCAAGAGCCTGACCCTTAACCGACCAGCTGCCCAGGCACCCTGCTCGGCTTCTTTTTTTAGCTCTCCTGACACCAGCTGAGTCTTGGTCCTTTCAGACACTGACACTAAGATAAGGAGTTGCTGGTGTTGGAGTTGCTCAAAGGAATGTTCTGGTGGTTCTGAAGGCAGCTCCGAGGCACGTTCCAGAAACCTCTGGAGCAGAGTAATAAGCACAGCATTCTAAGAGGGCTCCCAGCAGGGCATCTGGTTGTCCTCATGTGGTGTGCTCAGACACACATACACGTGTCTCTGCAAGCCG
>NW_027532747.1:9100339-9201071 GCF_008692635.1 Crocuta crocuta
ATTTGTCAAATAGTGGGCCGTTCTGTCTCCATCTGAGCCAGCAGATGTGACGTCTTAAAGTCCCCCCTGCTGGGGTTGCCTGTCACCATCCATCCCCGGTGGCTTTAAGCCACTCCGCTGGAATAAAGTTCAGCTGTTCATCCCCGGGACAGCCTTTTTCTTGCCTTTAACACAGCACAGGGAGCAGATGCTTTGAAAATGTGCGCCCATGTTCACTTCCTTGCTGGGGGCACACAGCCTTCCCAGCCAGGCGTGGGGCTCCAGGACTCGAGGCTGCGTCGTCAGGGTCGGGGACGTCCCCATCATCACCCTGGCCCCAGCCCCTGCACACTGGGATGATGGTTATCTGGGGTGAGAGGTCTGGAGGGGTCTTTTCGCATATGACTATAGACCAGCGGGAGGCATTCTTATAAACTGTGGCCTGGAAACTGGGCTGGAAATTGTGGGCTGGAAGAGACTCTTTTTAAAAATCATCTATTTTCTCTGATTTTTAAAAAGTACATGCTTTAAGGCTGTGGAAAATGTACCTTACGTAGCCTCCTTTCTTTTTTCTTTTTTTATTAAAAAAANGCATGACTCGACAGTGGCCCTTTAGGCTGGACCAGTTGAGCAGGGCCTCTGGTGCTCTGGCCTCTTTCCAGCCCCAAGTGGCCTACAGCCTCCCCATCCACGCAGGGAGCTGGGGGCTCCCTGAGCGGGGTTCTTCAGGACCTGGGCCGGGGGAGCCAGGGACACTAGCCTTCCCTCTGTAGCTCCCGTGCTCTGTTGATTTTCAGGGGCACTTTTGGTTTTGCCTGTTAACATCTCTGAAGTCAGGTGATTTTTAGAGCCAGTGGCATCCTGTAGTTGCTTCGGCTGGGGTGGAAGTCAGGATCTTACTGAGGGGGTTGGGGTTGGCCCACGTCAGCCGCTAGGAACACGTATTCTCTGCCTGTTGTTCACAGTTGGCGAGATCGCTCCTCTGTCTCTATCCAGTGCCAAGACCGAGATAGGCACCACTCTGTGTTCCCCCTTTTGCGCAGTGGATTTACTTTTGTTTCCTTCACTGAGTGGACTAGTGCCTTTATTCACCCCGTCTTCCTGGGCCTCTTTTCCCTTCGGGGTACATCGAAGAATGATATCACTTCCCATGTAGAGCCAGGGTCAGCAGACTTTTTCTGCAAAAGCCTAGATAGTAAATATTTCCAACTCTGTCATAGTTATTTAGTGCTGCCCTTGCAATACGGGAGCAGCTGTAGACAATATGTTAGCAACTGGGCATGGTTGTGTTCCAGTAAAACTTTATTCACAAGTGGCAGGTGACAGGCTAGATTTGGCTGTCAGTCTCTGGTTTGCCGATCTGTCATCTAGAGACCCTCAAGTGTAAGGGATGCCGTATTTCCTTGAGCCTGCCCTGTGCCCAGCCCTGTGCCTGGTACTGATCCAGGAAATAACTAGATAGTCAGCCAAGCACCCTGGCCTCCCGTGTTTATATTCTAATGGGAGAACCCACACATGTGGAAAGAAACCATAAAAAGATCCATCGTGGCACATAGATGAAGGGCTGCAGTGTGGGCCCTGGGACACCGCTGGGCCAGGGACCCAGAGCTGTGTGTCTGTGGAGCTGACACTTGGGTGGATGTGGCCCGTCATCTGCAGCACTGTGACGCACCCCCCTCCCCAGAGATGCACGTGAAGGTTAAGCAAATAAAGCTGAAGAAAGTGCGGTCCCTGCTCGTAACTGCTGAGTTACTGGAATATTTGGGGATTAAATTTATCATTTACTCTGTTGTTTTGAACCTGTTCTTCTCATCTATAAATCAAGGGCCAAAGGCACCCGTCTTCCCGTCACTGCCTTCTGGCCCCTGCAGGGTGCTGGTGGTGGTCCCTCACTCGAGCGTGTGTCTCAGGACCTGTCCAGACACCTGCAGTGGACGGGACCCCACATCCAGAGTGGGCCTGTGATTGAGGTGTAAAGGTCTAGCCAGGTCTGGCTTTAGAGGGACTGGGTATCATAATGCTCCCCGAGGAACTGGCGTCAGAGGACACGTGACCGCTCTGACCTGTCTCGGCTTCTCAGTGTCCTGGGCCAGGGAGTGTCTGGAAGTTGCCCACACCCCGTTTGGCCACTGCCCAGGCCACACATAGGTGGTACCTGAGCAGACGGCACCCCCCGCCCCCCGCTGCCACTGTCCTTGCGAATAGCCCTCTGGCCTGAGCCCCCAGGTCAGAGTTAGCCAGGAGGAGAAACAACCTCCTTTGGAAACAGTCCACATTTTTGATTGGTCTTCCTGCCACACCAAACCATTGGGTGGCGTGGTCTGTTGAGTGCAGTGAGTGCTGGGTGTGCCTTTGAGTGCCCAGCCTCTCCCCTTCCTGGCAGAGTTAAGCACCCTCGTGTTCCCTTGTGGCTCCTACAGGCTTCCTAGCCTCCCTGAACTTAGCTGTGTCTCCCTGCTCTGTGTGGGCCCCCTCCCCAGGCTTGCTCTGCTACCCTTGAGGACCCTGGGGTGGGGGGAGGCACCCTGAGCTTGGTGGGTTGGGCCAGGCTGGGCTACAGGGCACAAAGGTGGGCGGCGCCTGCAGAAGGCCAGAGCACCTGTTGCAGCTGCTTGCGCCCCACTCTGACCTCCGGCCCACAGGGCTTGCCACCCCCGAAGGCACCCTCTTCTTGGCTTTGGGCGCCCAGGAGTAGAGATCGGCGGGGCTTCTTGGTGCAAGTCCCGCAGGGTGTTTATTTTCCCCAGGCTCCTCCCCAGGACCGTCTCTCGTGCCCCCCGTCTGGACTGGCTCTGGTCGGAGCGGCGGGAGGACTGTCGGGCATACCGGGGCGGCAAGGGGCCTGTGTGCCCCAGTAGCGGGAAGGACGCCAGGTACATCTCAGCGCCTGCCTGCTTGGCCTCCACCCGAATCACTTCCTCATGCATGATTGTTGCGGCGCTGTAATCCTGGAGCTGGTGGGGGTCATTGGCAGAGCAGGTGCCCCGCTGTGGCCCGGCCCCTGCACGCCATGGTGCGCGACCAAGGCCCTTCCGGTCCTGAGCTTGGGGACCTGGCCCAGGCATGAGCAGTATGCCCTGGGGACGGAGCCACAGTGTCCCGCTCTGGAAAGACTGAAGCAGAGGCTGCTGGGGCCATGTCGCAGCTCATGGCCCAGGACACCTCCATGTNCGGTGCGCGACCAAGGCCCTTCCGGTCCTGAGCTTGGGGACCTGGGTCCCAGGCATGAGCAGTATGCCCTGGGGACGGAGCCACAGTGTCCCGCTCTGGAAAGACTGAAGCAGAGGCTGCTGGGGCCATGTCGCAGCTCATGGCCCAGGACACCTCCATGTCATTCTGGGTGGGGGTCATGGGGTGGAGCTCGTGGTTTTGTGATTCTTGCATCTGTGTGCCCATGCTTCCACGTGCTCGAGAACGTGTGTGACCCACCGAGCGTACTTCAGGGGACGGACGGACAGACGAACCAGCTGCTTACTGCTGTCATTATTCTTGGGATCGGTCTGCCCCTCAGGGTGCCCCAAGGGGACTGAGGGTGCAGTGGGCGATAACATGGGTCAGGGAAGTATGGGGGAGGGGGAAGGGGAGCGTATTTTGGGGGCCCGTGCCAGCTTCCAAAGCCAAACAACTATTCTGTATGGTTTCCTGGATGGATCCTATAGAAGCCTGTGTTCTGATTTCCTATTTTTCCCCCCTAAATAGTTGGGAAACAGCAGAACCCTTTGTATTTGAAACACCCCCATGCCAAGTGGCAGCTTGGGCATTTCTCACGTGCTACCCTGAAAAGGAGTTCCCCGAGTTGATACTGGGAGGGGCTGGGAATACTGGATTAAGTGGCATTTACTGGCCCTCTCTCCTTGGGGCCTCTGATATTCTGGTACACTGCATGTCCCAGTCACTTGGCCACCACCCCGTCCCCTTTCTAGTGCCATGTCCATAAGACACACTGGACACACTTTGGGAAGGGGGCCTTGGGTGTGGGAGAGAACCAGACAGGATACCGTAAGATCATGGCAGAGGCAGGCTCATTTAGGCAGTTATTTTTGCATGGGAGGAAGACTTGGAAGGGGAGCCCCGATGGGGCGTTTCCATCCATGGGGCAATGTCTCCTTGTTGTGGGGATGCCCGGCTCACTGGGGCCCCAGGTCTGCTGCTGTTGGATGCTGAACCCTAAGGCCACCGTGGCCGTGGCTGGAGTGGTGCTGCCCCCTGGTGTCTGGTGGTGGAGTCACCCTCGCTGCTTTAAGCTAACTCTGGCTCCTTCCTGTCTTTGCTGTTTCAGACCGTGAGTCCATCTTCTTCAACAGCCACAACGTGTCGAAGCCGGAGTCATCATCGGTCCTGACCGCGGTAGGTTCCTTCCCTGACGCCCCTGGGTGTGCGCAGGCTGCTGGTGGTGGGGCCAGGCCTGAGCTCCCGCAGACCAGGGTGGAGGGACCTTCATGTCCCCGCTGGGGGCAGAGACCCCATTCCTTGGCTTGCTTCAGGCCTTCGTGCCGAAGGCCATTATAGCCACTCCGGTTTCGGTTACTCCCCATGGAAGCTCTTCTCACTCTTCTCCCAGAATGAGGACTCCCTCCCCCTACATCTCCCCCTGTCACGATGAATTTGGAGACCTGCTTTCTAATCTTCCTTTTTCCTGATTTAAGAAAAGGGGTGGGAGGCAACACCATCTCAGCTTTCCTTGCTCTTTCCTTGTCCACGTGAATCCAGCAAACGTTGTTAAGAACCTGCAGTTACTTCCTGTGGGGGAGGGGGCACCAGGCTCGCTCGGGGCAGCCGTTCGGTGAACATCACTGTGTCAGGAGCCGCCCCAGATGCCACGCAGCATCACAGCCAGGCCTGGGCACAGCTGAGCAGGAGCAGGGCGGACAGCCCCGTTTTCCTGGGTGGGGAGGCTAATGTTCTGTGAGGTTCAGTAACCTCCAAACTCACCGGGCCCTTCACTCAGGGGCCAAGCTAGGGTGCGACCCCGGATTGGTCTGATTCCAAAGCTGGGTCTTTCGGGAATGTAGGATTTCTTATCCCACTGGTATGTGCAGTGCAGTCTTTACCGAGAGCAGAGAGTTAGAAATTGGCATGGGGCAGCTTCTTAATGTTTATTTATTTTTGAGGTGGGGGCAAGTAGGGGCAGAGGAAGAGGGAGAGACAGAATCCAAAGCAGGCTCCAGGCTCCAAGCTGTCATCACAGAGCCCGACATGGGGCTCAAACCCACAAACCATGAGATCGTGACCTGAGCTGAAATAGGCCGTGGGACAGCGTCTGCCCACCCTCCCAAGTCCAGTGAGCCAGTGGCCTCTGCTGCCACGTCCCGTGACCTTGGAGCCCTGTGCCTCGTCTCCTGCTTCTGAGTCATGGCCGTTCCAGCTAATCTGGGAGGATTTGGCCGTGTTCTAGGCTGTTCTCATCGACAACGTCCACAGTAGGCCCCTGGCCCTGGCCTCACCCCACCCTTGCTTCCTGGTTAGGGGCATGCACTTGCCTACCACCTCCTGCCGCCCTGCTCTAGGCCGCCTGCTCGCTTCTGGTTTGTGTCTGGTTCCTCTGAGGAGCTGGCTGTGTGCAGAGGGTTTGCAGTGTAGGTGTGGACAGGGACCTGGAGGGAGCACCAGTGTCCCTCCGGAGGCTGCTAGTTATTCCCCCAGGAACAAGTCCCATGCTCTCCGAGGAAGCTTGGAGAACAACGAGATTTTAAACAGAATCTCTCAGCGCCTGGCTGTGTGCACTGTAAGAGATGAGAAGCTGTTTTGTGCAAGGAAAGGTTTTCTGGCCTTCTGGCCTTCAGAGACTGTGGGCTGGTGCAGTTCCTCAGGGCCTCTTCCTGAAGGGCCCTCGGACCGTGTTTGGCCAGTGGCACTGGCTGGGGAAGGGTGGGCATTCCACAGACTTCTGCGAAGCTGCGCCTGCCAGTCCCAGCGTGGCTCTCGTGGCCCCTGGGGCTGTTCATTGATGCCACAGGGTCCCAGGCAACCTCCTTGGATAATCACCTGTCTGCTGCTTGGCCCGGTTCTTTGTGAGATGGGAGAGCATAGGACATTCTGGGCCTCCTCCCCACCCGTGCTCCATCGTCCTCTCCCTCTCCTCGGCTCGGCACTGCTATTCCGGAAGCCTCCAGGAGAGTCCCGTTTAAAACCAGGCAGCGGAATGGCACCCAGCCGCACCCTTCTTGTTCGAGACCTGAGCCCCTCCTGCAAACCCACAGGCCAGTCTGACACAGACGGTCCGACTCCAGACTCGCCTCCTCGCTTCCTCCTCTCACTGTCAGGGCCTCGTGCAGATGCGGGGAGCCCTGGCCTGGCCTTGAAGCCTCACCTGCTTCCCTGGCTGGAGGCCCCTGAGGGCGAACCCCACTCCCACAGCCAACTTACAGGCCCTCAAATGCTGGTACGTAGGGTGTTGGCTGAGTGTACGGACGCCAGCAGGACTGGCTGGCGTCAGACCCAAGCTCCACAACATTTCGGCCGCGTGGCCTGGGAGCCCCGCTGCCTCCCTGAGCGTCTGTTTCCCAGCCTACCCTGCAGGGCGGTCATGGGATTCGGGGAGCCCACACGGTGCCAGGTGTGCAGGGAGCGCTCAGCCCACCGTGTGGGGGAGGAGGGTGATCGTGCTGATCCGGAGGACCACCCTCACCTCCTCTGTCGCCCCCCCGCCGCCGTTTCCCAGAACATCACTGTAGCCTTTGTGTTTACAGCCCAGAGGACAGGATTTCCAGGCCTTTATCTTGTCCTGGGATGGCTCTTTAGTTCCATATCATCAAGCGGCTTCAGGAGGATTTCTGAGATGCCTTAGCTGAGCCGAGAAAGTGCTTCTGTAAACAGCATGTTAACAGAGCAGCTGTACCCCACCCCCTTCTGGTGGGCCTGTGCTGCCAGCCTTAAACCCTAGCTTCTCAGATCCTGCGTCCCGAGGTGCAGGTATTTTTATTCCCCCATTGCTTGGGGTGAGAAAACGAGACCCAGAAGTGTGCATTATGGCTCAGGGTGTGCAGGACGGACTGGGCTGTGCCATGGCGTCTGTCTGGCTCTCTGCCCTGGGGAGGACCCCGGGCCACGGTTCCGGTGGCTGAGCCTCTGGTGAAAGGAACTGCGAAGGGGGTGGCTACCCAGGCTTGGGCCGGTGCTAAGTGACAAGGGCTTGTCACAGCCTGTCTGGTACTATGCCCTTAGAAAGTATTTCCTCTGATAGGAAGGCAGCAGGGTCGTGGGCTTGAAGGCCCCACCGGTTGTGCAGGGCCCGCGGGCGTGGCTTCACCGTGGACCACGGAGGGTGCCTGCTGTGGGCTCCTCACTCCCGGCGTGTGTACAGGTTCCCCATCAGCCGTTTTAGCTACCGGTGCCGGGGTGAGGGCCATTTGTCCTTGGTGCCCAGGGCTCTGTCCCCAGCCCTCCTGACTCAGCTTCAGTTTCTTTTTTTTTAATCAGGTGAAATTCACATAACACACAACATAGCCATTTTCAGGTGAATCACCCAGTGATGTTTTCTATATTCACCATGTTGTGCAATCACCACCTCTACCAAGTTCTGAACCATTTTTGTCACCTCAGAAGAAAGCTCTGTACCCGTTAAGCATTCCCGCCCCCTTCCCTCTTCTTCCCAGCCCCCCGGCCACCACTAGTCTGCCTTTCATCTCCATGGACCTGCCTGTTCCGGGCCTTTCATGTTAACCTGTAAATATTAACGTGTAACATAATTGTGTGTGGCTTCTTACGCTTAGCCTGACGTCTTCAGGGTTCACCCATGCCGCACCATTGTATGGCTGAATAATGTTCCATCATGTGGGTAACATAACTTGTTTATCCACGTTTTGATGGACGTTTTGGTTGGTTTCTACCTTTGGCCAGTGCTATGGACTGGCTACAACTGCCTGTTTTCAGTCCTTTGGGTACATATTCCACAGTTCCCAGGTATGGAATTGCTGGTCACATGGTACTTCTGTGTTAAAAGCTTTTGACCCAGCATCAGTTTCATTTCTGCTGGATCACTCACTCTCCTTCTGCTTTGGCCCCTGAGCCCCATAGCCCCCAGGACCCTGGTATTTACTGAGCACTTCTTATAACCTTCTCCTGACTCAGAGGTAACACAGTGCCATCCCCTCTGGAACGCAAGGGTAGCACCTCCTCCCAGGGAGGCAAGCACTGATCTCGCCACATCAGGGACCTCCCCATGCCTCCCAGCAGAGGACAGAGGCCTTGTTGGTCCCGTTTTACAGATGAGCAAACTGAGGCACAGTGAGGCCAAGTACTTCTCCCTAGGACCACAGAGCTAGAAAGTCACCATCAGGCTTCAAATTCATGTTCCCTTGATCCCACATCCTTCTCAAGGTTCCCCTTCCTCCGTGGCCCTTTTAGAAACCGAACTTGAGCCCGTGAAAACCTGTGGGGCTGTCCCAGGCTGTCTGGGACGAGAGCAGAGGACGTGGGGGGTGGGGCAGTCCTCCCAGCTTGCTACAGAGACTAGAGGGGCAGTGCACACTGGACACTTCGTTCCTGCCCAGCTGCTGGGACGTGGGAAATGGCCATTTGAGTGCAACACTCCAGGGGTCTGTTCTGCCTCCTCGCCTGAGGGTGATGCCAGGCTTGTGGCACCTGACGCAGGGTCTCGGTGTGAGGCGTGGCACTGCATCTCCCACCAGCGGCCTGACCTGCCTTGTGTGTGTGTGTGTGTGTTGGCAGCTGGACAAGATCGAGGGTGTGTTCGAGCGGCCGAGTGACGAGGTCATCCGGGAGCTGTCCCGGGCCCTCCGGCAGGCGCTGGGCGTGTCCCTCTTCGGGATCGACATCATCATCAACAACCAGACGGGGCAGCACGCCGTTATCGACATCAACGCCTTCCCAGGTGAGCCGTGGAGCCAGCAACCCCCTTCATCCGTCTGCACCCTGGCGTCCCTCAGCAGCGGGGCAGGCGGGCCGGTTGATCAGCTCCCTCCCTCCCTGTTGGTGGGGCCTGGGGTAAACACGGTCCCGCGAAGCCTCAGCCCCACCTGCAAAATGGGTTCACAGCGTGTGGTGAAGCTGGCAAACAGGGTCGTGCATCCAGCCAGGGTGAGCGAACACTGGGCACCTCATGGGCTCACACTGAGCCCCTTCTTTCCCTTCCTCACCTGATCCCACGTGACTGGCAGTGGCCTTGGCCGAGCCTCGGCTGCTCTGTCGGGCTTGTAGGTTTCAGGAGCTGAAGGGACCCCAGGGAGAGTATGTCCTCCACAGTGTACGTGCGGGGAGTCAAGTTCCCCAGGGAGGGAGAGATTACCCCGCGTCACAGTACAGGTTGGTGGCGGGGCCGTGCTCCTGCCCTCACCCTGACCCGTGGTGCTGGGGGCTGGCCCTGGAGCCGGCCGGCTCCCTGTGCAACAGCACTCGCTCCCTGCTCTCTGCGGGAACCTGAGGCAGGCAGCGGGTGCTGGGGCCCCCGGGGCTGCCCCGCACTCCTCTCGTCTCGCAGCAGAGGGCTCGGCAGGAGATAGCACCCAGAGACCCCTCAGTGGGGCTGTTAGCCTACAGGGATGATGGCCGTGACGTCCCCAGCAGATGTGCCCCGGAATGAGCCCGCTCTGCCTGGGGACACCCTGAGGCTGACTCGTCCACCCGCCCAGCTGGCTTTGACTCTCCCCTTTACTTAAAGTAGCTGCGGTGGAGGTAAAGTTGCTGTCACTGCTCAGTGGGTATAAAAATGTTCAGGAAACAATTCATAGCTCCAGGGAGGTTAGCAGCGCCAGGAGCACCCATGGGTGGCATGCAGGGGCCGCTCAGAGGTGTTTGCAGGGTGCAGGACAGGACCTCACGTGCGGGGTGTGGAGCCTGACTTCAGGCCGTGCAGCTCGTGGGTGTCAGGCTGGGGGCCTGACCTGTGTCCCCTTGTACTCCTGAGGCCCCGCCACCATCACAAGTCACAGCCAGGGAAACCGAGGCTGGGAGGACACAACTGGCCCCCTCAGTCATTCAGTTGACATTTATCGAGGGCCTGCTGTGTCCAGACTAGACACGCGGGTACAGCGTGACGTTGACGGCCAGAGCCCTGCCCTCAGAAGACGGGGTGCCCAGGGGCTCCTTTCTTGAGGTGGTGACATTGGAGCAGAGCCCGGCAAGGAGGGAGGGAACTACCCCCCAGGGCTCCGGGAGGGGCTGGGACCAGGAGACCAGGGAGGAGCCCACCAGGTGCCGTGCTGAGAAGGTGGGCGTTAGCTCTGAGCTGGGCCAGAGGGGCTGGCTGAGGCCAGCACTCCTTTATAGAAATGCAAACCCATGGGGACAATGGCCTGTGTCCCTCCAGTCACCCTGGGCGCAGCCTGGATGGAGACTTGGGTGTTGCCAGAGGTGGGGCTTTGACGAACAAGTGACGGGAATGAGAGAGCCCAAGGGAATGCAGGGCGTGTCAGGGAAGCGATTATAATGAATCAGAGGATCTAATAAACCGGGGAGGACATGGGGGCGAAGAGGTAGCGGAGTCAGCAGAGTGGTGGGACTGTTGGGGCAGAAGTTCTAGAAGGATGGAGATGGGAGGTGGTGAGAGCATGAAGCTCTGCCCTTGAGCTTTGGCTTTGTGCAGGGTCCTGAGTTGGCCCCTCCCAACATGTGCAGTGTGGGCTGGGTGTCACGAGGGTCCATGCAGAGGCAGAGGAGAAGGTGTCGGCACAGTGCCCGGCCCTGAGCTGGCACCCCGCAGGGCCAGCTCAGCTCGGCCTATTCTCCCCGGGCATCGGAGCTGGCACCTGGCTGCCGGCCAGTTCGGGCCGACCCGAGGGGCCAGCGCCAGTGTCCGTCCCTTGGCTTTGGTGCTGCCCAGGGCACATGGCACAGAGGGCTTCCCTGCAGGTAGTTTGGGCATGAGAAGGCAGCAGACTGTTCCGGGGCGTAGCCGCTCTGGATCAGGGGTCTCCCTGGGCATGCCCACAACCGCCTCCCCCCACAGGAGGACGCTGAGGCTGGGCCATGTGGACTAGATGGCTGTTTCTGATTTAGAATGGGAGGGGTGGGCCATCGGTCTTGCCACGTCCCACCACGTGCATCTGCACACGTAGGGCCAGTGATTAAGTGAGACCCTGAAGCTGCACCCAAGAGGGACAGGATGTGGGGCTTGGCCTGTCCACTGGAGCACAGAGCTTCTCACAGCCTGGGGACAGCCGAATTCGAGGCTGGCCCGCCCACACCCCGCTCTGAGCCCCGCCTAGCTGGCTGCAGCCCGTCCCAGGACTGACTGAGCCTGGGTTTTCTCGAAGGCTCGAGAGGGCCCACCCGGCGTCCGTGAGCCCCACAGCCCGCCTCTGCCCTGCTCTCCCCGCCCCTGCCCATGGCCCGTTGCTACCCCAGCCTGGCTCAGTGCCCCGTGCTCTCTCCCGCCCGCAGGCTACGAGGGCGTCNCCCCACCAGAGACTCGGCTGCACCGCCGCGGTATCGCCCAGCTTCCAGCAGCACTGCGTGGCCTCGCTGGCCACGAAGGCCTCCTCCCAGTAGCCACGGAGCCCCGGACCCAGAGGGCGGCGCGGGCCGCGGAGCGCATCTGCCGGGCCAGCAGCTCCCGGTGGCCACGCTCCTCCTAAGAATTCCCGGTGATCTGATTCTTTGTTGTGGTTTTGTTTTTTTGTTTTTTTAATTTTTAACCTGATTTCCTGATGTCATGATCTAAATAAGGGGTGGTGGAGGGGGAGATGGAAAAGGACCCCAAGTGGCCCAGCCTCGGGGACGATCCCTGAAACCTGCTGTGCAGCCGTCTTCACTGGGTTTACACTTGCTGCGTCTTTAACACTAGGTCTGAATGGGAGGTGGGGTGTGTGTGTGCGTGTGCACATCCACGTCTGTTCGTCTTGACGGCTGCTCTGGACCAGGCCTCGGGGTCCCCAGTGGGGGTGGGGGGGGCGCCCCTGGGTCAGCCTTTTGGCGGTTGAACAGAGCAAGTGAGACGTTCCTCATCTCACTTTTCTCCAAGCCCCTCACACCCAGGCCTGGCCCCCTCCCTGTCACCCTCTGCTGGCGGCACCCACAGCGTTGTGAGCAATGGGGCCCAAGCCCCAAGCTCTGAAGAGCCAGAGGAAGCCAGAGGCACCCCTACTGTTTCCTTTCGGGGGCTCCGTGCAGGGGGTCCGGGCTGTGGTCCGCCCGTCGCCTGCTCACAGGAAGAAGGAAGCTTCCTGGGGGCGCCTAAGGCACTGAGTGGGCCTCTCCTCTCCACATCCAGCTCCCCGGAGTCCTCCAGGCCCTTTAACATGTGTCCCGTGCAGCCCTGCAAGGGGGCCTCCCTCCCTGACCAAGCACCGCTCCCCGGGGCCCCGGAGCAGGCTGCCTGGTCGGGAGCCCCCGGGGCTGATCCGCCCGTGCCAAGGATTTGTGCCGTGACTGTGGACAGACCATCCCAGGCGTTGCTGGGCCTCCATGTCCTCATCTCTGATGAGCCATTGAGACCAGAGAACTCTGAAGGGCAGGCTTGGTGCCCTAGACCCTGGTGCAGCCTGCCTCTCCGAGAAATCAACCCGATGAGCCTCGCCTTGGCATCGGGGTGATTCGGGGCCCTCTTCCCCCAGCAGGGGGCGGTGGGGGGCTGCCTGTACGCTTCACATCTTTTCACACCACCCAGCAGGCCCGCCCCACCCTTCCTGTACTCACTGCAAGCCCCAAGCACAAAGCCAGCCAAGCGTGAGGGGGGGCTGCAGCCCCAGGGGTGAGGAAGCAGCCACCCATCCTCCCTGAGAGTGCCCCCAGCCCCCGATGAGCAGTCACCACCGGCTGATCGGTCAGCTCCCACGGTGCAGGTGGGCACACCGCCCGCCCCGCTGCACAGAAGGGGGCCAGGGAGGGGCTTTGCCAGTTCTGGGACAGCGTGAGTCTGGGTGAAATGCCTAGGACCCCCCTGAGCATGATCCCGTGTCCCGACACATCCATTCACTTTGAGGAAGTGGGAAGGGCGCCTGGGCCGTCCCGCATGGTCCAGTGCGGATGGCCCGAGAGAGGCTGCTGACCCAGGCACCCAGAGGTACCTTCGGGCCCGCCTCAGCAGGGGCGTGAGGGTCACCCACCTTTGGGAAAGGAAGGGCTGGGTGGGGGCTGCCCTCAAGCTGCACTGGGCCCGGGCTGAGAGGACAGGTGTGGTCGGGACCACCCGGCTGCCCTGGAAACCAGGGCCCACCGACTAACTGCGTTTACACGACTTGAGTGTTGAACCCCGATTATAATGTCTGTACAGCGCCTTTCCTAGTCCAACCCTGAGCCCCGGGGAAGCAGGAAAGCGTGGCTGGCCTCTTGCACTGCTTTGTCTCCAAAATAAACTACTGAAATCAAACTGCATTTCACACGTGTTTACAAATGCTGTTGTAAGTTCATGTCATTTCTCCTGGTCTCTCAATAAAACAGCTTGACCTTCTTAAATGAAATTCCAATCCCCATCTGTCTCAGGAACAGGTGGGGGGGTGCACTGGGCCCCCCCCCCCGATGCTGGGCTGGGGCCCCTGTCCGTACTGTGTTGCTGTGTAACTCATGTCACCCTCCAGGGTCACATGTGCTCAGGTCCAGGGCCCAGATATCCAATAACTGGTCCACAGTGGCCTCNGAGGGATGGAGTTTCACTTGGTAAAGGCCTGGGGGCAGCAGGAGGTGGGAGCGGAGGGCCCCCGCCTGGCAGCAGGCAGCGTCCCCCCCACCCCCCATCGCCCTTGCTCAGTGAGCACCGGCCATCCCTGATTTAGGGGTTTCAGGAGCACGGACAAGGAGAGGGGGCGTCAGCGCTGATGAGGCACCAGCCAGCGACCTCCGCTCTCAGGGTCACTCGGCTGCACGCTCCCTTTCTCGTGTCCCAGGACAACAGTCTCCGTAGAGTTGATTTCCCCTCGGGCCATGTGGTCCCCACGTCAGGGGAAGACAGATCCGCTACAGTGCAGCTGCTTCCCCAAAGGCTCGGGGTGCTGCCTCTGGTCGGAGGCCCTGGGCGCCTTGCAGGCCCCCTGGGAAGGGTCTGCTCTGTGTGCACGTGTAGCACCTCGAGGCGGCCCTGCCAGGGTCACGAGGGCAGTTAGGACTCTGACTCCCAAGCCTCTGTTTGCCGGTTGGTGGGCACGTTGGTGTCTACGGCCCCCGGCACCTGTCTTGCAGGTGCTCAGTGGCTGGGGCTCCCGAAGACACTCCTCATTTCAGGGGCTCCAGGAGCAAGTGCCGGGGCCACATTTGGGCCGGGGCCGCGGTTAAGTACAGAGGGTCGTTTGCAAGGTCTCTGCCCTGGGCAGCCTGTAACAGAGGCCGTGGGCCAAGTTCTCCTTGCAGATGCTCTGATTGTCTAACGACGGGATTCCAGACATTAGGCCCCAGTTGAGTGCGGGCCCTTGAGGTCTGTCTGCTTCAAGAGGGCCCAGCAGTCTCAGGTGGAGCGTCCTTGCCCTTGGCATTCATGGAAGTGTCCAGGTGTGCAGTAACACAGCGGGCCGGGCTGGGCCTGAAGACTCCCGGCTCGCCCNCGCTTCAAGAGGGCCCAGCAGTCTCCTGGTGGAGCGTCCTTGCCGTTGGCATTCATGGAAGTGTCCAGGTGTGCAGTAACACAGCGGGCCGGGCTGGGCCTGAAGACTCCCGGCGCGCCCTGGAGGAGGAGGCATGGTTAAAACACCCAAGGGGCTGTACAGCGCGTCCTTGAGGAGGCCCTTCATCAGTGACGGAGAAGACTGCTCTGAAAGAGCTTCTCTCTAACCCAGAAGACTGTCAGGTGGGCCTCAGGGGAGGCTGAAGGGCCGTGGCCAGAAACTAGCTTCCCAGCCAGCGGGCATTGTTGGCCGTCACATGGCCACTCGGAGACCCAGGGAGACTGCACGTCCTTGCCCTCGTCTGGAAGATCAGTCCTCGACTCGGGCACTCACGCTGGCCGCTGGCCACACAGCTGGCGAATGGCTTCACTCCCATCCCTGGGGTCTGCATCTGCCTCTCCTGTGTCCCCTGGAAGATGATTCACCCAGAGGGATCCCCGGCAGCCCCTCTGCAGGCCTGGAGCTGGGTGCTGGCTGTCCTGAAGGCGCACGGCCAGCCCCTCCACCGAGGCTTACCACGAGACAGAGAAGTTTCCGAGCTGCTCCCTCTTCTGTCTGCCCGGCCCCCCCTGATGCCCCACACATGTGTCTGCTCTGCCCGCGCCTGAGCCGGAGTCCGAAGTGATGTGGCTGAGGCTTCAGACCAGTGATGCTCCCATTGTCTCCACCTTTCATGAGAACGGGCCTGTGCTTTGCCCCTTCCATCTGCATAGCGGGGCCGGTGTGATGCAGTGACACTGCCCGCCCCGCCCCCCACGCCCTTCCGAGGAGAGCTGTTCCTTGGTCCCACCTGGGCGCCCTTCCTTTGCTCGGGGCCTTTTCCAGAAATGATTGCATTTTCCCTTTACTCCCGGACCTACCCTGACCTGAGGGCTTGGAGGGGCGGTTCCTTTCCCAGAGCCTGCCTGACCCCTTCCTCCGGGGCTGTATGTGGGAGCACACCTCTCCCGACGCCTGTTTTCTCTCAAAAAGCTGCTCCCGTGGTGATCTCACCATGTTGGCGATTCTAGTTCTGGTGACCCCTGTGTGCTAAGGCCTCTGTCCTGTTCACAGGCAACAAGCGACGCTTCCCAGAACCCCAGACGCCTGTCCACGGTGTTTGCATGAACACACGTGCTGCATGTAAAATCACTGCTACTGTGAAAGGCAGGAGACTTTGTCCCCGGGCTCTTCGGATGTGTCTTTACAGTTGTTGCGTGTGATTATGACAACACAGGTGGCCGTCTCTGGGATGGGTTATTCAGGGTCCAGGTGACCCATTGTTCCCTTCGTTAACTAGGCAGCGGATGTTTTGATAGCTGACCGCCTAGTGGGATACAGTTTGCTGTTGGGTTTGTTCCTTCTGTAAAGGTTGGGGGTGGAGTGCACCCTTGAAAACGTGTGGAGAAATAAACACCTAATGACTCCGGCTCCTTGAAGGGTGACCCTCCGTGCATCAGGGGATGGGTAGCAGTGGCAGTGGGCAGCCCCCTCCCCAGCCTCATAGGAGAGACCTCGACTTGCCAACACCATTCATGTGACTTGTATCATCATGATGGTTTTCTGGTCCAGGCTGCCTGGGCCCTTTGAACCCTCATCACAATCAGATGAAGAAGCAGTAAGTATTATCCCCATTTTACAGATGAAGAAACTGATGTTCAGAGGTGCAAAGTCACTTGCCCGTAGTCCCATGGCTAACAACTTTGAGCCCCACCCTGTCCCTTTGCCCAAATCCAGTCCCTCCCATCCCACTCTGAGTCAAGAGGGGGAGAAGTTCAGAGAAACCAAAAAGAGCCCAGAGCAGATTTATTTCTCTTTAGATAAATTTTGTACAGAATATATTACAGTCAGGAGTTCTCAGCTTTCACCAGAAGGTTAGAAGTTATTGCAGTTGTGCCCAATGGCTCTGATGGTGGAAAGGAAAATTCTAGAAAGCTGCCTGTGTCCAGAGAGAAGATAACCATTCAAAGTCGTGGGGGGTCTTGCCCCACAGAAGGGTGCAGTGGGGCTGGAATTGAGAGCAGAAGGGAAGGAGCGAGGGGGCATGGGGTGGCCTGGGCTTGGGCAGGCTGACAGCGGCCTCTCTACCAGAAGCAGCGCCCGGGCCATCTGGCCAGGACCTGCAAAGGGGACGCCAGGGCCAGGAACACCAGGTGCCTCGGGGCCCTGGCTGGGGGGGCCCGGCCGGCGTGTCAGCCCCGGCGCAGCGCCTGCAGCTGGTGGGCTACCTTCTCCAGCTCCGCCTCAATGGCCAACAGGCTTTCCAGCTCCTGGTCCTAGGAGAGAACATCAAGGGTCATTCACAGGGAGGGCACAGTCTTCCAGACTGGTTGTGCCACTGGCTGGCTGTGTGGCCTCGGGGGGCTTTGCCTCTCCGAGCCTTAGGGCCTTCATCCAGATCGTGGGGACAGAGATGCCACCCAGCTGGGCTGCTCTCAGGATTACTGTGCACAAGGAATGGGGGGAGTGGGGACAGGGGCCCTGACCCCGCACCATCCCCGGTGGCCACCTGAATAGCTCTGGGCAGGTGCGTGGAGAACAAAGCCTTCCGTGCTCTTCAGTGCTCCTTCTAAGCTCCTCACCCCAAGGCCTAAACTATGACAATGGCCCTGACCCAGAGGCCAGGCTTCCCTGCTTGAGGGGCCGTGGGCCTTTCGCACAGGCTTGAGGACCTGAGAGCATCCCTGCTTCGACCTGCCTAGGGTGGGGCCTGGATCCTTAGTCCCAATCATAGGGGGCCCAGCTCTGGCTGCCAGGGTGGTTCAGGGCAGCAGGGGAGCCTTCTGGGACCCCTGCTCTGTGTCCCAGCCTCAGGAAGCTTCCAGGACCCTTGGAGCTGGGGCCGATGCCCACAATCACATGCCCTTGGACTCAGAGCAGAAGTTGGGGAGGCCATGCCTTCACCCTCGGTCTTGACCTGGGAAGGGTGGCCTTGCTGGGGTCCCTGCTAGATGCCAGGCTGTTGGGGGGCACCCACTGGGCCCGTTTGGAACAGACAGACAATGGTTGTATGGAAATAGAGGCCTTAGAGCCTTCTGTCTTGGAGTAGAATTCTCCGATGCTGGATCATTTCTAAGCCCTGTCCTGTCCGCATGGCTCTGGGGACCCCATATCTCTGCTCTGCAGTCCAGGCCTTCCTTGGCCCCTGGAGAAGGGAGCTGGCAGGCATCTCAGGGTGCCTTGCTCTTTCCAGCTTCTGTGGGTAGGGGAGGGGTGGTCAAAGGTGCCCAGGCTTGTCCTGGTCCAAGGTTAGGGGTGAAGGGCAGTCCCCTGGGGACGTAGAGGGATGACCTATCCTAGCTCCCACCTCCAAGGAGTCTTCTTCCTCTAAGGCCGCCGACTCTGGTCCCAGCCAAGGGAGGGTTGGGACCCAAGGAAAGGGCCACATCCTTTTCTGGGTGGGCAGAGAGAACTGGGGTCGTGGATAGGTTCCAGCCCCCCGCAGGGCCCCGATCTCTACCTGGACACTGAGGCCTGAACCATGGACCCCGAAGGTCCAAGGTCGTGTTGCCAGCCTGGCAGCGACCTCCAACTCCCACCTCCTCACCTCTGGGGCTACATCCCAGCACCCCATTGAGCTAACCAACTATCCCTGGACATGGCCAGGTTTTGAAAGCTCATGTGTGTGCTGACCATAATAATGAGGTGAGCAGAAAGGACTCCTTACCCTCATTGGAGAAACAGGGGAACCAATGAGGCTCAGAGAAGGGGAGTGGCCCGCCCAAGGTCACACAGCCAGGGAGCGGCAGAACCAGGTGTCCTGGCGCATCCATGCCTCCCTCACCCACTCGCCACCAGGCCCCGAGGTCCGCTGGCCCTGGCGTTGCCCCAGTGGAGGCAGGTGGGGTCTGAACCTAGGAGGAGGGTGTGCCTGGGCTGCCTGCAGGCCCCGGAGAGGCCATTGCTGGACTAACCACAGAGGTTTCCCAGGACGACACCTTCCCTGCCCTCCCAGCTCCTGGGGCCCTGGGGCCCTCCTCAGGCCAGTCCCTGCCAGGTAGGTCCTTTCCTTCCCAAGCTCCCTCTGTCCAAAGCTCCAGCTTCACCCCTCACTCCTGCTTCACACCCAGAAGCCCCCGATCACCTTCAGGACAGAGACCCACGAAGAGCCTTCAGGCACTGGCTGAACCACCTCTCCGCCTCCACGACCTGATCGGGGCACCCTCCTTCCTGCCTGCCTGTCCGCCAACTTCACGGGTGTCCGCTGCGAGCCAGGTTCGCTTGCCTCCCTGCCTGGCCCGTCTTCACCCCGGCCCCAGCTCTGCCCCTCTGCCGAGAGCCCCCTGTCCACGTGCCTCTCCGGCCTCAGGCCCCAGGGGACGGCCTGGGCCCCCTGGGGGGAGGCAGGGCCCACACTCGGGAGGCCCGGCCTGGGGCTGGCACCCACCCTGTACCAACCTCTGGTCTGCGGTTGGCGCTGCCCTCCTCCTCCTTCTTCTCCTCTGGGTAACTGCGCACCTGGAGGGGCAGGCCCGCCTCCACGCTGTCCTCCCGGGAGGACGGCCTCCAGCCTCGTCGCAGCTGCGGCCCGGGGCCCCTGAAGTCGTAGGCCCGGGCCCGGAAGGGGAGCTTCATGGAGCGGTCGGGGTCATCCTCCTCGTCCGCCCCCTCCAGCCGCTTCTCGGCCGTCAGCTCCTTGGCCAGCTGGTCCATCCTGCTCCATCGCTTGGCATCTTCCCACTCGTTGGCCAGCTGCTCCTCTTCCTGTCCCTGCGCCGGCTCCCTGCTCTTCCCGCCCCGGAAGAGGCTTCCAGGGGCCTCTGCCATCTCCTCCTCCTCCTCCTGCTGAGAGTGCTCCCGCACCCCTTTCCCCTCGGGGGGCTGAGCCTCCTCGGCCCCGGCCTTCCCAGCTCCATCCACAGCCAGAGACGTGGGCCATCCTGGAGCTGGTGGTGGACAAGAGCAGAATGAAGGGGGGCCCCCCACTTTCCCCTGGTCCCTGCCACCCCCAGGGCCTCCCTTCCGTGGCCGTCGCTGGGATCACAGACCACGCTCAGGGGCCGGCCCAGCCTCTCCACAACCATTGCACTTGGAGGAAGAAGCCATCTTGATACCGGGCTTTGCAAGGCCCTCTCAAAGCTCAGAGGGGCGGGCTGGCCAGAGTCTGCCTCTTCTGTGAGCCCCTGATCCTGGAGCCACCCAGCTGGGGAGGGAGGGAGGACCCTTACAAAGCCCTCATGGGGGGGGGGCCAGGGGCCTCTCCTAAGNNNGCCCCCCCTAGCCTCCTGGGTTGGAGGGGAGGGGCTATGTGTGGACCTAGTGGGAGATGCAGGGTTTGAGAGTCCGCCAAACCTGGGTTGTTGGAATCAGCTGTTACTACAAATCAGCTGTGTGACCTGGGGCAAATTGCTTAACCTCTCTGAGCCTCAGTTTTCCATCTGGAAAATGGAGCTAACACCTACCCTTCAGGGATGTTGTGAAGGTGGGATGAAATTATGAAGGAGGGCCTCCCTCTCACCCTCCCCGTCTGCCTGACACATTTGTTGAGGGGTCCCAGATGTCATACATACTCTCGTCCCTCCCGGTCTCCTTGTAGCCAAGGCTCGGGTGGGGGTTAAACGCTGCGGTGGGGCTTTCTTCTTCAGGGACGGCCTTCTCTCCAGCCTCTGCGTCGTCCTCCCCTTCCTCCTCCTCTTCTCGCATTGCCTGCTGCTCTCGCTCTACAGCCGGGCCCTTCTCTCTGTCCACCAGACCCTGGGAGAAGCTCTCGCTGTCCCCCTGGGCCTGTGGGCCGGGGTGTTTCTGGCTGGGAAGGCTGGCTGGGGGGTGGGTGTTGGCGGCTTCCTGTTCCCCTAGGGCCTCGGTGTCTTCCTCGACCTTGGACCCCTGTTCAGGCTCCGGGGAGGCCTGGGGCCTGGCTCCCTCTGTGTCTCCACCGTTCTGCTCTGTCTCTTTAGAATCCCCTCTTTTCTCTGCGGCATCCTTGGAGGAGGCCTCTTCCGTCACCTCTGCAGAAACAACAAAGTCAGGCCCTGAGGACCAGGCCACACACGGAGACTCCCCGAGAGCCCAATTTCAGACCTTAGTCATTGTATCTGTTTTTTGTTTTTGTTTTTGTTTGTTTGTTTTTGAGCAGCGGGCGAAAGTTTCTTAGAGTAGAAGATTAGAAAGTAGGAATGGTAGGAAAGCTCTTTACAGAGAGGGGACATTCGGAAGTGAATGCTCTTGTCATTGTATCTTTTGGCTTCCAGCAAGCCCAGCCCGATACTCATGACGGAGTGAGTCATTACCTGCTCTGTGTCTGGGTCCGACCTGAGTACGACTGGTGTATCTTTCTTTCTTTGTAGTTCTTCTTTTTTTTTTTTACCTTTTTTAATGTTTATTTATTTATTTTTTTAATGTTTTTTTTTTTTTATTTCTAGGAGAGAGAGAGAGAGAGACAGCGTGAGCAGGGGAGGGTCAGAGAGAGAGGGAGTCACAGACTGAAGCAGGCTCCAGGCTCTGAGCTGGCAGTCAGCACAGAGCCCGACGCAGGGCTCGAACCCACGAACCGCGAGATCATGACCTAAGCGAAAGTCGGACGCTTAACCGACTAAGCCACCCAGGCGCCCCTTAATGTTTATTTTTGAGAGAGAGACAGAGCGGGAGCAGGGGAGGGACAGAGTGAGAGGGAGACACAGAATCCGAAGCAGGCTCCAAGCTCCAAGCTGGCAGCACAGAGCCCGATGCAGGGCTCGAACCGATGGCCCGTGAGATCATAACTTGAGCCAAAGTCCAATGCTCAACCGACTGAGCCACCCAGGTGCCCCAATCTACTTCTTAAAGCAGGAAATGATTAAAAAAAAAAAAAAGACCTTGAAAATGACCCCAGAATTAAAAATTAGGACATCCACCATATTGTTGTGTGATCTTGAGCAAGTCCCTTAACCTCTCTGTATGAGAGGTACTATCACTGCAACTTCATTCTCCTCTCCATGTGAGGCATCTCTGTCTTAAGCATCCTGTGAAAGTGCTCAACTCCTATCTGTAGGGTTTCAGTAAAAGGCATTTTAGGGCCCCCTGCATGGCTCAGTCCATTCAGTGTCTGATTCTGGATCTTAGGGTTTTTTTTTTTTAAGTTTTTTATTTATTTCTGAGAGAGATAGCATGAGCAGGGGAGGGTCCGAGAGAGAGGGAGACACAGAATCCAAAACAGGCTCCAGGCTCCGAGCTAGCTGTCAGCACAGAGCCCGATGCGGGGCTCAAACCCACGAACTGTGAGATCACGACCTGAACTGAAGCCGGATGCTTAACCAACTGAGCCACCCAGGCGCCCCTGATTCTGGATTTTGGCTCAGGTCATGATCTCACGGTTCATGAGTTCAAGCCCCACGTCGGGCTTTTGGGCTGACAGTGCAGAGCCTGTTTGGGATTCCCTCTCCCCGTCTGTCTCTGCCCCTCCTCTGCTCTCTCTAAATAAATAAATAAATAAATAAGTAAATAAACAAACAAACTTTAAAAAAAAAAACCATTTGATGCTGGCTGCCTTGAAGATAGGCTTCTAACCAGTAAAAACCCCTCCATGCACTAGAGTGATTTCTATTGAACAAAGCCACGCCAAGTACATGCCACCATTTGACTCCAGGTGAAAGTGCTCCTATCCCGTTTACAGAAAGTTCACCCAAGCCTCAGAGAGGGTGACCTGTCCATGCTCACAGTCCGTGGGCAGCAGAGCCTGGAATCCAATCTCCGGGTGCTAAGTACAGGGTGCTCTTTGTGCTGACACATAGCTGCCTCCCCATTAAAGCCTCCAGGGGCCCCAGATGAAAGTCCATGGAGGTCCTTGGTCCTAGAAACTGACCTGTCCACCCACCTGCCACATGTAAGGAGCAGGCCCTGTGGGGATAGTTTGTGGCTGTTTCCAGGCAGGAGGATGAGTCCTAGGGCATCACCTTGACCTAAGCCATGATCTCTTTGACCCTCAGAAGCTCTCTGTGACTTCGAGAAAGCTGATCCAGATTCATTCAGTGTTGGAGATCTCCTCTCCTGGGACCTCCTATGACAGGACTATGCGAAGGCACCCCCAGATCCCAGGAGAAAAGGTGCCAGGGGCAGGGGCTTTGCTGCAGGGGTGTCTGGGAAGATCCAGAATTGAGGCCGCCCTCCCACCAGACCAGAGACCTCCTGCCCTGAGCGTGAGCCCCTGTGGTGGGCAGGCTTTGCTTGACCTAGACCCGAATTCACATCTCCAGTTATGCGGCTTGCCTTGGGCAAGGTACTTAATCCCTCTGGGCCTCAGTTTCCCCATTTGTGAAGGGAAGATGGAAATGATAGCTACATCATGGCCTAAAGGAGGCACTCCTGACTCCTCGGAGACCTTGAACTTATATATGTTATGATCTCCTTCCTCCCCAGCCTCCGGCTAGACTGGCCAGCACTCACCTTTTAGCTCGGCCTGGTCATTCTGCTTCTCAAGAGCCTCTGAGAGTCCGTCCTCAAAACCGCTGTGTTTCTTCTGATGTGCCCTCTCTTTGGCACCTGGTAGGAGAAAAGGAGGGGGAAGGGGAAGGAAAGAAAAGGAGGAACAAGTCCCACTCTGCCAAGCCCAGCCCTGGCATATTTGTCTCTGAGAGTGAAGGCTTCCATTTCTTTATCTGTAAACTGGTCACGTCATGTTAAGTCTGCTTAATGAGAAACCGGGGTGGGGGGTTGGGGGGGGCGCCTGGGTGGCTCAGTCAGTTGGGTGTCCGACTTCAACTCAGGTCATGATCTCACAGTCCGTGGGTTCGAGCCCTGCATCAGGCTCTGTGCTGATGGCTCAGAGCCTGGAGCCTGCTTCGGCTTCTGTGTCTCCCTCTCTCTACCCCTCCCCCACTCGCTCTCTGTCTCTGTCTCTCAAAATAAAATAAAAACAAAAAATAATTTAAAAGAAAAATGAGAGACCGGGGCACGAGCCGGGGCAGGGGTGCTCTCCCTCCACCACTCCCCGCCCCTTCACAGCTGGGGCTCTTCAGGCAGCCACAGCACCTGTCCACACTCAAGTTTCTCACCTGAGAAATGGGAACAAGCACTGCCTGCTGCCTCTTAGAGCAATAAAGACTCAGCGGAACAGAGGGTCCCAGGCGTGGGAGCTGAGAGTGAGGTCGCTAGGGGACCCTGCAACAGGAGAGAGCAGTGCCTGCTTGCCCCCTCATGGGGGATCTTGAATCAGGCGAGCCCTGCTCCCCCAGGTCCTTGAAAGAGAGCCAAGCATGTGCCCGAGTCCCAGCTCAGGGCTGACACCTGCTGCCATGACCCACGCCTCCCTCTCCCTGCCTTGGCCCCAGGCTGCTGCCGCCCCCCTCAACCGTCCCCATCCGTGCCTGGTTCCAGGTGACGGCCTCTCAGCCACGCCAGCTCTGCAGATGCTGCTGCTATTTCCCCTGGGCTGGGGATCTCTGGGGTGGCCAGAGGCGCCGGGCACCACAGCTGTGGGCCAGGGAAGGATGCCCAGATCTGACCCCGGGAAGACCTCCTGGCAATTCTTTGCTATGTGACCTTGGGTAACTTGGGCTATCCCAAGTCACTCATCTACAAAACAGGGCTGCTGCTTGGTAAGCACTAAGACAGAAGTATGCATGAGTTCTTAGTGCAGAAGAGGGAGTGAGTGGGCAGATGGTTAGATGGATGGATGGATAGACAGGTGGATATATAGCTATGTCCTGTACTCTTTCAGTAGAAAAGAGTAATATATACGCATATTGAAAACTGAGCACACACACGTGTGTATACGTGTATTTCAGGACACATTCCCCCATAATGGTCTGTGTTGACACTATATTTAATTATTTAAATGTAATAAGTTGGTCATTCAATATTTAATTTTTAAATTATCATATTGCAATAAAATATTTCATGTTCAGCTAAAAAAAAAACCCACCAGCGTCAATGAGGATGAAATTAATGAGATGGGCAGTAACAGCCACGCTCCATTCAGCACCTGCTCCATGCCAGGCACTCACTTCAGACTCCCAGCAACTATATGAGAGGGGCGTTTGCCTTCCATTCTCACATGTGGCCTGGTCCTTCCCAACGGCCTCGGAGTGGGGGCCTCCCCAGAGCTGGAGAAGCCTTCATGCCTCCCATCTGACCCCCCACCCGAGACAGAAGCCCAGCCCTGAAGACGGACCCTGACTTCCTTTGCAAACAGATGCAAGGTTCTCAATTGGGGGCCCATTCCCAGAGAGAGGCACAATGCCAGCGGCCCTCTCCCCAAATAAACAGCCACTTCCCACAGGATGTAGCTTGGGGCAAATGCAAGAGCCCATTTTTTCTAACTGTCCAGGTCCTATGAATGAAGGAAGGAGCCTAGGGCTGGGCATCTGTAGGATGACATCAGCCTAACCCTCCACCCCAGCATCGGGTCCAGGCTCTGCCTGAATATCCTCAGTGACAAGGGGCTCACTCCCTCACAAAGTCACTCCATTCCCAAGAGTATACGTGGATTTTCTTAATCTCTAAAGCAAACTGAAAGTCTGGTCTGTGTTTTGGGGGCAAGCAAAACCTTGCTTCCACCATCTACCCCTTAAGCAGAAATTCACAAGAGGAAAGGGACCCCTCTTCTCTCCTGGAGACCAATTTTCTTTTAATAGAGGAAAGGGATTCTCTCTGCAACCTAGTCTTAAAAGTGCCCCCACTGCAATGACTCAACCCCAAAGATGGGGTTTTGAGAGAGCTGCATCTGGTCTTGACATGTCCTTAACTTACTGTGTGACCTTGGACAAGTCACTCAACGTCTCTGGGCCTTAATCTCTTTAAACTGTATCAATGACAAATTGGACCAGGTGGCATGGAGGATCCCATCTTTCTACTCTATAATTGGAAGAATCAGGGAGAAATAGGACATTGCTCAAACTTACACCCTGGTTTTCTCTCAATTACTGGAATTTACCCAGATTCATAGGCAGTGACTGGAAAATACCTTGGAGAGCAAGGTCTTGGAGCTCTTTCAGCAAATTCTGATGTCGCAGGATTGATAGGATCCGTTCATCTGCAATGAAGAGAGTCGTCATGCGTGGTTTCCAGAGAACAGCCGAGAAAGAGATTTCTATCAATACTTTCAGCTGAGCACAAGGAATTTATTTCGGAAACTCAAAACCTGGGGAGCAGCCATAAGACTGGGTCTTGAGAAAACACTTTGGACTGAAATGGGCCTCCTTTCCAAGGTGCCGAGTCTCCCGACTACATGAGCAAGGTCAGCCACTGGCCTGGCACCCACACCTCAGCCAAGAGACGGAAGGCCCCCGGGAGGGGTAGGTATCTCTACACACATCATGTTTCCCCATCTTCGTCTCCATGGCTGCTCCACCTGGATTGTTCTTTCCTCTCTACTGGTTTCCAACTTTTCTCTGAAAGTCCAGCCCAATGTTGGGCCCATCCAACAGCTGATCAGAACTTGACTGCTTGATGGGAAAGACTCTGTCCTTCTCAGGCCAACCCACACACTTCTTTATTCATCACATACCTATGGACTGTCTGGCAGGTGCAACAGACTGTTCTTGGCTGTGGGGACCTAGTACGCGAAATCTCTGTCCACGGGGTGGACGGCCCTGCTTTTGTTCTGCCCCGAATTCTAGTTAATTGTGTTCATATCTGTCCCATCTGCCAGTCTGTAAGCTCCAGAAGCACAGGGGCTGTGCCCCCTCATCTCTCCAGACAACTCAGACCCTAGCACAGGCCTGGCCAGGGCACGCACTCAGTCAGTGACTGTTGAATCAGATCACTGAATTCTGCCAAAAGCCACACACACAGACCCTCACCCCCAGCCTTGTCCGTACCTCCTCGGAGGGTCTCAAAACACTCCTGGCTGACAGGCATGGGGCTGGGCTTGGAGAGCGTGTCAGAGATGACCTCAACGATGCACTTCATCACCTGGGAAGAGAGTGGTGGTGGGTGGAGGGCAGGCTGGGGCTGGTTTGTGTATGAGCTTCAGCCCCAGAGGCTCCACTGCAATTTTCCAATGAGAATATAAGGGCATTTACTTGTCTTCAGGAGTCCAGGGATGCCTGTGTCAGGGGCACAGCTCTGAGTTCTTAGCCAGACAATAACCACAATAAAAGAAAACCCTTATATGGTGTTTACCAGGTGATCTAATCACATAGCCAGCAGGTGCCCCTCTAAGGTGGGACGTGGTGGGGGTGAGTACCCGGTACCTGGTACCAAGCGTTTCTCTAAAGATGGGGAAACTGCTCCTGGGCATTGAGGTATGTCTTGCAGAACTCCTTGAGTCTTGCAGATGTCTCAAAGATCAACTATCTCCAGGAAGTATTTCTGGACTGCCCAGAGGAGAACAGACCTTCCGGGGCATTACCCTGTCTGGAAACAGGATGTGGATCACTGTCTCCCAACATACACTGTGTTGTCACCTGCAAGGAGTGACAGCCTCACGGTCTGGCTCTACATTCACCCATGGGATGAATCCTGTGGCTGGATGTGGGCACACATCAGCTATATCTGGGTGCCTGCCTATTCTGGGCCAACAGCAGCCATATCTCTGAAGGTTTTGTCTAGGGCCCAGAAAGGTGCTGTGGATAGTCAGGCACTGGATAAATGGATATTTGAAGGTAGTGCCAACTATAGTGCACTATCCTAGCTGTGTGATCTTGGACATGTGACTTGACCTCTCCGAGCCTCAATTTTCCCACTTGTAAAATGAGAGTGAGAAGACTTTCCCGCTCCGCTCCCAGGGTGATCAGACACGGATGGAAAAACACTCTATAAGGCATGAAGTGCCACACATACCAAGAGAGGGAGTCACAACTTTCAACCTGCTTCAGCTGCCTAGCACAGGGCAGAAAAACAGGAGGTGTCAGACATGCATCAGGCAATGCTGGTGGGGAGTGAGGGGGTGGTAGGCTGTGTCTATGGGATGCCAAAGCAAGCCATCCAAAAATTCAGGAGGCAAACTGGCAAAGAGGCCCTACAGTAGTCACAGCGTTGTAGGATGGAATATTTAGGTCTTGACCAGCTGTTACGGTGATCCTGCCCCAGGCTGCTGGGTAGAGTATGGTGACCAAAGTGTCTCCCATAAAGATCTGGTAAGAAGCCTGCGCTCTGCATCCCCCTGCACCCATTGACCTTACACTGGGAATAGCAGATAGTCACCAGTCCATGAGGACAGATTCTGGGACAGAGGAATTGGGCATGGGTCCCAAGAACACTAAGGAGCTTCAGAAGGGAAGCTCTATGGATAACGGTCCCCATTTACTGAGGACCTGCTATTTGCCAGGCACCTGACATCTATGATTCCCTACTCTCACAACTTCCCTCAAGGGAAATACTACAGATGGGAAAAGGGGAAGCTCAGAGAAGTTGAGGAATTTTACCAAGACCACACAGCTGTAAGAGTGCAGGTAAAGTACAGGAAATATAATTGAGCAGATAGAGGTTGAAATTGCTTTGATGTTTTTGGGTTTGACCATAGCCTCTCTGGAATGGAAGAAAACAGCTCCTGAAAGGTGAGGAGTAGAAATTTCTCTGAGTCTCATGAAGGTGTGTTTGCCGGTGGGGTTGGGGGGGGAGAACGGAGGGAGGTATCTGTGAGCACCAGAAACTGGAAAATACAGCCCCAGCTTAGATATGAATGGATTCCAAGTATACACCCAACAGAGTGTCTCACTGGCTACAGAATTCCGGTTTAGTGTCTCCTAAGACCCTTTCCTGGGGGACATCCACCATCAGTCCCAAACGGCCAGGACCTTGGGTACAGAAGCCATGATCTGTATTTCAGAATGTGTTTTCATTCTGGCCCTTTGGGATAGCCANGCCTTGGGAAGCAAGGAAGACCAACCGGGAGGCTGGAGCCAGAGAATGAAGACCATCCTTGCAGGTCTGTGGACAACCACAACCACAGAGAAGTGCCCCCACCTAACCCAGCAGCCCATGGTGGGCCTGCCAGATGTGGAGAGCTCGGGGCAGTAGGCCTGGCGCCTTGGCCCAGCAGCCAAAGACACAGGCCCCGTCGGCAGCATACCCAGCTCAGAGGAAGCTGGGGAAGTCCCCACAGCAGGATGGCAGGGAAATCTAGCAGTCTTTGATATCTTCTTTTGCAAGCTGTCCCCAGGCTCAGCAGCCGCAGTGCTGGCTCTTGGCTTTATGCCAGACTCATCCCTGCAGCTGCCCCAAAACTGACTGTGAGGTGTCCAGTGGGGCTTCCTACCCGCCATCCCGGGGGCATCCCCACACCCCTTCTTACCTCGGTGTCCCCTTTATTCATAGGGCTGTTCACAGGGAGGGCGATGACTGGGAAGAAAAAGAGAACTGGGGTCAGTCACTCCCCTGCTCCGAGAGCCCAGTCCTTCCTGGCCCATTTTACAGGAGACCCATTCACCCCAGGGCTCCCCCTCACAACTGCCCCCACCCAGTGGTTCTGTTTTCATTCCCTGGCTGCTGCTCCCACGGGTATGGCCCCAGAGGCTGCGCTGAGCTCCTAACCCTGGCCTTTGGGAAAGCTCCTGCTCTGGGGCCCGGGGGAGGGGGGCGGGGGAGCTGAAGGCTGGTGCTACGAAAACAAGGGCAGCGGCTGAGTGGGATTGGGGTGGAGAAGGAAGCGGGAGAGGAAGAGAGATCCCAGAGGTGTGGGGAAAGAGAGGGAGGAGGAGGATTGTGAGAGATGATGCGGTGGGGTAAAAGCCAAGGGCAGGAAGATGGGAAGCGCAGGAGGAGGGAAGAGAAAGAGAGGCGAGAGCGGGAGCCAGCAACGGCTCTCCCATCTCCCCCGATGACCTTGGCCAGCCACGGCACGGAGCCAGAACTGGCCCAGATGCAGTCGAGACGTCGAGCCCAGACATGGGGTAGGGGGCGCGAGGGGTGGGTATAAGGGGGATCCTGCTCCGCGGGGTCAGGAATCCTGCCCAAAAAGTCCGGTCTACGGTTTGGGGCCGAGGCCACTTTGCGGGGTCCTCAGGGAGGCGGTGGCGCTGTCCGCGGTGCTGAAACCTCGCTGGGCCGGAGGGGAGGGACGAGGGGCGCGCGGCGCTGCGCGGTGCCTCGACCTCAAGGCAGGCAGGGGCGCCCAGGACCCTCTCTCACGAGACCCCGCGCTTGCTCACCTTGCCCGGCGCAGAACAGAAGCGCCAGGACAGCGGCGGAGCGCATGGCGAACCCGAGGCGCGGAGCAGATGGCGGTCTGGGCCCCGGCACCGCAGACACCCTGGCGAAGGCTGGCTGGACGGGCGGCCTGGGAGCGGGTTGTGGCGGCGCTGGCGCGGATTGGGGGCGGAGGAGTGCAGCTTCTCTACGTCCGTCTGTCAGTCCACCCACCAGCCTCTGTGCACGGGGCTCTGGTACTGCAAGAATTTATATACCCCGACCCCGGAAATGACGTCATCGGGACCGCCCCTGCCCCTTTTCCCCACCTCTCTGGGGGTCCGGCAGCAGCTGGCTCCGCCCTCAACCTCACGCCTCTGGCTTCTGCAGCCCGCCGCTGGGCTGTCTTGGGTCGAGCTGTGAGAGTTCTCTAGCTCCCAGGAGGATGGCAAGGGACCTCAGCTGATCCTCCACCCTCGACGGTTCCACCGACTTACTATGGGTCCGTGGGCAAGTCACCCCCAGTCTCTGGGCCGCGTGTTCCTTCAGTGTGCGCTGAGGTCCCTGCCAGCACTAGCGCGCACTTCATGCTCCTGAGGTTCCCACTGCGGGGATGCGCTTCCTCTGATCTCAGAGTCTGGAGGCTTGCTCACCACTCAGGGCTCCCTCAACTATCTAGCGAGTCCTACAGAGGCCGCCCGACCCCCTTTTTGAGTCAGGCACCCCCCCTCTCTGACAACCCCGTTTTGTGCCTTCACAATTTGTAAGTGTACTATGTATGTATGTATTTATTTGAAAATATGTGGTCGCCATTCCTTTCCCAGTGCTGAGGGCAGCATCTGGCACAGAGTAAACGCATTTAATAGGTACCTGTTGAATGTACTCGATTGAAAGTTCAAGCCAGGGACGAATGAGTGAATCCTGGACTCTGGCCATTGTTGGACAGCTCTCATGGGGGGTGGTGAGGGAAGAGTGGGGAACAGTTCTAGATATCAAACCAAAATAGGAGTTCTTGTAATTTCTACTCATTAGCCCTAGTTCAGCCCCCTTAGGATCTGCTTCTTGCTGCTGTTAACCTATTGTATATTTGAGAACAGCTCTCGGTCTCTTTGAGTGTCCTCAAAATCTCGGTATTTTATGGCACCTGGGTGGCTCAGTTGGTTAAGCCTCTGACCTCAGTTCAGGTCATGATCTCAGGATTGTGGGTTCCAGCCCTGCATTGGGCTCTGTGCTGACAGCTCAGAGCCTGGAGCCTGCTTTGGATTCTGTGTCTCCCTCTCTCTCTGCACCTTCCCTGCTCGCACTCTGTCTCTCTCTTTCTCTCTCAAAAATAAATAAACATTAAAATTGTTTTTAAAATCTGGGCGTTTTGTGTGTCAGACCAGTTTCTTGGCTTGTGTCCCTCTGCCCTGGGGCCACATTGCTACTCTCAACCTGGATGTCATATTGGAAGCCTTTTGCCACTGGACCCCACTGTGATAGTGAACCTGGTATCTGGGCTACGGTTTGGCATCAGTTGACATTGTCCAGAGCCTCCTTCCTGCGACACTCTGTCCACATCTGCTGCTGCTGTTTCCTACTTCCTGCCCCACCCGTGCTCACTCCTGCCCCTAAAGGAAAACCTGGCAGGAGCTCAGAGGAGACTGAAATGGTCCTTTTCATGTATTTATTCTTTCATTCGGCCACTATTTAACACCTACTATGTGCTTAGAACAGCACTCAGTCAGCTATTCTAGATGCTGAGGATACATCTGTGAAACAAAACAGACAAAGGTCTGGTTCTTATGGAGTTTACATTGTAAAGGGTGAAGACAGACAATGAATATGTAAAGTCAAATGCACAGTTGTCAGGTGGAGACAAGTACTACGGACAAAAATGAAGCGGGGGAGGGGAATGGGGGTGTTGGGGAGGGGTGGGGATATGTTCTATATAGGGCAGGTCTGAGAAGTCTTCAGAAGGAGGTGACTTTTCAGCAAAGATCTGAAGGGAGGGGGCTGCATGTGTCCGGGGGAAGGGGGCTCCAGGTAAAGGGAATGGCTAGTGCGAATGTCTGGTGGAAGGAATGGGCCTGGCATGTTCAAGGATTGGCAAAGAGATAGGGTGAAGAGGACCTCAAGAATATAGCTGAATAGTAACACATAGTCCATCTCCCAAACTTGGAAAATGCGCAGAAATGCCGGAAAACACCTGTTCTCACACTACCCAGGGATAAGCATCAATAATTTAAAAGTATATACAGTATTCTATAGTCTTTGTTGAAGTGGCTCCCTTTGTAAAGGGTAGTTCCCAGTGAAAGACTTCAGCTGAGCGCCAACAGAATGAGTGCATCAGGCCCTTCGGATGTGGGATCATCCTGAGTATGTTGCAAAGGACTGCAACACACCTCACCTCCAGAGTCCTATCACACGGACTTACCCATGTCATGAGTATAGCGGCCCACCAGAGTTTTATTGTGTGCAGCAATTTGTTTGACTAATACACAAATAGATTTCCTGGGGGCACCTGAGTGGCTCAGTGGGTTAAAGCGTCTGACTCTTGATCTCAGCTCAGGTCTTGATCTCAGGGTCATGAGTTCAAGCCTCGTGCTGAGCTCTGCACTAGGCATGAAGCCTACATAAAAAATATATATACATGTATACATGGTGAACAGATTTTTTGTTTTTGTTATTATTTATTTTTAAATGTTTATTTGTTTTGAGAGAGAGTGGGGTAGGGGCAGAGAGAGGGCGAGAGAGAGAATCTCAAGCAAGCTCTGCACTGTCAGCACGGAACCTGACGCAGGGCTCGATCTCATGAATGGTGAGATCATGACCTGAGCTGATATCAAGAATTGGACACTTAAGCAACAGAGCCACCCAGGCACCCTTTATTTTTGCTATTATAAAGAACAATCTTATACACAAACCTCTGTGGCATTTGCAATTATTTCATGTAATAGGAGGTGAATTCCTCAAAGAAAATGGATGTTTTGAAGACGCTTGGTATGCATGGCCCAAATGCCATGAGAGTTGAACCACTCCCCAAGCTGGGTGGATTTTTCTCAGGGGAAATTTCAGAGCTCCTGCCACCCTTCCAAGGACCCCAGTTCTCCAAGAGCCTGATCCTGCTTTACCCCATGAGGCTGAGCATAACCAACCAGCAAAAATGTCCCAAACCAAGCTTCTAAAATGACAATGCCAATAATTGGCATTTGCACCATGCTTTATAGCCCTTCAAAATGTTCATTGTTGAGCCCTTATGGCACCCCGAGGCCTACGGTAGAGTGGAAGCTTTGATTTTACCTTGTAGATTTGGAAACTGAGACCCAGGATGTTAAAGTGAGCCTCCAAGGAACCACATGGTAGGTGAATGGCAAGGTTGGACCTAGAGCATGTTTTGCCCAAATACCCATGATTTCCCCATCTTATAATTTCTCACATACTGTAACTTCTCCCCAGAATGCTTCCCAGTGACCGTCGCACTATGGCCTGATGAACTCTTCCACCCCTTTCAGGACCTGATATAATTGCTTCCTCTCTATACCTCTGCAACACTTATTTGAGCATTTATCACAGAAGGCTGAAGTTTTTGTCTTTAGATCCTTCTACCTCTTTATACTTTGAGCTCCTTGGTACTTGGTCTGCAGCCTGCTCATCCTGTGACTTCAGTTCCTGGCATCATGCTGGGCACGTGGTAGGCACAATGGAAAAATTAAAGAAGGAAAGAAACTCACATGCCTTGATCTCATCTTTAGGCTTGAGGCTAGATTAATTAGGTAAGGATAAGCTGCTGGGAAAAAAAAAAAAGACTCTGAAATATAGTGGAGTAAAATGGGATCTTGTTTCTCTCACATACAACAGCCCAGAAGTAAACAGTGGTGTGGCTCTGCCATTCTCCATATGAGATTTCCATCTTTGATACTATGGGAGCTACTTCAGTTTCTGATATTTCTCTCTCTGTGGATTCTTTTCCCTCCTTGAGGACCTCTCTTGGAGGCATTGATTTCCCAGCACTTTTGGTCCGTTCTGAGAAAGGGCCAAGCAAAGTCTCACTGCCTGAGAACACCTTCCAGCAGAGAACACTTGCAGCCTTTGGTAGGTATGGGAGCTGTCTACAGGTAACGTTCAAGGTGGCCCAAGGGAACGTAGGTGGGGCACTGACATCTGCTACAGGGCTTTATACATGTTATTTCATTTCATCTTTACAATAAGCCTATGGTTAAGTTATCAGTATCTCTGCTTCTCATATGCAGGAGCCAAAGCTCAGAGAGATGGAGTGATTCTCCCAAGGTCACACAGCTAGGAAATGGTAGAGTCTGAAGGCCAACCATCTGTCTCATGTCACTCCTTGCTCCCCTTCCTCAGCCCGAAGCTGTCTACTATCCTGTTTTAACAGGTCCCCACCAGCAGCTCCCACCAAAAAAATATTACCTTGAGGCTTTCTTGGGCTTCTCATTGCTTGAGAAAGACAACTGATATTTTTACAACCTTAAGTGGATGAAGCTTGGAGAAAGGATATTTTTTATTGCTGTAAGTGTATACATACAGTCTCCATCAAAGTCATGTCTTTGCTTTGTATATGCAGTTTTGGACAAGTTCCCTAGCCCCCATTGCTAATCAGGTCACTGCCCCTGAGCTCTTCTTGTCATTCTGGAGCTTCTTCTGGTTGTAACAAGTACCTCTCATCCGGTTCTCATGGTCAGGTCCTTGTTTGCTTGTTTGTTTTTCCCACAGACAAATGTTCTTACTGGGAATCACCTCCTACTAAAATGCAAAGGCCTGGGACAGAAAACCAAGATGTGGTTAACTCTCCATTAATTATGCAATAAGAGGGAATCAGAAGAATATGATATGCTCTGAAGGTGGGCCTAGCAGCACATCTTAGAATCATGTAGAGCTCCAAGGGGCCGGTCGTAGTACTCACTGCTCACTGGTTCCCGTTGACAGTTTCCAAGATCTGCTGCCAAATCTTGATTCATGCATAAAATGTGTTTTTGTTATAGCTAAGTATATACAGGCATACCTTGGAGATATTGTGGGTTTAGTTACAGACCACCACGATAAAGTGAGTCAATAATTTTTTTTTTTTGGTTTTCCAGTGCATATAAAAGTTATGTTTGCACTATACTGTAGTCTATTAAGTGTCCAATTGCATTATGTATTTAAAAAACATGTATATACCTTAATGAAAAAATACTTTATTGCTGGGGCACCTGGGTGGCTCAGTCGGTTAAAAATCTGACTTTGGCTCAGGTCATGATCTTAAGGTTTGTGGGCTGGAACCCTGCATCAGGCTCTGTGCTGACAACTTGGAACCTGGAGCCTGCTTCAGATTCTGTGTCTCCCTCTCTCTCTGCCCCTCACCCAATCTCTCTCTCTCTCTCTCTCTCTCATTCAAAAATTAACATTAAATTTAAAAAAATACTGTATTGCTAAAAAGTGCTAACCATCATCTGAGCTTTGGGCAAGTAACAGAGGGTCTTGCCTCGATGTTGATGGCCACTGGCTGATCAGGGTGGTGGTTGCTGAGAGTTGGAGTAGCTGTGACAATTTCTTAAACTAAGAGTGAAGTTTGCCTCATCGATTGAGTCTTCCTTTCATGAATGACTTCTCTGTAGCATGTGATGCTCTTTGATAGCATTTTGAACTTCTTTCAAAATTGGAGTCAATCTTCTCAAACCTGATGCTGCTTTATCAACTAAGTTTATGTAATACTCTAAATCCTTTGTTGCCATTCCAACAGTCTTCACGGCCTCTTCACCAGGAGATCATTCCATTGCAAAAAAAAAAAAAAAAAAAATCACTTTCTTGGGCCCGCTGGCTGGCTTAGCTGGAGGAACATTCACTCTTGATCTTGTGGTCGTGAGCTCAAGTTGGGTGTAGAGATCGCTAATAAATAAATAAATAAATAAATAAATAAATAAATAAATAAACAGACAGACAGATAAACTTTTTAAAAGAATTGCTTTCTTTGCTCATCCAAATCCACTTCTAATCTGTTAAAGTTTTATCATGAGATTAAAGCAATTCAGGCTCCACTTTCAATTCTAATTCTCTTGCTATTTCTACCACACCTGTGGCTTCTTCCTCCACTGAAGTCTTGAACGTTTCAAAGTCATCTATGAGGGTTGGAATCAATTTCTTCCAAACTCTTATTAGTGTTGGTATTTTGACCTCTTCCCATGAATCATGAATGTCCTTAATGGCATCTCAAATGGTGAATCTTTTCCAGAAGGTTTTAACTTTACTTTGTCCAGATGCATCAGAGGAATCACTATCTATGACAACTATAGACTTAAGTCATGGATTTTTTTAAAGAATAAGACTTGAAATTCAAAATGACCCCTTGGTCCATGGGCTGCAGAATGGACGCTGAGTTAGCAGGCATGAAGACAACATTAATCTCATTATACCTCTGCACCACAGCTCCTGGGTCACCAGGTGCTTGTCAATGAGCAACCATAATTTGAAACAGAATTTTTTTTCCTGAGAAGTAAGTCTTAAAATATTCACTAAAACTATATTGTAAACAGATGTGCTATCTCCTAGTCTTTGTCATTCCCTTTATAAAGAATAGGCAGAACAGATTTAGCATAATTCTTTAAAGCCTCTGCATTAGCCTCTAACAAGAATCAGCCTATCTTTTCAAGCTTTGAAGCCAGCTATTGACTTCTCTTTTCTGGCTATGAAAGTCCTAGATGGCATCTTCTTCCAATAAAGGCTGTTCCATCTACATTGAAAATCTGTTGAGTAGCATAGCCGCCTTTATTAGTCATCTTAGCCAGACCTTCTGGAGAACTTGCTGCAGTTTCTACATCAGCACTTGCTGCTTCACCTTGTACTTTTATGTTATAGAGACAACTTCTTTCCTTAAACCTCATGAACCAACCTCTGCTAACTTCCAACTTTTCTTCTGCAGCTTCCTCACCTCTTTGAGCCTTAATAGGAATAAGAAGAGTGAGGGCTTGCTCTGGATGAGGCTTTGGCTTAAGGGAATGTGGCTGGTTTGATGTTCTATCCAGATCTCTAAAACTTTCTACATGTCAGCAATAGACTGATTCTGCTTTTTCATCGTTCATGTGTTTACTGAAGTAGCACTTTTAATTTCCTTCAATAGCTTTTCCTTTGCATTCATAACTTGGCTAACTGTTCAGCACAAGGGACCTATCTTGGGTCTATTATAGCTTTCAACATGACTTCCTCACTGAACTTAATCATTTCTAGCTTTTGATATGAAGTGAGAGATATGCAACTCTTCCTTTCACTTGAACCCTTAGAGGCCATTGTAAAGTTAGTCATTGGCCTGATTTCAATATTGTTGTATCTCAAGGAATAGGAAGGCCTGATGAGAGGGAGAGAGATGGGGGAAGAGCCAGTGAGTGGAGTGGTCACAATACACACAGCATTTGTATATTACGTTTGCCATCTTATATGGATGTGGTTCATGGTGCCCCCCAAACAATTACTAGAGTGACATCAAAGATCTGTGATCATGGATGACCATAATAAATATGATAATAATGGGAAAGCTTGGAATAATTCAAGAATTACCAAAATGTGACACAGAGACACAAAGTGAGCAAATGCTGTTGGGGAAAAAATGGCACCAAAGACTTGCTTGACATTGTAGGATTGCTACAAAGCTTCAATTTGTAACAAACACAATATCTGCAGATGTGCAATAAAGCAAAAGACAATAAAACAAGGTATATCTGTATAGTGTCTTGGCTTTGTATGTCAGATGAAGCATTGAGCAGAGTGGGTGATGGAGCTGTAGCTCACTGAGAGGAGGAAGTGAGGGGCAAAGCAGAGTCAAGAAGTCTTTGCCTTGTGAGGACACCATGGATTAGATTGTTCAACATCCATCCCAACCCTTTTTCTGGTGGGTAGAAGTAGAAACGCTAAAAACTACGTTTCCCAGACTGCCTTGCAGCTAAGGAGCTGGATGTGATTCACGTTCTGCCAGTCAGATGTACTTGCACTGGAGCTGAAGTAGTGTGTGAAGAGAGAGAGAGGCTGCAGAGCTGTTCTGTTGCCACTGTGGACCTGGCGGAGGTGGGGGGGCTCTGGTGACAGCTCTCCTGCCTGGCAGACAGTTTCCTGACCCTGGCAGGGGCTGCAGCTCCCATGGCAGCTCAGTTCTGAAGTGCGGCTTTGCAAGCTGTTCCTGGGAGCTACTGACAGAAGTTGACACTCTACGGTCAACTTCTTCAGCCCTCCCAACAATTGGATAGGCATTTAACATTCTGTTTTCTGCAGCTGAACCCCCACTGAAGCAAGAAAATATCCTGGGAGGGCAGCGAGCAGCTCTGACAACAAATAGCAATACCATGGCTGGGTGAATAGGGTGTGTGTGTGTGTGTGTGTGTGTGTGTGTGTATACAGACCCTCTTGTCACTATGTTAAAGGAAAGGGACTGGTCAATGCCAGGCCCTGGGATTTTCATATCCCAGACAACACTGTTCAAACCCTGTCAGACAAAGGCTATATAAAGGATGCCAGCACTTCAGGGTTTCATCATGGGGATAGAAACCTCTTGGTTATTGGGCACTTGTCTGCATTAACGTCTTAGAATGATCACTTTCCCAGTCTGTAAGAAACTCAGTGAATGACACTGGTGCTGCCAAGATTTTAATCCCATTCCTGAGCTTCAGAGATGGCGAGGGACTTACCCAGGGTCACACAGCAAGTTGTAGGAGCCAGAACTGGTTCTCTGATTATAACCAAATCTTTCCACTGCTCCTGTGAATGCAAAAAGAATAAAGAAGTGGATGGAAAAGGTATGGACTGGCCCTGACTCCAGAGTCCAAGGGCCAGCCTGGAGCTCGGGGAAGAGAAGGAGGAGAAGAGAAGGCAGATTTGGACAGTGAGAACTACACTGAAGTACTTTTTAAAGAAGTCACTTTTTTTTTTTAAACATTTTTAAAAATATTTTTATTTATTTCTAGGAGAGAGAGACAGCGTGAAGAGGCGAGGGTCAAAGAGAGAGGGAGACACAGACTCGGAAATAGGCTCCAGGCTCTGAGCTGGCAGTCAGCACAGAGCCCAACACGGGGCTCAAACCCACGAACTGCGGGATCATGACCTAAGCGAAAGTCGGATGCTTAACCGACTAAGCCACCCAGGCGCCCCTAAAGAAGTCACTTTTTAATCCAATTCATAGAGACAGAAAACAGAATGGTGGTTTTCAGGAGCAGTGGGGAGGGAGGGATGGGAAGTTATCGCTTAATGGGACCAGCAGGTCTTCTGGGGAAGACAAAAACGTTATGGGAATGGATGGTGGGGATGGTTGCGCAACAGTGTGAATGTACTTAATGTCACTGAACTGTACACTTAAAAATGGTTAGAATGGTAAATTTATGTTATGTGTATTTTACCACATTTTTTTTTAAAAAAGCACTCTCTGCCCACTAATGTGTGATGACGTGGGCCGCAGGAAGGTGGCTGCCTTCTAGCCTGAAGGGTGCAGAGCAGGGGACAGAATGGTGTCCTAGTCTCTCCATGGGACAGAAGCTGGCCATCCAGCTGGCATATCTGGGAGCACTCCAGGCACTAAGCCGGGAGAATAGGGGTCCCACTGGGGGGCACACCAGGGAGGGGTGTGCTCCTGCAGAGCTGGTCTCCCAGGACAGAACAGTGGCTGTCACCAACAAGAAGCTCCCCGGAACGCTGATCCCCAGAGAGACCCCAGAGGAGCCCCATCTGTGCCCATGGGAGCTGCAGACCCAATGCTGGCTGGAGCCCCTGGGTGCTTGCTTCCCAAGCCAGCTGAGTTGAGCTGTTAGGTGCAGTCCGAGTTCTGCCTGTGTCTCTGGGACATTTCACATCCTGGCCCGCCTCCCACTGCCAGAATCTACCCCTCCCTGCCCAAAGCCTCTTATCAGAAACTCAGAAGTTTATCAGAAACTCCTTCACCAGGAGCTGAAAGCCTGGGGGCTTGCCTGCCCTCCACCAGTGAGTCTCAGGTGTTCATTTAGAAATACCCCAGGGGCACCTGGGTGGCTCAGTTTAAGTGTTCAACTCTTGGTTTTGGCTCAGATCCTGATCACACAGTTTGTGAGTTCAAGTCCCTCATCGGGCTCTGTGCCGATGGTATAGAGCCTACTTGGGATTCTAAACAAACAAACAAATAAATAAAATAAGAAATACCCCAATGTCTTCGTCCCTGGGTGGGATAATTCTGAGGAAAGGTTTCTGATATCACTTTCCTGTGGCTCCCTGAGCAGTTAAGCTCTGTTTCTCACAGCGGTGTCTGGCTTAATAGCACACACTTTATTGAGTTTATCTTTCCTCCTCAGCCCTCCTCTCTCCACACCGTCTTCCTTCCCCACTCCTCTCTACCAGGGGTCCCTGGAAGCCATGTGTGCTCACATCCTTGGCTCAGGGAACCCAAGCATGATGCTGGCCCCCCGCTGGCTCTGGCTGGAGTGTAAGTGGTCTGCCAGAGTCCATACCTCTCTATGGGCCTTGGTCCTGAGCTACGTGGAGCTCGGTTCCCTCCAAGCCTAGCCCCTTCTTGGACCTTGATAGATTTTCTCCCATGTCGGGTACTGGGACTTGACTGTTCTTTGCATTAATTTGCAGGGTGGCTCTTTAGATTCCTGTCTACCTTGGGAAGCATCTCGGCAATGCTAGGCTGCTTCAGGGCCTCTGACCTGTTGAGGCCCAGATGGTGAGGATGGGCCAAGGCCGGAATCCACTGGGTTGGGGGAAATGAATGGGCCAAGCTGCAGCCATGGAATGAAGAAGTGAGGCAAACCTGAGGCTCCAGGGTCAGTCGGACATAAAGTCTACCCTGGAGCTATCATTGACTTGCTGAGTGACTCTTGCTGGTCACTTTGCCACTGGGTGCCTTAGTGTCTCTGCCTGAAATATGGCCTTGAGGACCCAGAGCACACTCCAGGAGTATAAATGAAATCTGAACCATAGCAGCTGGCCCTTTTGCATGCTTTGACTGCTTTGCTCCTTACACACCTGTGATACAGTTGCTATCATTATCCTTATTAATAGGTTAGGAAGCAGAGGTTCAGAGAGGTTGCTTAAACTGCTGGACACCACACATCATAGTAAGTGGCAGAGTCAGAATCTGACCTCTGGCTACAGTGTGAAAAGTCATATGTGGGAATTTGTTGATTTTAGAGAGTGAGAGGGTGTGGCCTCAGCAAACAGGTGGTTAGGGTCAGCCTTATTGAGATGGTGGCTTGAATAAGGTTTTGAAGGAGTTGAAGGAGAGAGTCATTGGCTATCTGGGAGAACATTAGAGGCAAATGAACAGCCAGTGCAAAGGCCCTGGAGCAGGAGTATACCTGGCAGGTTTGAGGCAGATCTAAAAGGCCAAGGTGGCTGAAGGAGAGTGAGTAAGCAGAGGGTAGCTGGGAATGAGACAATATTGGGTCAGATGATACAGGACCTTGTGGGCCTTGGTGAAGACTTTGGCTTTTACTTTGAGAAAAACAGGAGTCACTGGGAGAAGATAGGAAGTGGTGGGATGCTCAAGCACACTGTATGGTTTGCGTGCCTCGGACCCAGTTAGCTCTCAGCAGCCCCAACACCTCACTCCATCCCAGGGGCCCTGAAGAGATACTTCTGAGCCGAGTGTCGGGGAGAGGAGAAGAGAAAGCCATTGTCATTATTTGTCCGTGGTGGTCAGATATGTCCCTGTTGATGAGCGCCAGGTCCCTGGGAAGGACCGGCTGCTCTTCTGGCTAGGGCTCAGGACATCTCCTGCCAGGGGGGCCTGGGGAACAGCTTTCCCTGTACCCCAGGGAAAGTGGCAGCTGCTTATCTGATGGCAGAGCCCAGTGCACTAGACGGCAGAGTCAACACACCCTTGGCCCTGCTTACAAAATCATATTTTCCAAACATACTGTTCCTCCAAGCCCCTTATCAGGCCTCCAGGTGGCAAAGCCCTGTTGCTGGGCAATGTTGTTTTATCTGCAAGGTCTGCAGAGAGGTCAGCACGAGGTGATTTCATTAGATCCTCTCCCATCTGTCTCTGCAAACATCCCCAGGGGCCTCCAATTAAGGTTTTGCTTTTCTTCTTTGGCAGATGTTTGTTTTAATCTAATAAAGTGGTTTACAGGCCTCAATGTGTGGATGAAGGCCTTGGTGGGCCCCAGACTGGGAGGTGGTGGGAGAGGTGAGGTGAGGGCGTGTGGGCACCAAGTCCGGGACGCCGAGGCTAGCTCACCCAGAGCAAGCACAGGGCACAACAGGAGGCAAGAAAGGACCTGGCCTGGCCAAGGTCAGGTGCAGGAGGTCTTCCCTGTGCTCCACCGCCTTCCCAGGGCCATATTGTCTCAGGGTTCCCTCACTCAAGAGCAGATTGTCTTTTAAGGAGACACCCTGGGGTCTGTAGCCAAGGGGGAGATCACCTGGGAGACAGGTCTGCAGAGGCTCCCCAGAGAAGGTGCCATGGAAGAATTGCTTAGCAATGTGCAAGCTCCAAAGTCATGCCAAATAGACCAGAACATTGGAAACTAAAGTCTTTGAGGGGAGGATGGTGAGAGTAAGATCCAGGGCAGAGGAGAGTACAGGGGTTGGTCTGGCCACTTGGCCAAGGCATTGCAGAAGGGAGGTAGGAGTGCCCCTGCACTAAGAACAGGGTCAAAGCAACGCTTTGACTTCTCTGATGGGGTCAGGTAGCCAGGACTCTGAGGGAGAGAGGACTCTTTGCCCAGGCCCAACCTCCTAACCCCCAAAAGCATGACTTTTAGGGACTTCCAGGAAAGTCTTCAGGTGATTTCAAGGTGATTCTTATTCCCAGAGCCCCTCACCAGCTGGGAGAAGATGGTGGAAGGAGCTGTAATTTGGAGCCAAGGCGACCTGGGCTTGGATCCTGACCCTGTCTAGTACTGTGTCACCTTGCAACAGTCACTTAACCTTTCTGAGCTTGTTTCTTATGTTATTAAATGGCCAAATTGGTTCCTGTGATTTATATGAACTTAACTGAGAGAATTGAGTCACCAATTGTCAGTGCTTGCTATGTCTGGGGCAGCTCAGGGGTGCTGATGACAGGACAGAAAGCCCCAGCACAGTTCCTGGGTGCTCAACATGCGTGACCGTCCCTCCCATGTCCCAAGTGGCCATCTCGCTCCCTCTCTCCCTCAGGCTCTGTCTTCTGGTGAAGCACTTGGTTTACACAAACCAACTTCTGTTTTGTAGCCAACTGACTAAAGGAGCCACATCCTTCAAGCTTCGACATCAGCGGGCCTGGGAAGCTCAGCTTCTAGGGGGACCCTCAGTTTTCCCATCTGTAAAATGGTGATATTGATAATATCTACTTCCTAGCGCCCTTGTGAGGGGTCCACAGGGTTACATTGTCAGGTGTTTTCACACAGGGCCTGGACTAAGTGAGTGCCAAGTCAATGTCAGCACCCACTTGTTATCACAGAAACTTCAGGGTGTGATTTTCCTTCAGGTGATTGAGTATCTCTGATGTCCAGGGCTGTTGAGCTCCCCACGGCTGTGTCTAGTGTCTTACAAAGTTGAACACTGGAAAAGGGATATTGAGGGGGAAGGGAGGTACCCTGGAGACTTGAGGCTGTGCTAATTCTGCTTCCATAAGGGAGAGACAGTGAGCTGATTCCCCAGCCTTCAGACCCTGCCTCTCTGCAACTGGGCCAGCTGGGGTGTTGGGGGCACAAGCCAAGTGGTCTTTGGGGATCTCTGGTCTGGAGGGATGCACAGGGATCTCCTCCATGTATGCAAGGCAGTGCATGAGCTTCTTACCTTCTCTGAGTGACATTTCACAGCCAGTTAGCTGAGCAGCCTTCTCTCCCAGAGAATGGGCTGTTCTCTCACCCAGCTCAGAGGCTGAGCAGCCCCATTTTCCTTGTGCCTTTCCACCTTGCAGGAGCTGGCAGAGAATCCTGCGCCATGTAGGGCTTAATCGTGGGCCCTCCTTTTTACCAAGACATAAGTTGGTCCCGGTGCTGACTGGCGTCCTCAGTTTCATCCACCTGTACAAGGGAAGTTCTCTTCCTTCTCCATCTGAATTCCATTATCAGTGCTCCATCCTTGTGGTCAAAGCTCCGCTCCTCCCACCTTCACCCAAGACAGCAGGTGCCACACATTGGCTCTCAGTCAGTTACTCTGCAGGAAGGGGGATCTATACCAGAAGGACAGCAGTTACCAAACACACACAGAGATGAGGAGGTATTACTCAGGGGGAAAGGGAAGTAAGGAACAAAATATGAGGTTCTGCCACAGCTCTACCTCCCAGGAAAGTGAGGAATTCATACTCTCAGAATGGTCCCTTCATATTTATTTTGTTTTGTCTCTTATTCCACTCAATCAGTGACTGCTTCAGCCACATAGTCTAATTACCATCTTGACATTTGCCCACCTCTCCCGTGTCATGTGTAGGTATCATACACACTACCACCCCCATACCTTTTTTATACATCCCCTTGCCAATAATGCCTTTTCTTGCCTCTTTGTCTTCTACAACCTTTAAGGCTCAGATCAACTCCATTCAATGCCTTTCACTCCAGGAAGTGTTTCTGACCAGCCCAACCCACCCAGATATCTATCCACAAAGATCTTTTAGCCTATACTATCACCACTACTATTTGGCCATTATCAGATATTATTCTGGGCAGTAACCTTGATGCAAATATTCTATCTGCCCAACTAGATTTCAAGTCTTTTGAGGGGAAGAACATTGCTTCAAACCCTCCCCAACCCTGAATTCATAGAAACAGGACTTATGTTTTTTCATGGAGGTGAAAATAGCTTAACCTAAATATGAGGAAGATGGCAGAATTTCTGACAAGGTTGCAAGTCTGGTTAGGAAGATGTTTGGGGGGCTAGGTGCTTTCTGGACCCCATCTCTGTGTATATCACACTGTGAATAGTGCTCACCCTGGATCCTCACATAGAGGGAGGTAAATTCAAATGATATTCCCATTTACTTGACTGCTGTGGATGAAGGTAGAGCCAGTCTCAGAGGCACAGAGGAAAAGGTCAAGCACCGCTGTCCGTGGTGCTGAACCATCGCCTCCACCAGAAAACCCGGGACACTGGTTAGACTCTTGTCCAACATATCCGAGGGGTCATAGCTGTAAGATTTTATTTTTTTCAAGCTTATTCAAACTTTTTATATCATTAGAAAATAATTATCATCGTGGCTGTGTTTATCAATCAATGAAGTTGATTTATTTCACGGCATTTTACCTTATTTCCAACAGATGCTTTTCTACCTCTGAGAAGCTGGAGGGTGGAGGAATCATGTGTCTACTCCATCAAATCCCTCAAAATTATATTTTTAAGATTAAGGACCCTCATTACTTCATAGGAACTAATGCACTCCTGCATTTTTGCATTGTTTTAGAGACATTGTTTCAGCTCTATCTCATACTGACTGACTCCGGGCAGGTCAGTTCGCTGATATGGGCCTCAATTTTTTCCTTTACAAATAGTTGAAGGGATGAGGGAGTTGGAATTGATTATATGAGAGATACCTTTCTTTGCTGACATGATGCCTCCTGAATAACTTGCCCTGTTCTCACATCTTGAAGAGCCCTTCTTCTCAAGCCCTTTAAAATAAACAAAAAGATCTAAGACATTTCCCACATCAAACCCAAAAGACAGCTGTTCATGGGTAGCCTCACTTCCCATTGCTAAGAATAATGTGAAGGCTCTACCTATGATACTGCCATCTTATAAGAACATCCTAAACTCCCAGTCTTCTTATAATGAGATGATTTTAATGATATATCAGCTTCCTCTGGTGGACATCACGCGGTGACTAATGTAAACAATGCATTTTATTCCACGCATGCCAGCTCTTCCAGAGAAGATCTGTGCCTAAACAGGTGGTTTTATTTTTTTTAATTTTTTATCTATTTCTGAGAGAGAGAGAGCATGAGCAGGGGAGGGTCAGAGAGAGAGGCAGACACAGAATCTGAAACAGGCTCCAGGCTCTGAGCTGTCAGCACAGAGCCCGATGCGGGGCTTGAACCCACGAACCATGAGGTCATGACCTGAGCCAAAGTCGGATGCTTAACCGACTGAGCCACCCAGACGCCCCTACACAGGTGGTTTTAGAGACAGCAAAGCCTACTGACTTGGCCTCAGAACCAGAGAACCTCCCAGCGTGGGGCAAGGGTCTCAGAAGCCTTCAGCTGCTGTCGTACCCCTGATAAGGGGACTCTGAAGAAGCCACCACACCCCTGCTTCCATTCCTCTTGGCTCCCAGCTCCAGGGTACATGGTTCAGGACAGTGGTTACATGATGCTCTCTTAGGCCTGCACCACCTCTAGGCTGCTCAAGCACCTCATCCCAGGATCCCAGTGAGAGATCTTATTCTTGAGGCACTGAATGCTAATGAATAATAAATGCCAAAGTGGGCACAGGACAATGATACTGAGAAGTTAGAGAATTTTTGCCGAAGGTGATAGCTGAGTCTCAAATGCATTTGTCCCAGTATCACAGGCTGTAAATGTCCCTGTGAAATCATATTGTATCCCCCACAGCCTCCCTGATAGCAGAAAGGAAGAACAAAAGATGCACACGGAGGATTCCAGGGCTCTCTATGCCCTGCCTCACCTCCTAACTAAGAAAGACAACCTGACTATGGGCAGGGGCCCTGAGAACCCAGGTGCTTCTCTGAGTAGAGCTCACTATGCAATGAGGTATCACCGCACACCTAGTAGAGTGTCTAAAATTAGAAAGATTAATTGTACTTGGGATGCCTGAGTGGCTCAGTCATTTAAGCCTCTGACTTCAGCTCAAGCCATGACCTCATAATTTGTGAGTTGGAGCCCCACATTGGGCTCTGTGCTGACAGCTCAGAGGCTGGACCCTAATTCGGATTCTGTGTCTTCCTCTCTCTCTGCCCCTCCCCTGCTCATTCTCTCTCTCTCTCTCTCTGTCTGTCTGTCTCTCTCTCTCAAAAATAAATAAACATTTAAAAATATTTAGAAGGATTAATTGTACCAAGCATTTATGATGATGCGGAGTAACTCGAACTCATACATTGCTGGTGGGAATGTAAAATGATACAATTACTTTGGGAAACAATTTGTCAGTTTCTTCAAAAATTAAACATATACCTACCATATGATCCAGCCAGTCCACTTCTAGGTATTTACCCAAGAGAAATTGTACATGAATATTCATAGCAGCTTTATTTGGAATAGCCCCAAACTGGAAACAACCCAAATATCTACCAATAGATAAATGAATAGAAAAGTTGTGTATCCATATAATGGGCTATGACTAAGCAATAAGAAGAAATAAACTATTGTCACACCAACAATATGGATGGATGAATCTCAAAATAGAAGCGAGACAAAAAGAGTACATGTTGTATAATTTCATTTATATAAAATTCTAGGGCATGCAAATGAATCTATAGTGACAGAAGGCAGATTAGTGGTTGCCTGGGAAGGGGAGGAGGGAATCTGAAGGAGATGAGGGGGAGGGTGGATTACTAAGGGTCAAGAGGAAGTTTTGGGAGGTGATGGATGTGGTCACTGTCTCAGTTGTGGTGATGGCTTCACGGCTGTCTGAATATGTCAAAACTCACCAGATTGTATACTCTAAATATGTACAAATGTATGTCAATAAAGCTGTTTTTATGTTTTTTTTAAATTTATTTCTGAGAGAGAGAGAGAGAGAGACAGCGTGAACAGGGGAGGGTCAGAGAGAGAGAGGGAGACACAGAATCTGAAGTAAGCTCCAGGCTCTGAGCTGTCAGCACAGAGCCTGACATGGGGCTCGAACCCACAAACTGTGAGATCATGACCTGAGCCAAAGTCGGACACTTAACCAACTGAGCCACCCAGGCGCCCCAATAAAGCTGTTTTTAAAAAAGAAGCTGCCACAAGAATACAGAACACATGGAGGATACATGGAGCTGTAGACGTCTTCCAGCCCCAAGCGGGCTTGATTGTCATGGGGAAAAGATGATTGTCCCCATCTGACATGAAGAACCAACCTAGTGAAGAGCCTGGGGCCCAGAGAGGTTACGTGCTGGGACTGAGGTCACGCAGCAAGCTCAGGGCAGAGGCCATGGCAAGATCCACACTTCCTCCTCCAGATCCAGCGCTTTTTCTGTGGGGCACTGGCTGTGCTCCTGGCTTAGCACGCCCTGAACTGAGGGACAGGGCGTGCCTACCACCTGAAGATGTAATCTCCCTTCCACGCTACACTCGTCCCCTGATAGTCAACCCTGGGCTTGGCTTGCACCTGCAGCTGGGAGACTGGCTTAATCTGCAGAGAGAGGCCATGGTTACAGCATCTCCCCAGGGAAGTAATAAAGAGAAGTGTGAGATAAGGGACAAATGCAATTACCTAATAACACTGTTATCGGTGGCAGAGAAGGACACAGGCCAAGCTGGTGATTCCTGCCCGTGTCCCAGCATCCTGGAGAGTCTGACAGGGCCACCCAGCTCAGGAGAGTGCCCGGGGCCAGGGGCCATAATTAGGGGGTGGAAAGTGTCAGAGGTAGAGGCAGGTGGGGTGCCAACATGGACCAAGCACCCATTTGGTTTCTGTCCTTGTGTTCTCCCCTGGCCCTGGGGACCCACACAGTGCTTGTGGGCAGAGCTGGAGCGGAATCCTGGGAGAGCTGAAATTGCATCCACTTTGTGAACGGACAGACCCGGATGTAAAGCCTGGTGGCTGCTGGGCCTCATGGTCCCAAACAAAGGTAACAGTGGTCCATCCCTCATGCAATAATGGCGTGTCCCATAAGGCTTGTTTATCCTGTTTCCCCCTCCCTTGCTGTCCTGGTTTCTTTTCTTCTCATTCTGCACACACCAAAGATTGGACAGCTGAGGAAAAAGGAGTCGCTGGCCTTCAGAGCAGTAGCCTGAAATGCAGAGAAATTCAGGCAAATACATTTGCTGAGTGCTTACCGTGTCCCAGGCACTGGACTGAGCACTTCACAGGCTTGATCCCATTTAATCCCCACAATGAACCACATCACCAACAAGGACATTGAGGCCTCTCTAGATTGTCACTTGCCCAAAGTCACAGAAAGTAGAAAGAGGCAGAGGCGGGCCCTGAACAGTCTGACTCCCAAGTTTACGCCTTGTGGAGGAAGTTCCTTTACTGGGTTTCTGGGGTCTTTCCTTTTCTGACTTCTGTCCCCCACCCAGGACAGGGGGCTAGGAGGGTGGCCCTGGCTGGGCACTCCAGGATCAGGTGCCCTCTTGCCACTCAAGCCGTCCTCATGACCTCACAGATGTACACCGCACACTACAGTTTACAAAGAACTCTCCCATCACTTATGCCATTGGGCGGCTCTGACTCTTGGGAGAGGAGAGGATGGCTATTATCCTGACCCCATAGACTCTGTGATGAAAATGGTATGTCTCCTCTCCCAGGGGGCAAATGGCTTTATATACATTGGACCAGTTTTTCTGCCCAACATCCCTTAGAAATAAATATCATTGGGTTCAATATATACAGGCTGAAACTGAATCCCAGGGAGTAGCTAGCATTTCCTCAAGGTTGGCTGGACCCCCAAACCCAAGCTCTGTGTCACTTTGAAACTGAATTTGAACAGGGCCTGCTTATATCTCAGTGAACAATGGTGATCATTCTAATATCTAATCTAATCTCTTTTTTTAAAGTTTATTTAATTATTTTGGGGGAGAGAGAGAGAGAGAGAGGGAAAGAGTAAGTAGGGGAGAGGGAGAGGGAGAATCCCAAGCAAGCTCTGGGGCTTGAACCCACAAACCGTGAGATCATGACCTGAGCCAAAATCATGAGTCAGACACTTAACTGACCAAGTCACCCAGGCGCTCCATAACACCTAATCTAATCTAATCTAACCTAAGAGGTGATAATTAACCCCAGCCTTCCCCAGGCTCTCCCAGGGGAAGGCTCTCCAAGATCCCTGATTGAAGGCTCAGCCCTGCCATCTTCTGAGCCAATCAGACAACATTCATTTGTTCCTTTGACAAAATGCATGAGTGCTTGCATCCCAGCAACTGTGCAGAGCTGGTTCCTGAGTGTCCACACACCGTGGGCCCTGCCTGGAAGAGATCACGACTGGTGAAGAGAGAGAGGGACAGTGTGTGTAAGGGACCTGCCATCTTTGTGGCTTGCCAAGTGCATAAGCCCCACACGGACCTTGGTGTACTCGGTGCAGAGGAAATCTGCCCTATTCCGAGCCTCACCACTCAGCAGTTTCCATGGATACCAGATCATAGTAGCTAATTAGACCTAATCAAGTGCAAATCAAGTGTCAACTTCAATCTTTGATATCCTCCCCTTCTAACTTTTTATCCACTTGCACTGATTTCAATCATTCATTCAACACCAACTGAACACCCATAAGGCTCTATGCCTGGATGAATGAGTTACTAATAATCATAACAACTACCAGCAAAAGTCACCAACATTGGGGTGCCTAGGTAGCTCAGTCAGTTAAGTGTCTGGCTTCTGCTTAAGTCGTGATCTTGCAGTTCGTGGGTTTGAACCCCACATCGGGCTCTGCGCTGACAGCGCGGAGCCTGCTTGGGATTCTCTCTCTCCCTCTGTCTCTCTGCCCCTTCCTCACTTGCATGCTCTCTCTCTCTCTCTTTCTCTCAAAATAAATAAACTTAAAAATAATTTTTTAATCACTAACTTTCCCTGAAAATTTATCATGGGGTAGCCACTCTTCTAAGTACTTCACGTGTATTTTTTTTTTCAGTAGAGAGGAGAATGGGTTAATCTCTTTCATTTCAATTTTAATACAGTTAACATACAATGTCATATTAATTTCAGCACATCACATGTATTAATTCTTTTATCCCACAACAGTCTGATGAGGAAGGCAGTGTTACTATGCCCTGAACAGGATGAAAAAACAGAGAAAAGATAAAGATTTTGCCCACTAAAAACGGTATTGGACAGATATGTCATCGTGGGATTTCCAGGTGATCTGAATGTAACCAGATCTGAGATTTAAGAATGTCCACCGGGGAAGACCACGTCTTTTTACCAGTCCTTGATTCTCACATCAATCTTCACATCCTTGTGGCTTTAATATACAGCTCTGTGGAAATAAGCACAGGCTTACAGGCTACCTCTGAAGCACAGGCTTAGCTGTACTCAACACTCAGAATCGAGGTGTGTGGCTCTTAAGCTAGGAGGAGGTCTCTGAGAAACACTAGGGGTGGACACGTGACTCCTTTCCCCACTCTGGTCTCTTCCCACTGCCCAACACACTCTTTCCCTCATATGGAAGCTTCCATGGGCCACATGGGAGTGTCATGGGACTTGAGCAGGACAGGGTGCCATGAGAAACCACTTTTCACCCAGAGGGAGTGCAAGTTAGGGGATGGAGCAGAACGGTCCTCACTGCTGTAAGTAAGGGTGGGCCAGGCCCACTTGTTATAGTTTAACTAGTACCTGGGGACAAGAGGACTTTCTCGGCCACCTGTCCAACCTCAGGGGTCAGCTCTTTCCAGAAGCCTTCCCTGACTCTCCAACCTTTACTGACCTGTCAGACCTGGTTGACCATAATATCACAGACTCTGAAGGAACCCAATGGATCACCTTGATGGGAAAACAAAGATGAGCCCAAGAGCCCTTTGGCCCTGACCTTGACTACCTGGCTCCTTCTGATACCTTATGAGCCTTTTGCATTGTCCAGGAATATGGCTTGGTCATGTGGTTGCTCCACCTGACTGCCTTTATCCTGTCCCCCTCATGTCCTTATGGGGTCCTATTGAGGGTGTAGAGTCTTTCTGGGGGTGTCCCCACTTGTGGAGCTGCCTTTGGGTTTCTTCCAGAAATGTGGGACCAGAGGAGCTTTGGACTCAGAGGAGTGTGCTACAAGTAAGGGGTCTGGTGTTTTCAGGGCAAGACTGAGAACATACCTCTTCTTTTAAGAACAGTGGCCACTGAGCCTAGCTGTCCGAGGCAAGGCCACTAACAACCCTCACCACTGCTCTGAATGGGGCGCGGCACAAACAGTAATCTGGTCTCTAAGTCAGCCTTGGCAGACGTGCGCTTAATGGTGGCACCAAGACTTGAACTCAGGGCATCTGCTTCTGAGGCCAGGGCTCTTCTGTCTGTGCCACGTCGCCTCTTGCCACGGAAGGTTCTTGGAGACACTGGAGGCTTTGACGACAGGGGTGGTGTCTTCCGTCACCTGGAAGTCCTGGACAGGCTGACCACAGGAGCCGCTTTCACAGACCTGTTTGTGCATCACGTGTTTCCGACGTCCAGTGCCAGCAAGGGGCCCGCCTCCTGGGCACCTGCGGCTGCTGCCCTCCTGTTTCCGTGCCTGAGGCAGTTGGCACCACAGCGCTGTTGTTTTCCCTCATTGTTTTCCTGTGGAGGAGTTACCTCCTTCCAGAAAGGGAAAGGAGGTTAGAAGAAAATAGCTCAGCAGCTGTCCCGAGATGCGCTCGCCTCCGTTGTTTGGCCAAAGCAGGGCTGTTGGCGGCGGGTTTCTGTATGGTGGCACAGCAGGCTCCTGGCGCCCCGCGCCTCAACCCCTCTGCCCCCTGCTCCGACATCAGCTGCAGCGCTGTCCCCAGTGAACTGTGCGGAGGTCACTTCTCCAGGGACGACCCTCCATCAGTGGGGAATGCGCTCTAGCCTCCCTCGCGTGGAAAGGGTCTGAAGTGCCTTCTACACCAGGCCTCAGGGGGCCCTGGCAGCTGCCCACGTTGGTGACTGAGTCGCTGGTGCACATGTCGTTGGCTCTCCCTGCTTCCTTGTCTTAATCTCTGGCTCCCTCACTGTGGCCTCTTGAGCCCACCTCCAAGTAAACCTCCTGAGCCTGAGTCCTTGTCTCAGGCTCTGCACTGGGGAGAGAAGGCCAACTAAGACCACCATGTGAGCCAGGCTGGCACAGAGCATGAGATGGAGAGCAAACCCTTGGCTTAGGAGACCCGACTTCTGAGCCTACGTCACTAGTGGGTTGAATACATAAATAAACGAACGAGTGAAGGAATGATGTGGCTATTACTCAGCCCACTCTGCTGATTTGGAAACATGGTTGGCATTTTAGGGCACCCGCATTTCTGGCTATACATCGTCATCCTCTAATGAGGCCGGCCCCACCCCTTGGATTAAATGTGACCATGGGACTTTCTTCGGTCAAAGAAATGTGAGCGGAAGTAATGTGTCTGACCTCTGGATGAGAGCAGTTCAGAGACCTTATTCCCCATTTCCTTCCCTGCTCTGGCCAACCGTGAAGCCATGTGCTGAGAAGGAAGTGCCAGGAGATTAAATTAGCAGCTTGAGTGCCGAGTCATCTCATAGGGGATGGCGACCCTGGAGGAGCTCAGGCTGAGAACGGATTGTGTGTGTGTGTGTGCGCGCACACACACACACACGCGTGCACACGTGTGCAGGAAATAAACTTTTGTTATTTTGAGCCAGAGATTTGGAGGATACTTGTTACTGAGGCATGACCTAGCTCATCCAGACTGACACACAAAGCAAGCCCTGGGGGCACGTGGCAGAGCCGGGGGCCTGGACTGAGATGTGCCCTCTCAGTCTGGGTAACCCTTGTCCCTGCTAGAGGCCTGTACTCATCTCCCCACGTCTGGAAGCAAGACAGTGTGGCCACAGCTGGCATTTCCATTCTATTCCACTTGGCCCTTCTCAGGTGAGCCCCTAAAGGCTCTGTCCCTAACCCACCACCCGGCCTGGGGTCACCCATTTATACTAAGAAGAAGCGGGATGAGATCAGCAGCTCCAAAGCTATGTGGGAGCCGCGCTCTCACAGGAGTGCTGTGAGCTGGGGCTGGTGGGTGCTGGCCAGGTTCCCTCTCTGCCTCCTGTGAACAGAACAGCTCCTGTCCTGCCTGTTTTGCATTTGGGGGTTTTCACATGGGAGACGGTCCGTTGATGACGGTTTGATCAATGCCGGGCTGGATGATCTGCTGCTTGAAGACGAGGACATTTTACCCGCAGTCGCCTGAATTCGTCCATTCCCACCAAACTCTCCAAGTGAGAGTCGCCAGGACCCTCATCCCCGGCTCCCAGCCGTCCCATAAATGCTTAGTTCTCCGATGTGAACAGAACAAAGAAGCCACTGGATCCCCACGTGGCTCCCAATGGGTCAACCAAACACAGAGCTTCACCTTGGGCTGTCGGTCTCAGCCCCTCCCTGCCTGCAATGCCAAAATGCTGGGACCAGGGGTCTGCAGATCTGGTTTCTAGGCCCAGCTCCGCCACCCTCTCACTGAGCGACTCCTTCTTCTTCTTCTCTGTAAAAGAAAATAACAAACAGCCGAGCGCCAGGCCAGTATGGTGCTAAGCAGGTGTCGTGTCATAATAAAGAATGTTCCAGATGAGGATGGAAGAGGGAAGAATGGGGGCTTTTGTCTGCAGGAGAAAAGTCAGAGGGGAGGTGACAGCTGGCTTTAAAACTCTGTGGGACCCTAGCAGAGAGGATGGGTGACACATTGGTCATCATGGTGATTATCATTACAGTACAATGTTTTCTAGTTGTTTATCTAGACTGTCAGCCCCATGAGGACAGGCGGGAACCTTGTCTGTGCTGGTCACTGCCATGCTGAGAACAGAAGTGGTACGTTCAAAGTTTATTGAATGAATACACTTGTCCTGTGTGGCTTCCAAAGGCTGAAAGTTCCAGGGAGGCCACTGATTTGTCTCTGCCTCTCCATGGCCAACATCCATTCAGCCCTCCCTCCTCCCCCTGTTCTCCCTTCACGTCCTGGAATCAGCCACTTCCTGTCTTAATTGGAGTCCGAATCAGACTTCCTGCTGCTCAGGGTGCGGGCTTGGATGAATCTAATCAGGGCTGACGGAAAGTGGGTGATTAATTAGCTGAGGAGGCTGGAGGTGGGTGGCTGCTGAGCTGGGCTGAGCAGAGAAACAAAAGGGATTTATCCCCAGAAAAGGAACAACACCCCCAGCCCATTCCAAAACCTTCATCCAGCACTAAGAGCTCTGAGCTGCTGGCGGCAGGGAAATCCTTATGTTGGCACCAGCAAGAGGTGGGGGTGAATTAGAACTCACTGCAAAATTCTAATATAAATTCAAGGCATGATATGGAGGGTCTCAGAGTAGGGGGAGTTTTCCTGTTAAAACCTAAAGGTAAGTAATATTGGGCTGATGCCACAACTGGGAAGGGGAAACTCCAAGGCCACACCCATCTGTGGTTATATTACTAGAAGTCTATCACCCCACACAAGGGAGGGGATAGTCCATGATGGGTCAGGCTGACCAAGCCCTTGCTTTTCTCCCCTCCTGGGGACTGGAGACCTGGTCGCAAGCCCAAGACCTTTCAGCTGGATCTGCACAGAATCAGTGTCCCAGAGCTGAAAGGCTTTGCGGTCTGGCAAGGCATAGCGTTCAGATCCCGCCTCCATCCCTCACAGCTGGGTGACACTTCCTGAACTTTACTTTCTAAATGTGTGAAAATGTTGCCAGTAATACTTACCTCTTGTTGCAAATATTAAGTGAGGTTAATACAGATCAAGAATCGAGCCCAGTGCCTGGCATTTGCTCCACATGTCAGTTACCTCCCCCAACCCTTCCACTCTGCCAGCCTCGCTGCCCGCCCACAGCCTGCCTGCACTTCTCTCTCTCTGTTGCCTGAAGTGAGGAGCTCAGGTTTCTTCTGTTGCCAGGGCTTTTCATGACTGCTGGCCCCACCTCTGCCCCTGCCCAGTCTGTCCTCCACTGAATGACTTTGACGGGCCCATCCATAACGCGGATCCTGAGTCAGGATGGGATTCATCACGTCCACAGACTTAATCTTGTTTACTCCTCCCACCAGCATCGAGGTAGGAGTTATCTACATTATCACAGATGCACGAGTGAGGCTCTGCTTTGCCTAAGATCCTACAGTTGGTGAATGGTGGGGGCTGGGATCCCATTTCTGACTCAGGAGACTGTATTTATAGCTGTTCCATAAAGCAGTATGTGGAAGGTTCAGCAAAGCACGNGCAGAGATCTAAAGGATAAAGGGGACTTCCGCTGGCAGATGAGAGCAGGAAAATACATTTCAGTTGGAGGGCACAACACCAGCCGAGAGGTGGGGGAGAAGTAGGAGGAGGTAGAAGATTGGGTTCCAGGGAGAGAGACGAGGAAGAGGAGGGAAGCCCAGTATCAGGCAGATCACTTACTTGGGAGCCCATTACTGTAATCCAGAGAGAAGGGATGGTGGCCTGAAGCATGGCGGAGGTGGTGGAATGGAGAGTTGTAGGCAGATCTGGGGGCTTGTTGGGGGCCAGGGTGTGGATGGGATTTTGGAGGAGGGAGGATTGAAGGATAAACTTAGGATTCAGACTCAGGTGACCGAGTGGATGGCTCGGTTGCTGTGATTCAGAAGGCTTGGGGTAGAGGAGGGCAGTGCTGGCCGTGGCGAGGTAAGGGCCAGGTAGAGATGCCCAGAGGTGCAGGATGGGGTCTCACGAGGTACTGATGTTAAAGGTGGAGGTGGTGGAGGGAGGCAAGTGGAGGGTGGGGGATGGAAGATTCAGCACAGAGACGAGGGACAGGGGGACAAGCCCACAGGTATGTTGGGACCCTCTGCTCTCATGGCACCGCAGGTACGTCTCTGATACCAACATACCTTCCTATTCAGAGTCCAGAGGACACTGGTGACTCTGGTTCTGCTGAGCCTCAGCTCCCCCCACACCCTACACCNTGCCGACTCCGCCCCACCCACCCTTCCCAGTCACATGACCTAATTATAGGCTAAGCCCTCCCTTAGATTCTGTTTAAGCTCATGTGTTAAGTTTCTGTCTTTTGCTGCGAATTCTCACTGATGCTTTCCCTAAGGCTAATGCCTCTTGGGTGTCATTCTTGAGTCATAATGTGAAAGCTGTGTTTGTTTTAAAGATTTTTCGAGACTCATTCAGGCACTTACAGCCCTCAAGCTATACGTTTTCCTGGGTGTATTCTATTAGTATTAGCTATTTATAAGCGTGGAACTAATTACCTCAAAGTGTAGAGGCTTAAAGCCACCATAAACGTTCGTTATCTCACTGTGTCTGAGGCTGAGGGATTCTGAAGGGCTCCCTGCATGGCTCTGGCTCCCACTGTTCTGTGAGGTGGCAGGCAGGGAGCGAGCCAGGGCTGAAGCCTCATCCAAAGGCTCGAATGGGCTGGAGGGTCCCTTCCAAGGTGGTTCACTCACACGAATGAAAAATCGACGTTGGCTCTTGCAAGAGGTCCGGGTTCCTCTCTCCATGGGCTTCTCCACGGGTCTGTCTGAGTGTCTTCATGAGGCAGCAGCCAGCTTCCCCCAGAGAGAATGAGCCGACACCCTGCCAGGTGGAAACAACATCTTTTATGACCCGACCTCAGAACTCACGTCCCTTCTGCGATATCCTATTGACCGCTGAAGTCCGCCTTAGTTAGCGCAGGGAGGGCTACACAGGGGTGTGAATGCTGGGAGGCAAGGACTTGGGGGGACTGTCTTGAAGGGTGCAGAACCAGGCCCCCTGTGGCTGCCTGGGGGCATCTTCCTAGCACCCCTGCTGTCCGGGAGAGAAAGGCTCATCCACCCTACTCGGGGTGAGTCAGTCTCGTCCAGAGCAAAATAGCGCCATCTCTCCCACTGCAGGGAGGGCTGCCTCCACTCCTCCCCCAGAGCTAAGGGGCCGGCGGGACCCCGAAGAGAGACAAGCTCAGGCCCACCTGCCTGAGCCACACCACGGCATGGGCTCATCTGCTTCTCCTCCGCACGAGTGCAGGAGGCTTGGTGATGGCCATGGTGGGGGTATCGCTATGGTGGGTTCTTTGATTTGCTTCTCAGGTAGAGGTGTCATGAGTGATGACAGGTGTTAGACCAGAGAGGGGGGTTGCAGTCACATGTGATGGGACATGGACCAAACTACTTTTTTTTTAAGAAAAAATTTTAACCATATTTTTAAATGTTTATTTGGGGGGCAGGGCTGCGGGTGTGGGGTGGTACTCATCACCCAACCCCAGGGCCTGAGAGGCTCTGGGTTCCTGGGCTGGGGGTGGAGGCTGCTGTTCACTCTGGCCTCCACTCTGATTCCCCGGGCTCACAGGTTGCCTGGCAACCATTGTTCATTTCATCGCCATTGACTTTGAAAATAAAAATCAATTTCCTTCATGACGTGAGCCGGAGGGCCATATTAACCTGCAAGTTCAAACAGCCCAGTTTTATTGTTCAAAGATTGATGAATACGGATGTGCACAGAGCATCATTTATAATAAGAAAAGTGGCTTGGAGGGGTGGAACCTTAAAAGTCTGTCAGAGGGGTGTGATCAAATCAAGGCCCTTTCTCACCACAGACTATGCCCCAGCTAATAAAAAACGATGGAAGATCTTGGTGTGCCGACAGGGAAACATTCTCCCAGCGTAAGTGAAAAGTGGCGGCCGCTTCAGAACAGTGTGTATGGTGTGTTGCCATTTTTATTTAACAAAACAAGTGTGTGTGGGCGCACACATGTGCCCATCAATGAAAACATTCTGTAAGCATACACAGCAAAATGTAAACAACTCTTCTCTCTGGGGAATGGGACTGTAGGTAACGTTCATCTTCTTCCTGTCTTTCTGTATCATTTGACTTAAAAACGAAAACAGGCAGAGGCACCTGGGTGGCTGGGTCGGTGGAGGTCGGTTGAGGGTCAGACTCTGATTTCGGCTCAGGTCATGATCTGGATGCTTGGTGAGTTCGAGTCAGGCTCTGCATTGACGGTGTGGAGCCTGCTCGGGATTCTCTCTCTCCTTCTCTCTCTGCCCCTCTCCTGCTTACGTTCACTCTCTCTCTCAACATAAACTGTAAAAACCGGAAATTTAAAAAATAAATAAATAAAACAAGCCTGCGTTACTTTTTCAGTTTGCAAACACACGGATTATCGTTTCTTTCCCAAATGGAGAATTCCGGCTCTGGATGCCAGGGGCCAGGCTGGAGCCCAGTGGGGGAGCAGGAGGGAGGGAGACGGACCCTTTCCCAGGGGCAAAGAGAGTCCCCGCAGGTAGTGAGCTCCCCCCTCTGGTCTCTGGGGGTGTCCAGGAGAGAAGCCCCTGCGGTGGGAGTGGCTGGCAGGGTGCCTTCTAGGTCCTAGGATGTGAGGGGGACAGAAGGAGGAAGAGGCGGGGCACGGACACCGGGCTGAGACCGGCTGGACCAGGGGCCGGGGCGGCAGAGGGGCCTCTTCCTTTGATCGTTCCCCTTCCTCACCCTCTCTCCAGGCCGTGTCCCCTCAGACTCGCCCTTAGATTCACACTCTCCATCCTTCTCTCTCTCTCTCTCTCTCTTTTTTTTTATAGTTTATTTATTTTTGAGACAGAGAGAGACAGAGCATGAGTGGGGGAGGGGCAGAGAGAGAGGAAGACACAGAATCTGAAACAGGCTCCAGGCTCTGAGCTGTCAGCACAGAGCCTGATGCGGGGCTCGAACCCATGAACCATGAGATCTGACCTGAGCCGAAGTCGGATGCTCAACGTACTGAGCCACCAGGTGCCCCGTCTCCATCCTTCTCGATGTTCTCTTTCATGCCCATGGCGCCAGCCACCTCCTGGATACAGACCATGCCCTCCTCCCACACCTGAGCCCATCCTCCAGGCCACCCCCTGTTCCGAAAAGCTATGATTTGGGGATTGTGTCAGACGTGATTGTGTCACCCTCTTGCCAACAGCTTTCACTGGCTTCCTCGTGTCTGCAAAGAAGGGGTGCAGGCCCTTTAAACCTTGCTCCAATCAAGCTCTCCTCACTTCCGTGCGTCTCTGCCCTTGCCCAAGACTCCTCTCTCTTGTCACATGCCACCCTTCCTTTGTCTACAAGACAAACTTGTATTTTTCCTTTAAGACCCAGCCCAAATATCAACCTCCCCTAGGAAGCCTCCCTAAATTCTCTAGGCATTCCATCTCTTTTGCTCTCATAATTCCTTGCACATTCCTCGTCACAACCCTTATTATACTCCACCATTACTGACATTGACTTGTCTGTGTCCCGTTATTAGCTTGTGAGCCCTTCAGGTCAGATGGCTTTTCTGTCCCAGCTCCCAACTGAGGGTCAGCACATAGGGATACTCAGGAAGTGCTGGTGGGATGGATGGGTATGTGGGATGGAGGCTGGATGGATGGGTGGGTAAGTGGATGGATGGATGGATGGATGGATGGATGGATGGATGGATGGGTGGATGGATGGGCGGGTGGATAGGTGGGTGGGTGAGTGCATGGATGGATGGATGGGTGGATGGATGGGTGGGTGGATAGGTGGGTGGGTGAGTGGATGGATGGATGGATGGATGGATGGATGGATGGGTGGATGGATAGATGGATGAATGGATGGATGGATGGATGGATGGATGGATGGATGGTTGGATGGGTGGATGGATAGATGGATGGATGGATGGATGGATGGATGGATGGATGGATGGATGGATGGATGGGTGGGTGAGTGGGTGGATGGGTGGGTGAGTGAATGGGTGGGTATGTGAGTGCCTAGGTAAGTAGATGAGTAAGTGGATGGATGACGAATGTTCCTTTCAATATATAAACATGTAATTTCTCCCATCTTAAGAACGAAACCTCAAAAAATAAAAATAAAAATAACCTCCCTCAATCCCGCACCCCCTACTTCTCATTATAGTTCCTCAGAAAGTTGGTCACTATACCAGTCTCTATTTCCTCTCCTCCTGGGCTGTCTGGCACCCACTCCAATCAGGCTTTCACTGCTCTACTGTAACTGTGTTGGACAAAGCTGGCCACTGGTCACCAACGACCTCCATGTTGCTAAATCAGCAGTCAAGTCCCAGTCATCAGCTTACTGACTTTTCACAGCATTTGACACACCCCTTCTCTTTGAAAGGGGTTATTCTCCCAGCAAAGCTCCTGGTGTGCATCACTACTTAGGGCTGGAGCTCAGACTATGAGTAAGTTTCTTGCTGGAAGCCCTCACTGATAAGTGGGACCCCCTGCACCCAACCTATGAGTGAGCATTGTTTTTACCACGCCCATGCTGTCTCTGACTAGCCTGACCATTGTCAGCTGTGAGGACAAAATGCTCAAGGGGAATTGCCAGGGCCAAGACTTCATGCAGTAAGGTCCCATGCTGGCCATTTTCCTGGTGATCCCTGACCCCGGTGACCTCCAACCAGGGAAGGGTGGGGGGTCAGGGGGAGCAGGACAGCATGTGAAAAGCTACACAGGGGGAAGGGAACAGTTAATTCATTAGTCAGACAGGCCAGCCACGCTTTTCACATTAAGCCCCTTTATCTCCTTGCAATTGCATCTGATCAAGCAATAGAAAGCAATTTGGTTAAGTGGGGAATTTAATCACGCTGCAGCCATTCAGAACCCACTTAACGCCTTAGACTGCAATTGTGCTCTGCTTGCTTGGGAAGCGCGCTTCTTCAAAGGCAGGGCTTTCATGCTCTCTGCTCCTGGGTTTGTGGGATGATACGGACTGCAGAACGTCAGCGCTGAAAGGCAGCTCTGGAAACGTCTTTCTGGGTCAGCCCTTTCAACTTGGAGAGATGAGAGAGGAGGGACGTGGAGAAGTCTTGTCTCTTCCTCCCAAGGGTCCCCTAGGCGCAGGGATGCCTCATCTCACAGCTGCCGAAACTGCCTCTCAGAGAGGTGAACTTGCTCACTGGGTTCAAGTCCTGAGCTTCAATCATTTCTTTTTTTTTTTTCCCAAATGATTTCTTCATAACCATATCTTTACATATTACTTTTCTTTTAAGCTTATTTATTTTGAGAAACAGAGCAAATGGGGGAGGGACAGAGAGAGAGAGAGAGAGAGAGAGAGAGAGAATTCCAAGCAGGCTCCACACTGATGCAGGGCTTGAACTCACACACCATGAGATCATGACCTGAGCAGAAACCACGGGTCACACTTAGCAGACTCAGCCACCCAGGCGCCTCTTGCTTTTCGAATTAAAATCATTCCATTATAATACTCAGCTTATCTCCTCATCTCTGCAACATGCTTCCTCACACCCACAGCCACTGGGTTCAGGCCCACATAATTTTGTGCCAGGATCATGGCCACTCGTCCCACCCCTATGATCTCTCAGTCCCCAATCTTGATGTCCTCTACTTCTCTGCTACATTGCTGCCCGAGAGGCCTTTCTAAAGAGCAGATCTGGCCAAATCCCTCTTCTATTGAAAACCCCGGTGGCTCCCATCATCCACCGCAGCCCCGGAGCCTCAAACGGTGCCTCAAAAGGAGGCACCAGGTCTGCCTTTCTGTCAGATTTACTCTAAAACTCAGCTCCTCAGTTCACAGCATAGTGCACAGGCCTCACCTTGCCTCTCCTCTGTCGGAGGCCGCGCCGGCTCCGACAGGTCCAGGGGTCCCTGAAGGATGGACGGTGTCGGCGAAAGAGAATGAGAGAGCCCCGAGATTCTTTCTGATCACCAGGCAGGCATCTCTGTCCTGTCGGTTTTGGTATCTTTATTTTAAGGTTCAGCAACAAGATGAAGTCATAGAAAGGAATTTCTTACAATGGGAGGCCTTTTGTGATATCAATTAACAGAATGTTCATAGTGAAAAACAGCATAACATACAAGTTAAATTGTCTACAGATAAGCTAGGAGTTATTCTGTCTGGCCCTCAAGAAGATAAGTGTTTCTGAATTGGTTTATTTGTGGAAACTACCATGGGGGCCCTAAATTGTCAGTCTTTGCACCTGGGTTTATGTTTTAGCTACTTTTATCTATCCTCATCCCAGTTGCCAGTGTAAGGGAGGGTGTTTGTGGAATGTAGGCCTTGAGGAAGGGACTGCTATGCTTCACCAATTAGCAAAGATATATGTAGTAACTTATGTTCTGCCCTGAAATAGGCTGTTTGTCTCAGGGCCAGGCTCAATTGTAACGCTTGTGTTCTTAACCCCTTAAGTCTTGGATCTGCAAGGCCCATAGGAAGAGCCTTTTGACAATTGTCCATAGAGCTTTCATCTAAAGTCTCTTCTGTAAAGGCAGGAATATGCTTTTCCTTATGAGGTAACTGTGTTCAGAATATGGGTTTGATAAGGAATATTGTGAGGCCTGGTCAATACCAGCAGGCTCATTTCCAGCATGAGCCAGTAGTAGCAGAAGGAGATACTAGTCTTCATTTCTCATGGCAGAAGCTGTGCAAACATTGCCATTTCCTTGCTGTGATTGCCATCCAGAGAGGCCGGTGCGGCTCCCGGCACTCCTCTCCGCAAAATCCTTCCTCACTGCCCACTCCCCGCAGCATAAAATCTAAGGACGTTGGTCCAACATTCAAAACCCTTCACTATTCCTGCCTTGTCCCTCCCCACCTGATGGACCCACTCACCATTTCCCAAACAAATGTAGTGAGCCTCTTTCTACCTCAGGGCCTTTGCATATGCTCTTTTCTCCTCTTCCCCCCCAATCCAGCCCCTTGCACTCATCCCTCTCCAGCTCTTCCCTTAACTGGCTGCTTCTCACATTTTAGGTGTCAACTTCAGGATCATTGCCTCATAGAGGTTGTCCTAGGTCAAGTTCACATAAAGCCAAACCCTGAGTGGGGAGACATGGGTGAGTAGTCGATTAAGGAAGTGTTGGAGTGGGGAAGGAAACAGGACAGGCAAAGGGGACGTGCCAAGCAAATGTGTGATCTCTGGTCTGACCCCCTCAGCCCCACACCGGGGAGCCCTGGAGAGTAAATTACAGCTTGGGATTTTCCCTGACTCCAAGCAAGGGCTTTGGTCTTTTGTACTTCTGTGCAGTGGTCAGTGGCAGAAGCCCCTAGCCCCTGTGGGAGGGGCTGAAACCCCAGGTACTTCCTGTCTTTCTGGTCAGTTTCTCTGGAGAACTTAGAAGGTTCTCTGTGAGAAGCCTAAGAAGCAGAGTCAAGGTGGAGGATGGGCCACAGAACCAACAGGTGGGATCTGAGGGTCGTGGGCACAATGTCTGCCCCAGAAGCCATCCTCAGAGTGTCTGGGTGGCTCAGTCGGCTGAGTACCTGGCTCTTGATTTCAGCTCAGGCCATGATCTCATTCATGGTCGTGGGTTCGAGCCTTGCATCAGGCTCTGTGCTGAGAGCATGGAAACTGCTTGGGATCCCATATCCTTCTTTCTGTCCCTCTCCTGCTTGCTTTCTGTATCTTTCTCAAAATAAACAAAAACTTAAAAAAAAAAAAGGCAACTTATATCTCTCTCCATTAAAAAAAAACAAAAAACAACAGCAGCAGCCATCCTCCACCACCCACCCAGAGAGGGTCCTTCCCCATATCCATAGTGATCTCTCTGCGTCTGGAGACTGTGAGGGTTTTGAAGGCAGGGACCTTGTCTGTCTTGTCCACCATCTTATCCTCAGTGCTCAGTGCAGTACTTGGCATTAGTTGGTGTTAATGGGCAGCTATGGAGTGAATGAATGAGTGAATGAATGAATGAATGAATGAGTGACTAGACACAGCCACTAAATGATAAAGCCCAAATTTAGGGCTCCAAGCCCAACTCTTTCTACTTAAGAAATAGAAAACCTGAATGAATAAAAACAATACAAAGAAAGAAACTGGCAAAGTTATAACAAAGAGGTCTTCATCTCAGATGTTTTAATGGATAAATTCTTTCAAACTGCCAAAGGACAAATAATCCCAAGGAATGTACACACTTTGGGGGGACATAGAAAAATATAGAGAGCTACCTAATTTTACAAAGCCGACAAAAACCCTAGATAACATCTGAGGTAGACAGAGCAAAAACTATAGACAGGTCATGAATACAGACAAAATTATATTCATTTACCTTTCTTCCCTTAATAATAGAGGCCTCAGTTTTAGCTGAGCCCATTGATGTCTGCAATCAATGTCTACATTTCTCAGTAGTTAGGATTCAATAGTATGTTAAGACTAATATGACATAACCAAGTGAGATTTATCCCAACAATGGAAATCTACAATCATGCAAGAAAAAGCACACTTTGCTTTTCTCAAGGTTTTTTTTTTTTTTAAATGTTTATTTATTTTTGAAAGAGAGAGGGAGAGAGCACGAGCAGGGGAGGGGCAGAGAGACAGGGAGACAGAGATCTGAACTGGGCTCTGTGCAAAGAGTGGAGAGTCCAATACGGGGCTCGAACTCATAAACTGTGAGATCATGACCTGAGCCGAAGTTGGATGCTTTAGCTATTGAGCCACCTGCTACCCCAGCACACAATGATCTCAGTAGATACTCCAAGCACATTCGATGAAAGTCAGGTCTTTATATTAGAAACTCTAAAAATTAAAGCTATAAGGAGACTGCCTTAACATGATAAAGTATCTCAACTTCTATGCTTAGATCACATTTTGTGATGGAACTAGAGGAATTCCCATGAGAATTGGGATTAAAATGAAGTGACCTTTGCCACTGTGTCAAGTATGAAGCTTATAAATTAAAGTGACCAGAAAAAAAAATGTATTATATGAGATAAATTTTCCTCTGAAAACAGAGGAAACAGAAATCTGGACTTAGGAGGTTCAGGGCAACTCCCTTGTTATTAGGGCACAAAGTTTCTTCTTTTTTTCACCATCCAAGTGCTTGCCTTCCATTCTAGGTCTGTATTAGTTTCCTGTCGCTGCTGTAACAAGTTGCCACAAACTTCCTGGCTTAAATCAACGCAAAATGTCTTATGGGACCAGTCTGGGGGTTGGGAATACTCGGGTGTCTCACGGGGCTAAAATCAAGATGTAGGCAGGGGTGCGGCCACATTCCTAGAGCAGGCAGGCTTGAGGAGAGCATCGATCTCCCTTCCTTTCTCAGCTTCCACGGGCTGCCCATGCTCTTTGGCTTTTGGCTGTGTCGTTCCAACTGGTGTTTTCCTATCGTCTTGCTCTTCCCCCTATAAGGAGCTTTCTGAGTACGCTGGGTGCCTCCCGATAACCCAAGAGGGTCTTCCCCATCTCAACATCTTTGGCTTAATCACGTCTGCAAAATTCTCTTTGCCATAAAACCAATAAATATATTCACAAGTCATTTCCCAAATCGAGTATTTGTTTATAGGTATCCACGTTTACCAATATATTTGGTGAAGATTTCTCCTTTTTTTTTCATATTCATTTATTTTTGAGAGAGAAAGAGAGCATGAGTTGGGGAGGGGCAGAGAGAGAGGGAGAGAGGGAATCCCAAGCAGGCTCTGCACTGACGCGGGGCTCGAACTCACAAACCACGAAATCACGACCTGAGCCGAGGTCGGATGCTTGACTAACTGAGCCATCCAGGCGCCCAGATGAAGATGTCTTCTTAACCCTCTCAGACCGGAGAGGGAAAGCAGTTACCCGGGCCAATCTTATCTGTATAAATAATACTACTACCGAGTGTTTCCTTTGCGCTGGCCTCTGCGCCAAGAGCACGATCTTACTTAGTCCTGTGGTGCAGGGACTCTCTGCCTTCTTTTGCTGGTGAGGTCAGCTCAGAGAGGGAGGGCAACCTGGCCATATCCACCGTGGAAATGTGACAGGGTCGAGAGATTTAGGACCATGTACCTCTGAGGCCAGAGGAGAGAAGGAGCTTGTCTGTGGCTGGTGGTGGCAGAGCAGGACTTGAACCCAGAGCTCCTGCCCCCTCGTCTGCATTCTAGGGGTAATAAGGCCCTGCTTATTTACGCAGCTGTAACCCAGCCCTTCCCCAGGGGACTGAGGGCGGCTGTTCCTTGTGCTGAAGGTCCCTGCGGGTTCTGTTAAATAGCAGCTCCCCCTAGTGCATTGAAAAATGACTGGGTTGGTTATTAAAGAGGAGGGGGAAAGAACAGAGAGAGAAGGGAGGAGGTTGGCAGAGGGAAGAAAAAGAAGACAAAAGCCCTTTGTAACTATCTGGGAGCTGGGAACAGCACAGGAGGTCTGGAGTTCCCTAAGAAAGGAGCTAGCATTCCCTGGGGGCCTTGGGAACAAATGTTCCAGTGGAGGAACCAGGTGGATCTAAACACCATCAGGAAAGTCTGCTTAGCAGCCCCCACCCCCAGGGGTCACTGTCACAGCCCCCACCCCTGAGGGTCTAACTCAGGGAGCGGGGATCTCCTGGTACTTGGGGGACCAGCTGTCTTCCGTCCCCAGATTAGAGAAAGGGCCAAGCTCACTGCCAACCAGAGAGTCCTCCTATGTCCCCTGGAGGCCTCGTTACCCGATTCCAGAATGTCCGCACCGTGCAGGAGGCCTGAGACGCCAGGTCCGGCTGCCCTGCTGAGCCCAGAGGGGCCCATGTCCCGCCGAGGGGCAGGCCAGGAACTGCGCTGAAGCTATATTGTCCCAATCTCTGTAATCATCAATTACCCTTTCCCAACCCTCTTTAAGGGAAATTGATAGTGACTGAGAGGCATCTTGGAGACAACCTACCTTCAATTGCCAATACCCCTCCAGGTCTTACCGCCAGTTTGCGGGAAATAGAGGGGATGTATATGTATGAGAAGACAGTACAAAAATGCAATCAGCTAAATGCAAAACACAGAACCTCTACAGGACAAGTGACCCAGTTTCTTCCACAAGTGAATTAATTGCAAGGGGAAAAAAGAGGGAGCCTCATATAGAGACTTAAAGACACATCAACTCAATGCAAAGGGTCAGCTTCCTTTGGGTCCTGATTGGACAAAGCGACGATAGAGAAACAGAGCATTGAAACGTTGACATTCCTACTTAGAAATCATTGTTATTTATTAGATGGGATATTAGGATGATGTTAAAAACAAAGGGACCCCATCTTTTGCAGACACGAACTGACATATTTATAAAGGAAACTATACGATGTCTGAAGTCTATTCTCTGCTAATCTGGGAGGGGTGTGAGGAGACCAGACATGATGGTATCTATGGGGGATTCATCATCCTATTTTCTCTAAGCTTGTGTATTTAATTTTTCTCTTATTAGGAAGAATTAAGACCTGAGAGAAGGAAAAAAATATAGGTGATTCAGAAATAGACCCTGGGGTGCCTGGGTGGCTCAGTCAGTTAAATGTCTGACTTCAGCTCAGGTCATGATCTCATGGTCTGTGAGTTTGAGCCCCGCGTCAGGCTCTGTGCTGACAGCTCAGTGCCTAGAGCCTGCTTCAGATTCTGTGTCTCCCTCTCTCTCTGACCCTCCCCTGCTTGTACTCTGTCTCGTTCTCCCTCTCTCAAAAATAAACATTAAACAATTTTTTTACTAAAAAAGAAATAGACCCTGAATATGGAAGAGGTTCCTTTTTCTTACAGTCTCCTTTTCATGAGTGCACAAAAGAGGGAGAACTGATGGATAAAATGCACACACAAAATGACACTTAGAAGCGATACGTTTCACAGGGGCATTGGCTGTGGTTTCCCTGCTGGTGTCTCAGCATCTGTGACATTCAGCATTTGCTGGCTTGGCTGCATTCAGGGGCTTGTCAGGTCAGGCAGGCAGGGCCTCGTTCAGGACCAGTAGTACGTCCTGGACTTTTCATGCTTTCCATTGCGCACACGCCCTTCTCCCGGGACACACACTGGCCTCGGATGCCAGGAACCCGCTGGAGCAGACAGTGATCAACTGACACTCAGCAGGTGGCCTCTGAGAAACAGAACCAAGGCTGGGGTGGGGGGCCGGAGGAGTCACATCCCTCAGGAAACGTCAAACCCAAACCCAAACAGGAATGGTGTTCGTCCTCACCAGAGTTCGAAAGGATGGATGGAGTGTCCCCGCTTGGAGTGGACAGCTGCGCTATTTCAGAAACCCTGGCCAAAAGGCTGATCGCGGACAGGGGGCCCCCGAGGAGGACCCAGGGGGCAGCAATTCACCCCTTTTTCCAGGCCAGGGTCTGCTTGTGAAAGGTCCTGTCTGTTTCCCGAGCTGCTGCTCCATAGCGATGACAGAGGGAGGTCCCATCAGGCACAAGAGACAGGCGCCAGGGGCAGGCGATGGGCACGAGGAACTCCACTTGTGAACAAGCCAGGTTTGCCAGAAATCAAAGAAATGAAGATAACACCAAGATGTCATTTGGGCCCGTCAAGGCGGCCGAACACAACGTGAGACCCTGCATTTGGATCCTGGAGTGGGAGTTGGGTCGCACACACGACTAGAGAGGGCGTTATTGAAATAATTGGTAAATTTTAAATAGGAGTTGGAAAATACCAGTATTGGGCGTCTGGGGGGCTCAGTCGGTTGAGCATCCGACTTTGGCTCAAGTCATGATTTGTGGGTTCGAGGTCCGCATCAGGCTCTGTGCTGACAGCTCGGAGCCTGGAGCCTGCTTCAGATTCTGTGTCTTCCTCTTTCTCTGCCCCTCCCCCACTCATGCTGTCTCTTGCAAAAATAAATAAAACAGTTAAAAAAAATTAAGAACAAATTAAAAATAAAAAGCAGTATTGTATCCAGGCTAAATTACTGATTTTTCATACTTGTACAGCAGTTTATGCAAAGGTGGTTAGGAAACGCACTGAAATTTTTTGAGGTAAAGGGTCATGAAGCCTGCAACTTACTCGAATTATTCACAAAAAAAGAGGGAGGAGGTGAGGGAGGAGAAGAGGAGCAAATGGAGGAAATGGTGGCATTTGGAAAATCTGGGCACAGGCGGGGTTCTTTGTACTATTCTTGCGATCTCTGTAAATGTGAAGTTGTAGGTATGCCCTTGCTTTTGAAAGTTCGCATTCTGTCTCTACACTTATGAAAGACCTACGTCAGTAGCTGTTTTTGCTAACGGAAAGGAATCTGAACAGGATTTGCACTTTTACCAAAAATGGCGAAAAGCCAGAATAGTGTTTCAACTTGGTTTTGCAGCAAATCAAGCTGCTATAGGGGCGGAGGGGCCCCGCCAAGCTCCTTCCCCGGAACCACGCTCAGCATCTCAGCATCAGGTTGCCAGCTTTGACCCGTGTCTGTGAGCATCCGGGCTTCGTCCCGATTTATTTTGTGCATCTGTTAGCAAGATGCCTAAGAGAGATTATGTTTTGGGTCTGGAAAGGCTAAAAAATGTTTCCATTTAAATTAATGGTAATTGCTTCTCTGCTTGATGCCATTTCAGTGGGTTTGCATAGTCACCCCTAGATTTCAGATAGCAGGGTTGGGGAGGGGGGGAACCAGTACATCAGAAAGGTTTTTATTTATTTATTTATTTTTTATTTTTTATTTTTTAAATGTTTTATTTATTTCTAGGAGAGAGAGACAGCGTGAGCAGGGGAGGGTCAGAGAGAGAGGGAGACACAGATTTGGAAACAGGCTCCAGGCTCTGAGCTGGCAGTCAGCACAGAGCCCGACGCGGGGCTCGAACCCACAAACCGTGAGATCATGACCTAAGCGAAAGTCGGAAAGTCGGACGCTTAACCGACTAAGCCACCCAGGCGCCCCCAGAAAGGTTTTTAAAAAAGTGATAAGAAAGAAAAGCTGACATTGCTCAGTGCTGCAGGGCATGGGGACATGAAATCTCTTGCCCTGCCAAGGGGAGAGAAAGCTGGCATATGTAATCTGGAGGATTAAGCAAAAAATATCACATTTTTTGACCCAGGATCTGCTCCCAGTTAGCCTAAAGAAATAGCCATAGATGTGTACAGAGATCAAACTTCAAAGATTTTCACTGAAGCCCTAAACGTTTAACAATAGATTGGTTAAATAAATGATGTGCATTCACAGAATGGAACACCGTATAGTCATTTAGATGGTCTGTGAAATATTACTTAATCACAAGGATACGTGTTTATAATACATTAAGTGAGGGGGAAAAACATTCCAAGAACATTGTGTTCAGTGTGATCATTATGTTGAGTAACAGTCAAAACCAAACCAAACTGAGCGTGTATAAGTGTGTGTGAGTGTGTGTGTGTATGGGTGTGTGTCTCCATGTACAACTTCTAGAGGTCAGGTATCACGTCTTATTTATTATTGTATTCCCTGTGCCTAGGACCTTGCCTGACACACAGTAAGTGGTAATAAGAGTTTAGTGAATGGGGCGCCTGGGTGGCTCAGTCAGTTAAGCACCTGACTCCTGATTTGGGCTCAGATCATGATCTCACAGTCCTGAGATTGAGCTCTGTATTGGGTTCCGCGCTCAGCATGGAGCCTGCTTAAGATTCTCTCTCTCTTTGCCTCTGCCCCTCTCCCCTGCCCATGCTCGCTCTCTTTCTCTCTCGGAAAAAAAAAACTGGTGAATGGATTAAGAACCATAGTAAAAAGAGCCAGATGATATCCTTTAAAATGTCCATAGCAGTATTTCTCGGTGGTGTGACTATAGATGATCTTCCTTGTCATTTCTCTGTCTGTCTGTATGGTCTAAATGTTCTACATAGAATACTCATCAGTTTTCCAGTAAATTATTTAAAACAATAAATGCAACTATTTAAAAACAACTGTAAATTCTTTTGTACAGTAAATGAAATTATTTAAAAACAACTGTGGGGGCACCTGGGTGGTTTAGTCGGTTATACATCTGACTCTTAATCTCGGTTTAGGTCAGGATCTCACAGTTCATGGGATCAAGCCCCTAGTTGGGCTCTGCACTGACAGTGAGGAGCCTGCCTGGGATTCTCTCTGTCCCTCTCTCTCTACCCCTCTCCTGCTTGTGCTTTCTATCTCTCTCTCTCAAAATAAATAAATATTTAAAATAATAATAGTAATAAAAACAACTGTAAACCCCAATAACTACAATTATTTAAAACAGTAAATGCAAACAGGAAAAAATGTAGCCTTAATCTCAGGGCCCTTGGATACAGGATCTCTCTAGGAAAAGGGTGAAAATTAAGGAAGTTATTTCAGCCAATCCTTACAGTGCATGAGTGTTCCCAAAACCCAGCCATGCAGAGGTGGGAGGGGCTGTGACCTGAAGCAAGTCATTGGACCTCTCTGTGACCCTCCGTCTCTACTCTGTGGCGCAGGCAAGGGTGTGTGTAGCATTCAGCACAGAGGTATGAGGTCAGTGCCCCCTCCAAGCATGCCCTGGACCCAGCGAGCTTTAGCAGGGGTGGGGAGCAGATAAAAATTATTGTCTCATTGAAGATGAGGAGACGGAGGTCCAGAGCCTGGAATCCGAGGCCTGGAGGGGTGGGGAGAGGGGGGGGTTCATTTTTTCTGTGCCTACACCCCAGTGCCTCTTAGGCAGGACCCCCTCCGGAGTCATGTTCTCACCCTGCCTAATGGACCTGCCTCGGGGACTCACAAGTAACCCCTGTCCAGTGCGTGTCCCTGGAGAGGGCAGAGTGTCCCAGCAGAATGACAAATGGCTGCTGTAAATTGTCTGAGACGTGTCACCTCTCTGACCCAAGGAATGAATCCTCGCCGAGCCTTCCCTCAGCACGAGAGCCCGCCGAGATCTGTTGGTAAGACACACAGCCTGCCCTTTGCTTTTTGCAAGATGGTGGATGACAAATCCCAGGCTTTGTTTTTCATGAAAAGCAAGTGAGCCTTTTACAAAACGAAGACTTCATTTTTTAAAAATTTATTTTATTTGTTTAGCGTTTGTTTATTTTTGAGACAGAACACGAGCAGGGGAAGGGTAGAGAGAGGAGACACAAAATCCAAAGCAGGCTCCAGGCTCTGAGCTGTCAGCACAGAGCCCCAAGTGGGGCTCAAACCCACGAACCAAGAGATCATGACTTGAGCTGAAGTCAAGCACTTAACTGACTGAGCCCCCCAGGCGCCCCACCCACTTTAACCATTTTTCAATGCAGCTAAGAGGCACAAAAGATTTTGCACACGTGTGCTACCATCACCGCCATCCATCTTCCAAATGGAGACTTGTGCCCATTAAATAGCACCGCCCCCCATAGGGGTTCATGTCTGTGGCAACCCTTTCCTGTGGCTCACACACATTGTGTGTGTGTTTGGACAAATGTGTAAGGATCTGTGGCCACCATTACATATCACAGAGAATGGTTCCACTGCCCTAAACACCCATGTGCTGCACCGATTCATTCCCATCTTGTCACCTAAACTGGCAACCACAAATCTTCTCACTCTCTATAATTTTGCCTTTTCCAGAATATCATGTAGTTGGAATCATACAGTGTGTGACTTTTCCAGACTGGCTTCCTTCACTTAGCACATGCATTTAAGAGTCCTCCGTGCCTGATTTTGTACCATGATGGCTTATTTCTTTTTTAGCCCTGAATCATACTCCATTGTCTGGATGTAACCGTTTGATTATCCCCAAATGAGGAATTTTTTATGACAAAAAAAAATTGTATGCTAACTATTGGAAATGAGAAAAAACCAGGAGAAAAGGAAGAAAAACAATCCTCTGTAATCCTATGCCTGGAAACTATGCTCTTAGCATTCTGTTGGCATTTTATTCGTGTGTGTGTGTGTGTACGCACACATCTTTTTTGGTTTGACATAGCATGATCCATTAAATTTTTATTCCCCTCTTCACATTAATTATAACTTAGCTCTCTTTATGTTGTAAGTTGTCCACAAGGATTTTTTTCTTGTGCATTGTTGAAATGTCGACAGTATTTTCTCTTGAATTAGGGATGTCACAATTTCTTTAGCATGCCTCTATTTTTCAACCCTGGGATTGTTCTCAATTTTACACTAATGTTAATAAGTCTATTAACTATGGTTGTTTACATAACTGTGTGGATTTTCCCCCCACTTGCGAAGAATAGAGTAGCTAAGCCAAAGAGCAAGAACATCTTAAAGATATCCTAGAGATTTCTTTCTTTTTTTTAATGCATTTTTAATTGTGACTTAAAAACATAAAATTTGGGGCGTTTGGTTGGCTCAGTGGATAGAGCATGTGACTCTTAATATCGGGGCTGTAAGTTCAAGTCTCACGTTGGGTATAGGGATTACTCTTTTAGAAATCTTCAAAAAAAAACCACATAAAATTTACCATCTTAACAATTTTTAAATGTACAGATCAATAGTGTCAGGTATATCTCTAATATTTATTTATTTACTTTGAGAGAGAGAGATAGACACAGAGAGAGGCAGAGAAAGAGGGAGAGAGAGAATCCCAAGAATCAGGGCTTGATCTCATGAACAGTGAGATCATGACCTGAGCCTAAACCAAGAGTCAGATGCTTAACCCACTGAAACATCCAGGTGTTCCCATGCAGTTCCTTCTTATGGTTGAATAATGGACACACTGGATATTGTTGACACATTGATTCGTTGATGGACATTTGGGTTGATTCCACCTCTTAGCTATTGTCAATGACAGCTATGAACATGTAGCAATGAACATATGAATGATATCTGTCTTTGAGTCCCTGATTTCAATTCTTTTGGGTATACACCTAGAAGTGGGATCGTATTTTTAATTTTTGGAGGACCCTCCATTCTGTTTGCCATGGTGGTCATACCATTTTACATTCCCACCAACAGCGTACAAGCATTATGATTTCTTCACGTCCTCGTCAACATTTCGTCTTTTCTGTTTTTGTTTTAAATCTCTTTTAAGAGCCCAAAGAGATCAACAGGTCAGTGGTTCCCAAATGTCATGACTTTCACTTGCGCTCATGTTTCAAGAGTTGTTTGTTTCTCAAACACATTTACCAAGAACTCAATACTTTCCCGTCTCTGCCCTTTGGTCCAGCGTGTCCAGGTCTGGAGATTTCCTTGGAAACCGACCGCTGTCTCTCGTCCCAGGTCTGGGCCTCCTTCTTCCCGGGGAAGCTTCCAGCTAGATACAGTGCGCCACAGACAGCTGTGGCCATGATGGTGTTCTCACCATTGCAATGGGTCCAGAATTGACCCACGACTTCTGCTCTTGGCTTTTTAAAGGCCTTGTTTGCCCTGAGCTTTCTCTTTCTCTTTCCTGCAAACCCAGCACAGGACAGTGGCCGAAGGGAGGGTGGAGCATTCTGTCCTGCCATCCAAGGTCTCTTTGTAAAAGCATTTGACCTGGTCCTCAGCTCCTACAACACTACAGGAACACCCGCTGTGACGTCTGTTGTCCCCTTAGTGTTATTCATTGGGGCGCTGTTTGTAACAGCAGAAGACTGGAAGTGAGCTCAGTGTCCACCAGCAGGTGACTGGCTAAAGAAATGAGACACATCTGTCCAGTGGAACCCCATGCAGTTGTTAAAAAAAATGAGGAAGTTAAAACATTTTTAATAGACTTTATTTTTAGAGCATTTTTAGGTTCACAGCAAAATTGAACCAAAGACACAGAGATTTCCCACATGTCCTCTTCCCCCACATGACAGCTGCTCCCACTAGCGACACCCCCTCCCCAGCGTGGTGCACTTATTACAATTTGCGGACCCACATCAGCACATTATCACTCGGAGTCCATGGTTTACATTAGGGTTCACTCTTGATGTTGTACACTGTGGTTTAGACAAATTTAGAGACGCATCCATCATAGTATCATACGGGATCATTTCACTGCCCTAACGAAATGCTTTATTATTTGAAAAAAAAAAAGGCAAGAATTAAAACAGTGCAGTTGACCCCCTGATGCGGGGGTTCAGGGCACCTACCCCCCATGCAGTCAAAAATCCACATATGACTTTTGACTCCTCAAAATCTAACTGCTAACAGCCTACTGTTCACCAAAGCCTTACTGATAACAGTTAATCAGCATGTATTTTGGATGCGTAAGCCAGGGAAAACCTGTTACTAAGAAAATCATAAGGAAGAGAAAACACATATGCAGCACTGTATTTATTGAAAAACTCCATGTGTGAGTAAACCTGCATGGTTCAAACTTGTGTTGCTCATGTATATGCTAACATTTGTTGTTGTTTTTAAGTGGGAGGCAGAACGCACATTTGGATTTGCTTGTGTGTGGATAACACGACTTCTGAAGAGGACCCAAGTTACCTGTTTCACCCCTGGGTGGGGCAGGTGGGGGTATGGGGCAGATGGGAGTCAGGGCTGGGAGGTCAGTTTGTCTTTTCATGTATTTTTAAAAGTTTATTTATTTTGAAAGAGAGAGAGAGCAGGGGAAAGGTAGAGAGAGGGAAAGAGAGGGAGAATCCCAAATAGGCTCTGCGCTGTCAGAGTAGTGCCTGATTTGGGGCTCGATCCCACGAACCACGAGATCATGACCTGAACGGAAATCAAGAGTCAGACGCTTAATCAACTGAGCCACCCAGGTGCCCCTTCTCATGCATTTTGATGGTAGAACCATGTGAATGTAAATACATACAGTGTAAAATGTTTCATAATCTGCATTTTCATTTTATTATAATTCAAATTTCAAATTGGCCCCATCCAGGCTTCTGATATGGACTCCCTGAGCTGAAAGGTGCTGGTTGAAGGCAGAGCTGCTCGGGGTTCGATCTGCCGTGTGGCCTCCATGCACAGGGGACAGCTGGGCCACACCCCCTCCCCAGACTCCTGTCCCTGTCTGTCCTACATCCGGCCCACTACGCCCAGGCGAGCCCCAGCCCTCCATCTGCTGCCCAAACCCACAAGCTGCTCCCCTACCTCCTGCCAACTGAGCATCCTAATTACACGTTAATACTAATTGCCCGTGACTAGAATCTTCCACAGCCATAGACATTAACCAAAGTCACGCCTAACAAGCCTCACCGTTAATTATCTGTGCTTGCTGCTCCAGGATTTAATTAAGCCTTGGCAGGAAATAGCAATCCACATACACGGAGCAGGGAGAGCGAGCTTGCAGAGATGCCCTCTGCCTGTCAGGTGGTCTGGCAAAGCTGCTCCGAGTCTTCCTTCCAAGCCCCGGGGGTGTCCCAGTGAACAGGAGGGGACACTGGGGGAAGGGAGGCTGCAGTCCTCCAGTGCTGGTTGTATGCCAGGTAGAACCAGACTGCGCACTCCTGTCGCCTAATCCTTCCAATCACCGTGGAAGCCGGGTCTCCAATGCGCAGATGAGGAAAGAGAAGTTCAGAGAGGCCCAGTGACTCTCCCAGCAATTGACAGCACCAGGCCTGAGTTGCAGACTCTTCCACATCTCCACTACTCGCTGGAGGGATGACCTTGAGGACATTTTTCACTCTGACCTTGAACTTAGGCAGTGTTTTTCTTTCTCTAAAGTATTCCCAAGCATTATCTCATCTGAGTCCCGCATTGGTTTATTAAGAAAACAAATGGCTAAAGTAGCTGAAACCTAGACAGAATGTAATGCACACAGCCACACACCCCTGGCCACATGCTCTCAGTGTCACGGCCAGGAAGGCAAAGGAGTGCATGGGAAAGCGTGGCCCTGGGCCCCGGCTGCCTGGTTCTAATACTGGTTCCATTGCAGGGGCTGAGCCACTTTGGTCAGGTCACATCCTCTCCACCATGGGTGCCTAACTGGGCGGTTAGAAGGACCAAATGATATACACACATACCCCCTAGCACCGGGCATGGCGCCTGGGCGCTGTTGCTGTATCCTAAGGCTTCGTCCTCCAGAGCCACACCTCACTAGTGTGGTGCTTTTCTTTCAAAGCCACTTTAACTGGAAAAACTGGGCCCAGAGATTCATAATTCACTGCCCTGCTTTTGGCAATGTGCCAAGAACATCAACAGTGTTCGTGTAGTTCCTCTTCTGATAAGCTTTCCTGCTAACGCGACCTGATTGTAGAAAACATACTCAAATAGTAAATATGAAAAATGTTCTTCCCAACTATACTCAACCTGACCAATAATCAAAGAAACCAACGTTCAACTCATGACACACCACACTCCCTGTTGGACTTACAGAAGTGTTCTCTCTCTGTTTTGTTCTAACACTTACAGCTGGTGAGAGTGCACCAGGAATTGGAATCACTTCCGGGGAGGAGGGGTAAGCTGGTACCACCTCTTTGGAGGGCAATCAGGCAATTTGCAAAGAGAGTTTGAAAGATGTCTCTACCCTTTTACCTAGCAGCTCCATCCTAGGATATATCCTCAGCCACTCATTCTCAATTAAAAAAAATACACACACACACACACACACACACACACACACACACACACACAGACCTTTCCATCACTGTGTCATTCTGAACAGCGAAAAGCTTCTTTCCCCCTAAAATACCTAGCCATCAATGGTGGTTGTAGTCCAACCACCCAGTGGAAATATTATGAAGCAATTTAAAATGGTGGTTAGCAATTTTTAAAGCTTGTTATGGAAGATTCACACGTTGAGATATTTGTTTCTAAATATATCATTCTCCACTGAAAGGAACCAGGGGTTTCTTTGGAGAAATGGTTGATTGCAGATCCAGGGCAGGGAAAGCCCCAGGTTAGACTGGAATATCTTGGTGTTCCAGAAAGTGAAGAGGTGCTCCCACATTGCATAGAGACGGGTGGACAGGATGTGGGAGCTGGCTTAAAGGAGCTTGATCTCACAAACCGTGAGATCATGACATGAGCCAAAATCAAGTCAGATGCTTAACCGACTGAGCCACCAGGTGTCCAAAGGGTGGATTTTAATACACGGAATTAAAAAGAATCCACAAGTACAGAGTGATCAAATGAAAAAAGAGGAGCCGAGGGAAAGAAAAAGGCCAGCTAACAATGGTAGAAAAATGATGACAGAAAATCACCATTTTGCAATTACCGATATAAAAATCCAGGCTGGGATTGTCAGTGCATTTTAAAACCACTGTTGAGAAATAGGACATTGACATGGTCTCAAGGTATCACCCCCCATAAAACACTGATTCACAAAAATGGGGGAAAACAGGCCTTTCTGATGGTGAGATCTGGCAGGAGCCATTTTAGCCAAATGGTCAATACAACACCTCTGACACTATGTTCCTTTGGCACTGATGTAATGACCCGACATCACCCACATAGTATTCTTGCCCAAAATAGTAAACCTGAATCGAATCATGAGGAAACAAACAAACCCACAAAAGACAAGTGAAGGGAAAGGAGAACTGTTCAGGATTAAAGGGATTGAAGAGATAGGATAAGCCAGTGCAATCTTGGATTGGATCCTGGATCAGAAAAAAAGAAAAAGAAAAAGAAAAAACTTACAAAACAGTTTACAAAGAACATTTTTTGGACTCTAAGAAAAATGTGAACAGGAACTGGACATTAGGGAATATCCGTGCACAATGTTAGGCTTCTTGGGATGCGTTAACGGTATCGTTAAATAGGAGACTTTATTCTTAGATCCCAACTGAAATATCCCTGGACAAAGGGTCATGAGGTCTGCAATTTACTTTGTCATTCGGAACAAAAACAGAATACAGGTGGGGCAACATGTTAACGAAGCGGGGATCTTGATGAAAGGCATATGGATATTTATTGTGTTATTTCTTCAGCTTACCTATGAGCTTAAACTTTTTGGAGCTTATTTTGGTTAACAATGGCAAAACTTGCACGGGGGTTATTTATGACTATATTGTTAGACGCTGTTGTGTCATCAGAGTATTATACAAAGTTGCACGTACATGTGGGTATACACATATGCACATATCCATGGTCGATGGCTATTATTTTTATCAGTCAGCTTCCGTTTCACCTTCTTAAAATAACAGCACGCTTATTTCTTTTGGAGCTCATCCCTCCCTCTCTTGATTCATGAAGTTTGCATGTGGGCATATGAACCACATCCATCTGTCCCCAGGGATTGGTGGGCACACAACTTCAGTTAGCCCATATGGACTCACTGAACAGTGGACATGAACCTCAGGGCTTTTGCTGGACCTATGGGGAAAAAGCAGTACTCTTCCATGGAGGTTGTCCAGCCGATGGGATATAAACAGAAGCAGGTAGTCATCTTTGTTTGGGAAGCAGCTGCCGTGAATCAAGCTGACATTGAAGGAGAACTGAGAAGGAAAAAGTACCAGTTTATGGTGTCTGAGTACCTAGATTTAAATGTGAAGTTAGGTGAGCCTATAGATTTCCTTTTTGCTTATACCAATTTGAGCTAGTGTCTGTTGCTTGCACCCAGGGAGTCCCGACCACTATGAAAGTGCTTAAAAAAGTGTATTAGCCTTCTATCACCATATAATAAGTTACCACAAGTCTAGTGGCTTAAAACAACACACACTATTATCTCATGATTTCTGTGGGTTAGGAGTCTGGGGACAGTTTAGCTGGGTGCTCTCTTCTGTTCTTTTACAAAGCTACAATTGAGATTTGGCCAGGGCTTCTGGGTGGCTCAGTTGGTAAGCATCTGATTTTGGCTCAGGTTATGATCTCACAGTTCGTGAGTTCAAGTCCCACATTGGGTGAGCTTGAGTCTCGCTTTGGGTGAGTATCAGCCCTGCTTTGGGTGAATCCTGCTTCTCTCTCTCTCTCTCTCTCTCTCCCTGCCCCTTACTCACTTGTACCCTCTCCCCCTCTCAACAACAAACAAACAAACAAACAAACAAACAAACAAACATATGGGGTCAGGGCAGTGGTCTCATCTGGAAGCTTGCCTGGGGAAAGAGTTTACTTCCAATATCATTCACCTTGTTGGCAGAATTCATTTCCTTGTGGCTGTAGGACTGAGGGCCCTGGGTTTTTGCTGGCTGTTGGCTGGAGGCTGCCCTCAAGTCCTGGATGCTGCCCACAGTGGGCTTGACACATGGGCTTCCTCAATATGCCGCTCATTTCATCATCAACAAGGAGAATCCAGTTCACTAAGATAGGATCTTACATAATGTAATCACAGGGTTGACACCCTATCCCCTTGGCCATGTAATGTAACCAAATCAAGAGAGTGACATCCCATCACATTTGCCATATTCTATTGGTTAGAAGCATGTTGTGGATCCCGCCTACACTCATGCAGAGGAAATTACCCAAAGGCATGGACACCAGGAGGTGAGAAATCACTGGGCATCAGCTTAGAGTCTGTCACAAGGGGGATGAGGAGAATCTACTTAACAAATGTCACACCTCCACCTACCCACCACTAAACATTTATTTGCTATTTATGAGCACGAAGGCACCATGTGTATTAACCCCATTTCTTCCTAATTTCACAGTGGTTGCCACTGGAAAGAGTCTGGATGGGGAGGTGTTGAAAGGACACTAGAATGTTCTGTATACATTGTTGCTTAGATTTTTTTTTCAATGAGCACAGATTCGTTTAAAACTATGACTTCAACTATACCCTCTCTTTCTCCACTTCTGGATCTTCCTGCATATACACACGTCGGGGGAAGAAAAGACTTGAAGGGAATAGGCCAAAAGGTGAAGACTCATTACTTCAGAGTGGGGGGCCTCTGGGTGAATGATATTTCCTTCTTTACACTTTCCTGCATTTTTCAAAATTAAAGAATATTATTCTAATCACCAGGGGAAAAAAGCCCAAGTGATCTGAATGTTTTTTAGGTCCAATTTTACAGTTAAAAATAACACAAACCCTCTTTGTTTACCTTTTGTAGAAAGGCAATTTCCTGCTTGGATGGTTGATGGAGTGTCTGCTCCTAGAGCTTGGAGAAATAAATCAGATGACAGCAGGGAACACACACCTGCTTCCTGTCACACTGATAAAGAACAATTAACTCTCATCAGAACGTATCTGGCTTTGCCCCAGGACTAAGTGCTACTTAAAAAAATATGGCAGGTTTTCTCCAGCGACTAAAAGCTCCTGGAAGGTTCTAGCCGAGATGGGAAATAGAAGACTTGGTACCAGACAGATTTGGTAAGCTGACATGTTCCATAACCAAATAGTTTAACCCCATGACTACGTGAAAACAAACAAGCAAAAGATATATTTGATTCCATGATTGTAACTAGCCGGAGGACCTTGATGGGTCTCTGAACTCGTTTGCTTGTGTGCAGAATCAGAGAATTTAATATGGAGTCAGAGCCAACTGAGCAGACCACATCTGTGGTCAAAACAACTAAACACAAACGCCCAAAGTTGGGGTTAAGCTTGCTGCAGGAAGGGAGAATGTGTCTCAGGAGCACCTCCACAGGGGAGCTGAGAGGGGTTTCTTAAGGGTTTAGGCTTGTGTTGAATGATGGCGAGGGGATTCCAGAGTTGGAGCAGTTCTGAGTTGGATACCATCATGGAGCAGGAGTGATTTGGTGACTGAGTATCTCAGTGATAGTTGCCTAGAAGGAGAGCTAAAATGGGGTTTGATTTAATATCTGTGATAGAGCAGCAGTTGCTCAGAGAGGAGCAGTGCTTGTCGGAAGAGGGGGTGTTTAGTAATTTTTGTGCTCACAAGAGTGGCCTTGTCATTATCTTGCTCTAGGTACTGTTCATGATCTGCTGGGAACATGATCGACTGGTTGTCAGCAGGGTTGTTTTCTACTTTCTTGGTCTTGTTTAAAACAAACACATCACAGGGGGCACCTGGGTAGTTCAGTCGATTAAGCGCCCGACTTCTGCTCAGGTCATGATCTTACGGCTTGTGAGTTCAAGCCCTGCTTGGGTTTTCTGCTGTCAGCAAAGACCCCATTTTGGATCCCCTGTCCCTCTCTCTGTCTGCCTCTCCACCACCTTCATTCTCACTCTTTCTCTCTCTCTAAAATAAATAAACATTTAAAAAATCTTACAAAATAATAAACACACCACCCAATAAAAAACTAATATTTGAATACATTTTCAACTTAGAAAGTGCTCTTTTTCTTTTTAACCTATGGGGAACTTCTTTGTGATTCTTTCCAGTTTTTCCATTCTTTAAGATGAGAAAACAGAAGGTCAGAGATGTTTAGTGACTTTGCCAGCTACTTAAGCAAGTCAGAAAGTAGTAGCATCCAATTTTTGGTTTGTATTTCTTCAATGTCACACATCACTGTTCCTCCTTAGTCCTAGTTTCTAAAATTGCATCTGTTCCAGAAATCTGCATTGAGTACTCAACTGCCATGCACCCTTCCAGGCTCTGAAGATATAATTGGGACAAGATGGGTGTAGCAAGCTTGGAGTCTAGTTGGGGTGATGGAAGGTGGTGAGGCAGCTCCATTCAGCATCAGTGTTAAGAGCAGAGATTTCTCTGTGCTATGGGAGCAGATAACCAGGGAAGGACACAATTGGTCATCTACTGTCCCTGTAACAAATGACCACAAACTTAGTGGCTTAAAACAATATAAATTACTTTTGATAGTTCTGGAGGTCGGAGGTCTGCAGTGGGTCTTACTGGGCTAATATCAAGACCTTGGCGGGACTGCGTTCCTCTAGAGAGGCTCTAGAGGAAAATGTCTCCTTGCCTCCCCCAGCTTGAGAAGCTGCTTGCGTTCCTTGGCTTATGGCCCCTCCCCATCTGCAAACCCACCAGTTGAACCACTCTGAATTCTGCCTCTGCCATCACATCTCCTTCCGACTCTTCTGCCTTCTTCTTCCATCTTTTAAGGACCGGTGTAGGATTATGAGTAATTCAGGATAATCTCCCTGCATCATGATCCTTAATTTACCTGTAATCTGTAGTGTCCCTTTTTCTATAAAATATTCACAGGTTTAGGGATTAGAACACAGACATCCTTGAAGGGGGCCATTATTCTGCTCACTATAGATACCCAGCCTAGTATTTCTTTTCTTTTTTTGGAGGAAGGGAAGGGAGGTGTTCATACTTCATGGAGAAAAAGTTGGCATTTAAGTTGGAGGAATGTGAGTGGAGGAGATATGTGCCATCCCCAAGCAGGAGGGGACAGGAAGTAAGAAGATAAGTGTCTGAAGCAGAGGGGAGGTCCAGAGCTTGAAAGAGGGCATGGCGCATGGGTGGATACTTGTCAGTTATTGCTGGGTTATGTTGCACTAACAGCCAACCTCCCAAGTCTCAGGGTCCCACAAAAGCAAAGATGTACTCTTCATTTAAGCTACATGTCCACTGTGGATGCCCTCCATGCTTGACTCCGCTCCATGTCTTCATTCCATAGAACCTAGGCTGAAGGAGCAGCCACTGTCTGGAACATGCTGGGAGGGCCCAAACCACAAGATGATACTCAACACTTCTGCTTGGGGATGGCACGTATCTCCTCCACTCACATTCCACCAGCCAAAGAAGTCAGTTTGTAAGGCTAAGGCTGATGTCAGTGGGACAGGAAGTAAAATCATCCCACAGGAAGAGGAAGTGAGTAATTGGGCAAGATTGGACTGGAATGGTACAAGAGACCGGAATGCAGAATACGATGCATGGAGTGGCTTGAAGCTCGGAGGCGCTGAGGACCAGACTGTGCAAGGCTCCGATCTGCATCAGTTTCCCTTCTTGGAGTGCAGGTTCCATGAGGGAGGAGCCGGGTCCCTGCCTGTTTGTCCAGCCCAGTGTTTCCCAGCCTTTGCCATTATCATCACTCCCCGCCATGAGATCTCAATGTCAGATCGCCTGGTGTACACTAGATGCAAACCTGGCTTTACATACGAAAACAGATATTTTTGCCCTCTTAAGAACCAATTCTCACCCCCTTGGTGGTGATATTGGCCCATTAGGAAGCATGTTCTAGCTGCAATTACATTCAAGGTTTGAATTAATTCTTGAATTCCATTGATTTACACCGTATTTGTGAATTAAAGCAAATAGCCAGCAGCTGAAAAGTTTGCATGCAGAAAGCTTACTACTTTGGGTAAACTTAGCTTAACTAGCACTCCTAGAGAGGAGAGGTCCAGTGAGATAGAGAGGAAAATATGATATGAGGAAAGAGCCTGACTATATGCGGGTGTTGCTTGACAGAACTTCCAGAAATCTCTTTGGTCTTTCAGAAATCTTCTCCACTATCTTTTGGGAAAATCCATCAAGCATGACTGAACTTCCTCTGATGATTAAAGCTCTTCACTATGGACACCTCAGGTCAGCAGTGTCCTCGGGTCACCTTTTGTTTCTGTATTTATTTTATTTTTGTATTAAAATTTCTTAATGTTTATTTTTGAGAGAGAGAGACAGAGCATGAGGTGGGGAGGGTAAGAGAGGGAGACACAAAATCCAAAGCAGGCTCCATGCTCCGAGCTGTCAGCATACAGCCTGACACGGGGCTCAAACTCATGAACTGTGAGATCATGACCTGAGCCGAAGTTAGATGTTTAACCGACTGAGCCACCCAGGAGCCCCCGTTTCTGTATTTTAAATGCTTATGGCCTGTCCCTTTTTGGGAAATCCTGGCGAGCTAGCTGACTGAAGTCCTCACTATTGCCAGTGCACCCAGCCAGTTAGTTTTTCTTCCCTGCTGGGGTTTTAGGAACCAGATGTGCTGCGTGAACAGGATAGATGCCGAGTGAAGGTCTAAGGGGCACCGGAGGGGAGTGCATGAGCTCAGGGCTCTGCCCGATACAGTGAAGGAAGCTCAGCGAACATCGATGGAAGGCATTGTGGGCCAGGCACTGGTCTAGGCACTGAGGATAGAACAGTGGATAAAAAAAAGTACCGTCTCTGCCCCCTGGGGATGAGAAATGTCCGAAGACATTTGAGGTGATGAGGCCTGACAGTGTGACAGTCGTTAATGCCAGGCAGTGAGTCAGGGCTCCGCTTGGTTAGTCAAACATGGGCTACGTCTGTCTGCAGCTGTACTCTTGGGCTTCATTTCATTTTTGTTTGTTCTTGACTTGAGCCAACGTGACGAGCTAACTGCGAATGTGGAGGCCGAGCAGTTATGGGGGAAAGGTGCAGATTCGTCGATCTGATGTTCTTTGTAACCATGTAGGAAAATGTACTTCCCGGCCTCGGGTTCGGCCTGTCCTCACCTTGACGAAAGGAAATCTGTACTCGTCATCATTTGTATGTGGAGCAATGGCAGTCTGTGGGTTTCTAAGCTACAGATTTTTAAAGGTTTTCCCTGGTTAAAGAAATGCTGGCTCAGGGTCAGAGGGGGAGAGATGAAGAGGGATTTCAAATCCCAAGTCCTTCCCTTGGGAGGCAGCTCTGCTAACCACTATCCCACCAAGGCTCCAGTCCATCAACCGGACCCCGGGTCCCTGGCCCAGCGGCCCCACGGCGCTCCCTTGCCACGCTCTGCTCCAGCCACGCGGGCCTCCTTGGCCTCCCTAAGCACCTCCTGTTCCGGAGGCTTGGTCCTTACGTAAGCTACTGCCCAGGAAGCCCGCTGGGGTTCCGCACCACCCACCCCTGCACCTCTACAGAGGCCTCTCCCGCCCCTCCCCCACCCCACGGGACCCTCACATTGTTCTTCCCAGCATTTAACACCACGTGTCACGTGAAGCATGTGTTGACAGCCTGCCTTCCCACTTAAATGTGAGCCCTACCAGGGCAGAGCTTTGTTCCCGGCTACTCCCAGTTCCTAGACGGGACCAGCACAGAGGGCCCTCAAAATGTGGTACTTGGTAGCCTTATTATAGCTTAAAATAAAACTTGACCACCCACTTTGAGACACCTTCTACGAATAAGGCTTCGGTATGTAACACGCTTGACCCTCAAACGTTCTGACCAAAGAAAAAATCGTACCTATTTCGGGCTGTCTGTGTCTGTGTCTGGGAGGCAAAGTCACGCATTAGAGGTGTGACATTCGTCTACGCCGTATTCTTCTCATTCAGGAAAGAGTCAGTAGCAACACTAAACGTGTTCAGAAAGACCACGAAGACATTTTTGTCAGTCATTTCCTTCTTCTGGCCACTCACGGCCGGAAGTGACTGCCTTTGGCCATCGGTCCCTGACTATGCTCTTCGGCTTTTCCAGTTCCTTCCTTCTACTTCCGTCTTACCCAGGTGCCCACGGGGGCCTTTTCCAACACAGCCGGCCTCTTGCCATAGCGCGGGGGCACCCAAGGAGGGAATTTTGGGTAGTTTGGGGTTTTGCCCCCGACAGGGTGAGTTGGATGTAAGCCTTCTTAACCTGAGGCTGGACCGCCCGGCCCGACGGCCTCTCCTCCTCCACAGAACAGTCTGTTTAATGCCTGTTAACAAAACCCATGCCTTCGTTTGCCGGTTTTGTTCTGTAGCAACAGAAGTGTTAAGATTTTAGTAAGCACAAGGTCTAGAGAAATAGTCTTCTAATAATAAAACAATCTTATTTTCCAATTGATAGCTGTAAATACAGAGCAACACAAGAGTTCTGATTATATATGTCCATGTATATAATGTATATATAATATCCTATATATATGTACACATAATGTCTTCAAATGAATATACTGGGTTGAGAAGCAAAAAGATCGACTCTCATGCAATCCTTTTATTATTTTTATAATGTTTATTTATTTTGTAAGAGACAGAGCATGAGCAGGTGAGGGGCAGAGACAGAGGGAGACACAGAAGTGGAAGCAGGCTCCAGGCTCTGAGCTGTCAGCACAGAGCCCGACGTGGGGCTCAAACTCACGGGCTCTGAGATCATGACCTGAGCTGAAGTCTGATGCTTAACTGACTGAGCCCCCAGGTGCCCCTCATGCAATCTCTTTAATTAGTCAAGGTTTCATGCTACCTGAGGATGAATGAAAGGGCACGCTGTTCATAACTCCCCAGTTTGTTAGGGCTGAGGATGGTGAAACTGAAACTCAGTTCAGTTTCAAAGTAACTGCAGAAAAATAATCTTGGAAACACTTTGTCAAACAATTTCCAAAGCCAAGAACGTACGAAGCCTGAAGAAAGACGTGGAGGCATCCCAGCAGAAGCCAGGGAGACGCGCAGGGGCGGGAAGTCTGGCAAAACACGACAACGAAGCATGTGCTGTTTTCCATTTTAAGTGTGTAACCTGGTTCTAATCACTTTCCAGAAAAGTTTCCAAATTAGAAGACAGGGAAAACCATCTTTCAAAGATATTAACAAGATTAAACCTTTACTTTATTCTGGTTGAGCTCAGCCCTGACCTCACAGCTCAGGCTCTGACAGGCTATTAACACCCCAAGTAAGTGCGGTGACAGAAAACCTACAGATGTAATAATGTGCCTCTACCCCAGGATCTCATATCCACCTTTAGATGATGTGGCCCTGCTGCCTTTTACGTTCATGCTAAGTTGAAAAACAGCTCCAACATATGTAAGATGACCTTTGAAACTTCATTTTCTGGTGAAAAATAAGAAACATATACATCTGCTAGGGTATTAAGATTCTGAAGAATTTATAGGTCAGTTAAAGTCACAGTACAGATGTCATTACGAAGGGAAACTCTGTTCAGGTTTTCGGTAGGTACCAGCAGACTACTCCGGAAACATTCCTGAAAGAACTATACCCCCGCCCAAGATCTATGTGAATCAATCACATGCGAAGAGACCACCAGTAACCAGGGGACAAAATAAGAATTCAGGCATGTGGGGGACAAAGAGTCAAGAGGAACATTGTATTGAACTTCAAGCAAAGAAAATGTCTCTTTTCGAAGAATAACTCCACGTCTTTGCAGTGGGGTGTTTTGAAAGTGCATAGGTTGAAAGAACAGATTTGATTCCTAAATGCTACACACAAGGGCTCCGGGCGTCCCGAGCTGCCCCAAGGTCCAGGCTAGCGGAAAGGAAATGAGGACAGCGAATGAGCGCCTAAGAACCCGAGGGAGGTGGCGCACTGGGACGGGAGGGAGGGGGTGTCCCCAGAGAGGGGGCAAAGCACCAACAATTGGTGACTGGTAACAACACTGCTCATTTCTGCTCTTCTCACTGAAGCCCATTTGGAAAGGTCCTACTTAATGGGGATGAGAAATTATGATTTTATTTATTTTTTTAGATGTTTATTTATGTATTTTTTAAATGTGTTTTATTTATTTCTGAGAGAGAGACAGCACAAGCGGGGGAGGGTCAGAGAGAGAGGGAGACACAGAACCTGAAACAGGCTCCAGACTCTGAGCTGGCTGTCAGCACAGAGGCCGACATGGGGCCGGAACCCACGAACTGTGAGGTCATAACCTGAGCTGAAGTTGGACTTTAACGGACTGAGCCACCCAGGTGCCCTTAATGTTTTATTTATTTCTGGGAGAGAGAGAGAGAGAGAGAGCGTGAGCAGGAGAGGGTCAGAGAGAGAGGCAGATCCAGATTCTGAAGCAGGCTCCAGGCTCCAAGCTAGCTGCCAGCACAGAGCCCGATGTGGGGCTCAAACCCACGAACCATGAGATCATGACTTAAGCCACCCAGGTGCCCTGAGAAACTATTATTTTAAAAAAAGAAAAATGCACAGCAAGTGTTATTTATGTATCTATATGAAGGCTTAGACCAATCAGGCCTTTAACGTGTAAGAAGTAAATCCGTATCTGCAAAGCTAAGTACATGTGAAAATATGAAAGCAGACTGAATTATCAAAAAGAAGATGTTTTATTTGTATCAGTAAATACAATTAGTTTCCCTGATTATAACCCATAATGTTGTCACCTAAAATGCGGGCTGGCCCGCGCAGGGTGAACGAGCCGGCATGTCTGTGTGCGTACGCACACACACCCAATCTCGCACCTCAGAGAAAGCAGAGCTGAGATTACGTTACTGTCTGTTTCAGACACTCTTACCATCTGGAAGAGGTGGGGGCGGTGGGGAGATGTAGAGGGCAGAGCACTTAGAGAATAACAAGTTCAAAGCTGTAGTGATGGAATGACCTTGTGCACCGTTCTCCGCAGCGTCAGGCAACCGGTCCTTCTGCAGAGCCCAGGTCCGGAAACAGCCGGCCGACCGCCGGCACAGCCGGGCTCGGTTCATTTGCCACGCGGCTGGTCGTGGTGCATCTCTGGCGTGTACGTCAATAGCACGACCATGACCCAGAGGTGAAGCAAAGCCTAAAGAAAAAGAGAGCGGTTTAGAGAGGAGCCGACAAGCCACTCTGCACCAGAGGCCTACCGCGTAGCGCGCTGAGGGCAGGAAGCAGGTCTTCTTTGTCTCTGTCTTCGCGGGGCCGCATCTGCGACACTGCGGGCGCTCCGTCCGTGTTAACCGGAGAAACAACAAGGAAACAAACGTGCAAACACTTAAACTAGCTAAATGCAGTGGAGCATAAAGGTTTTGATGCCTACAGAATTCTCAGTTGAGAATTATCAGTGTCCTTAACACATTCATGAGATGCACAGGTATATACAAATACGCAGAGCATGTGGCACAATTAAAATGGCGAGATATAGATGACGTTGGCTGGGAAGGCTTTATTTTTTTAAAAGTAGGCTTCAGGCCCAACGTGGGGCTTGAACTCACATCCCTGAGACCAAAAGTCTCACGCTCTACCACTAAGCCAGCCCAGTGCTCCTGGCTGGAAAGTCTTTCTGGAACAGAGTCACGGTTGGTGTCCTGAAAAAAGGGTGTAGCTGTTGCCTGGTGAGGAGGACGAGGGAAGACACTCCTGACAGGAGGAACGTGTCAGCTTTGGAAGCTGATTTAGGGTCGAGCACAGGCCCTAGAGGGATGATTTCCACAGGTTCCCTCCTGGCAGCGCTGACGTAATGGGAGGCTCCATTACAGGTGCCTCGCCATTCTGTCGTCAGCCATCGGGGTGCACGTGCTCTTCTGTCCCCCACACCAGGAATCAGTGTGGCCCTAAGCCATCAATTTTTGTCTTTTGTTCTCTCCAACCCTCACTTCTTAAATACTTTTTCAGTTAGTGAGAGAGAGAGAGAGAGAACCAGCGGAGGAGGGGCAGAGGGACACAGAGAGAATCTCAAGTAGTTTCTACCACCAGCCAGAGCCTGACCCTGAGCCTCAAGACCCTGAGATGGTGACCTGAGCTGAAATCGAGTTGGACACTGAACTGACTGAGCTACCCAGGGGCCCGCTCCTTAAAAACTTTTTATTCAAAGGAATAACTCTTCCCTCTAGTGGATCACAGAGAAATTTCTTCCTAAGTAAGCAAGCTTTTTTTCTTTTTCAGGAAAACTGCTTGTCTTACTTACGCTTAGCTGCCCTCACTCAGAAGAGTTAGTTTTTAGGGTCACGGGACATATGAAACAGTATCCCAAACTATGGTGACCATTTTATAGAGCTAAGGAATCTGAAAGAATAGAAATCAACCTTGAGGGTCTTTCAGAAAATAAAGCAAAACCCATGAGGATAATCAAAACAACTTTACATCAAATGAAACAGATTGTTTTGCATTGTATTTTTATCATTAATAAAATGATATTTTATTATCATAAAATATGGGGGCTTAGAAATGGAGGTAACCATCGAACTTCACTACAATTAATTTTACTGCAGGAAAAGCCTTTGGGCAATTTATATTTTAGATGCGATGAATTATAACTCTACTTACATACCTGAGGGGAAAAAAATCTTAATTACCAAAAATGAGTTCTATTCTCTTTCAGAATTGATTGCAGCTGAAAAAAAAACTTGTTAAAAATCAAGTACAGCATTATTTTTTCAAAGAAGTTTACTTACCATATATATAATCACAAAAACTCGTGCTATGGGGTATCTTCGGAGAAAAATTCCCAGGCGGATGCTGCACAAATGGAGGGTGGGGGCAAGAGGAGAGAGTTAACACTCAAACACACCTTCCTGTGGTAACAGCTAATGAAGCTTCTTAGGATCTCTCATTCAAACTATGTATACAGCCACCATAACAGAAAAACCATTTTATAGTAGATTGTTAAATGACTACTTGGAATAACCATATGGATACGACATAGTAAACAAAGATTTTCTTTATCGATTGTGGCTTGACTGATAAATATAGTGCAATAGTTCCCCTTCGTTCTCCGGCTACAACTACATGAGGCAAACTTGGTCCCTCTCTGAATAATCTTTCTGTCAGAGACCAAAGAAGATACAAAAGGTAAGGCAAGTGTCAACACATGAATAGGGAAAAGGGACTGGTTGGTTAACACCAGCCAAGATCTAATCTGGAAGCTTCTGCATGGACACATGCTTGTAAAAGGCAAAAAACTAGAGAAACTCAGGCAAACACTTAAGTACAGTAAACACGGGAGTGTGCTAGACCTTATTAGTCGGGCCTCTCTGAAATACTTTTTCCCCATCAAGATGGATACCCATACAAGCATGTACACCCTTCTTCTAGGCCTTTCTGCACCTTTCACTGCTATGAGTGTAATGCCTAGCATGTAGTTTCTCTAAAAATTATTACGTACGTTGAATAAATGAGTAGCTGAAATAAATGTGCTTCACAGCCTGGAGGTAATGCCAATGTGGCCTCAGCAACCTTAGCAAGTCATTGCTGATTTTTAACACCGTAGCTCTATTCTAACACAAAAAGGTAAGAAAAGATCGCTCTATATTGCACCAACCGTTATAATTGTGTTTAATTACAAGCATTACGAGACAAATGACTTTAGTAGGTTATTGAAACATGAAGTTTAACAAGGCATACATAAACCGTTAAAACATTTTCTTTGTAGGGTGGATGTCTGCTAGTATAAAGAAGTTATGAATACGTAATAACATATAAATTATATATTACTTTGTAGTATATATAAATATACATTAAAATGAGTACTGTTCATCACATATAGCAGCATCTTTTAGTCTCAGCACACGATAAAATGAAATAAAACATTCCAATGGATGCATTTACATGAGACAGAGGTTTTCTCAATGAAATTTAATAAGCGTTTTTAATAGGGTTTATTATGAGAAGAGAAATGATCAGGGTTAATAATCTTCAGTAAAATACAGGCACTGGCTGAGCGCATAAAGCAATTTCATGAGACTGAAGTATCATGAGAGGCAGTAGGGAAACGTCACTTTAAACATCGGCTCTGCCTGACAGGACTTGCTGTGACTGAAACCATGAGCAAACGGTACCGAAAGACCTGAGTCACTGTCCTTGCTTACCTAAACTGGTCAATTGAACTAGCAGCTTTTCGGACTTTTCCATACATTCCGGCCAGATTAGCTTCTGTATCATTAAAAAGAACAGGAACATTTCGTAGCCGTGTGCCTGTTTAAACAAGAAAATAATTAAGGTACAAACACCAAAATCAATACTGTCTTAACAAAATTATAGTTGGATATACATTGTATGACAAATGGCTCCCAAGGCCAACTTTCTAGTAAGCATTACATCCAAAGAACGTGAGTCCATAAAGTAAAGACATAAATTTGATTATATAAAATACTTAAACTTCTATATCCACAAAAATAAAAATTAAAACCTAAAAAAACTATTAACCTATACAACTAGCAAAAATTAACATTTACAAATACCATGTTGCTGAGAATCAACATTAATGAGCACTCTCTTCCTGTGCGGGTGAGAGTGAGGCCAGACACACCCTTTCTGCAAAGCCGACGACTCCCAGATCTGTATCTTCAGCCGCATCTAATCGTCTGTTTCGTTTCCATCTGGATGTCTAACAGCCATCTCACGCTTGGCATGCCCAGAACCATGATTCTGACTTCCTGCCCTCCTCCAACCTACTCACCCTGTTTCCCCCATCTCAGTACCCGAAAGCATCATTCCATCAGCTCAGGTCCAAACTCCTTTCTTTCTCTCAAACTCCACAGCCAATCTGCCCACTCACCTTTAAAATAACCCCAAATCCCATGAGGGTCCTCACCGCCACCATCTCTCACACACATTCATACAACCGTTCCTCCCTGGTCCCCCACCTCCACTCTCAGCCCCCTGCAGTCTCTTCTGAACACAGCAGCCAGAGGTCTCTTGCTAAAATGCAGTCAGATCAGTCACCCTCTCAAGGCCCTTCAATAGCTTCTTACTTCATTCAGAGTTTAAGTCCTTACACGGGTGAAAACAGTCTCTTCCAAGTTAGCTGAATTCCCCTTAGACTACTCTCACCCTCACTCGGTCTTCTCCAGCTGTACTGGCCTCCTTGCTGTTCCTCTAACATGCCAGCACCACTCTTGCCTCAGGGCCTTTGCACCTGTTCTTCTCTGCCTGGAAACTCTTCCTTTAAAGCTCCTTTTAGTCTTTCTTACTTCCTTTGGGACTTTTAATATAAAAGTTCCACCTTTCTAATGAGGTCTATTTAAATTATAATTCCATCCCCACACGTGGCACCCTGTCTTTCCCTTCTCTGCAGCACCTATCACCATCTCACAGAATTTACTGCTATCTCCTCCCACAGCACCTGAATGTAAGATCCGCAGGGCAGAGATTTGATCTCTTTTGTCATATCCTGTATCTCCAATGCCTACAACAGTAGCTGGTACTAAGTAGGTGCTTAAGAATTACTTGATTTGGGCAACAAAAATCAAAAGACTTTAAATGTGTATTCCTAGGACTCAGCAAACTCCATTTCTAATAGTTTATGTTAAGAAAAAGATATTTACAGAGGATAGTTTCCTCAGAACTGCTTATCTTAGAGACAAAATTGGCAACAATTTAAATCCCCAACCATAAGGAGTTTATTAAATAAATTAAGCCATTTCTACGTGACAGATGTATATAAAGCAATAGATATAAAATACTGTATGAGAATACATAATAAAAAACATTAAAAAGATAAAAAAAGGGGCGCCTGAGTGGCTCAGTCAGTTAAGCATCTGATTTCGGTTCAGGTCATGATCTCGCGGGGTTGGAGCCCTGTGTGGGGCTCTGTGCTGACAGCTCAGAGTCTGGAGCCTGTGACTCCTTTTCTCTCTGACCCTCCCCTGCTCACGCTGTCTCTCTCTCTCTCTCCTAGAAATAAATAAAACATTAAAATAAATAAATAAATAATACATTAAAAAGATTAAAAGAAATACATAATAAAAACTGATTTATATGAAAAAAGCTAAGAACCAATAAAATAGATACAAATATATATAGGAAGAAAGTCTGAAAGGAGATATTCCAAAATGTTATCTGAGGGTAACAGATTACTGGGTGATTTAACTTCCTTTTTTTGATTATTTCTTTTGACATGTTATTGAAAAACATATATATGTATACATAAAACAATGTATTATGTTTTAAAAACTTAAAAAAACTTTAAAAAACCAAAGAACTGTGAGATTTGCTGAATGACTACTTTGAAGACTCCATGAAGCTCTAAGATAAAAAACCTGATCTATTTAAAATTCTTAATTATGTATTTTGGGAATCTACAGACTCCTTTATTAAATTATAGAGTATGGATATACTTACATGACTAAGTATTAGCTTTAATATTCATAATTACAGGTTAGATTATTAATTTTTTAAAAACATTTATTCATTTTTGAGAGACAAGAGTGTGAGTGGGGAAGAGGCAGAAAGAGAGGGAGGCACAGCATCTGAAGCAGGCTCCAGGCTCCGAGCTGTCAGCACAGAGCCTGATGTGGGGCTCGAACCCACGAACTGCAAGATCATGACCTGAGCCGAAGTCAGATGCTTAACCGACTAAGTCACTCAGGCGCCCCCAGATTAGAAGACTATTAAAGTAAATCTTTAAGTCTTCATGAAAGCCCCTCTCTGCCAAATTATCTGCCTTGTCACCAACATTTTGTTGAATGTCCTACATATTTCAGTATGATCACTGCTCTTTGGGCCTCCTCCTCCCAGTCCCAGACTAGCGAGGGATACATTAATCAGTCCACTGTCCTGTTTGCTAAGATCGTGTCAACCAGATGGCTCAGGCCTCACAGCAGGAGAAAAGTGGGTGCTCTACTGGAAGAAGCTTCTTTTCTTTTCTCTTTTTTTTTTAAAGCTTATTTATTGTTGAAAGAGTGTGCACATGTGTGAACGTGTGTGCGTGCACAAGCAGAAAAGGGGCAGAGAGAGGAGGGAGAGGGAGGGAGAGAGAGGGAGAGAGAGGGAGAGAGAGGGANGAGCTGTGGTTGCAAGAAAGGGGGAGGGAGGGAGGGAGGGAGAGAGAGAGAGAATCCCAAGCAGGCTCCAGCACAGAACCGGATGTGAGGCTCGATCCCACGAACCGTGAGATCATGCCCTGAGCTGAAACCAAGAATGGGACACTTTAGCAACTGAGTCCCCCAGGCACCCCTGAACCTTCTTTTCAAATAAAAATGGTCTTTCTGTAACTTTCCAAAGTCATGTCTGAATTAACAAGGCTGGAATTAAGGCAATGAAAAGTTCTTTTGAAATTCCTTTTTTTTTTCACAGCCCATTTGCTTGATTTTATTTATTTATTTATTTTNCATTAGTTCTCAGTTTTTGTCAGCATTCAAGAGTCTCTCATGGTCTGCCTCTCTCCCTTTCCCCCACTGTTTCCCCCCTTCTTCTCCCCTATTGTCCTCCGTTAAGTTCCTTCTAATCCTCCTATACGTGCAAACATATGATATTTGTCCTTCTCTGCCTGACTTATTTCACTCAGCATAACACCCTCAAGGTCCATCCATGTTGCTACACATGGCCAGAAATTCCTGTCTCTGTTACCTTCGCCATTGTCAACTCCAGGCATGTTAATGGAAGAGCCGCTGTTGCTGCCCCCGCTGGCCGAGTTCACCTGCTGCTCCAGGCGCTCCAGCTGAAAGACCAGAGAGTTCTTCTCTGTGCTGAGACTCTCCAGCATGGTCTGCTTCTGGATGAGAGTCTCTGTTAGCTGATGGAGTCGGTTTTCTAGCTCGGACTGACTGCTGCTGCTTAAAGTTTTATTAGTAAGCTGAAAGGCAAAGTGTTCATAAAATTATTATATAAAACTAAAGTTACACAATATTCCCACATGTAAAGTGTGGCAAGAATCAACTTCTCAAAACTCTACCATCCTTTCACTGCTACAGAAGAGATTTTCAACCTGTAGTATTGGGCCACAAACCCAGCTTGGCGGGGCCACTCTGTCCCCCATTGTAGGGGACAGAGTACACAGCACACAGTATGTGAGAGTACGGTTTTGTGAAACTTCGGTTTCAACTGTGNCGAACCGCGAGATCATGACCTAAGCAAAAGTCGGACGCTTAACCGACTAAGCCACCCAGGCGCCCCTCAACTGCGTATTTCTAAGTACACGTGAGTACTGAGAAACAATGTGTACTTTACTTCTTACTATGGCCTCATGATCATAAATATTTGAAAGCACCGATCCATAATCCATGATCCATGACGCTGTTTGAACTTCTCAATCTGGATTCAAAACCCTCCACAACTCAGCAGCTGTGGTACAATGCAAAGACCACAGCGTGAGGTTTTCAGCTCTGCTCTGCAGTTTCCTGGTGCTCTGGCTCTGGACGCCTCGCTACCCCGCCCCATACGCGGTGTGCAGGGGCACGCTCACCAACTGCTCTTGTGGTGTAGTCAGCAGAGGTGCATCCCACAGAGGTTTTAATTTGTGTTCCCTTGAGGCCTGATGGTTTTGAGCACCTACTTATGTGCTTATGTGGCCACTCACTTATGAGTGGTTGTTTCTTGGCAAGGTATTAAGACGCTGATTTCTTTTTAAAGCATATAAATCAACTTTCCTTTATGAGACAAAGATTTTCCTCTGCTCCACTTAGATGAAAATTTAAGAGATGGCCTCCTAAGGTGAATTCTTAATTAAGAAAAACAGCACAGTATCTTAAGGCTTAGTAAGCACTCAATAAACATTTAATAAATACAGGAATGTTTATCTAAGGATTAAACCAGTTTGGTGGTTTATGCTCCTTTCTTTGACTTTCTGCTAGTAAGTCATGTTGCCATTTAGGCACCTCACAAAGGCAGGTGAGGGAAGAATGGAACACTGAAATCAGCTGTTTCCAACTCTTTTTTTTTTTATATATATAGTTTATTTTTGAGACAGAGAGAGACAGAGCATGAGCAGGGGAGAGGCAGAGAGAGAGGGAGACACAGAATCTGAAGCAGGCTCCAGGCTCTGAGCTGGCTGTCAGCACAGAGCCCAACACGGGGCTCAAACCCACAAACCGTGAGATCATGACCTGAGCCCAAGTAGGATGCTTAACTGACTGAGCCACCGAGGAACCCCTCCAACTCTTAAAATTTTTTTTAATGTTTATTTATTTTGAGAGAGAGAGAGAGAGACAGAGAAAGAGTAAAGCAGGGGAGGGGCATAGAGAAGGGGAGAGAGAGAATCCTAAGCAGGCTCTGCCCTGTCAGCATGGAGCCCAATGCGGGCTCCATCTCATGAACCTTGAGATCATGACCTGAGCCAAAATTCAGTCAGATGCTTAACTGACTGAACCACTGAGGCACCTCCATTTCCAACTCTTATTAAATTAAAATATTTTAAAATATCTTAAATTATGGACTACTATGAAGTCTGAGAACTTAAAGACTAAAATTATTTGACTTTTTATGTTCAACTAAGTCATTAGCTAACTAAAAAAGGAAGAACCAATCTTCATATAAATTATTTAAATGATCAATGAGTTCATTATTTAAGTCAATAACTACAAGGGAGAAAAGGATAATCTACAGTTATAGGATATGTGAATGCGTGCCTCTGTCATAGTTAACGGTAAGCACAGGTAAATCTGGCAGGTGGGCACATGTTATTTCCTATGTTTTACATTTTCAGAGCTGAAAACAGGTCTTGGTGACTTTATGAAAGACCTATCAATTGTTAATAAGAAGATTTATCATTGGATTTTTCTTAGGAAAGAGAAACCACAATTATGAAACTGGCAATCGGCTCAACCATCAGTGAAGTTAGAAGATAGGAAATTTGGGGGTAAGTCACACGTCCTCGGATGGCTTTGGCTACAAGACACTTCTAGGAGAAGGCACAGAATACAGCAAATGCAGACTCAAATGGCATTAGATGAATTTCTACATCAGACTGAAAATAATACGTCACTACTGCAACAGCAGAATTCAGGTGAAAAGATGGGAAAAGAAGGTCTTTCTGTAGCCCTTAAAAAATTATAGTTTTGCAATGGGATATCTTCCTAAGTTGTGAACACTCATTCATACCTGATTCCTAAGTTTTTGAATTTCTTCTTCTCGATCCTTAATCCTGCTTTGCAACGTGTTCTTCGTTCGATACAGATCTTCTTCGATGTAGTGGAATTCCTACAAAGTGAGACGTGAATAAACAGAAGCCCTATCAGTGTCCCCTATTTCATCCCCAGTACCTAAAACAGTGGCTGACATGCAGGAGGCACTCAGCTGACACGCGCCACCATCTATCCTGAATGGATGAACGGACAGACGCGGACGGGTCTGATGAACACTACTCGGGCGTGCTGTATCAACCCGTACATGAGGCATAACCAAGCACAAGCCTGGGGTGATCACAGGTCTTCATGTTTCTTGGGTAGATACGTAGGAATAGAACTGCTGGATCACATAAGGGTTAGGTCTAACTTATAGGGGGAAAAACTGCCGAATTATTTTGTGAACTGTTTTCAAAAAACCTGCGCTACTTGGGATTCCCATGCAATATGACAGAGTTCCAGTTCTTCTACATCCTTCCCAACATTTGGTATCGTTAGTTCTGGTAAGTGTAGCTACTCTATGGGTATGTGCTGGTGTCTCAGTGGGGTTCCTATTTGCATTTCTCTAGTGATTAGTGATGCTGAGCAGCCCTTCACGTGCTTATCTGGACCAGGCAACACCGTGCCCGTTTTGCTCTATCATTGCTAAAAGAGAAAAGAATACCTCCAGATTCACTAACAACTGCACGAATGTGCTGCTGGTTTGTACAATGGATACGATGAGTCAGTGTCAGTCGCAATTTAAGACAAAGCACATGCCAGGGAAGACAGAGTAGTTAACTAAGAAACTTTCAAAAGCATTATGCTTAGCTGTGCAGATGAAGTAAAGGGAAGAAGTATGAAGACGTAAATGTGAGACAGGATCAAACTGCTAGACTACGGTAAAACATTTAGTTCAGCCTGCTCATATTACTGATTAAAAAAGCTGAGATAAGTGAGAATAAAGAAAATGAGGCAGTAATTAGTTAGGGTATGAGAATTGCAATTTACAAGAAGGTCTGCCTTGTTTCTTTCAAGCTCTTAGGCTAGCACAAAATTTAAGGTTGAAATTACTTAAAAAGGAACACTATGGGACTGTTTAATGCCAAGATTAAGCCCTAATACCTAGAACATCTCATGACTAAATAAACAGCCTAGAGCTACATTCAGCTGCACTCGCCTCTACTTAATTCTATCATTTTAAAAACGGGCACTGGCAGTGGGTGTGGTGAAGCCATCTGCCGTAATAAAATGAAAATTATCTAACCATCAAGAACATCAAATTTTTGCTTTTCGATATATAATAATAGCTCCTTGAATAAATTAAAATGCAATTTCTGAAAGGACAGTCAATTTCATAACTAAATTATCTACGACAGACTATGATGTATCTGCAGGCTGCTACTCAATGGACTTTTTCCCCTCACTACTCAGCAAACAGCTGAGTGGCACGTTCATAATAAAAACAAACATTTCTCTGAGAATAGAACAAGTTTCAGAAATGATAAATCCTAATAAAAAAGGTCTAGGAATATAAATACACAAAGCTGGAAATGTTATAAGTGATGCACTGATAATTGTAAGAATAGTTTTCTGTAAAGAGAATACAGATTTTATTGTGAGGATAAAATAATGTACACTATGTGCCTGTAACAGTGTCATTATTCAGTAAATTACAGGGGTTGGTAACATTAGATACAGCATCTTCTGAAAATGTGGCTGTAAGCACGTTTAACTGTTGTAATAAGGAAACTATTATATAAGTCTATTAAAGTATGATAATTTGGTTTGGGGAGCAAACCACTGCTAAGTAAACAAAGAAATACAATTATAAACATGACTTGTAAGAACACTCTGTATAAATATTTCTTCTCAAACAGAAAGCGCGGTCTAACACGGCAATAATGTTCTATTTATATTTCTAGTAAATACTACTACTGCTGTTCCTAGAAAGCACAAATGTAATAAAACATGAAAATCAACTGATGTTTTTAAGCTTTCTATACATACGCACTATAGTACATGAGGTAGTAGTGTATGTACATGGCGTGTATGAGGCAGCAGCGTATGTACGTGGGGTGTATGAGGCAGCAGCGTATGTACGTGGGGTGTATGAGGCAGCAGCGTATGTACGTGGGGCATATGGGGTAGTAGTATATGTACATGTGGTATATGAGGCATCAGTATATGTACATGGAGTATATGAGGTAGTAGTATATGTTTATGTAGTATATGAGGCAGTAGAAAGAACTCTGGGACCGGAATCCTGAGTTCTGTGCTATTCTCTAGTCGTTGTGTGATAAGAGACAAGCCCTGTAACTGTTGTGTGGGTCTATTTCTCATCTGCCAAATAAACAGTGAAGGGGGAGGGTAGTAACAAGACAGGAGGGACCTAAAAGGTCCCATTTAGCATCACCGCTCCAAGCCCATCCTACAAGAATGTCACTAAGTTCCTTTACTAGAAGAGTATCCTCCGAGGGCCGCCAGCAGAACATCTTCCTTTGATAATCTTCCATCTAAAATCTTTACCTGCTTCTGTCGCTCCAATTCTGCCTCCAGTTCTTGTTTAGATGCTTTTTGTCCAGCTATTTGGTCTTGCAGGTCTTGTAATTGTTCTCTTGCTGACTCTGCCTCACTAACCTGCTGGGCCTCCATATCCTGAAACGATGAGCCTGATATGTGAAAGCAATAATTAACCGTTCATTTTGACACTTACTGAGTAATCACTATGCGCCATGCATGGGGCTGGGCGGGCACTGGGGGATAAAGATGAGTGGACATGGTCTCCGCCTAAAAGGAGGGCACAAACGGACGCTTCACTGTATAACACGGCAAACGGTGAGACACACGGACAGGATACCACAGCTGCCACAGCACCCGAACCACGTGATCTAATGAGCATGCGTCAACAGTGGCTCACTGGGAGATTTATGGCTCCAATCAAAAGCTAACGATTTCAAAAGGAACAGGAATATAACATCACAAAGGACTTTGCTGCACTGGTCCTATGGAACTGCAGGTTACAGTTAGTTTCTGCCTGTGTGCTAAGTACTCAACAGAAACTAAGAATATAACCATTCTCTCACATCACCTCAGATTAATTAGTCTATTATTTCTTTTTTAAATTAAAAAAAATTTTTTTGAATGTTTTTATTTATTTCTGAGAGAGAGAGAGAGAGAGA
>NW_027532747.1:9206881-9216526 GCF_008692635.1 Crocuta crocuta
TATATATAGTTTATTTTTGAGACAGAGAGAGACAGAGCATGAGCAGGGGAGAGGCAGAGAGAGAGGGAGACACAGAATCTGAAGCAGGCTCCAGGCTCTGAGCTGGCTGTCAGCACAGAGCCCAACACGGGGCTCAAACCCACAAACCGTGAGATCATGACCTGAGCCCAAGTAGGATGCTTAACTGACTGAGCCACCGAGGAACCCCTCCAACTCTTAAAAAAAAATTTTTTTTAATGTTTATTTATTTTGAGAGAGAGAGAGAGAGACAGAGAAAGAGTAAAGCAGGGGAGGGGCATAGAGAAGGGGAGAGAGAGAATCCTAAGCAGGCTCTGCCCTGTCAGCATGGAGCCCAATGCGGGCTCCATCTCATGAACCTTGAGATCATGACCTGAGCCAAAATTCAGTCAGATGCTTAACTGACTGAACCACTGAGGCACCTCCATTTCCAACTCTTATTAAATTAAAATATTTTAAAATATCTTAAATTATGGACTACTATGAAGTCTGAGAACTTAAAGACTAAAATTATTTGACTTTTTATGTTCAACTAAGTCATTAGCTAACTAAAAAAGGAAGAACCAATCTTCATATAAATTATTTAAATGATCAATGAGTTCATTATTTAAGTCAATAACTACAAGGGAGAAAAGGATAATCTACAGTTATAGGATATGTGAATGCGTGCCTCTGTCATAGTTAACGGTAAGCACAGGTAAATCTGGCAGGTGGGCACATGTTATTTCCTATGTTTTACATTTTCAGAGCTGAAAACAGGTCTTGGTGACTTTATGAAAGACCTATCAATTGTTAATAAGAAGATTTATCATTGGATTTTTCTTAGGAAAGAGAAACCACAATTATGAAACTGGCAATCGGCTCAACCATCAGTGAAGTTAGAAGATAGGAAATTTGGGGGTAAGTCACACGTCCTCGGATGGCTTTGGCTACAAGACACTTCTAGGAGAAGGCACAGAATACAGCAAATGCAGACTCAAATGGCATTAGATGAATTTCTACATCAGACTGAAAATAATACGTCACTACTGCAACAGCAGAATTCAGGTGAAAAGATGGGAAAAGAAGGTCTTTCTGTAGCCCTTAAAAAATTATAGTTTTGCAATGGGATATCTTCCTAAGTTGTGAACACTCATTCATACCTGATTCCTAAGTTTTTGAATTTCTTCTTCTCGATCCTTAATCCTGCTTTGCAACGTGTTCTTCGTTCGATACAGATCTTCTTCGATGTAGTGGAATTCCTACAAAGTGAGACGTGAATAAACAGAAGCCCTATCAGTGTCCCCTATTTCATCCCCAGTACCTAAAACAGTGGCTGACATGCAGGAGGCACTCAGCTGACACGCGCCACCATCTATCCTGAATGGATGAACGGACAGACGCGGACGGGTCTGATGAACACTACTCGGGCGTGCTGTATCAACCCGTACATGAGGCATAACCAAGCACAAGCCTGGGGTGATCACAGGTCTTCATGTTTCTTGGGTAGATACGTAGGAATAGAACTGCTGGATCACATAAGGGTTAGGTCTAACTTATAGGGGGAAAAACTGCCGAATTATTTTGTGAACTGTTTTCAAAAAACCTGCGCTACTTGGGATTCCCATGCAATATGACAGAGTTCCAGTTCTTCTACATCCTTCCCAACATTTGGTATCGTTAGTTCTGGTAAGTGTAGCTACTCTATGGGTATGTGCTGGTGTCTCAGTGGGGTTCCTATTTGCATTTCTCTAGTGATTAGTGATGCTGAGCAGCCCTTCACGTGCTTATCTGGACCAGGCAACACCGTGCCCGTTTTGCTCTATCATTGCTAAAAGAGAAAAGAATACCTCCAGATTCACTAACAACTGCACGAATGTGCTGCTGGTTTGTACAATGGATACGATGAGTCAGTGTCAGTCGCAATTTAAGACAAAGCACATGCCAGGGAAGACATAGTTAACTAAGAAACTTTCAAAAGCATTATGCTTAGCTGTGCAGATGAAGTAAAGGGAAGAAGTATGAAGACGTAAATGTGAGACAGGATCAAACTGCTAGACTACGGTAAAACATTTAGTTCAGCCTGCTCATATTACTGATTAAAAAAGCTGAGATAAGTGAGAATAAAGAAAATGAGGCAGTAATTAGTTAGGGTATGAGAATTGCAATTTACAAGAAGGTCTGCCTTGTTTCTTTCAAGCTCTTAGGCTAGCACAAAATTTAAGGTTGAAATTACTTAAAAAGGAACACTATGGGACTGTTTAATGCCAAGATTAAGCCCTAATACCTAGAACATCTCATGACTAAATAAACAGCCTAGAGCTACATTCAGCTGCACTCGCCTCTACTTAATTCTATCATTTTAAAAACGGGCACTGGCAGTGGGTGTGGTGAAGCCATCTGCCGTAATAAAATGAAAATTATCTAACCATCAAGAACATCAAATTTTTGCTTTTCGATATATAATAATAGCTCCTTGAATAAATTAAAATGCAATTTCTGAAAGGACAGTCAATTTCATAACTAAATTATCTACGACAGACTATGATGTATCTGCAGGCTGCTACTCAATGGACTTTTTCCCCTCACTACTCAGCAAACAGCTGAGTGGCACGTTCATAATAAAAACAAACATTTCTCTGAGAATAGAACAAGTTTCAGAAATGATAAATCCTAATAAAAAAGGTCTAGGAATATAAATACACAAAGCTGGAAATGTTATAAGTGATGCACTGATAATTGTAAGAATAGTTTTCTGTAAAGAGAATACAGATTTTATTGTGAGGATAAAATAATGTACACTATGTGCCTGTAACAGTGTCATTATTCAGTAAATTACAGGGGTTGGTAACATTAGATACAGCATCTTCTGAAAATGTGGCTGTAAGCACGTTTAACTGTTGTAATAAGGAAACTATTATATAAGTCTATTAAAGTATGATAATTTGGTTTGGGGAGCAAACCACTGCTAAGTAAACAAAGAAATACAATTATAAACATGACTTGTAAGAACACTCTGTATAAATATTTCTTCTCAAACAGAAAGCGCGGTCTAACACGGCAATAATGTTCTATTTATATTTCTAGTAAATACTACTACTGCTGTTCCTAGAAAGCACAAATGTAATAAAACATGAAAATCAACTGATGTTTTTAAGCTTTCTATACATACGCACTATAGTACATGAGGTAGTAGTGTATGTACATGGCGTGTATGAGGCAGCAGCGTATGTACGTGGGGTGTATGAGGCAGCAGCGTATGTACGTGGGGTGTATGAGGCAGCAGCGTATGTACGTGGGGCATATGGGGTAGTAGTATATGTACATGTGGTATATGAGGCATCAGTATATGTACATGGAGTATATGAGGTAGTAGTATATGTTTATGTAGTATATGAGGCAGTAGAAAGAACTCTGGGACCGGAATCCTGAGTTCTGTGCTATTCTCTAGTCGTTGTGTGATAAGAGACAAGCCCTGTAACTGTTGTGTGGGTCTATTTCTCATCTGCCAAATAAACAGTGAAGGGGGAGGGTAGTAACAAGACAGGAGGGACCTAAAAGGTCCCATTTAGCATCACCGCTCCAAGCCCATCCTACAAGAATGTCACTAAGTTCCTTTACTAGAAGAGTATCCTCCGAGGGCCGCCAGCAGAACATCTTCCTTTGATAATCTTCCATCTAAAATCTTTACCTGCTTCTGTCGCTCCAATTCTGCCTCCAGTTCTTGTTTAGATGCTTTTTGTCCAGCTATTTGGTCTTGCAGGTCTTGTAATTGTTCTCTTGCTGACTCTGCCTCACTAACCTGCTGGGCCTCCATATCCTGAAACGATGAGCCTGATATGTGAAAGCAATAATTAACCGTTCATTTTGACACTTACTGAGTAATCACTATGCGCCATGCATGGGGCTGGGCGGGCACTGGGGGATAAAGATGAGTGGACATGGTCTCCGCCTAAAAGGAGGGCACAAACGGACGCTTCACTGTATAACACGGCAAACGGTGAGACACACGGACAGGATACCACAGCTGCCACAGCACCCGAACCACGTGATCTAATGAGCATGCGTCAACAGTGGCTCACTGGGAGATTTATGGCTCCAATCAAAAGCTAACGATTTCAAAAGGAACAGGAATATAACATCACAAAGGACTTTGCTGCACTGGTCCTATGGAACTGCAGGTTACAGTTAGTTTCTGCCTGTGTGCTAAGTACTCAACAGAAACTAAGAATATAACCATTCTCTCACATCACCTCAGATTAATTAGTCTATTATTTCTTTTTTAAATTAAAAAAAATTTTTTTGAATGTTTTTATTTATTTCTGAGAGAGAGAGAGAGAGATCCAGAATCTGAAGCAGGCTCCAGGCTCTGAGCTAGCCGTCAGCACAGAGCCTGATGCAGGGCTCAAACCCACGAACTGTGAGATCATGACCTGAGCTGAAGTCAGACGTTTTACCGACTGAGCCACCCAGGTGCCCCCATTTCATTTTTTTTTTTTTAGTTTTATTACCATTATCTGTTTGTATATCTTTCTATATTTCTTCCGCCTTCTCTCAGTGTCATTATTCTCATTTCTTCAAACTCAAAACCCACCTTCTAGATTTCCTAATAAATCTACTAGTGGCAAAGAATGTAACTCTAGGTTTCTCAATTTCCCCTGTATGGGTTAAGCATGCATCCATTCATACAGTCCCACAAGAGACAAAAACTGGCATCTCATCTGCTTTTGATCTTTTGGTACACTCTGTCTTGAACTCATCTCTACGACTCCACACTTCACATACTGTTTGGAAGAACAGATAGATTAATGATACTTTCAGATAATAACAGATACTCCCAGATAACACAACTTTGTGGATTTAGAGAACAGGAATAAGTACAATTATTTTTCCCTATCCTTGAGTTTTGGGGGTTGATAGTAGGTAAATTAATCTTGCCATCAGTTTGACTTAATCAAATGAATTCCTGAGCTGCAGGCAGTACAGGCAATGGTTAAGAACGTATTCAGGAATCGGGCAGAGGTTCTAATCCTGACTCTGCTACTTTAACAGTCCTAGGGAAACTACTTTCCTTCTCTATGACTGAATTTCTCTTCAAACTGCAGAAAGAGAATGCACCATCTCCCTTACAGGGAATGCCTGGCATAGCAGTGCTTAGTGAATGACAGCTACTGGAGCCGTTAACAATTCTCTCATTCTGCTGGATACACTTTAATCCTTACTACAGATTTCATAAACTTGGGAAATAGTCAATGTCCTCAGTGATGCTGGGGTAAAGATGAGATATTAAATAAAACATGTCCTATTTTTCATAATCTCATCCAAAATACATGTATGAACAAAACAAAGCGTGAATAAGATTAGCATCCACTCAATTTCTAAGTTCACGGGACTGAATTCTTTGGAATTCAGAATTAATTACAGGGAAAAAAAATCCTACTTTACAGATTCTGAGGACAACAGCCTTTATCAGCTCTTCTACTTGGCCAATATGAAAAAAATCCAGACGTGACATGAGCTAACAGTTGCTGAGGGCCTAACCCATGTTGGGAACAATGCCAGGCCCTTTTACACATATCCCTTATCCTCAAGGGAAGCTCTGTTTACCTTCAGTTCATGGCTGAGAAAAGTCAGGCTCAGTGAGAAGTGGTGTCTGGTGCAGGCAACACATCTACTAAGCCTGAGATCCAAGCCCACACCCCAGACAAGAAGCCCTACCCTCACGACTTCCACACTTTCCATTGTAGATCATAAACATCTCACAAACCAATCACTTGCTGAATTCATGCATGGGTGAGTATTCTTTGCAAAATGGTTTTTTTTTCTTTTAAAGAAGGCTTGTTAGCCAGCGCTTTATCTTCTCTTGTTCTCAGAGACCACTCCTATGATATTTATGTCGAGGACTCCATGTTTTTAAACTAAATGAAAGGCTCCATTTATTTGTGGATTAAAAACAGCAATTACACATAAACCATAAATGATAAGATTATGTCTGAAACTCTAATTAAGAGACCTTCCCTGTGTCCGTTCCAGTATCAGAAAACATTCCAGTTTTACACACAAGCCCAAATCTCATTTGTGTTTTAACCACTAGATCACAAGATCCACAAATTCGAAGGTTCTGTCTGCTCCTTGCTGTAACCCCGAGCCTATAAGATGCCCGGCACATAGGGGGCAGAGGAAGAATTGGTTTAATGAACGAACCTAGTTACCGCTCTTATTTCCAGCCCTTCACAGTCAGTGGACAAGAAACCTATCGCTTTAGATTCACTTCTGCATGGTGACCGCTGGTTCTGCATAAGTTCCACACACTGTCTCACCAACACCCTTCCCTGAAAACACAGATGCCCCCCCGCCCCTCCCCCTACCTGCCAACAGCTGGGGGTGCGTGGCTGGCTGTGCAGCCGACCCACAATGAATCTTACCTGTAGTTCAGACCTCAGCTGATGGATCTGGCCCATTAGCTTCTGTATCTCCTCCTTCTGCATCTCCTTCTCATGGCGAAGTTCCTCCAGCTCCATGCTGTAAGCGGTACTGCTATCAAGGCCTTCAAACCCAGAGCCTTCCTTTAAGCTGTTAATCAATTTTTCTTTAGACTATTATAAAAAAAAGAAATAACCTTGAAGCAAAACTGAGGTCGGCTTGTATACTGAATGCCATTAATCTGACACTAACTAAGCCGCTGTGGAAATAGTCCAATTACATTCTCCATCAAAGAAAGTCCACAGTGGGACAAAGATGCGACAGAGCCTTGCTGCATACCGTCCTTGGATTGAAGCCCCCAGGCCCGTGTTATTGCTGAAAACTTGTTATCGACACAACTTTTCTCACATGTTCTTTTCCTCCTTCCTCAGGCTTTTTTTCCTCCATCACATGCTACTCAACAAATGTTTATGGAATGCCTACAGAGGGTTTTGCACTGTGCTCAGTGTCCTGTGTAATGAAGATGTCCCCCGTTAGGATGGCATCCTCCGCCTTATAAAGCAGAAGGGAAGTTACGAGTATCCAGTGAACAGCAATCAAATTGAGAGAGGTGTCTGCCAAGACCGCCTGCAGAGTTCTAAGAAGGAGAAAGCACCTCTGGGGAAGACAAGGCTCTACCTGAAAGCAGCAGTTATGCTGGTCCTGAAAATCGGCTAGGATTCGGACAGGTATGGAGAAGACAGGGCAAAGCATAAAAATGCAACGGCGTTAAGGTTGTACGAGAAAGCCCTAATGTGAGGCGTGCTGAGGTAGAACGTTAGGGCCAATCTGTGGGGGCTTCAGATGCCAGACTAAAATGCTTGACTTTATTTGGTGGGCCAACACAAGTGACCAAGAAGTAGACCGGAAGTGCTAGGACCAGAGCTGTATTTTAGGAGGGTCAATCTGGCAGGAGTGTAACATACATGTTCACGAACTATGGCTGACGGACCACATCTGGCCTGTGGCCTATCCATGTACAGCCTACAAGCTAAGGATGGTTTCTACATGTTTAAAGGGTCATAAGAAAATAAAGGGTATGTGATGGTGACCACAGAGAGCCTGCAAAGCCTACAATATGTACTGTTTGGGTCTTTACAGAAAGAGTTTACCAACCCCTGGTAGAAGAGATGAGTTGGAAGAAGAGAGTTGATGTGGGAAGACTAGCTCAAAAAGTGCTATCGTTGTAGGCCAGCAGTAATGACCATCAGCTCTTTCCCCTTCAGTAGAAATATCTGAATGGCACTCTCCTCCATCAAAAATAGTCTTCCCTTTTTATACGGTAGAACTCTGGGCAACTTCTTCAAACTTCTCTGTAATTTTCAAATTTTCTATCATAAACAGAATTCTCCCCCTCTCTCTGGGCTAGTGCCCAGACCTGTGTGCTGAGCGCCAGGCATGTATTTCGGATCGCCTTCCTGAAACTTTCACCCCAGCGTCACATCAATTTTGCAAATTCATCGTCCCGTCCTAACATCCAGCGCTAGCCTGCTGGCTTCCCTGTTTCCCCGCCACACGGCAGGGAGTAGCTCTCGTGCACTCAAGCCAGAAAACCAGAGTGCTCCCTCGGTCCACTTGCATTTCCCCCTCCTCCAGTTAAGTCTCTCAGTCTCACACACCCCACCTCCTCCACGTCTCTTAGCTGTCCCGTCTGCCGCCCTCACTGCCGCAAACTAGACCAGGTCCTCGTTATTCCTCACCATTAATTCTCACACCCTCCTCTTTACGTCTCCATCTCGCCATCCCATCCTCACCCCTCCACGTCCGCAGCAATTTACTGAGCACCTCCTATGAGCCGGGCCCTGTGCCAACTCTCCCCTCACCTCCTCATCACGGCCAGTCCTTACGCTCCCCGTCTCCCTCCTCTTCATCCCTAACCGTCATGGCCAAGGGAACCAGCTGCCGTCCGCCACACGCACCACGCTCCCTCAGGCCCCCTTCGCTCGGGCACAGGCTGTCCTAGCAGACCTCTCTCCCCTACGAGTCTTCCTACTCATCCTTCAGTTCCTCTTTATACAGCATCTCCAGTCACCCAACTCCCCCCCCGCCCCCCGCAGGTTTTAAGGGCTTAATGCATCAATAACGTCATCGCATCAATTACCTCAGTGTCTTTTTGCCAACTGAACTGCTCTTTTCAGAAAGAAGACACACCCTCAGCACCTCCCATATGACCTCGTGAATAGTTAAGTGCTCAGTTAGGACCTTTTAAATGAATTGATTAGAGTGACATAGCAAGAATAATTAGAACCCTTTGGAGGAGACAGATATGCTGCCTCATGAAAGAGGAGTCAAAAAGGTGCTCATACCCAACAGGAAGGAGGCAGGAGATGAAGGAAAAAGGCGGAGTCAAACCTCATGTGGTTCCAGCTCTACTGCCTGGGAAGAAGGCATAATATCTATCACAATAGGAGAACGAAGGAGAAGCTGGTTTGGGGGATGGGATGTCCCATGGAGAGGCGCACCGCAGGCACTTAGAAATTGGGGTCAGGATGTTAGGCTTGGAGACAAGCTGATGTCACATCAAGGTGACGGAGGCAGAGTGAGAGTATGACAACACGAAGAAAGGGGTTAGAGAGGGTTTAGACAGAATCTGGGGAGGACTCTTCCTCTGGAGACTGGGAAGAGGGCCCAAGAGAGACAGAACGAGCAGGGAGAGAGAGCAGAGAGAGAGAGATGGCCGTGCGAGTGACACCAGAAGGCAGGAGCTTCAGGAAGGGAGGAGGGCTAACAGTGTCCAGTGCTCTACCAAAGTCAAAGTGGGGGGAAACTAAGAAAAGTAAGAAAATACATATTCAGGTCATCAAAGGCCTCTGGGAAGACAATTTCAGAAATGTAGCAGGGACAGAAATTACACGAAGGAGTTAAAGTTAACAGGTCTAAAATGAAGACAGCATATTTGCAATAATTCCAGTAAGTCTGACATTTAGAGAAAGGGCAAGGAAATGGATCAAAGTGGTCAAAAAAGCCAAAAGTATGGTTTTTTTCCTTAGGCAGGAGTTCCAAGATCTAGTCTGACCTTCCACTAAGCAACCATGGGCTCTTGAGTAAGCTGAGCTGGAAGAAGGCAGCAGAGAGGGAAAAGCAGGGAGAGCACGGACTCAGGAGGAAGAGCTGAAATGAGGTGGGGCGGGAACCAATGTACAGGCTGAAAATTCCTCCCTGGAGAAGATGAGAGCAGATGTTACC
>NW_027532747.1:9216629-9232315 GCF_008692635.1 Crocuta crocuta
CCCCCGCCCCCCGCCCCCACAGGAGAGGCAAAGGAAGGGGAAGCTGAGGACTAACATCAGTCAAAGACTGACACGGCGTGTCTCAGCGGAGTGGAAGGGAAGGTCAGCGGAGACACTAGGCGGTGGGGGGGAAGCCTGGTAAGAAGTGACTGCATGACAAGAGTCAATACTGCGTGGTTAAGGTGACACGTGGCAGGCCTGGCCTGGGCAGTGGCAGAATGAATTTTAAGCAAAAAGAAAGAAAGGTGGTTGGCACAAGGGACACTTCAGCCTTTTATAGCACCTGTGAGCGGAATAAGGCATGTGATGTCAGCCAGCCCAGCCAAACACAAAACGAGTCCCCTCACGGATCAACGTGGAGTCAAAAGTGTCTCCCAACTGGGAAATCCCAACACCCAAAGTGCACATTTCAAGCTTACTTGGAGTATCCTAGTAGCTTTCTGCTTGTAGTCAACGAGTTCCTGCTTGGAGGACTCCAAGTTGGACTTAAACACTTTGACTTGTTGCTGCAGCTCGTCAACTCTCTTCTTCTCGTCCGCGAATTTTCTCTCTGCCAGTGTAACTGCTTCTGCCAAGTTCTGACGTTCCACTTCCATTTTATTAAGGCGCGCAGCAAACTCACTCTGTGACAAATTTTCACGTCATACTTATGGCATTTCCTTTGAGATATATTTTACAACCATCTAATCACATATCTTACGGGATTTTTTTTTTTTTTTTTAGCTCAGTCCAACAACCTAACAGGGAGGTTTAAAAACAAAACAAAACACACCACCTCATTTGTTAAGAACTGAAGAATAGGAACTCTAAGGTTGCAGGCTCCCAGACATGGCAGAGCCTCAGAATCAATTTGGGAGTTTTTAAAAAATGCAGCCACCAAAGGCCCTCCCCAGGCTTAGTGAAATGGGATTTCTAAGATGAGGCTTGGAAATCTGTTTTTTAACAAACTTTCATGGTAAACCCAGTTACCTGGATATAGGTGTATCTGGTTAGCCTGATACTAAGCTGATCAAGGCATAAAAGGTCTACAGAAAACAGTCTATGAGAAAGCAAACGAAAGAGGTCAATAGCTACATCTTTTCTAATAGTATGGCTGAAGTTTTCTTTTTATTTCAAATTTTTCAAATCAACTGTTCAATGTAATTTTTTAGCTTAAGAAACTTTTAAAGCCACTGAATGACTGAATTAAGTATAAAATATACCATATTTTGAAGAGTAAGTATACAAAAAAAATCTTATTAATGATTTTATTGCTAACTATATGGTGAAGTAACAGTACTTTGGATATACTGTGTCAAATAAAATACATTCATAAGATTTTCAAAAAGCCCACACTAGCTGATAGTTACTTTCAGGACGGAAGTATTTTCACCTGTTGAAAAGACAGCCTGGACCAGTGGTTCTCAACCTCACTGCCCCATGGACACACCTGTGACTCTTATAAAACTCAAACACCACTGCTTATGCCCACCTCACACAATGGGATCAGGCTCCCTGGAAGTGAAGACTTGGCATCAGAAAGTATTAAAAGCTACACGATCCTAATGCACAGACAGGGTTGAGAATCACTGAACTAGATGCAAAAACTAATTTAAGAGTAAAATTTGGGGCACCTGGGTAGTAGCCAGTTAAGCACCTAACTTTTGTTTTTAATGACTTCAAAATGAAGTCATACTATACTTTTTTCTTTTAATGTTTATTTTTGGGACAGAGCACAAGTGGGGGAGGGTCAGAGAGAGGGAGACACAGAATCTGAAGCAGGCTCCAGGCTCTGAGCAGTTAGCACAGAGCCCAATGCACGGCTCGAGCCCATGAACTGCGAGATCATGACCTGAGTCAAAGTCGGATGCTTAACCGACTGAACCACCCAGGTACCCCTAAGCATCTGACTCTTGATCGTAACCTAGGTCTTGATCTCAGGGACATGAGTTCAAGCCCTGCATTGGGCTCCACACTGGGCATAAGCCTACTTAAAAAAAGCTTTTAAAAAAGAGAAAAAATCTACATATTAGGTACATTTCTCTAGAAATAAATGAAATGAGATAAACTGGAATCAGAAAAAGTTTAAATAAAAAATAAACAGGATGCCCCACATCAGCAATTTTTTTCTAAGCGTTTTCTTCAAAAGTTTCTCAGCACCATCCAGTTGTAAGAAAGAAGCCCCAAATCAGCTTTTAATCAAATAATGGTAATGTTCATTGCAGAACGAAATTAAGTGAAAAAATGTCTGTCTCTAATGAACATTAACTATTTTAATTGTATTTCTTCTTTTAAAGGGGTGCTGAGGGGTTGCTCCCCTTTTATTATTGACAGAGCTTTCTCTAAAGAGGGTGTAATGCCCCTCCCCTCTGGGACCCCTATCTGACTTGTGCATCGTCCCTGCAAGGACCCTCTCAGAAGAGTCCCCACATATGCCTGCTGATGCCTTGTCTGTCATAAAGGAGGCTGAACTTCATTTTAAGTATATTTCAATACATAGGATTAAATTTAGCAAGAATCAAGCTAAATTCTCAAATACTCAGATTCTGTCACAGAAAGAGGGTTTTCTGAAATGCACTGTAGAATTTTATTCAAGAGAAAACGTGCGATGCAAGTCATTCCCTCTCTCTAACCTGCATCTGTTTACTGCTCTCCTGCTCTCTCTTCCGGGCGGCATCCGCTTCATGCAGCCTCTCCTGGAGCGTCTGCAGAGCTTGGTGCTGCAGGCTGCTGCCCTCACTGTGGTCCTGCATCATTCTATAAGACAAGACACCGCTAGACAGGGCACATGTCCAGTGTACACGTGATAAGGTGCAATAAGCTGTAGAGTGTCGGCTTATAAGCACAAAAAAGATGGCTTGACTAAAATATTCTTAAAGAAAGCTTTTTGCCTTTTAATGGAACGTAATCTTCATTTCTGGGGGTCCAAATATAAGCACACACCACATACTGTTAAATGTCGAAAGATTAATGACACTCTGTTCTTCAAATATTTTTAACTGCAGGATTTGCTAACAACGCATCTCAAGATTCAAATAGTTAAGACGACTTTTAATCACACACATTTCACATTAAAAAACATAAATTTTCCCTCTGTAAATTTCAAAAGCTAAGCTTTCTCAAAGTGGTATACACGGCAGTGTTTATCATTACTTGTATGGGAAATAATCTTCCCAGCCCCCCTCCCTCGTTCACCACCAAGTGAGCTACCGTGACTTCTCGCTCTGTAAGGCCTCCAGTGCTTCCGTGCGGGTGCTCAGTAGCTGGTCGGCTTCTTGCAGCCTCACTTTGAGCACCCCCAGCTGCGAGTCCTTCGCGGCCACCGCTTCGGTCAGATCATCCACTTGGGCTCGCAGTTCTCGAGTTATTCGATCACTCTTTGAATGGTCAACGTTCCACTTTTCCACTCTCGCTCTTGCTTTGTTTAATTCTAAAAAAGAGACAGGGAAATTTCCCTATTCAGGCAGACAACGTTTTTCTCAGAGCACACACAGATTCTCCTCTGTGCGCCTTTAGGGCTTACTGCCGAAATCAAGAGCTTACAAGTATCTTCAAATTATTTGCTCCAAATGTGATACCCACTTCTCAAGGCCAAGATGTAATTCACATCTACATTACAGTTAATAGGCTGGAACAGGGCATGATGATAGCTGCTCTTATACAAAAAAAATTTTTTTTGAAGCCTAACATAAAGCATTTGGGAGCCAAAACCAGTACAGAGCAGAATTCATAACACTAAAATGGTCGGCGGGCTCGGAGAGTTCTGCTAGAGACAGGAAGGATGCAAATCCAAACCCAAGGTATACACTCCAGGAAGACCAAACAAACAAAATCAAAACCTGAAGATAAATACAGGAAAGAATGTTTCTCTTGATTATTATAGCAAAAAGATGCTATTTTTTTAATGTTTTATTAATTTTTTGAGAGTGCAAGTGGGGGAGGGGCAGAGAGAGAGGGAGACCGAGGACAGGAAGCGAGCTCTATGCCGACAGCAGAGAGCCCGATGTGGGGCTCAAACCCACAAACCGTGAGATCGTGACCTGAGCTGAAGTCAGACGCTCAACCAACTGAACCACCCAGGGGCCACCAAAAGATGCTGGTTTTTAAGTCTAGGACACTGGTGCAGTGTGGATTTCCACACTCTCACAGATCATCTGTAACAGCTGGCTGCCGGCAAGAAAAAAAATTTTAACATCAAAGCAAACTCTATGCAGTCTCAGGAAAGGCTCTATCTCTGTGTCCACGTTAGTCTGGTAAAGTGAAGCTGTTTCTAAACTCAGTCAACAAGTCTTAAACTTTCTTCCTCTTGCACTCTTCTGGGCCTCTAGCCATGTCTTGGCCAAACTTCCCCACTGTCCCTGCATCCTTTCTAATCACTGCCAGGCTCCAGGGCAGAGACTTCTCTTATTTGCCCACAGTCACACTTACATGAACACTAACATACTCCCTACCACTACCTCACGCGTGGGATCTTTTACTTTTAAATTACCCATTTCTGAGGAATCCAAGGGTTTTCTACTCTAGGGCCACTTCACTACACGTTTCGAGAGGGTACTTTTCAAAGTGAATTCCATGTTCACTTTACAGCCGCGGGAGCAGTGCAGTACAGTAACCTTGCCCACTGATGCCCATGACCTTGTTTAATCTCACCTCTCGTTCATGAGCAGCTCCCCCTGAATGCTCAGAATAAAGCAACCAAATGAATCAGATGATTACTTATGTTCTGTTCTCAGTTCTTAAATTTCATGATTCCTAGGAATGACCAAACGAGCCAATGTTCTGGTTCAGGTTGGTAGCAGGATGACTGGTCCCACTTCTAAATCTGGGCCCTGTATTTCTATGAAAACACTGTTTTTTAAAAAAATTTTTTAAAAATGTTTTATTTCTTTCTGAGAAAGAGAGAGAGAGAGACAGTGCAAGCAGGGGAAGGTCAGAGAGAGAGGGAGACACAGAATCTGAAACAGGCTCCAGGCTCTGAGCTAGCTGTCAGCAGAGCCCAATGTGGGGCTCGAACCCACGAACTACGAGATCATGAACTGAGAAGTCGGCCGCCTAACCGACTGAACCACCCAGGCGCCCCTGAAAACACTATTTTCTAAGTCTCATCTGAAATATTTCTAAGTGTTGATGTAATCAAATTTTCCATTTATTTTTGAAACGTAAAATCCCTAACCCTGCACAATTGAAATAAGGCTCTACCTTCTTGAGTTTCCTTGGATCTTTGAAGCAATGAGGCCATTTCTTGATTTAAAGACTGAACTTCATTCCTCAAGAGTTGGTTCTCCAATCGAAGATTAGACAATTCATGTGATTTGCCATCAGCAGGTGTTGGGTTATGGTCAGCGCAGGCAGCACCTGATGATACGTTTCCCTTTGAAGAATCCTCTTGAACTTCATGACCAGAATCTGGATTATTAGAGGTTTCTGTGAAAAACAGAATACATTTTTGTTACACCGGAACACGCACTGCATACACATCAGTAGTTTACTTTGGTAGAATGCCTTTTGGCTCAAGCTGACTGCTACAGCTAAAATGGCATAAAAAGTAAACCTAATTTTCGATAGACTTCTTTCTGATGACGTATCATTCTCCTGCCTGGAGGCCACAGACCTCTAAGGATCTCAAAGTTTAGACATACTGAGTAAATGGTGATGAGGAATAGACACAAGAATATAGTTCTGGGAAGGAGAAAATCAGAGAGAATCAAAGTGGCTGGGTTTAGGTAAAAAAGGTTTCAGTCCCCCTTTGGTCTTCAAAGTATTTTCTTAAAAAAAGAGACAAGACCCAACAGTGAAAATAATAGAAAGGTACAAAAGAACAGCTGTGCGTTTCAAGGCAAGAAGAGAAGTAACTGAGAGCAATTTGTTACATACCGAACTGGAGTCTAAAAGGTCTTACTCAAAGAACTAAAGACTCATAAATTCAGATTCATCCTGTTCTTGTTACAAAACGTGATGCAGATGCATTTTTTACATGCTCTAAAAAAAATGAGGTATAGCTATATGGCTAAATGTTAAAATGGACTAAAATAGTAACTGTATAGGCAAAACAGCTGACACTTCACAAAGGAAGATAAACAAATGATCAATTATCATATTGAAAAGTTCTCAACATTGTCAGTGATCAAGGAAAAATGCAAATTAAAACCACAATGAGAACCAATACACACCTGCTAAAATGCTAAAATTATAAGGACAATGCCAAAGGCAGACAGAGCCACGGAGCAGCCAGCGCTCCCCTAGATTACTGCTGGGGCACAAGACGGGAGAACCGCTGTTGGAAAAGGGTTCAGTTTCTTATGAAACGTAAATATGCACCTACCATTTCGCCTAGTAACTCCGCTCCCTAGGTGTCCATTTCCAACAAAAAGGAAAACATTTTCCCGCAAATAGACAAGTACAAAAACGTTCACAGCAGCTTTAGTCACAATAACCAAAAACTGGAAACAATCCATTGTCCATAAAAGAGACTGGATAAATAGTGATATATTCAATAGAATATGGGTAGAAGTAAAGGAAGGGATGGAAAACAGGAGGGTACAAATGAAACAAGAGTGGCTGTAAGCTGTTTGATAATGTAGCCAGATAATAGGTATTACTGGAGGGAGTCATCAAAATCTACTTTGATATATCTGAAATTTCCAAAATCAAAAGTTTTTAAAAGAAATAAAGTATATATCCAAAATTGTGGGATATATAAAGTAGTATTTAAAAAGACATATCTAGGGGTGCCTGGGTGGCTTAGTTGGTTAAGCGTCCAACTTTCGCTTAGGTCATGATCTCGCGGTTCGTGGGTTCGAGCCCCGCATCGGGCTCTGTGCTGACTGCCAGCTCGGAGCCTGGAGCCTATTTCAGTCTGTGACTCCCTCTCTCTCTGACCCTCCCCTGCTCACGCTGTCTCTCTCTCTCTCTCTCTCCCCTAGAAATAAATAAAACATTTAAAAAAATCAATATTAAAAAAAATAAAAAATAAAAATAAAAATAAAAAGACATATCTAGGGGCACCTGGGTGGCTCAGTCGGTTGAGCATCCGACTCTTGAATTTGGCTCAGGTCATGAACCCAGGGTTGTAGGATTGAACCCCATGTTGGGCTCTGAGCTGACAGCACAGAGCCTGCTTGGGATTTTCTCTCTCCCCCTTTCTCTGACCTTTCCCTGCTTGCTCTCTCTCAAAATAAATACACATTTCAAAATATAAAAATAAAAAGACATTTACGGTATTTAAAATATATATTCAAAATAAAAGGAAGACAATTAATGATTTAAAGGCTATAAAAACAGAATAAACCCTGGGGTGCCTGGGTGGCTCAGCTGGTCAAGTGTCTGAGTTCAGCTCAGGTCATGATCTCATGGTTTGTGAGTTCAAGCCCTGCATTGGGTTCTGTGCTGACAGCTCAGAGACTGGATCCTGCTTCAGATTCTGTGTCTCCCTCCCTCTTTGCCCCTGCCCCACTGATACTCTGTGTGTCTCTTTCTCTCAAAAATAAATAAGCATTAAAAAAAATTTAAAACAGAATAAACCTCAAAGCAGAAATTAACAATAAAGACCAGAAATTAACAAAGTAGAAACCTGCTAGAGATGATTAAAATGGTCTTCTGACAAACATTATGCCAATAAATTTTTTAGAGTATACGATGTTGAAACCTATCAAACTGTATACTTAAGTATGTGTAGTTTATTATATGTCAGTTATACTTCATTAACACTGTTTAAAAAATAGGCATTTATCATGGTGCCAGACATTGATATTCTTCCAGTAGTATCTGCAATCAAGCTTTGGTTTCTGCAGGGTTAGTGTGAATGATTAGGTTAGTGTCCAACTGGGTTAAGGTTTCAGCTATGACACTTTTATTACTGTCCTGAAATTAAGTAAAATAAATATGATCCTCCAAAGTATATATGAAATAGACAAATTCTTAGGGGAAAAAAATGTAACTCACCAAAAACAAAGGAAATGGAAAACCAATGGAATCAATAGTTAAAACTCTAGACTTTATGGTTTTACCAGTGAGTTTCAGCAAAATTCAGGGAATAAATAATCTCAGTCATACATCAAATAATTAAGACAACAGAAAAACAGGGAACACTTTCCAATTAATTTTATAAGATAACGTAAATGTAATACTAAACCTAATAATATTATAGGTCACTCTCACTTATGAAATATATGCAGAAACCCTAACCGGAATAATAGCAAACTGAAAGTTAACTTTGATTTTAAGTTTTAAAAAGTCAATTGATTTATATACCATATTAATATTAAAGAACAAAAACAGGGGCGCCTGGGTGGCTTAGTCGGTTAAGCGTCCGACTTTCGCTTAGGTCATGATCTCGCGGTTCGTGGGTTCGAGCCCCGCGTCAGGCTCTGTGCTGACTGCCAGCTCAGAGCCTGGAGCCTGTTTCAGTCTGTGACTCCCTCTCTCTCTGACCCTCCCCTGCTCACGCTGTCTCTCTCTCCTAGAAATAAATAAAACATTAAAAAATTAAAAAAAAAGAACAAAAACAACATTAAAAAATCATATGAAATCTCATACATACAGGAAAAAACATTGCAAAAATTCAACATAAAAACTCAAACTAGAGGGGTGGCTGGGTGGTTCAGTTGGTTAAGCATCTGACTCAGGTCATAATCTCACCAGCTGTGGGTTCAAGCCCTATGCTGGGCTTCATGCTAACAGCTCGGAGCCTGCTAGGGATTCTCGCTCTCTCCCTCCCCCTCCCCCACTCTCTCTCTCAAAATAAATAAACTTAAAAAAAACACAGTTCAAACTAGATATACATAGAAACAGTCTTCACCTGATAAAAAGCACTGATGAAAAACCTAACACAAACACTGTACTTGGTTAAACAGTATATGGTTAAGACAAAGAACAAGATTTAGCCCAAACCAATGCAGTGAGGCAGGAAAAAGATTTTTTAAAAAGATTAAAGGGTTAAGAAGAAACCAAACTGTCACTATCCACAGATATCATATTGTTGAAAATCTAAATGGATGTACAGAAAAATTGAAAATTAAGAGCTATGTAGGCTGCTGTGTGTCAAAAGCCAATACATCAGCAACAGAAAGGAAGACATTAAAAAGGATACCATCTATAAGTTTCAAAAAATATAAACTATCAGGAATAAATCTGACAAAAAGTAGGCAAGACTTCCATGAAGAAAATGATAAAATCTTAAAGAAAGACACTTAAAAACTAAGTTGAGATTATACCATGTTATTAGGGGTGAGAAACCTCAGTTTTGTAAAGATGCTGATTCTCACCCAACTGTCCATATAGAAGCAACAGACTCCCAGTAAAAAGGCCAACAGGATTTTTGTGAAGCTTGGTAAGCAAATTCTAAAATGAATATGGATGCACAAACAAGTCCAAGAGCAGCCGCAACATTCCTGAAAGGCCAGGTGGGAGAAATCGCTCTACGGGGTATCACCACACTCTACAACTACATGAATTAAGACAGCGTGGCACTGGCACAAAACGCCAGGGTGATATTGCAGATTGACAGGAAAAGGAAATATTTTCAGTGAATTATGGTGAGATAACAGTATGGGGAAAAAAATGGAACTAGACGCCTACCTCACGCCATTCATCTAAAAAAATCCCAAAACTTTAAATAAACATATAAATATGAAAGGCAAAACTACAAAACCTTTAGAATATAGGCAAATATCCTGACGGTCTTAGGACAGGAAACTTTTTTCTAAGACATAAAAAAAAACAAACCACAAAGACTGATAAATTCATGTCCATTAAGAACTCTACTGAGAGGGGCGCCTGGGTGGCTTAGTCGGTTAAGCGTCCGACTTTCGCTTAGGTCATGATCTCGCGGTTCGTGGGTTCGAGCCCCACGTCGGGCTCTGTGCTGACTGCCAGCTCAGAGCCTGGAGCCTGTTTCAGTCTGTGACTCCCTCTCTCTCTGACCCTCCCCTGCTCATGCTGTCTCTCTCTCTCCTAGAAATAAATAAAACATTAAAAAAAAAAAAAGAATAGTTTAAAAAAAAAAAAAAGAACTCTACTGAGACACCACAGAGAGAAGTGGGGGGAACCAAGGGAAAACTGAAGGAGGTGGAGAAAGAATCCCCATCTGGAACACAGAAAGAATTATCTATGAATCAATAAGGAAAAAGACAAATGATCCATTGGGAAAAACTGATCAAAAGACTCAAACAGCACTTCCCAGAACATGAAAACCTGCAGAGTTAAATATCTGAAAAGATGCTCAACCTCATTAGTAATGAGAAAAATCACAACCACACACCCAATTAACAAAACATAAAATGTCACTGAATATACCCACTGCTGGTGAGAAGGCAGAGCAGAAGCAATAGTAACCAGAGGTGCTCAAGCATGAATTGGTACACCCTCCTGAGAAAACAACGCTGGTGTGTACCACCATACTGGGAACCGTGTCACACCGTGTCACACCCTACAACCCAGCAATTCCATTCACAATCGTTTCTAGGCACCCTAGGGCACGGCTTCACAACCTAGGGTGATTACTCCCAAGGGACATGACATTTGGCTACACATCTACATATAACTATATACCTAGATATATGTCTACATCTATAGATATATCTATAGATACAGAGAGATAAAACCCTATAGATATAGATATCTATATAGATCTAGAGAGAGAGGGAAAGAGAGACATTTTTGGTTGTCACAACTGGGGATGCTACTGGCATCGAATGCGTTAAGACACCAGAGATGGTGCCTCCTACAACATCTATTCTGCCCACTGGTCCCAAGATTGAGACCCTGCCCTAGAGAAATGAAACTTCATCTTTGTAATTCCCAAGTATTAACTCGTTCTAACTAATTTCCTTGTCAACCAGGTTCCCTTTGGCCCATCCTTTACAATTAAATGTAAGTGGTTTTCCTTAAAAATAGAAAAACGCTGCGGAATTTCTTTGAGAGACCGCTATTAGCATCACATTGCCATGGCCCTTACAACTCATGTGGCCCTGGCAATCACCTGGAGAACAAAAAAGGAAATAACCAGATGCCCTGCCTCCAGCCCTGGAAAACCTGACTCAAGAAGTGTGGGGAGGCAGGCACTGATTCACTTTTATTTATCACACAAGTGCTTCCAAGGCACGCTGCCCGGGACCACTCTTTGGAGGGAATGCTGTATACGCGTAATGGGTTTAAACATTTAAACAGAGGCACACAAGGGCCTTCACAAACAATTCCCAACCTTCTTTGCTACCTTCATTTTCTTTTGCTGTCCATCTCCTACACACTGTGCCCAGAACAACTACTCTACCAAACATGTACAGAATCTCATGCTGTCTCCAATCCCTCTTCTTTTTCTCCTGGAAATTCTACTCATTCTTTGAGACTCAACTCAAATTACAGACCCCTGTGAATCCTTACCTGAATACCTTAATTAGTTACTTTCTCCTTAATGCCTCCACATTACTCTGGCCATATTTCAGTTATGGTATTTAATATACTAAATACTAATATACTATACATATATTGTTTTTAATTTTTGAGAGAGAAAGTGAGAGAGAGGGAGTGGGAGGTGAACAGAGGATCCAAAGTGGGCTCTGCACTGAGTGCAGTGAGTCCATCGCAGGGCTCGAACTCATGAACTGTAAGATCATGACCTGAGCCAAAGACGGACCCTCAACCGACTGAGCCCCCCAGGTGCCCCACAAATTATGTTTACAGGTCTCTCTCACCCTCTAGACCTTGTTAAGAAATTTAGGAGTGTGTGTACATAATTAGTCAACTGTTACTGTATGATCCTGTCTTGAAAGCCCCAAACACTTGCCTCTTTACCACTTCAACTTGACAGATTTTATTCACCAANTTTTGAGAGAGAAAGTGAGAGAGAGGGAGTGGGAGGTGGACAGAGGATCCAAAGTGGGCTCTGCACTGAGTGCAGTGAGTCCATCGCAGGGCTCGAACTCATGAACTGTAAGATCATGACCTGAGCCAAAGACGGACCCTCAACCGACTGAGCCCCCCAGGTGCCCCACAAATTATGTTTACAGGTCTCTCTCACCCTCTAGACCTTGTTAAGAAATTTAGGAGTGTGTGTACATAATTAGTCAACTGTTACTGTATGATCCTGTCTTGAAAGCCCCAAACACTTGCCTCTTTACCACTTCAACTTGACAGATTTTATTCACCAACAGCCAGGACTATGGGAGAAGCTTTAATATTTTAGAAAATAACGAGCTTCCATTAATCATCAACTTTATACAGAATCTCTGCAAGAACTTATTGTGTTTATTTCTATTTTAAAATGGTTAGTAGGTACTGGAATTAGCACATCACCATGTTAACCTCATTTTTGCAGGTGAGAAGATCAACATATAGAGGTAGTTTCAAAACAGTGAAAACCAGAATTCTAAACTGTTACTTCACTACCAGGTCAATGCCTTCAACCCTTCAACTCGGATCAAAGCTCAGTCTCTCAGTTTTATTTCTGAGGGAAGCAAGGGGAAGAAAGAAAGACAGAAAGAAAGAAAGACAGAAAGAAAGACAGAAAGAAAGACAGAAAGACAGAAAGACAGAAAGACAGAAAGAAAGACAGAAAGAAAGACAGAAAGAAAGAAAGAAAGACAGAAAGAAAGGCAGAAAGAAAGAAGGAAAGAAAGAAAGAAAGAAAGAAAGAAAGAAAGAAAGAAAGAAAGAAAGAAAGAAAGAAAGAAAGAAAAAGAAACGGAAAGAAAAAGCCTTCACAATCCAGAGTATATGTGAGGTACATCCTCCTATTTTCTAATCCCAAAAAGAAATGAAGTGAGATAGTTCCAAATCTAAAATTATGTTTTCTAGGGGCGCCTGGGTGGCTCAGTCAGTTAAGTGTCCGACTTTGGCTCAGGTCATGAACTCACGGTTTGTGGGTTCGAGCCCCGCATCAGGCTCTGTGCTGACAGCTAGCTCAGAGCCTGGAGGCTGCTTCAGATTCTGTACCTCCCTCTCTCTCTGACCCTCCCCTGCTCACGCTGTCTCTCTCTCAGAAATAAATAAAAACATTAAAAAAATTTTTTTTAAATTATGTTTTCTTTCACATTTCAAAATTGTCTTTTTTTGTAGTTTAAAATATCTTAGAGAATCATCTTGGGCAGAATTTCTTAGATGCTAGGCTGGGTAAAGGTACCCAACAGACAGCACTCAAAGGTCCCTATTATAACTGTAACTGTACACTGACTAATGGCTTGCCCTGTTGTCGGCCATTTTCATACCACATTTCAGAGCCTGCCTTTATGGGGAGAGGTGACAAAACAGAGGTTGAGAAACACTACCGGAACATTTTGGGCTATGCCACATCCAATTTGCTGAATGCTAAAAGAAACAGAGGGCTGGTTAACTACCATCGCCTTGGCTCCTAGAAGGATTTTCCTCAATGGTTTTGACGGTGGTTACATTGGTGTTCACAGAACCGCCACTTGCTGTCCGAGAACTCTGCAGGCCAGGAGTCTTGCTCCTTTCTTTTTTGGTTTCCACCCTCCCAGTAGGCTCCTTCTGTGAACTATTAAGAAAGTCAAACAGCAGCTCATCATCAGGTTCTGACTTTTTTCTTCGAACAAACTGGGATGAAGGCCTAGGGGCAGATGTGTTTTCACCAGAATGGGAGGTCTCCACTGACGCCCTAGATCCTACTTTCACATTTGCGGTGCCAGCTAAGATGGTGGCCTTCTGGTTCCTAATGTTCTCAGCAGCCGAGGAAATATACGCAGCTTTAGATCCAGCCTGATAAGTCAAATCTGTATTCTGCTGAAGTTCGGGATAGTCAGCATTTTTGTTATATGCGAGATTGCTGGTGTTCTCTTTTCTACTGAGAGCTGTCGCAGCCCCTTGATCAACTCGATTTAAAAGATCTTCCGCCTTTCCAGCAAGATCAGCAAACCAAGACATGACGGTAGCAGAACAATTCTACCGGTGAACCTGTAAAAGGGACATAAAGCGGTCAGTACGGCGTAACAGCAGCACACAGCAGTGAAGACGGAGCTCTGGAGTCAGACGGTGCTGGACTGAAAGCCTAACACTGCCTCTCACTAGCCATCTAACCCTGAGCAATCAACTTCCCTGAACCTGAGACACTTTACCTAGAAATGAGGAAAATAAGTGTGTTCACATTAAAGGACAGCTTTAAGAAGAAAGAGTATATAAAAAAACTTGTCGCAAAATGCCTGACACACAGTAGGCAAGCATTTTAATAGCAGTTGTTATTACCATAATAATTACAGCTATCACTACTGCTATAACTCCTCTATTTGAACAAAAGGCAAATGTTAACGTGTAGCAAACGTAAGTAGCAAATAATCAATGTAGTAAACTTCCAGCACAACCAAATAGAAAGAATTCCCTGAAGTTTGTTTTAAGGTGCTAAAACCTGAAGAGACTTTGGATTCATACTAAATCTACCTTCATGTGCAAATACAGCACTATCATGGATAATTTAGATGTGCACATAATCTGTCCAAAGTACACTTACGATAATTTACGTGCTCAGCACCTACTATGTGCACACTGGCTAAAAAAGACTGCATAGCCATTTATTTGATAAACAGATCGGAGTACTTTTTGGTGTGCCAGAATGCATCGGGATGCTGAAGTAATTAGTCCTTACAGATACAGACCTGTACTCAAACCGTCAACAACCATTTCTTGAATGTGCACATTGTTGTGCCTGGGATGCTGTTTCATCATTAACTCTTTCTTGTCCTTAGTCTTCACCTGAATGTCATGAGCTCCAAAACACAGTTCTCTTTCTTTCCATCTAGATTCTATCATTCTCTGTTCATATGCTAGGCTTTTCCCTCACAACATTTTATGTTTTATATGATTTTTTTTCTGTCTCTTCCTATTGGGAAAGGGGAGGAGGGAAGTCGCTGGATGAAGGCCAGGTCTGTTTTGCTTACCACTGAATACTCAGCACACATCAGGCATCCATAACTACCGCTGAATCTAGTTTGTATGTCAAACGCCATACAAACGTTATATTTATCACATAATTTCACAACCACATTATGCAGTAAGTAGCAATGTTTTTTTCACAAACAGGGAAAAGACTCAGAAAGACCCCAGAGTTTCCATGGCAGTTCAGCAACTCAAATCTAAGTCAGCCAAACCCACTTTTTAAAAAAACCACTGCCTTTCCCATCTAGCCTCTATCTGAATAACCTCAAGAAGAAACTCACCCTCTAAACCTGTTCCTTACAAAATGGGACTACTCCATACCTGTGTATATCACAGTTTAAGTGACCTCAACTGAAAATGGAGGTGCAATGCTCTAAGATACAAAACTCTTTACACAAGTGAAGTATTATTCTCATGTAGACCTTGGCCGCGATTGGGCGGCAAATGAACCTTACTAATTAAAGCAGTCAAAACATACTTCTTAGCCCCCTATATCTCGCCTCCTATTTTAAAGTTAATAGGGCTTTCAAACAAAACCCCATGCCTTAACGTTGATTACCCAATTAAATACAAACATGGGTCCTGGGCACTTGTCAGGACACTGGGCACTGACGACTCCAGCGGACTTCAGAGGGCAGTGCCCTCAAGTAGTTTCTCAGGCACCGCCCTAGGAAATGGCCCAACAGGGACGGGGATGGGAGAAAGAGACGGTGGCAGTGCATGGGCTGGGGATGCGTCCGCAGACAGCAGTGGCAGGGCCTGCCCGAAGGCCAGGTGTCAACACAGAGGAAGGGTGGCCGGGGGTCAGTCTGTAGATCCCAGGTAGG
>NW_027532747.1:9232386-9306984 GCF_008692635.1 Crocuta crocuta
GGCCGGGGCCGGAGGGGGACCCCCTGCCCTCTCCCTCCGCCCCCCAAAAGCATAGACACCGGACTCTCCGCGTAGGGGACGCCAACCCCGCGCCTACACCGTTAACGCCCTAGGCGGACCCGTCCGGCGCACTGGGCTCACGCTGCCGCCTCACCTGAGGACTCTGGAGCGGCAGCACCGCGGCCTCGTCGCCCGCCTGGGCCGCCCCCCACCTCGCAGCCGGCGGCGAGAGGGCCAGGCAGATGAAACCTGTCCCGGCCCTGTCGCGGCCCGGCTGCTCTTCCGGGAGACGTGGAAGGGCAGCAAGGACCCCAAAACAGAGTGGCTTCCGAGCTGCCTGAGCGGCCCAGGGCCGACGGCAGCCACCTGGAGGCGTCAGGCGGCAGCGGCGGCTCCTGCGGGGGCCTCGCTCTTGGCCACGCCCTTCTTCCGCCTGGTGCGTGCGACGTAGCTCTCCTCCCTTGGACGACTATCTGCACGCGGCCGGCATAACATTGTAGGCCACGCCTACCAGGGGCGGGACCCTCGGCGGCACTGGACGGTGACAGAGGCGGTGCCCCGCCTAGAAGGAATTTGAGGCCTGAGTTGGGCGGGGCGTGAGTCCCAGGTGGACCCCGCCAGCCTTCACCTTTCCCGCTTTGCCTGCCAGTTTTGCTGATGGGGATGCTGAGGACCCAGGGGATGGGAATACAGAAAACAAGATCGTAAGTTCATGAAGCTTCCTTTCTAGGGGCCGAGACGGATATTAAATAAACCAATGGCTGAACAAGACAATTTTAAGAGTGCTATCAAAGCTGTAAAGACAAAAAGGGAGAAGTGACTGGACATGGAGGAAACACTTTAAATAGTGTGATCAGGGAAGGGCTCTCTGAAGAGGTGACATTTAAGCTGAGACCCAAACGACGGAAAAGACCCATAAAGGGTCTTTCCATACAGCGGTATTGATAGTTCATAGAATACTTGAAATTAGTCTAAGATCCACATTCAATAATTAAATACTCAGCTCCTACTATGGTGCACAGGATTGGGCTAATTTGGCTCTAATTGTCGACAAGCCTACAACATAGCCCTATACATCCCCATTTTCAGGTTGAGGAAACTAAGGCTCAAAGAGGTGAAGTAACTTGTCTAAAATCACCTGTCCTAATGAGGAGTCCACAGTACTCGAAAGCCTGTGCCCTTAGACTCAGTGTTTTATTTTCTCCAATTGAATATTGGAAGTGATCACAACTCCTGTTTCTCTCTTTCTCAAATCTGGTTTAGCCCAGTTTAGTGAGTGAAAACTTTCAGCAGCAGCTGGACTTAATAATAATGTCTAACAGTTCTTGAGCCCTTGTTAAGTGCAGAATACTGTTATGCGTCCGATGTGCTTCGCCTCATTTAATTCTTACAACAGCAGTAGGAAGGGTGCTGTTATTATCTTGTGATACGGTGGTCTTGTTCCCAACTTATACATAGCTCTTCCTATTTAGGATGATACATCACTACCTGTTGCTAGGTGATTGCAATGTTTCCTGTAAGAGGAGTGTCCTTTTTATCCTCGCTGAGGTCAGGCTTGATCTTATGACTTGCTTTGAGCAATGGAATGTGAATAAAAGGCATTTCGCCACATCTGAGCAGAAGTGTTAAGAGGCATTATATTTCCATCAGCTCTATTGATGTTTTTCCTCTCTCAAGAGAATGGCTAGTCCAGAGAGGCCTGTTCCCTCCCCCTGGGTCCTGGCAGGAAAATGATGCAAAGCACCCCACATCTAACATATCGCAGGAGTGAAAAAATAAACTTGTGCTTTTAATTGGCACTGAGATTTGGGACCGTATTTTACACAGCCTTACTAATGAAATATGATGAATACATACCCCTATTTTATAGAGGAAGACAGATTCAGGGAGATTTAGTTACTTTCTCGTGGTCAGTGTATGGTACATGCTGGATAGCTAGTTTGTGCAAGCATACCCTGAATGCCCCTGTTAATCACTATCTTGAAAATGTGGAAATCTTGTCCTCTGTCCATATCCCTATCAAGCAGAAGAATAGCAGGGTGTTGTTCATTGTTCAAGGTCAGGGGCATTGGGGGTGGCCAACCCTAAGTGTCTTGTAACAAAGACTGTTCACGTGGCAGGCCTTGATCTCTTTGAAACTCTAACCATCCGAGGAGGGGAAGGGCCAATGATAATTGCTAAGTTAAGCTGCTGTGATATAGAAACTTGCTGCATGTACATCCCAGCAGCTGATGCTTTGACTAGTCAGCTGCTCCCGGGCTCCCTGTATGTAAATTACCCCAGTAAATCTATGTCTCAATCGCTGTCTCCAGGTCTTTTCTCTGACCTCACCCGACCATCCCTACCCTAAGCTTAGAGTCAGCTAGGGTGTAGCTGCACCATCACACAGGGAGTAAGTAGTACGTCTGGGACTCAAACCAGGTTACTGTGGCTACAGAAACAATGTTTTAACCATTGCAGGGGGTGAGGATAAAAGAAGCTAACGCAGAGCCAAAGCTTCATGTCAAATATATTAGCAGTGGGCAAGCCCCCAAAAGAATGTTTCAAGAATTTTCACATAAATTCCCTAAAAGAGTCAGCATAGGGACCTGCCACCCAGAAGTCATTGGAACCCGGCTGGATTAGCCAGAGACACAGCACAACCACGAGAGAGAGGTCGCGGCCTTGTCCAGTAGGTAAGAAAATGTGCTCTTTTCTTGTCCCTTCCTCCCTGTTCTTGCTGCCAGAGGAGCTAACTCCTCAAAAAAGAAGGGAGAGAAGGCATGTGAGGACCGGATAGAGACCCTGGCCTCCACTCTGAGCCTCTAGAGTGCAACCAAGCTTGTCTGCTCCAGGGGAAGCAAGGGTCTGCTCCTCTAGGGAGGAGAACTTGGAATAGAGTTTAAGAAGAAAGTTTTAACCGAACAGAGCTGGATTACAACTTTGGGAATGGCAGAGCGAGGAACTCCACAAATCCTGTCCCCGTTGATGTTTGTTGCCCGTCCCATGGCAACGATGAGATTAGACAAAATTGGGATCAAAATCATTTCAACTCCCTGGAAATCAGTCACAGGCATAGCACAAAATAAGAAGTATTTATTCCAGTAGAGCCACTAAACTTTTAGTAGGCACAGTGGAGGTGTATGACATTTTGGTCCAGAGCAATTCCCAAACTCCCACCAAAGCTCCATGGAGATTGCTCTACCGGGGCTGGGAAAGCTGGGAAACCAGCAGCTTTGTGCAGAAGATGGCAACTTGATTTGGAGCGGAGCCAGAAAAGCCTCATGACCCAGGGCAAGCCTCCGTTTGGAACTCCCAACATTGCAGCTGTCCACAGCTGCAATATTGACTGAGCCAACAACTCACCAGAAAGCTTCCTAGAAGTTTAGTAGGGAGATCCAGGTAATAAGACAGCCGTAATGGGCTTTGATAAGCTCCCACGTACCCTGGTGGTTTGGAAGGAGGCTGTTTGCAAGGCTGTATAAGCTCAGGAGAATCTTGAGAAAGCCAGGCTCTCTTATCCTGGCTCAATATAAAGCCAGATACAGAGGAGACACTAGAAAACCCAGTAGAATAAAAAGATGGGGCAGTCTTGTAAAGTGCCCGACTTTTGAATGTGAGTGCCCGACTTTTGAATTGTATATGATGAATCCCCTCATCATATACAGGGGATAAGAATAAAAGTTGATGCTGCATCAGGAACGATGAAGGAGGGAAGGCAGTGGGATGGCGTATTTGACAGGCCAAAGGAGAAAAAAAACTGTCAAACAAGAATTCTCTAACAAAACTACCCTTCAAAAATGAAGTCAAGTAGATACCATATGTTTGCACGTATAGGAGGATTAGGAGGAACTTAACAGAGGACCATGGGGGAGGAGNCTAAGTGAAGAAATTAAACAGAGCTGAATGTGAAATACCAGGACAACTCCGTCTTAATAACGGAAGGTGGCGAAAGCTCTAGCATCAGGAGAGATCGTCTCAAGGAAACTATGATTCATAGGAAAAACTGGGATCTCCTACAAATCAAAAGTATAGTTGAAGAGAATGAATGGAGGAAATTGAATTACTTCCTTGCAGTGCCCCTGGTGAGTTAAGACTTTCTAATAAACTGGACACACTAACATCTCAGAGTGTTTGCCTCCCCCAGTAGTAAAAATATAAGGTCCTTGGGGCGCCTGGTTGGCTCAGTCGGTTAAGCGTCCAACTTTGGCTTAGGTCATGATCTCGCGGTTTGTGGGTTCAAGCCCTGCGTCAGGCTGTGTGCTGACTGCCAGCTCAGAGCCTGGAGCTTGTTTCGGCTTCTGTATCTCCCTCTCTCTCTCTGATCCTTCCTTGCTCATGCTCTCTCTCTCTTTCAGAAATAAATAAAAAACATATATATGTTATATATATAAGGTCCTTGTGGGGAGTGACTCTCCTTCCCACCTGACTAACATCACACAGCTGTTTCTTCCACCCAATCCTTCTCCTTACTGGTGTTTACACAAGTGTGGCTCCATGAGGGAGGGCAGGGAGCGTCTGTGTTGTTTACGGCTGTATCATCAGAGCCTCAGAAAGTACAAAGCATGGACAGATGTTCTGACATATTGAGTAACGAATGAATAATAATGTACAGTGAGTTGAGATAGCATGGAAAAAAGGCAGAAATGGGATGATCTGGATTCTTATGTGACCGTCAATTAGTTTCAAGTGCCTTAATCTCTCTGACTCTCAATTTTATCAGGAAATAATTGTATCAGACACTAATGAACTAGAATATATTTAGGCTGAAAGTCAGAAAACCTCTGTTCTGATCATAGTTCTACTTCCTAGCTGTGTGAGCTTGAGCCGACTGCCTGCGCCACATCCCAGGCTTCATTTTGGAGATGAATAATTGAACCAGAATTGGTGGTCATAAGTTTGCAAACTCAATTAATTGCTTTTGTTTTGTTTGTTTTGTTTGAGACACAGCCACATGTTTGATTTAAAAATCCACAAACGTACACTCATGTTGTGTTAACAAGAGTGTGGAGAAATAGATATCCTTAACATATTATTAACAGAAATGTAAATTGATACAACCTCTATGGGGGGCAATGTAGAAATGTGTATATCAACATTTAAGATGCATGAACCCCTTGTTGAGTGTGATATCCCCATGGGGAAAAAATGAATCTTAGGGCACCTGGGTGGCTCAGGTGGTTAAGCATCGACTCTTGATTTAGGTTCAGGTCATGACCCCGGGGTTATGGGATGGAGCTCCACGTCAGGCTCTGTGTTGAGCATGGAACCTGCTTAAGATTCTCTCTCTCTCTCCCTCTGCCTCTCCCCTGCTCATGCTTTCAGGGACACATGAGTGCACACACACACATGTACACTCTCTTACAAAAAATAAAAATAAAATAATGAATCTTATTCCCTTTCTGTTTTTTTTATTTTAATTTTAATATTTTTGAAAGAGAGAGAGATAGCATGAGGGGCAGAGAGAGAGAGACAGAGGCGGAGACAGAATCTGAAGCAGGCTCCAGGCTCTGAGCTGTCAGCACAAGAGCCGGACGCAGGGCTCGAACTCACAAGCTGTAAGATCGTGACCTGAGCCAAAGCCAGACGTTTAACCGACTGAGCCACCCACATGTCCCTCTTATCCCCTTTCTATGAACTGCATGTTTGTATACCCCCAAAATTCATGTATTGAAATTCTAATCCCTAATGTGATGGTATTTGGAGGTGGGGCCTTTGGGAGGCGATTAGGTCATGAGAGCAGAGGCCTCACAAATGGGACTACTGACCTTATAAAACAGTCCCCTTGTCCCTTCCACCATGTGAGGTTATAGTGAGAAGACCGCCATCTATGAACCAAGAGCAGATTCTCACTTGACACTGAATCTACTAATGCCTGGATCTTAGACTTCCCAGCCTTCAGAACTGTCAAGAGTAAATTTCTATTTTTTATAAACCACCCAATCTTGGTTTCTTATTTATAGTAGCCCAAATGGACTAAGACACCCCTACTTTGAAAATCAGTTCCAAAAGGGGCACCTGGGTGGCTCAGTTGGTTAAACATCTGACTTCGGCTCAGGTCATGATCTTTCAGTTTGTGGTTTCGAGCCCCGCATCAGATCCCCTTTTGGATTCTGTGTCTGCCTCTCTCCCTACCCCGCCCCCACTCATACTTTGTCTCTCTCTCTCTCTTTCAAAAATAAATACACATTGCAAAAAAATAATTAAAAATATTAAAAAATAAAAATAAAATAAGTGGTTCCAAAAGGATTACAGATCAAAATATGAAATGTAAAATAATAAAGCTTCTACAAGAAAACAGAACATCTTTACGACCTTGAGGCAGACCAAAAAAAAAAAAAAACCTTTTATAAGACACACACACAAAATACTAACTATGAAAGAAAATTCTGGTACTTTGGACTTTGTTAAAATTAAAAATTTCTTTTCATAAAAAAATTAAGAGAGCAAAGAGCCAAAGATTGGGAGAAGATATTTACAATGTATACATTTGAAAAGTATTTGTATCCCACAATATGTAAAGCTCTATTACAAATCAATAAAAAGGGACAATCAACCAAACAAAAGTGGACTAATAAATGAGCACTTCACAAGAGAAAATATATAATTGGCCGAAGCACATGAAAAAGCTATTAGCCATCAGAGAAGTCACAATGAAATATCTTTATATGGCCGCCAGAATGGTTAACGTGTAAAAAGATGGACAATATCAAGTACTGATGAATTCATGGAGTTGCTAGAGCATGCAAGCATTTCTGACAGGAGTATAAGTGGTAGAACCACTTTGGAAAACTTGGGCTCTGTTTATTAAAACTAAACATAGGTCTGTCACCAGCCATAGGTTGTCACCACCAACCCCAAGAGTTGACCTTTACTGCCCACCTGCTTGTATTCACCTTTGTCTTATTTCTGGCTTACCTCTAAAGTCAGACAAGTGAAACGTGAAAACACCCCTCAGATGGTAGTGACCACTATGATAAGACCTCTCGCTGGCCAAGACCACCCAGACCTTCTGAGCTAAACCCCTGACTGATGCCTATGGAGATGGACCATGGAGTGACCGCTGGAATGACTGGCAATTACTTTTACCTTATTAAAATACTAAAATCTCCACCCGAGGAGGAGCCTCATCCTCATTTACATAACATGCAATGTGTGTGCAGGCATGTTTCCTTAAGGCACATGTGTGACCCTATGCCTGCCTCTACCTACCTACAACGACAAGACTTCCCTAGCTAAATATTCATCCTAACCCTAAATAAAAGGTACCCATTCACTCTCTGTCGTGGAGTCACAGCTTTGGAAGCTATTCCCCTGTGACCCCCTTGTTTGCTGCAAATAAAGTTTTGTATCTGTTACTCACCAAGGAGTGAACTCATGTTGGTTTGGTTATAGGTCTCGTCTATAATCTGGTGAAAAACATATACAATGAAAACCGAGAAACTATAACTACATGCAACAACATGGATGAATCAGACAGAGTTGTGTTATAAACATGCTGTCGAGTTAAAAGAAGCCAGTCCAAAAACTACTTATTTGTAATTCTACTTATATGAAGGTCAAAGACAGGCAAAGCTAATCTATGATTACAGAAGTTATAATACTAGTTACCTTGGGTGAGGGTGCCAGATATTGACTAGGTGTGGTGAAGATGGAAGCTTCTAGGGTGCTGACAATGTTCCACATCTGGAGTTTGGTGTTGAGAAGAGGTGTGGATACACATGTAAATAGTGTTCATTAAACACTGTACATTTGTTCATTTTTCTTGCATATATATCTCAATTAAAACAATTTTAAAAACACACATACTCTTTTTTGTTGTTTTAAATTTTTTAATGTTTTATTTATTTCTGAGAGAGAGAGAGAGAGAGAGAGAGACAGCATGAGCAGGAGAAGGTCAGAGAGAGAAGGAGACACAGAATCTGAAGCAGGCTCCAGGCTCCGACCGTCAGCACAGAGCCCAACGCGGGGCTCGAACCCACGAACCGCAAGACCGTGACCTGAGCTGAAGTCGGACGCTTAACCGACTAAGCCACCCGGGCGCCCAACACACATACTCTTTAAGAAGGTAATTCCACTTTTAGGAAATTATACTACAGAGTAACTTACACATATGCAAAATGACATATACAGAGTTATTAATTTTAATGTTGCTTATATAAAAGCAAACATGGGAAATGAGTTAAATGTCCCATTGACTTAAAAATCTTGGTACATTCATCTGAGGGAATGTTACATGCCTGTTTTGAAAAATCACACACACATGCAGAAGCTCTTAAGGAGCTCTGAGATCTGAACAATATATATTAAGCTAAAAAATGTGGGGTGCCTAGGTGGCTTAGTTGGTTAAGCGTCCGACTTTCGCTTAGGTCATGATCTTGTGGGGTGCCTAGGTGGCTTAGTTGGTTAAGCTAAAAAAAATCTGAAAGGAAAAAAATGGTGTTCGTATATGCTATTATTTGTATAAAATATCTTCTATGGGTAGAATCTATCTCTTGAAGATCACTTTCTTTGCCTCCTGGGAGGAAACTTGCCTGGGCATCAGGGGTGAAAGGGTGGTTTATTCTTCGATGACTCTTTCATATGTACCCTTTGCCCTCTGTGCCATGAGAAACCATTACTTTTTGAAAATAGATTTTTTTTTTAAACTATGAGTACCGTGGGAGACTGAGTATACTCCCCATGTCTTCGTGGTCCTGCGTCCTGGAATCACCTGATACTCTTCATTTCCATCACCTGCCCAGCCTGTGCGGACGTCACCTAGGGATTCTGTGACCCTCACTTGAAGGTGCCTGTGTTCTTCAGCTCCTGGGTTCTGTGGTTCCGAGACCCTGCTGAACAGATCTGAAGGATGAAATTTGTGCATTTTCATCTTCCAGCAGCAGGAGGCACTGAGTACTTAAAATATACATTTGTATGTTTGAAGGTATGTATATTCGATCTGGATTGGCAAAGAAAAGCATGACTTCTGTGTCCTTTTGTTTATGGAGCACAGAATGTAACTTTCTATGAACTGACCCTGAACGATGCATAGGAACTTCATAGTCCCATACTTTTTTGGGGAAGTTCCTCCGGATATGACAGGCCAATTCTGTTTTCCATGTCATCTGGAATCCTAAGCTGCTCCGAGCCCCTGATGAAACATCCTAGGCCCCCCATCCGTGCCCTCCCTTAACCTGTCTTTGTCCCCGTTGAGAGCCCCCCAACCCCGACAACCAGTATGACTGTATGTCGGCAGCGGGGCTGGGTGGAGAAGAAGCTATGTGTTGTCCTTGAAACAGCACATGCCAGGGCATCAACAAAGAGCATTTTGTGGGGATGAGCACTGGGTGTTATATGGAAACCAACTTGACAATAAACTATTAAAAAAAAAAAAAAAACAAAACCTGGCATTTTGTGCTTTACTTTGGCATCATGGACAACTCTCTTTATCTTTCAGGACCTCAGTTTCCTTATCTGTAAAATGGGCCATTAGTGGTTTTTAAGGTGTATGGAAGTGATCATTATGCGTAGAATTCCCTTTTTTTTAAAGGGAATCCTATGTCTACTTCTCATATATAAAATACATCAAAGTGGAGTAGTCCTGATTGAGGACTGTGGATGAAGAGGGTTAGGTGTGGGAAAGAGAGTATACAGAGCCCCGTCCAGTCATTCCCTGCACCAAGAATCTGCTGAGATAGCTCAGAGGAGCCCTGAGGGAGTTTAAATGTGTTTGCACTCGGCATCAAGTAATCTTCAAGTCCCTTCCAGCACTGAGATGCTGACATTCTGTGGACTCAGAAGAAATTTTCCCTCTCCTTTAGCTAAACAGAAGAATTTCAACTGAAGGCTTTTCCAAGAATGAAGATAATTACCAGAGATAAAGTTTATCTGAGTGTCTGATGCATATGGCAGGGCAAACATCTAGTTTCCTAATATCTGTGCTTTTTATTGCCTCGTAAAGCACGTTCCTTCCCTTGAAGTCCCAGAACCCTGCCTTCTCCTCCTTACTTAGGCTGGACACCTCACTGTCTTTGGAATTCCCATGCCCGTGTGGATTCCTCATACATATGAAATTAAATTTGATTTTCTCCTGTTAATTTCTCATGTCAAGTTGAATCTTAGAAGGACCTGGTAGGGGACAGGAATTGCATGCCCCAACAGCATGGAATCGTGTGTCCCCCTGAATTCGTACATTGAAGCCCTGACCCCAATATGACTGTATTTGGAGACAGAGCCTATAAGAAGGTAGTGGAGGTCAAATGAAGTCACGAGTGGGGCCTGTTAAATAGGATTCATGGGCTTTGAGAAGATACTAGAGGGCTTTCCCTTCGCTGCCAAGTGAGAACACAGTGAGAAGGTCGCCATGCCTGTTTCTCATCCAACATTTGCTTACCTGCTGGATTTACCATCCATCCATGTTTCTTGACTGAATTAATTACTGCCAGATGATAATTTTATGATCTTATCATTCCTCCCACATTAACTAGATACCATTCCACCACAGGAAGTACTTTCCTACCTTCTCACTCACTGGATTCCTGTTTCAGTCAATGGAATGCAATCTGTTCCTCTCACTAACGAATTGATTTTCAAATTGCCCTAGAAGCTGGCTTCTTTGTCCCTTTGACAGGTCACTCTCATGAGAGCATGTCCTTGTTTTCTGACACCACAGCATGTTTCAGGCTTATCATTACACCTCTGGTACCTCCCTTCTAGACAGTAACTTCTCCAGGCATTCGTTGTTCATGTTCCTAGAGGGGAAGAAAAAGAGGGCATTTAGAAACCAAGATCTGAGTGCTGAGTTTGTTCAGTGATTACTTGCTGTCTATTTCTATGCCTATCTTTTATTCTGCAAGCCATGAGTTCAGCGATGCCCCCAATTCTGATCCAACACCACAAGGTTCATTCTAGATTTCTCCCTTTTAAGACTGGTAACTCTTTTTCCTGATGATGAGAACCCTGCTTCCCAATATTCCATATTTATGTATTTGCTCAATCCCACTTCATGTAAGTGTCTCCCGGTTCTGCTTTGTCACTGGCCAACTCAGCCACCTTCCTTTCTGAGGCCCCAGCTGCCAGGCCGCTGATCTGCTGGGCCTCTTACCTTGTTTGAGCCCTGACTGTTGCTGGGACATCCCTGGACTCGGCTTTCCTCCTCACCTGAGCCCGCCCAATCCCTTGTCGGTGGATTATTAGGGAACAGAGCAAAGAAGGAATGTGGGGAGCCCAATGAATACTTCATATAACACAAAACTAAATTAAAAATAGAAATCTCTCAAATCAAAAGCAAAAATGAAATAAAATCTGTGTATTGAGTTGTGGCCACACAAACTATTTCAAGTGACTTTAAAACAAAATAATTTGCCTGCACATTCTCCTAGATAGACACCCTAAGAACAAAAAGAGCTGCAAAAAAACTTAAACAGGTTTTAGTAATGATCCAGAAAGTCTTCTCCTTAGTGTACCCAGGAGTCTTGAAAACATGTCCACACAAAACTTGTGCACGACTGTTTATAGCAGCACTGTTCCTAATAGACGAATGGAAACAACCCGAATATTCATCAACTGTTGAATGGATTAAAAATGTGGTATAGCCATACAACGAAATATTATTCAGCCATAACAAGTATTGATACATGCTACAATGCAGATGAACTTGAAAACATTCTGCTAAGTGCTTAACAAAATTCAGACACAAAAGAACACATACTACCCGGGGCACCTGGGCAGCACAGTCAGTTGAGCATCTGACTTTGGCTTAGGTTCGTGGTTTTGAGCCCCGTGTCGGATTCTGTGCTGACAGCTCAGCCTGGAGCCTGTTTCAGATTCTGTGTCTCTCTCTCTCTCTGCCCCTCTCCTGCTCGCACTCTTTCTTTATCAAAAATAAATAAACATTAAAAAACCCCCACATACTGCCTGATTCCATTACAGCTGACCCTTGATCTATGTAGATTTGAACTGTACAGGTCCATGTCTACACGGATTAAAAAAAAAAAGGTACAGTACAATACTATAAATTTATTTTCTCTTATGATTTTCTTAATAACATTTTTTCTCTTACTTTCTTTATTTTAAGAATACAATATACAATACATATAACATATAAAATATGTGTTAAGCAACTCTATGTTATCAGTAAGGCTTCCAGTCAACTGTAGACTATAACTAGCCAAGTTTTGGGGGAGTCAAAGCTTACACATGAAGTTTTATCTGCATGGAGGGGGTCAGCGCCCCTAACCCCTGCATTGTTTGTTCAAAGGTCAACTGTAAATGAAGTGTACAGAATAGGAACACACAGTAACAGGAAGTAGATTCGTGTTTGGAGGGGGTGGAGGTGGAGGAGAATGCGGAGTGACTGCCAATCCGTATGGGGTTTCTTTCTTGGATGATGAAATTCTATCTAATTTCAGAATTAAATAATGGTATTGGTAGTAAAACTTTGTGAATATGGTAAAAACCACAGAACTGTATACTTTAAAAGAGTAAATTTTATGGCATGTGAATTGTACATCAATAAAGCTGTTACTTAAAAAAGAGAGAGAGGTAACCAGGCATGGAGTGCTTCCTGAAGAAACATTCTCATCAAAAATTAGAGTCTTATTAAGTTTTAGGGGAGGAACATGTTAACACCAGGGAGATATAATCAGCACAGTCCAAAATGAGAGACACTTTATAGGACAAACTGATTTCCTCAAACATACACATTCATTAAAAAAAATTTTTTTTAATGTTTTATTTATTTTTGAGAGAGAGAGAGAGACAGAGTGAGCCGGGGGCCGGGGAGGGTCAGAGAGAGAGGCAGACACAGAATCCATAGACAGTCTTCAGGCTCTGAGCTAGCCGTCAGCACAAAGCCCAATGAGGGGCTCGAACCCATGAACCATGAGATCATGACCTGAGCCGAAGTCGGACACTTAACCGACCGAGCCAACCAGGCACCCCTCAAACAAAACACATTCAAAAAAATTTGTTTTAATGTCTATTTTTGAGAAAGAAAAAGAGAGAGAGAGAGAGAGAGAGAGAGCGAGCGAGCGAGCAAGCGAATGTGAGTGGGGGAAGGGCAGAGAGAGGGAGACACAGAATCCGAAGCAACCTCCAGGCTCTGAGCTGAAGTCAGATGGTCAACCCACTGAGTCACCCGGGTGTTCCCGTCAACAAACACATTTAAAAATAAAAAACAAAACTGTAGCAGAAATGAAAGATACAGAGAGACACAGACAGAGACCTATAGATTCCTATGTATCTCTGTAGGGCTCTTACTTGGATATTGATTCAAACAAACAAAAACAAAAAACAAAAAGAAAGAAAAAGAAAGAAAGAAGGAGAAAGCAAGCAAGCTGGGGAAATTTGAATAATGACTAGATTTTGGTGATATTAAGGAATTACTTAGGGTGATAAGTGTTAAGATTATGTTTTTAAAAGATTGGTGAAATAGGTCTGTATCTTGACATTATCACATATATGAATCTATGCATGGGATAAAGTTACTCCTTCACTGAATGATAAAAGGAAAGTAAGGGGCCCTGGGAGTTTATTCACATAAAGTATTCCTAAGAGAATGAATGTTGAATGTGTTTATAGACTCTGCAAAACTTTTCATGGAGTCAACTTCTGTCTACTCATTTCTGAAAGCATGAAGGTTATCCTGGAGCCTTTTTTAAATTTTAATATAGTGCTTCGTTAGCCATTTATCATTTCCTGTTTTGATTTTTTTATTTCTTCAGTCAGCAGTCTCATATTTAACCAAGTGCTTTGTTGTAGAGAAAGAAAGAAAAAGAGGAACTCTGACCTATTAACTCTTTTTTATTTTTGAATTCATGTTAATTATTGTCTCTGTGTTTTGCTGACCATCACAGGCCAGTCTTACTATTTGTGCAATTCAAGCCCAGTTTGGGGAAGTCATGGGTGCCAGGATACCTACCAAAGATATTAGTGGCTTTTGCCAATGTCTTTTCATGCTCACTGGGGCTGAAGATAGAAGAGGTGAGAAGAGATAGCACTGATAGAATTTCTTTGATTTACTGAACCCTAAAATTAAAAAAAAAGCTTTATTTGGAGAAGTATAAGAAAATGAAACAAAGATACAGGAACTTGATTCAACACGTGATTCTGAGGGCATGACTCGAGATCACCCCATTCAGTCCAAAGTCTTAGATTCCCTTCATTGATAGCAACATCTGGAAAGGCATCTGGTCTAGAAACTGGAAGAGCTGTGTTCAAGTCCTTGCTAGATACTCTTAGGTGGCATGTTGCCTTCAGTCTCTCATTTTTTAAATTTGCAGAACGCAGGGTCCTGTGCCATATCACCCCCAAAGTTATTCTAGTTCTCCAATTTTTATATCCATAAGTCATTAAAGGGGCTCCATCTGTTCCGAAAAGGTCACTAGAAGTTTGAACTAAAGGGTTCTCCCACTCAACTCCCTTTCGTTTATTTATTTGGTATTCGGCCAGCACTTGTGAGGTGCTTACAATGCTTTGAGGGACTGGGTAAAAGCACATACCAGATTGTTGTCCGCGGACTAAGCAGTGATTTCTGAGCATGATGTCTTGGAGGGGACCAGAATTGCCAAGGGCATTGTAGGGCTCTGATGTCTTCCACAGCTAGGAGCCTGGGGCAAAGTGTTCTTCTCAAAGATAATTCTCAAAGGAGGGGACTTTCTTGAACCTTTACCTTGAGTTCTAGGGGAAACTTGAGTTCTAGTGAAACTTGAGTTTAAGAACTTGGAAATTTTAATAAGATTTCTGGGAGGAAAAAATATCTTTTGAAAGGTTTAAATAGACTTTTGGTTTCACTTCTGGGACAAGCTATTACTATTTCTTTGTTTGGGGAAGACCATGTGAATAATGACAAGGGTAAATGATACTGTGTAGGGCTTCTCATATAGCAGGTGTTATACTAAGTTGGATTCAACACATTCATTTAATCCTCATAACAGAATGCAATAAACTTGTTTTTATTTACCCAATTTTATAGACGGGGAAGCTGAGGAATGCATAGCTTCTGTTTATTTTTAAATGTTTATTTATTTTGAGAGAGAGAGAGCAAGGGAAGGGTAAAGAGAGAGAGGGGGAGAGAGAATCCCAAGCAGGGTCCGCACTGTCAGCCTGACGTGGGGCTTGATCCCACGAAGTGTGAGACCATGACCTGGGTTGAAATCAAGAGCTGGACGCTCAACCGACTGAGCCGCCCAGGTGCCCCAGGAATACACAACTTCTAAAAAACCTACTCAGGATGACATATAATAAGTGGTAGAGCTGGATTTGAACCCATACACCTGGCAAATTGTGCTCTTAATTCCATCCACTGATGCTTCCCTAAATGGGTCCGTTAGCATTGGAAAAGTGACACTGGGAAGTGACGCTGGGATTACCTTATAGCTCAGTGTATTTGTTTCCTGCAGCTGATGTAGCAAATTACCACTATCTCGACAGCTTAAAATAACAAAAACATATTCTCTGATAGTTCTGGAGGTCAGAAGTCCAAAATGGGTCTCACTGGTTTAAAATCAAGTTGCTGGCAGAGCTATGTTCCATCTGGAGGCCCTAGTGGGGAGGTCCTTGCCTTTTCCAGAGGCTACCTGTATTCCTTGAGCCCTGGCCTCTCTCTGTCTCCACAGTCAACAGTCGCCAGAATCTTTCTCATGCTGCACCTCCTGACACTTTCTATCTTTTATAGTGATAGATATAATGATCTATCCTTCCTTTATAATGATCCTTGTGATTATATTGGTTCACTTTGATGATGCAAAATAATTTTCTCATCTCAAGATCCTTTTTTTAAAAAAAAGTTTATTTATTTTAACAGGGGGGGGGGGTGGTCAGAGAGAGAAGGAGAAAGAGGAAGAATCCCAAGCAGTACAAGCAGGCTCTGTACTGTTGGACATGTCAGTGCAGAGCCCCATGTGAGGCTCAAACTCATCACCTGTGAGATCATGACCTGAGCCAAAGTCAGATGCTTAACTGATAAGGCCACCCAGGTGCCCCTCATGTCAAGATCCTTAATCCTGCCTGCAAAGTTTCTTAACACATAAGGACACATAGGGACAGGTTCTGGGGCTTAGGATGTAGACATCGTTAGGGGGCCATTATTATGCCTGCTACATCCAGCAATTCCGCTTGTAGGTATATACCCAAGAGAATTAAAAACTATAAGAAAAAGAAAAACCTTGTATATGAACATAGCACACAAAAACTTGTTGAAAAATATGTTCCTAGCAGCATGATTTATAATAGCCAACAAATGGAAATGACCCAAATGCTCATGGATAAAGAAAATGTGGTATATCCTTACAATAAAATATTATTGAGCCATAAAAACAAATCAAGTACTCATACATGCTACACCATGGACAGACCTTGACAATATTATGCTGAGTGAAAGAAGGCAGACAGAGGAGGCCATGTAATATACGATTCCATTATATTAAACGTCCAGGAAAGGCAAATCTATAAAGTCAGAAAGTAGAATCGTGGTTGCCCAGACCTGGGGGGTGGGAATGGGGAGCGACTGCAAATGGGCATAAGGTATCTTTTGGGGGTGATGGAAATATTCTAAAATTAGATCGTGGGGATGGTTGCACAGCTCTATGCATTTACAATAGATTATTGAATTGTGCACTTAAAATGAATGAACTGTATGATATGTAGATTATATCTTGATAAAGCTGTTTTTAAGAATGAGGAAGACAAACCCAGTACACAGTGTTTACATTGCCCACCCTTTTCTTAACAAGGACTTTCATTCTGAGATTATGTCCTTACTACTTTTTAAAATATATCCTTCCTTTCCGAAAATGATGTGATAGAAAATTGGCAGTAATACTAGTTGTGTTTTCATTGCCCTTCCTTGTAAAACAAAAAGAAAATGCCCCGAGTCCGTTTGAGAATGTTTGTAAAAACTGTACTGATCTGAGAAAACCAAGAGTTTGGGGAGCCCGAGGCCAGGTGACCTATTCAAGTGGGAAGAGGTCTGAGGGATCATTGAATTCAACTGTCTCGTTTTCAGGGTAAGAAAGGGTGGAGGGCCCATGGTGGTGGAGCCCCTCATGCAAGGTAGCCCAGACAGCTTCTGGGTCATACATTTTGTTTCCACTCACACTGCATCCTCCGAGATGCCTTTTGATTCTGAGAGTCTAAGACCTCGTTGTCAACCCGCCTATCAGTACACTCTAAGGTATGACATTCTGGGCAGATCAACAGGAGGTGAGGCTTCACCAGGGACACAGCTCAAAGGAAATGCTTGGCTCCACTGAGCTGAATTAATCCAGGTAAGTCACCTGACCTAGACCAGTCCACATCATCACATGACAGTCAAAGGTTCTGAAGTGCTTCTGCCAGATGACTAAGAAGTGCTTACTGGCCCAAAGGAGATGTTGACTGTTTGTGTGGGTAACGAAGAGTACTTCCCCAAGACTCAGCAGAGTGGGACATGTGACTTGTAACCCCTGGGGATGGACCCCAACATGACATTCTCGGTTTTACTCCTGCTTCTGAAAATATGCTGCAAAGGCACCTATGAAAATGTCTCAACCGCCAAGGGTCAAGACACTTGGCGGATGCAATCATGAATCAGGTATTTCTGTCTTTATCTTTTTTATTTACTACCAGTCTTGTTCCAGAAAGGATTGAAGGCAGTTTTGAAGGATGAAATTGTGTAAACGTGGAAGTCATTTTCTGACCTGAAACTCAACTTTTTTTTTTTAATATAGTTTATTGTCAAGCTGGTTTCCCTATAACATTCAGTGCTCTATATAGAAACCAACTTGACAATAAACTATTAAAAAAAAAAACAAAACACCCAGTGCTCATCCCAACAAGTGCCCTCCTCCTTGCCCATCACCCATTTCCCCCTCTGCTCCACCCCCCATCAACCCTCAGTTTGTTCTCAGTATTTAAGAGTCTCTTATGGTTTGCCTTCCTCCCTCTCCATAACTATTTTTTTCCCTTTCCCTCCCTCATGGTCTTCTGTGAAATTTCTCCTGATCCACATATGAGTTAAAAACATATGGTATCTGTCTTTCTCTGCCTGACTTATTTCGCTCAGCATAACACCCTCAAGGTCCAACCATGTTGCTACACATGGCCAGATTTCATTCTTTCTCATTGCCATGTAGTATTCCATAGTATAGATAAACCACATCTTCTTGATCCATTTGTCCATTGATGGACACTTAGGCTGTTTCCATGTTTTGGCTATTGTGGAGAGTGCTGCTATGAACATTGGGGTACCTGTGCTCCTATGCATCAGCACTCCTGTATCCCTTGGGTAAATTCCTAGCAGTGGTGTTGCTGGGTCATAGGGGAGTTCAATTATTAATTTTTTGAGGAACCTCCACACTGTTTTCCAGAGTGACTGTACCAGTTTGAATTCCCACCAACAGTACAAGAGAGTTCCCGTTTCTCCACATCCTCGTCAGCATCTATAGTCTCCTGATTTGCTCATTTTAGCCACTCCGATGGCGTGAGGTGGTATCTCAGTGTGGTTTTGATTTGTATTTCCCTGATGATGAGGGACACCAAGCATTGCTGAAACTCAGCTTTTTATTAAAAATGTCTAGAGGGGCATGTGAGTGGCTTAGTCAGTTAAGTGTCCAACTCTTGGTTTTGGCTCAGGTCATGATCCCTTAGTTTTGTGACTTCAGGTCCCAAGTCAGGCTTTGTGTTGCTTGGGACTCTCTCTCTTTCTGCCCCTCCCCCACTTGCACTCTCTCTCTCTCTCTCTCTCTCTGAAAATAAATTTAAAAACTTAAAAAAAAATAAATTGGTGGTGCCTGTGTGGCTCAGGTCATGATCTCACGGTTCATGGGTTCGAGCCCTGCGTCAGGCTCTGTGCTGACAGCTCGGAGCCTGGAGCCTGCCTCAGATTCTGTGTCTACCTCTCTCTCTGCCTCACCCCTATTTGTGCTCTGTCTCTCTCTGTCTCTCAAAAATAAACAAACACTAAAAAATTTAAAAAAATAGTAGAATTGTCAAGAGAAAATATTCAGTAAAAATTTTTTCAAAGATTTTATTTTTAAGTATTCTCCACACCCAACGTGACGCTCGAACCCACAACCCTGAGACTAAGAGTCGCACGCTCCACCAACTGAGCCTGCCAGGTGCCCCAAAAATATTCGGCTAAAATTTTATACCTCTTAGCTCTATAGTACAAACTTTAAAAAGTAACAATTTCATTGTGATGTAATTCACATACCACAAACATCACTTATTTAAAGTGTAAAGTGACATGTAGTATATTCCCAGTTGTTGCATTCAACACCAGTATCTATTTTTAGAACATTTTCAGCACCCCTCAAAGACAACTGTACCTGTCAGCAGTCACTCTTCATTTTCTCCCAGCCCTTGGAAACCACTATGGATTTGCCTAGTGGACATTTCATACAAATGGAATGAGGCAATATGCCCTTTTTTTTTTTAAAAAAATGTTTATTATTTAAAGAGAGAGAGAGAGAGATGGAACACAAGTGTGGGAGGGGCAGAGAGAGGGAGACACAGAATCTGAAGCAAGCTCCAGGCTCTGAACTGTCAGCACAGAGCCCGGCGCGGGGCTCAAACCCACCTACAGCAGACTGTGAGATCCTGACCTCCGCTGAAGTCAGATGTTCAACTGACTGAACCACCCAGGTGCCCACAATATGGCCTTTTGTAATTGGCTCCTTTCACTTATAGTGTTTTCAAGGTTCATCCATGTTCAGGAGAACACTTTTTAAATATATAAATAAATCAAGAGAATGAGAAGGACAAGCCACAGCCCGAGAGAAAATATTTGCAGAAGACATATTTAATAAAGGACTTCCAATATACACAAAGAACTCTTAAAAGGCAACAAGGAGAAAATGAAGAGCACAATTTTTAAAAAATGGTCAAAAGACCTGAACAGACACCTCGCTAGAGGGGATAGAGTGTTGGTATATAAACATATAAAAAGATATTCCATATCATGTGGATTAGAGGACTGTAAATTAAAACAGTGAGATACCACTACACCCCTGCTAGAATGCCCTAAATCGCAAACACTGATGACACCACGTGCATGTGAGGATGTAGAATAAGAAGTCTCATTCATTGTTGGAGAGGACGCAGGATGGAGCAGTACAGCAACTTTGAAAGACTCTTGGGCAGTTTCTTACAAAACTACACATACTGTCGCCATATGTAGCCGCAGTTGCGCCCCTTGGTCTTTCCCCATGTGAGCTGAAGACTTATAGCCACACAAAATCCACACACGGATGTTTACAGTGGCTTTCTTCACGATTCCCAAAACTTGGAAACAACCAACATGTCTTTTAGTAGATGAATGGATAAATAAACCCTTGTATATCCAGGCCATGGAATATTACTCAGCGCTAAAAAGAAATGAGCTCTCAAACCATGAAAAGCCATGGAAGACCCTTAAATGCGTATTACTGAGTGAGAGAAGATCGTTTGGGTGACTGGCTGGCTCTGTCGGTAAAGCACGAGATTCTTGACCTGGGGGGCATGAGTTTGAGCCCCACATTGGGTGTAGAGATTACTTAAAAAAAAAAAGAAGCCAATCTAAGAGGGCTAAATACTGTAGGATTTCAAGTATATGACATTCTGGGAAAGGCAAAATCATAGAGACAGGACAAAGATCAGTGGTTGCCAGGGGTTGGAGGAAAGGGATGAACAGGCAGAGTGCAGAGGATTTTTAGGGGAGCGAGACTAATCTGTTTGATAGTATAATGGTGGCTACATGTCACACATTTGTCAAAATCCATAGAATGTATCACCCCAGAAGTGAACCCTAATGTAAACCGTGGACGTTGGGTGAAAATGATGTGTCAGCGAAGGTTCATCGATTGTAGTAAATGGACCAAGATGTTGATAGTTGGGGAGGCTCCTTGCACGTGCGTGATAGGGGACATATATGGAAACACCTTGTACTTTCTGCTCAGTTGTGCTGTAAATCTAAAACTGCTCTAAAAGGGGCGCCTGGGGGGCTCAGTCTTGATTTTGGCTCAGGTCTTGATCCCAGGGTCAAAAACCAAACCAAACCAAACCAAACCAAACCAAACCAAACCAAACCAAACCTGCTCTAAAAAAAAAAAAATAAAGTCTATTAAAAACAAATAAACAGACTAGTACAACCATAAAACTATCATATACACCTGACTTAGCATCACATGTAAGTTGGGATGGTTCCAGTGTAATGGGTATTCTTGGTGCCTTGCTCAGTTCCCACTCTGCCATGGGCTAAACTCCCGTCTTGCCTTGCCAGGAGATGCCTGGGAAGTCCCACTTTCTCTTCACAGCCAGTGACTGGCTGATGTGGGAACTAACAGCTCAGTGAGTCTTGCCTCTGGGTAGAAACGCCTCTGTGGTACATTTGTACTTCAGAGCTCTTCATGGGATCAGGCTAAGGCCCACTTCTTCCTGAACCCACATCTTTGCAGACCCTCTTACCTTGCCCTGTCCCCTTCCAACACTCTCTTCCAGGTTTGTCCTGAGAGCAAGCCCTCTGCGGCTCGCTAGCTCTAGAATCATCTCTCAGGCTTTGCTTCTAGGGAACTGATCTATGACAATTCCTAGACGTGTGGCACTGCCTGGAGACATGTGAAGTGTCACAGTTGGGGGAGGGGAGGCTGGTGTCTGGTGGTAGAGGTCAGGGGTGCTGCTAAAAACATCATATAATACACACATCAACAGTCTCCTACACAAAGAATTATCCAGCCTAAAATGTCAATAGTGCCAAGGCTAAGTAGCTTAGCCTTCATTGAGGCAGCACTCTAAGGCAATATGATTTACAGGGAATGAGAAATAACCAGATTTATAATCTCTCCACTTAAAAATCTCTCCATTTAAAAAAATTCTTTTTTAAAAAAAATTTTAATGGTTATTTATTTGGGGGGGTAGGGGCAGAGAGAGAGAGGGAGACACAGAATCTGAAGCAGGTTCCAGAATCTGAGCTGTCAGCACAGAGCCTGACGCAGGGCTTGAACCCACAAGCCATGAGATCATGACCTGAGCACAAGTCGACACCCACCACAATTCGGAAGATGAATTCCAGATACCACATCCAGCTCTTAAAAAGAACTTAAGAGAGGGGCTTTTCCAAGGCAATTCAACAAGTACATGCTGAGGACTTCCTGTTTACCAGGCATTTATCTGAGCATCAGAGGGACGAAGATAAGCAAAACCTGCACAGCTTTGGCCTTTCTGGAGCTCACATTCTAGTGGAGAACCATACAATAAACAGTGGGCTCCCACATTATTGCCTGGCTCTGCCACTTATCAGCTGTGTGACCTCGAGCATGTTTGTTAATCTCTCCCAGCCTCAGTATCTTCATCTATAGAATGGGCTAATAATAGTATCCACCATATAGGGCTGCTCCTCATGGGGTTATTGTAAGGATTAAAAAAATATGTGCAAAGCCTTTAGAACATAGCTGGTATCTGTGAAGAAAAGAAACATCGCTCCACCAAATAAATAAAAAATACAGTGTTACCAGAGACATAAATATAGAATACAATGTTGGAAGTTAAGAAAAAGAAAACCAGGGGTGCCTGGGTGGCTTAGTCAGTTCAGCGTCCAACTTCAGCTCTGGTCATGATCTCATGGTTTGTGGTTCAAGTCCGGCTTTGGACTCTCTGCTGTCAGCATGGAGCCTGCTTTGGATCCTCTGTCTCCTTCTCTCTGCCCCTTCCTTGCGCTAGCTCTCTCTCAAAAATAAATAAGCATCAAAACAAACAAACAAAATCTTAAAAAAAAAAAAAAAAGAAAAAGAAAACCAGGTAAGAGGATGGTGAGTGATAGATGGAACCCTAGAGGAAGGGTGTCGGGGAGGGGGAGGGAGGTCTATGTTATTTAATATTCGGGGGAGCCTTTCTGAGAAAATGACATTTGACACTGAAGTAAGTGAGGAAATACCTCAATCACTATACAAAAATCAGTTCCAAGTGGATTAAAGACCCCAAACGAAATGCCATTATAAACCTATGACGTTGGTAAAAGTCTGACAAAACTAAGTGTGGGTGGGGTCATGGAGCAAATGAGGTCTGCATACATGGCTAGTGGGAATGTGAAGTGGGACAACCCATTTGGAAACAGGTTTGGGTTTGTAAAGAAAAGTTGAAAAGTCACTTATCCTGTGTGTTCCTAGACATTTACCTAAGAGAAACTCATGTATGTGTGCCCCAGGACACGTAAATAATAATATTCACGAGAGCATCGCTCCAACTTGGAAATGGCCCCGATGTTCGCTAACAGAAGAAAGAGGACTTCTCATGAAACAATAGTACGTAAGATGCCGCAGTGAAATGAATGAGCTACTTCCATAAGCAGCCGTGGGGGAAGACTGTCTTATACATAACATTTACGAAAAGAAGCAAGTCATGTAAGTGAAATAAGTCAGACAGAGGAAGACAAGTACCATATGGTGTTTACTTTTTGTGGAATCTAAAGAACAAAACAAATGAACAAAGAAACAAAAACAACAACAACAAAACCAAACAGACTATTTATTAAATACGAAGAGTCAAAGGGATGGCTCCCAGAAGGCAGGGGAGTGGAGGGCTGGGTAAGATAGATAAAGGGGATTCAGAGGTACAAACTTTCTGTTATAAAACAAATAAATCACAGAGATGAAAAGTACAGCATAAGGAATATAGTCAGTATTATTGTAATAATGTATGGTGGTGACATTTATCATGATGAGCACTGAGTAATGTATAAAACTGTTCAATCAATATGCTGTATACCTGAAACTAATACAAAATTGTATGCTAATTATACTTTAATAAAAAAGAGCATTATGCATTGTACAGACCTGTCAAACCACTATGTTGTATACCTGAAGCTAATATAACATTTTATTTCTACTGTACTTCAATAAAAATTGAAAAAAATTTTTTTAGTATTTATTTTTGAGAGAGAGACAGAGTGCGAGTGGGGGAGGGGTGGAGAGAGAGGGAGACACAGAATCCGAAGCAGGCTCCAGGCTCTGAGCTGTCAGCACAGAGCCTGACGTAGGGCTCAAGCTCATGAAATGGGAGATCATGACTTGAGCTGAAGTTGGTGCTTAACTGACTGAGTCACCCAGGTGCCCCACTAATACGAATTAAAAAAAAAAGGGGGTGCCTGGATGGCTTAGTCGGTTAGGAGTCTGACTCTTGATTTTGGCTCAGGTCACGATCTCACAGTTCATGAGATTGAGCCCCACACTGGGCTCTGTGCTGGCAGCGCAGGGCCTGCTTTGGATTCTCTCTCTCTCTCCTCAAAACAAATGAGTATTAAAAAGTATTTTTAAATAAAGAAACAAGGCATAAAATAACAGTATGATCCCAATTGTGTAAATTCAATGATTCACTTTTCTTGGAGGGCAGGAAGTGAAATCAAATTATATTGTTTAAAGACACAAACTTAGATGCTAACCGTATAAAGAAATGCAAAGAAGTAATGGTCATAACTTATGAGGGAGCATAAGGCAAGCTAACACCCCGCAAACTGCCCCCAGGTGGGCTCTGTGTGATATTCCCCAGGCACTCCCAGCTGCTTAAGAACAAAGGAAAGGACAGAAAACAAATGGTTAAACTAATTGAGTCTCCATCAGTTTACAAATATCTTAGTAATATTATGAGAAAAGGGCAAGATTATTAATAGCCTAATCTCCAGGAATTCCTTACTGTCTTAATGCTGATGCTTTGCTAGAGAGAAAAACAACCTTAGCTTGACAATAGCTAGGCCTCTCCTGTAATCTATGAGTCTTCTTTAACCTATGGAAATCTCTTTAAGAAACTTCTTCCTTACTTTACCTCCTCCAACTCCACACCATATAACCAGTCCCTCCTCACAGCCCCAGTGCAGCTCTTTCTGCCCACGGGTCCTGTCCCCGTACTTTAATAAAATCACCTTTTTGCACCGAAGATGTCTTCAAGAATTCTTTCTTGGTCGTCAGCTCTGAACCCCACCATCACCCCAAAACCCCATCCGTAATGACAGGGTCAGTGTCTGGAGGGTGGGGGCGGAATTTCGGCCAGGTTGGGGCATATGGTGGGGCGGGGGGGACCACTGAGGTGTTGGTGACATTTTATTTCTTGACTTAAGTGGTGCATGGGTGATTTTGTTTTATAATTATTCTTTCAACTATATATACATGTTTTTATGTACTTTTCTGTACACTTGTTATATTTCACAATACACATAAAAAAATAAAAAGTCTTGGAATTCAGTGGGAAGAGCCTTTCAGGCAGAGGAAAAGGCGAATGGAAGAGTCTGTGGTAGAAATGAGATGGGCATGTCTGAGTGTCACCAAGAGGCCAATGCGGCTGGCAAGGAGGGGGTGAGGGGGCAGGTGGTGAGATGAGCTTGGAGAGGGAGCTGGGGAGCCAGCTCATGGAGGGCCCTGAAGGCCACAGTAAGGTTAGGACAGAAAGGCGATCTTCCAGAAGTGTTAAGATCTAAAAGTGTCAGTGGTCTGGTAGTGTAGGGGGCAGGATGCAAGATGGTTGTAAGACTAATCTAGAAAGTGCAATGGGGATAAATGAAGATGAAAATGAGCAATTATTGAGCAGCTACTGTGATGTGCCTTCATCTTTATCAGACATGAATCTCTACCACCAGCCAGAGGCAACTGCTTTTGAAGGGCTTGCATGATTAGAGCAGGCTCACCCGCCCAAGATAATCTCCCTTTTGCCATATAGCATAATCATGAGAGCGATATGCGATGTTAAAAAGGCAAAATTCAACTGTGTAAATTTCAAGATGGAATTGGCTTTATTCAACGATTTATGAATCAGACAGCATCTTGCTAGCAAGTAGAAAGGGGCTCAGAAGAGTTGTATAAAATGAAGACTTACAGGCAGAAATGGGTGGGACAAGGAAGTTATTGGCAAAAGAAAAGAAAACACTGTTTCAGGCAAGGTCACTTTTCTTGGAGGGCAGGAGGTGTTGTGCGGGTGGGAAGGGTAGGAGTCCATCATGCAGAGTACCTCCTTAGTGTAGATCAGGAAATTCCGGGCCGATTGGTTTAAAATTCCACTCTTGGGAAAGGCTGAAGCTGCAATTAGGTTAGGCATGAAGTCTTGGTCTGGTATGCGGAGCTTAGCATAAGCGACTCCATTTTGGATCTGCCATTTCCTTTTTAACCCATCATATTCAGAGGTTTCACCCATCCTGAACGAGGAGGAGATTACACATGAGTAAGGGTTATTTGGGGGGCCATTCTAAGAATACTGTCTACCACAGAGTTAAATAAATGTTTACTGATTGCTTGGAAATCCTTCATAAACAACCAGGAAGAGATGGCACCCCTCCCTCACCCCCATCCCTATGCGTTCAGGACCACAGCAACCTGCAGGTACCTTTATTGTGCCTTTTAATTCAACTGATATTTATTAAGTACCTATTTCATGGCAGCTACTGTTTGGGGCACTGGGGTATAGAAATAAATAAGGGAGACTAGGCCCCTGCTCTTCAATTCTATTGGAGAGCTAGGACAGGAAATTAAGAAATGTATAGAGATAGTAAAGCAGGGTGAAAGGCTATAAACAGGCTTTTCTGTGCTATTTTGGGTCAGCCGCAGTGCAGTGAGTCCTGAGGCAGGAAGCGAGGTCATGGGAATAAGCAGGAGTCAGATGACGTTAGCCAGGTAGGATTTTATTCAAGGAAGACGGGTATGGTTTTTAAGTTGATTTTGGAAGAAGTTTCAGAAGTGGATAGGCTGCACAGCCACGTGAATGTGACTAATGCCACTGAACTGTACACGTAAGAATGGTTTAACTGGCAAATTTTATGTTACATATAGTTTACTAGGTCAGGGAGCAAAAATTCTGGTCCCCTCAAAGGTCCTTCTAGAATCAAATTGACAGAAGACAGGTTAACAGGAGAAACTCATGTTTCATAGTGTAGGATGTACTGGAAATCCACACAGGCATGGAAACTCTGAAGACAAGCAAAACACAGGTCATCCTGAACGAAGGAAAAGGAGCAAGGGTCTGGACTTCAGAGAAACGGATGCATTTGACATAAGAAGAGGAGCAGGGGCGCCTGGGTAGTTCAGTCAGTTGAGTGTACGACTTTGGCTCAGGTCATGATCTCGCAGTTCATGAGTTTGAGCCCCACGTCGGGCTCTGTGCTGACAGCTCAGAGCCTGGAGCGTGCTTCAGATTCTCCCTCTCTCTCTGCCCCTCCCCTGCTCATGCACAAACTCTCTCTCTCTCAAATATAAGTAAACATTAAAAAAACAAAACAAAACAAAGTGGCACATTCTGGGAGGGTGGGGGCTGTCCTGAACCCCTTCATTTTCGAAGCTGGTCTCCATTTGAGTTTGATTCTAATTGACTTCTGGCTGAACCCCTCTTTACATTCCCTGCCCCCAAATACAACCTACCCCAAACCCTCAATGGACTCCCCTGTGGCTTGGGGCAGTTTGCTTGTCTCAAACTGCAATTCCTCTGCTATTCCCAAATAAACTCATCTTGTTTTGTGCCTGCCTCAGTTTACCCCTTACATACTTCAATTGAAATATTTACATTTAAAAAAAAAGGTCAGCCTCTCTGTGGTGGGGACAATTGACCGTGGGGATCGTCAGGGCTCAGGCTAGTGCCTGTCACTTACCGTGTCCTCAATAAATAGCTGACACTTAGCTAGACTCTGTTCTGAGTTTTTTTCATCTTGTGTATCAATTCACTTGAACTTTACAACAACTCTATGAAACACAGAGAAGTGAAGTGACGGTCTAGGATCCCACAGCCAGGAAGTGGCAGAGATGGAATTGAAACCCAGGAAGTCTGGATCCAGAGTCCATGCCTTTAACCATCACATCAAACAGAATGACTGACTGACTGACTGACATGTTGAGCCCTATCTCTCTCTCAAGCAGTGGTTCTCAACATGGAGGCAGGTGTGTGCGCACAGATTTTGCCCCTCCTCCCCCCGGGGAGACTTGCAATGTCTAGAGATATCTCTGGTTGTCACAACATGAAGGGAGGGTGCTCTGGGTAGCCTCCAGGGACACCAACAACACTTAAGGCGCGACACAGCCCCCCTACCTCCCCCCACAACAAAGAATTACCTGGCCCCAAAGATCAGTCTTGCGGAGGTGAAGCAACCCTGCTCTGAACTTAACCAATTCCTTTCATGCTCTCTCCAACTCTTATTGCTTTATAACCTTAATCTCTCACGTGGTCTCCTACTATTAGATACAAACAGACGGAATCTGAAATGGCTCCTCTCAGTGCTCTTATCTCTGGTGACTGGGTTATCTGCCGCATTCTTGTGGTATCACATATTTATATCTGATTGGAGCCTCACTAAGCTCTGAGTTTCACACTGTGCCTGCCTTTCCTTGTGAGAATTCTGCCGGGGACATTTGAGGGGGGTGTCCCCATGCCTATATGCTGACAGGAAGCCTGTCACCCTCCGCCTCCCTGGAATTGTTTGGCGCCTCCCTCTCCCCTCCTGGTGCAGCCGGCTGGTGCTGCCCTTCCCACACCAGGCTGCACTCTGCGTACAGGTAACAGAGCACAGGCAGTGCCCTAGGTCAGAGATTCCTATCTTCTCCTCCTTGGCATTTAATTTATAGAGAGACCTTATGAAGTAGGTGCTGTTTTTCCATTTTACAGTTGAGGAAACCCAGGCATTGAGAAGCTGAGTAAGCTGCCCATGTCACACAGCTCGTAAGTGCTGGAGATGGGATGGGAATCCAGGAAGCTGGACGGCAGAGCGCACCGTGCGAACTCGGTGAACTTGAACTCGATGAACGTACCGTGGCAACCTCCAGCAACCCATCGGTCCTCCACTTTCTTGTCCCTTCTCTTGTCCCACATTCTGAGCTCAGTGCGGCTGAGGGAGACTGAGGGGGCTATCCCTGGTACCTCATTTGCCTAAACATGACTGGCATCGGGCCACCACTTCTATACCATTTCATCTGTGAAAACCTAACCAGTCAAACGTCACCACTTATTCTGGGTGACTTGAGGGAGTCACACTCTTCCTCTTTTACTAGACCGTGAATTTCCAAGGGGGAAGGTACAGACTTCCATTTCTCTCAATGCTCAGCTACACTTGGCACATAAGGGACATCCACTAAATGAATAAATGATTGAATGGCCTCCTAACACTCTCCACAAGGAAGATCATGAAAGCATAGTGGTCATGAGAATTGGTTTTAGACTTGGACGGAGCTGAGCCTGAAGATCATGGGCACTTCCAAGCTATGAGTGTGGAGAAGTACTTAACTCAGGGTTGGCAAACTTTCTCTGTAAATAGTCAGACAGCAAATATTTTTGATTTTGTGGGGCACTTGGTCTCTTGTGTAAGTACTCAACTCTACGCTGTTTGCAAAAACAGCCAGCGATAATACCTAAACCAGTGGGCGTGGCTATGTTCTCACAGACCTTTATTTACAAAAGTAGTGAGCTGGCCCAGGGCAATACGCTGACACATGACTTACTGTAAGAAAAGGTTATAAGATCGAAAGAGACAACCCATGAATGTAGCCCTAGATCTTACACTTGATGTCCTCGGGGAGGATTACACTTATTTCCTCATATCAATTCCATTCAATTCAATTTGCTGTGCCACGTGGCACTGGTATGTATAGTATTTCTTCTTTCTCCCATTTTCTTGTGAGATAATAATACCAAACAAACATTTGAGAAAGAGCACTGCATAGAGATTTAGAGGATAGGATTCTGAAACCAGACTGCCTAGGTGTGAGTTCTGGCTCCCCACCACTTCAGAGCTGTGTGATCTTCAGAAGATAACTTACCTAACGTGACGGAACCTCCTTTAGTGTCCGTCCTAACTGCAAAGCCAGGGCCACAATAATAGTGCCTATCTCTCGTAGGATTGTCTTGAGAATTAAATGGATCTGCGTATCCGAATCTCCGGGGGGCTCTTTAAAGATTCCAAAACCCAGGACACGTGCAGACCAAGGAACTCACAACAAGTCTGGGGTGACACAGGGGAGTTCAATATTTTTGAAGCTTCCCTAGATGATTCCAAAGTGTGACAAGTTTGGAAGCCACTGGGTTAAAGTGATCCGCGCGCTGGTTTTGATCCTTCGGTGGACCTTCTGGAATTACTGCATCTCCAGGAGGTCCTGCGCACCCCAGGACACCCCAACTCTACTCCGTTGCTAACCCTGTCCCTCCAGGCTTTGCGGGCCCCTGGCTTAGATGCCCTGCCGGTGCATGCTGGGACTTGTAGTCCCTTTAGCTTGCCGGCCCCGCCTCTCCCCGCCTCCCATTGGCTTTCTCAGACGCCCTCCCCGAAGCTCCACCAATCACCGCAGCGTGGTGGGCAATTAAATTCTGGAGCCTGCTGGAGCGCCGCAATCACTGCACGGCGGACATCACGAGGTGGCTCGTCTGAGGTTGCGCGTCGCGAGGAGTTCCCACGGTCCTGCCGTCCGCCGCTGCCGCCGCCTCCGCGGTCGTCTGCTGCAGGTAATTGCAAGCCCCAGCTGGGGACCCGGGCTAGGCCCCACGGCCCGAGCCAGGGCTGCTTCTCTGCCGCGGCTCTGGGCCTCACGGCCGCGACTTTCAATGTCCCCGACCCTTTTTGAGTAATCCTTTTCTCACCCCCGGGAAGAGAGTTTCGGGAGGCGCGGAATCCCGAGGGAAAGGCGGCGACCTCTTAGCCCGCCCTCCCGAGGGGTGATCGTGGGCTGATGGGGGCCCTCCTGTGTTGCGAGAGCTCGGGCTGGAAGCCCTGTCGCTTCTTCCCAGGCGCAGCGGGACGCCGGTGCGCGGAGAGGATGTTTTGCTCTGGTGCCACAGGCAGGGCGTGCCGGGCAGGGTCTGGGGTTTGCTTCCGACCGTCACAAACTAGGAGCAGTTCAGCTTTTTGGTGCTCTTTTTTTTTTTTATGTTTTATTTTTAAGTGAGCGAGCGGGCGAGCATGAGCGGGGGAGGGGCCGTGAGGGAGGGAGACACAGAATCCGAAGCAGGCTCCCGGCTCCCAGCTGTCGGCACCCAGCCCGAGGCCGGCTGGAACTCACCAACGGTGAGATCACGACTGGAGCCACCCAGGCGCCCCAGCTTCTTTTTAATGCGGAGTGTTGCATCCATTTCCACCCAGATCTCTGTAGTCTAAAGGGGAACGCTGTGAACTACCACAACAGAAATACCCAAACGTGTAAAAACATCCCTTCTCAGAAGTTAGGGATGCCCTCGTTCTCAGAGGCTTGAGCTGGTGGGATGATTCACTTCTGGCATGAAAGTGAAAGCTTGATTTGGTCTCTTGCCCCTATTAGAGGTGCAAACCTACATGGGTTATTCCAGGCCAAGAATTGTAGAACCTGGTGGTTGGAAGAAGGAACTTTGTACCACGGGCTTCGTTCTATAGATGCAAATAAATGCCCAGAATTTGAGGCTTTCACTGTGGCAGCGAGTGGCGGAGCTCAGCTCTTTTACTGTAGGGTTCCATTGGTTAGCAAACGTTTATTGAGCCTTACTATGCTCTTCGAGCAGGGGTCATTTGTGAAGGGGAGAGGCTGACTATAGAGAACCATTGTAGTGTTAAGAGGGTTTGCCCAGGGCCAGCATCTCACCCTGTTGGAAGCCTCGAATCCAGATTTGTGGGAAGAAATAGAATTTAGCAGAGAAGGGGAAACCCAAATGGAGTTTGAGGGATGGGCGTGAGCTAGTGTGATGAAGGAAGGAGAAGAGCGTTTCACCTGGGAAACAGTGGGTGAAGGCGTGGGTGAAGGCGTGGAGAGAGCAAGGATTTTGGACTTGAAGTCTTGGAGCCTGGTTGGAACAAAGGATTTCATGTGGGTGGTGGATTTCATGAGAAGAGAGTGGTATATCTTGCAAGGCCTCCTGTGCTGCTGTAAGAGGTTTAGATTTTGTCCTGAAAGCCTAGGAAGCTGAATTTAGTGTATGTTGGGTAGTCTGTAGTGTGGAAAAGTATTTGAGAGAGGTCACAGCAGAGAGCACAGGCAGTAATTCCCAGAATTGGTGAGGCTTTTGAACACAGTTGGAGTTGGGAAGGAGAAGAAAGGAGACAAAAGTTAAGGAGATGAAATACACCATGCCCAGTTCTGTTCAGTAAAAGTATACCGAAGTGAATGCTGTTTCTTGAGTTTTCCAACCTATAACTATCTTTGGAAGAACTGCCCAGCACTTTTTAACTGCAGAAGTTGCTTTGTAGACTAATTCACATCCCAGTTTATGACGGGGAAATTGTCATATGTACCAAAGATGTTGAAATCTGAAAGGTTCGGCATATGATAACACTTAAATTTTCGTGTAATCCAGAAAATGCAAATTAAACCCATAATTAGATCACTTTATATCCATCAGGTTAGGAATTTATAAAGTTCGATGCAATTAAGAGATGACAGATATTTGAGGAAAAGATTCACTCCTGATAGAAGTGCACCTTAGAACAGTGTAGCCACTAGCAAAATGAGTATATCTGAAGACCTAGTGGTTGCGCTTCTAGAAAGTAGCCTAAAGAAATAGACATGTGTATGCAAGGAGTGGAGTATTAGGATGTTTACCGCAACTTTGTTTATAATGATAAATTTTTGAAACTGCGCAAATGTCCATTAGAAGGGAATGTGTATAAAGTGGGCATACGTGGTTTTAACGGTATAATAGAGTGAATGAAAAATGCTAACTTATGATTGTGGTTATCTTGTGGCGTGGGGAGAATGGAACGGGATATGGAAAAAAATTTCATCTGTAATATTTGTTTTATGGGGAAAGACACTTCACAGACTTGCAAAATATTAACAGTTTTGGGCTCAATGATAAGTAACAGTTGTTTTACATCATTCTCTGTACATTTCTGTAATTTAATGTTTACCCTTCAATTTCTTTTTTTTTTTTCAAGTTGATTTTTAGACAGAGAGAAAGCAAGCAGGGGAGGGGAAGAGAGAAAATCCCAAGCTGGCTCCCCACTGCCAGTGCAGAGCCCAATGCGGGACTCGAACTCATGAACCGAAAGATTATGACCTAGCGAAAACTAAGAGTTGGACACTTAACCGACTGAACCATCAGGTGCCCCCACCCTTCAATTTCTTGAAATATAAATTATAACAAAATTCAAGTTAAGAATTAACATCTAGCTATAAAAGTCATTCAGTCATTTTGGTAAAATACTACAAACCAAATTGATAACAGGTTTCAAAAATTGTAGTTTTGGTAAAAGGAATTCAAGTGTCAGATAGCCGTGAAAATAAAAACGTGGAAAAACTGTTAACCATTGGGCAGATTTTACTTTGCTAGATTCCAAAATTATTCTAACCATTTGGAGATTTTGAAAGTGTGTATCGACTGCCCATTTGAAACGTGGTTCAATTGCTCATACTTTTTGTAATGTTAAAAAATAATTTTTAGAGAAGGTAAAGTCATCACACTACAGATGTAAGGGTGAACAAGTAGTAAAGATTACATTTAACTTATATTGAGGAAACTTAGTGTGGTGCTTACAGCTAGTTCAAAGGCGACCCTATGGTGTGGATATATTTGTAGATCAGAAGTAATGAAATGAATGTGCAAATGGCAGGCAAAACTGGCTTCTTTCTACAACCAGAAATCAACTGAACCTCAACTTGGTAGAATTCATTTGCTTCTCTTTAGATAAGAATTGTTTGGGGCGCCTGGGTGGCTCAGTCGTTAAGCTTCCGACTTCAGCTCAGCTCAGCTCAGGTTATGATCTCACAGTTCATGGATTAGAGCCCTGCGTCAGGCTCTGTGCTGACAGCTCGGACTCTGGAACCTGCTTCGGATTCTGTGTCTCCCTCTCTCTCTGCTCCCTACCCTGCTTGCACTCTCTCTCAAAAATAAAGTAAACTTAAAAAAAACCCCAAAAACAATTGTTTGTATTGCTGTTAGCCCAGTTTACAGAGATGTGAAGAAAAAAATTCCATGCAGTTAGAATTAGGAAACCTTGAAGGGCATACTTTAATCTAGAATCAGGTTTGTCATTGAATCAGAAATTTTCCCTATAGGAAAAATAAATATTTTTTTAAATTTTTAAATTTATTTCTGAGAGAGAGGGAGACAGTGTGAGCAGAGGAGGGTCAGAGAGAGAGGGAGACACAGAATCCGAGACAGGCTCCAGGCTCTGAGCTAGCTGTCAGCACAGAGCCGGACGCGGGGCTCGAACCCACGAATCATGAGATCATGACCTGAGCCGAAGTCGGACGCTTAACCGACTGAGCCACCCAGGCACCCCCCCATAGGAAAAATACTGATTAACCTGAATAAAATACAGTTTTCAATTGAGATTTAAGATAAGATCTAGTTGGATTTCTTTTAATCCCACTCTTCAGAAAGGAAGTTTAATGAGAGCTGAATCTGCCCTTAATAATTCAGTTCTACTATCATCACACAAATAGACGATTCCCTAGAGAGGGAAGCTTGTCTGACTCAGTAGCTGTGTGTCCTATATTACAAAGAACTTGCACTACATACTTGTTGAAAACAGCAAGACAGGTTTTATTCCAGCAGTTTTATTAGTGACAGATGCTCAGCTCTGAATACAGCAAGGATAGTTAGGATTTATGGGCAGGCTGACAGCGGATGGAAAATTATGAAAAGGAACTCGATTAGATATCAAAGGTGGACCATTCTTACAGGATTCTTGCTAAACTGAGCTCATCAGGCCAAGACCTAGTTAAGAGGGGGCTCAGAGGAGCTTGACTCAGTTTGGTCAAGGTTGGGTCCTTAACATCTGTCCCTGTCTCTCTTGCATACCGTCAGTCAGAGTCCACTAATGTTGATCTTTTTGTAAGCCCCAAGAGAGGAGAGAGCAGGATCAAAGACCTTCAGGATTGGAAGGTTCTTTTCAGATGTCGTTGACTAGCTAGTTGCTTTGCTTGGCTTTGATCCTTCCCTGTTTCTAAAGAGTCAGTAGCAAATCGGGGACTGGCCTTGAGGTCACACCCAGTGGTGGTTAAGGTGTGGACTTTGGTATGGACCTTGGTTTGAACTTGACCATGCTACTTAGGGTAGTCCTGTGATTGGGGCCTCATTACTTGTATTGCTGGTGCCAGTTTATCTAGAATGGGCCCTCTGTCCCACACCTAGCAAATGAAGGGAACCTTACTTGCTAGTATACTTCTTTAAGACAAATGGAGTCCTTTAATGGAATTGCTGACCTTGTGTAACCCTGAAGCCTCAGAGAGACACAGGACTAAGAGGGAACAGCAGAGGATTTGTCATCGGAGGCGGATAGAATTCCTTCATAAAGGTTTGGCCGTTGATCTTGACTCTGCAATTCAGGTTCTCCTTTGATAGGTTCTTTTAAGAGAAGAGCTCCTTATACAGATGGCCCACAAGTGCCTTAAAATACAGGGTGGTGAAGAGCACTGTGGGAGGAAGGGCTTGGGCCCTGGGTAGGGGGTGTTGTGTGCCCACCTGCGGTTACCTGGTTTTGCAGACATCCACATAAACAGCTCTTTTTTGTGTGTGTGACAAGCAAGGTGGCATCATGAAAAAAGCAGTCTCTGGACCAGATCTGTGGGTCAGCCCCAGGTATGCTGCTTACCAGCGCATTTCTGTCCCTGTCCAGCCTCACTTTTCTCAGCTCTCAGAATAGAACGATGAGACCAGCTCACAGGCTTTTGTGAGGATTGTGTGAAGTGTACGCAGCGTGGCTCATCGCAGAAACCCGCAAGCACCCCACTCTGCCGCCCTGTGCAGCCTGTGAACACGTGTCTCTGTAGGGAGACCTCTCCTCTGGTTGGGGTAACACCCGTCTGTCATTCTGTCTCCACAAATGGTTAGCAGACTAAACACATCCCCCTTATGCAGCCCCCTTGGAGATTTTTTCCACTGTTTTAAAACAGTTCGTCATAAGTGGTCCATGGCTGATTGAACTAGACAGCCCTCTGTAGATGACGATGTATGTTCTACCATTTTGCCATTAGAATGGGTGGGCTTCCTCACTTCCTCAAAGTCTTTGCCCTCTGAAAAATAATGCCTCCCACTTCTTCTGGCCTCTGCCCCCTGCCTTATATTTGCCCGGAATGTTCATCCCCTCTGACAACGTGTAGATTTCAGTCGTGTGTCTTCCCACTAGAATGTTTCCTGTTCTGTGCCGTGTTTGTAGGATGGTTGGGTGGGTGGGTAGATGGCAAAAATAGCCATCTTGGGGACACTTGGGCAGCTCAGTTGGTTAAGTGTCTGGCTCTTAGTATCGGCTTAGGTCATGATTTCACGGTTCATGAGTTCAAGCCCTGCACTGGGCTCTGTGCTGGCAGCGTGGAGCCTGCTTGGGATTCTCTGTCTCTCTGCCCCTCCCCAACTCACTTTTTTTCTCTCTCTCTCAAAATAAATAAATAAACTAAAAAAATACAGCTATCCTGAAGAGCTAGTTCAGCAGGGTTCATTTACTTTGTCTTCATGACATTTCTCTTCAAGAGAACAAGAATCATAGGCACGTTGCAAGGTTATTTGTGACTTTGGTCTGATACTTAGACTTTGTCAAGAATATTGCCGATCAGCAAACGGCTGGGTGAGGCTGGCTGCCTTGAGATGCGTTCTTGCTGAGGGTGGTGGAAAGCTTACGTTACATCTCATCTTCGTTCTAGACCCCAATATGTTTTCCCAAATGGTATTCACATATGTGTTTCTTTTAAGTGACACTTTCCATCAGTGTCCTACTGTGAGGCCTTTGACTTGCCATTCTGTTCAAGGAACCGTACTGTGTGTTTATAAGAAACAAACAAAAATCATAGACAGGAACCGTTGCCAAATGTTAACTATGAAAATGTCACTTGTATATTAATAAATCATTTTTCCCCATTGAGGGGCAGCATGCTAGCATATTAGCAGAAGAATGACAGATGAATTTGAATTTGTAAAAATAACCCGGCGGTGCTTTTTCAGTACCTGCTGTGTTGTTGGCCAACATAGGCAGTTATGCCAGTGGTGTCCCTTCTAGGGTTCACAGTCAGGTAAAATTTTACATTTTTAAAAAATACATTTTGAGAGAGAGAGGGAGAGTAAGAGAAAGAGAGAGGGAGAGACAGAATCCCAAGCAGGCTCTGTGTTATCAGTGCAGCGCCCGACACGGGGGCTCCGTCTCAGACTGGGAGATCATGACCTGAGTCAAGAGCAGGGGTCGGACACTTAACCTCCTGAGCCACCCAGGCGCCCCTTTAGATATTCTTTTTGTCCCTAAACATGAAGGGAAAAGTCACAGGGCAGGGTCTCCAGAGGAATGAGCCTCCTTGTGATTAAGTCACATGAACCAAGCTTGGAAGAGACGTGTGCAGGCCAGAGCGCCTGTTTATTGACCGCCAAGGAAGATGATAAGGACCAGCCTGGCTGTGCCCGTCACGTGGGCTGGGAGTGTATTCTCGCTCCCTGGGGAGGGTCAGAGAAGCCACCAGTCCTAGTTTCACAGGAACATCGCCATGCCCACTGGTGTGGGCTCTGGCTGCGCCCGCGGGATAGTGGCCGGGCCAAACGGATATGAGAGAGATGGTGTGATTGGCAAGGCAAAGTATTTCTGTCCAGCCCTTTAGAGAAGCAATGTGCCAGCTGCTGCCCCAGTGGAAGGCTTCCCAGGGAGGCTTAGCATGTGAAGCTGCCTGGCAAGCTCGGCGTCAAAGAGCTGCTGGAGGGGGGGGGGGGGTCACCTCTGTGGTCACTGTCACCTCTGCTGGTACCTCCCAGCCCTGAGATGAGCCCCAGTCAGTGCCAGAGGACTCGGGAGAGTGTCCTCAGGGGCACATTAAGACATAACTAGGCCAGCTGTGTTTGGCACCAGGGTGGCTTGGGCAAGTCCACTGCCATTGTCTGTTCCCTGATCTCATCCGTCATATACCATAGTAAAAAAACAAGACAAACTGGGGCGCCTGGGTGGCTCAGTCAGTTTAACGTCCGACTCTTGATTTTGGCTGAGGTCATGATCCCAGCCAGGGTTGTGGGATTGAGCTCCGCATCAGGCTCTACAGTGAGTGTGGAGACAGATTCTCTCTCTCTCTCGCCCTCTCTCTCTATCTCCCTCCCCGGCTCATGCCTTCTATAAAACGAACAAGCACAAACAAAAAGCATGGCCATTCCTGAACAGGCTCAAAAACGAATCTGGGGCGCCTTCTTGTAGTTCCTGTTCATCTACGGAAGACCTTGCAGGGGTGCTAAAGAAATGTGGGTCTAGTACCTACGCAGGTTATAGGTTAAGAATTGAGTTCCTGGAGGGAGTAGCGGAGGGGGGTGGTGGGTAAAGAGTAGTGTCAGGTCGTGAGGCTTTGGGCCAGAGGTGAACTAGAGCCCGCCAAGGTTAACGAAGAGCGCCGTGACATCAAAGCATAGTCCTGGACATCCCCTGTGGCTTGTTAGAAATGCAGAGTCCCAGGTCCAGCCCAGGCCTGCTGAGTCAGCATCTGCATCCTGACAAGATCTCCAGAGGAGGTGGGTCACAGTCCGGCTGGAGAAGCACTGGACTAAGGCACTGTTAAGTTCTTAAACTTTTTTTCGGACTCAGGGCTTCCTGTTTCCTCACTTTGCGGGGGGAATCCCCTACTCAGTCCATTTTTGAGTTTTAGCACAGGGGTAGGTACAGAATGCTAAGGATTCTTAGCTTATGGGTCGTTCATCCCTTAGCTGGCTGCATGCTCACCGAGGGTAGAGGCTCTGTCCTGTCCCTGTTGCGTTCGGGGACAGAGTGGGTGTTTTTCTGCCAGAGTGGGTGTTCAGAAGACTCTGGTCAACTGGGTGAAGGAATGAGTGAATGAACTGGCGAATGCGTGGGTGAGCACTCTCTGAGAAACAAGAGTCAGAGCGCAGCCTTCAACCTTTGTTCTGCCGAATCCCTACGTCTCAGAGACTGAATGGTTTTCCTCTTCTCTCAGTGTCACAGGCCTAGTATCTGTCACAGGAAAGCTGTTGTTTTAAAGTAACATTCAGGATGCAGGGCAGGGTCTGAGCTGAGTAAGGCCTAGTGGCCAGGACTTGCCTGAATGCTGCCTCTGTGCATAAAAACTTTTAATTAAAAAAATTTTTTTTAAATGTTTTATTTATTTTTGAGAGAGAGAGATAGAGACAGCGTGAGCAGGGGAGGGTGAGAGAGAGAGGGAGACACAGAATTCAAAGCAGACTCTAGGCTCTGAGCTGTCAAGCGAGGCTTGAACCCACGAGTCGTGTGATCATGACCTGAGCCGAAGTCGGTCACTCAACCGACTGAGCCACCCAGGTGCCTCTTGTGCATTAAAACTTTAAAGTGTTGGCCGGGTGGTATAAAATTGGGCATGTAACGTTGCGGCAAATGGCAAGAATAGTGTTTCATTGTGTGTGTGTGTGTGTGTGTGTATATATATATATACCACATCTTTATCCATTCATCAGTTGATGGACATTTGGGCTCTTTCCATAATTTGGCTGTTGTTGACAGTGCTGCTGTGAACATTGGGGTGCACGTGCCTCTTTGAGAAATACAGAGAACAAACTGAAGGTTGCTGGAGGTGAGGCGGGTGGGTGGAGGGATGGGCTAAGTGGATGATGGGCATTGAGGAGAGCACTTGTTTGGATGAGCCCTGGGTGTTATATGCGGGTGATGAATCACTGGGTTCTACTCCTGAAACCAATATTACACTGTATGTTAACTAACTTGAATTTAAATAAATAAATTTTTAAAAATTGGGCATGTACTTCATTAAGAATAAAGTCTCAATGTAGAGCCGTGTAGAAAGGCTGAACCAGAAATTCAGAAGGCATGGGTTCTGGTCTCTGGCCGGAGCTGGCTATCCGTGGGTATTAGACAAGTCATTTCTCTTGCTTTAACCTCCCCTTCCTATAACAAGGAATAAATTATTTGCTTTGCCTGAGTTATACTGAATACATGTTGTAAATGTTGTATGAAGGCATCGATTTGAGCTGCCAGTGTTTGACTCTAGCTTATCCAGATAACTCGCTCACAAACTTATAAACTGCCCCTCAGTGTTTATATTGAACATACATTGAGTTTTTCCACACTTTATTACATAAGTAATATCCATTAATTGTAGTAAAAAGAGAGATGGGAGGAAGAAAATCAGACTGACGTCTACCGGCCGCCAATCGCTAACTACTGTTAAATTTCTGTGTCTGCCTTGCACATTTTTCTATGTACCCACTAGACGTGTATTCTTTCCTTGCAAATATTTCATACAGTGTGGTAGACATTTTTCTAGGACAGTGAATTTTGATGCTGAGTTTTATCCGCTGTATTCCAAGTTGTGACAAACCCATTCTAAAACCTTTTAAGGCTGCGCAAAGAATTTTCCTGGTATTCTTTGGTTTATACCTGTAACTTCAACCTGTAGTGAGGGAAATTTTGGTCGACCCTTCTGCCCCTAGGGAAAGAGGCTGCAGAGCTAAAGAAAGAATTCTGCTCTGTTAGCATTTTTGTCCTTAGCCTGTTCTATCTGATGACTAACTGGTCTTATCTTTTTGACCCATTTGCTGTGATATTTCCTCAGGGACCAAAAATATTCTGTTTTTGTCATTCCTTTTTTGCTTGACTCTGCTTTTTCCTCCCCAGGTTTCTGCCGTTGACCTCTGGGGCACAGAATGATTTGGAAAGGAGCCGTGTTGCTCAGCGTGGTCCTGGGAATCAGTGCTCTGCCCATAGATGATCCCGAGGATGGGGGCAAGCACTGGGTGGTGATTGTCGCCGGTTCGAATGGCTGGTATAATTACAGGCACCAGGTAAGACCGTGACTCATGTTTTTCTTTACGACCCTGGTAGTCTTTAAACCATCCCGGACATTGTCAATAGAACAGACTTCTTAAAAAGTCATTCACATGCCTGAAGGCTGACAAAAGGACATGTGTTGGCAAGGATGTGGACAAATGGGAGCCTCCTAAAGTGGTGCAGCCGTTTTGGAAAACTGTCTGGCGGTTCCCCCAAAGGTGAGACATCGAGTCACTGCGTGACACGGCAGTTCCACTCCTAGGTATGTATCCAGAGAACCGATCACATAGGTGCACACAGATGCTTGTACCTGAGTGTTCCTAGCAGTATTTCTCATGCTGGTGAAAAAGTGCAAACGGTCCAAATATCCATCACCTGGTGAGCGGATTAACAAATGTGGTGCATCCATACAAGGGGTGTTATTTGGCCACAAAAAGGAGTGAAGTACTGATACAGGCTTCAACGCGGAAGAACCGTAGAAACATGCTGAGTGAAAGAATCCAGTCACAAAGGATCATGTAGGATCCCACGGATATGAAAGGCCAGAGTAGGGAAATCTGTAGAGACAGAAAGTTGACCAGTGGTTGCCAAGGTCTGGGTGGAGGGGTGAGTGGGGAGGGACTCTGGGGTGATAAAAATATCCTGGAATTAGAGAGGGTTATACAACTTTGTGAATATACTGGGTACCACTGGGTTGTATAATTTATTTATTTTGTTTTTGTAACATTTATTTTTGAGAAAGAGAGAGAGAGAGAGAGACAGGGCATGAGCGGGGACGGGCAGAGGGAAAGGGAGACACAGAATCCGAAGCAGACTCCAGGCTCTGAGCTGTCAGCACAGAGCCCAACGTGGGGCTCAAACCGGTGAACCGGGAGATCATGACCTGAGCCGAAGTCAGATGCTCAATTGACTGAGCCCCCCAGGCTCCCCGTGGGCGGTGTATTTTAAAAAGCTGACTTTTCTGGTATATGACTTAGACTCTAAAGTTGTTATTTAAACCATGAGTTAATCTTTCAGTTCTCAGAAACAGGATGCAGACTGTCACAGTGTGTGCTGGGTTCTCGTCTGAGAGCCCTTTCCACAAATGAACTCACTTAACCCTGTCACCGTGGGGTAATGCGCAATAGGCTGGGTTCTTGTTTCCTCTTTGTGAGCGAGGGGACTGAAGCATAGAAGGCGCCAGTCCTCACCCAGCGTGCCGCAGATGGCAGGTGGCTGAGCCTGGGTCACCCCGGGCTGACTAGCTCTGAACAGCACTCTCCGGGAGGAGGGCCACGTGTGTTGCGGCAAATTTTCTAGTAGCCACATTCTTTTTTTAATGTTTATTCATTTTCGAGAGAGAGTGGAGAGCATGTGCATGCTGGAGGGGTAGAGAGAAAGGGGAACAGAGGATCAGAAATGAACTCTGCACAGACAGCAGGGCGTCTGCTCTGGGGCTTGAACACACAAACCGTGAGATCACGACTTGAGCTGAAGACAGATGCTTGACCGGCTGAGCCACCCAGGTGCCCCGACCACATTTTTGAAAAGTAAAAAAGAAACAGGTCAAAGTAGCTTATTGTTATATATTATTTATCCCAATATATGCAAACTATCATTTCACTGGAATCAATATGAAAAGTTAATAGAGTTACTTTACCTTTTTTTTTTTTTTTTAACTAAATCATCAAAATCTGGGATGCATTTACGTGCACGATGCATGCAGTTTGGACTGGCTGAACCTGAAGTGTTAAGTTGCCCTGGGAGGCTGGTGGCTGCTGTATTGGACAGCGCAGGCCTGGAGTCTCTGTTCCCTCGTGCATTTCCCTCCCGGGCTGTCAGTTTTCATTTCTGTTAAGTAGGGGGTTGGTTTAGAAGAACCCCCTGCCAGCTCTAGAATGTGATGGTCATTGAACAGCCTTTTTTTTTTTTGTTTTAATTTTTTTCATGTTTGTTTATTTTTGAGAGAGAGACAGAGTGTGAGTGGGGGAGGGGCAGAGAGAAAGGGAGGCACAGAATCTGAAGCTGTCAGCACAGAGCCTGACTATGGAGCTCGAACTCACAAACCGTGAAATCATGACCTGAGCTGAAGTCGGACGCTTAACCGACTGAGCCACCCAGGCGCCCCTGAATGGCCTGTTTTTGTGAGTGGTTTTGCGTGTTTGCTGAATAAGAAATTTGGCTTGATTGCAAAGTTGTTGTCATGGCAAAATGATCCCTTTAACGTTTTAATAATTAACCACAGACCTGACCTAGTTACCGACAGGGCAGCCTGAGTATGATCGCTCTCGGTTTTCTCCTCCCTCCCTGAGGCGGGGGAAAGATAAGGTATTAGATACAGGTCACCAATAGTGAGCAGACTGATTCATCAGCCACGCTGGTTTTTTGTTTTTTGTTTTTTAAGTTTATTTATTTTGAGAGAGAGAGAGCACAATGGGAGAAGAGACAGAGAAAGAGAGGGAGAGAATCCCAAGCAGGCTCTGTACCACCATTGCAGAGCCCGATGCAGGGCTCAAACTCCCAAACCTTGAGATCATGACCTGAGCTGAAGTCAGACACTTAACCGACGGAGTCACCCGGGCGCCCCTTAAATGTTACTGAATTTTGAGAGAGAGAGAGAGAGAGAGAGACAGAGGGAGATGGAGACAGAATCCCAAGCAGACTCCATGCTATGGAGCCTGATGGGGCCTTGAACTCCTGAACCATGAGATCATAACCTGAATCAAAGTCAAGAGTCAGACGCTGAAAACCAACAGAGCCACCCAGGCCCTCCTTGCCTCGCTGGCTTTTGTACAGATCACTCTGAAAGAATATTATCGGTTTAAACGTTAGTAAGTATAGGAATCCAATGACTGTTTGCTCCGAGAAAACCCTTTCTGTTTTTTGGTTGTGGTTGTTGAAGTGTGCTTGTTTCCGTGGGTACAGTAACATCGAACAGAAGGAAGAGAAGCAGGACCACAGTGAAACACTCATCCCTGAGTACGAGGACGGAGGCTGTGCAGAGGAGCCGCGTGTGCTGACCTCGGCACAGGGAATGTTCCTCCTAGAACCTGCACGGACTTTTCCACTTCACGTTTTTAGGGAGGTTTACCTGCTCCCTGGATTGACACAGCCCTTGTTCCCACAAATTCCTGGAGCGGAGGGAGGATGAGGACCCCAGGCACAATTTAAGTCAGTGCATTTTGGGCGGGGATTACTGGGTGGCTGGGGTTGGTCTGAGGCCAGCGGGTGGAAGGTGCGCATCCGGTGCCCTGAGTGGGGGGGTGCAGGTAAGGCCTCACCAGGGCAGGTGTGTGCAGCGGCTGCGCGGAGGAGGGAGGGAGGGGTCCAGAAGTGCAAGCAGGCCCTGGGGACAGGCCTGTCAAGGAGAGAACAGAATGAGCCACTAGAGGAGGAACTGGGGCTGGCGGAGGGTTTCTCCCAGGACAGAGGTCTGAGCATGTGGAAGAGGAAGTTCTCAGGTAGAGCCATGGAGGCGGCTGTTGAAATAGATTGCAGGTGAAGTTCACTGCCCTCCGGGGACTTTGGGGGTGACAGGGATTGAGGAGAAGCACATGTGACCAGGTGCCACCGGAGGATGGGGGTTGGGAGGGTTTGAGGCCATTGCTGGCAGTGGGGGCTTCAAGGAGAAGGTTGTTTGCCCCGCGTTGCAGATGCCTCCTACCCCCCACTCTGCTGGTCAGGTCTGGAGTTGGGTTGTGGTGGAGAGAAAGGGGCCCACCACCTCCTCCTGGAAGCCTGAAGAGCATCTGTCCCGGGAGCTGGGAGGCAGGTAGGCCGGTTTCAGTTGAGGCAGAGAGGGAGAAACCTAGACCTTGCTCTTGTTGGAATTGGGAGAAAGACACGTGATGGAGGGCCAAGTGACAGAGTCATCACGGTTCTAAAAGACCATCTTTAGGGGCATCTGGGGGGGCTCAGTCGGTTAAGCGTCCGACTTCAGCTCAAGTCATGATCTCACAGTCTGTGAGTTCGAGCCCCGTGTTGGGCTCTGCGCCGGCAGCTTGGAGCCTGGCATCTGCTTCGGATTCTGTGTCTCCCCCTCTCTCAGCCCCTCCCCTCACTTAACGCTGTCTCTCAAAAATAAACCTGAAAAAATTTTTTTAAAATTAAAAAAGACCACTTTTCATTTTGTAGAGTTTTAAAAATGTTATTACTTTTGAGAGAGAGCAAGCAGGGGAGGGGCAGTCAGAAAACAAGCTCCACACTGTTCTTACAGAACCCGACTTGGGGCTCAAACCCACAAATCAGGAGATCATGACCTGAGCCAAAATCAAGAGTTGGATGCTTAACTGACTGAACTACCCAGGAGCCTTGATTTTATAGATTTTTTTAAAAAAAATATGTGCAATCACCACTTCTTAAAACAGCTCTATTGAGGCATACATTTATATGTCCTACAATTCATCTGTTATAATTACATACTTTCTGTGAGTTTCAGTAAATTTATACAGTTCTGCAAGCATGGCCACAGTCCAGTTTCAGGACACTTTCATTATTCTAGAAGGTTCCCTCATGCCTGTTTGCTGTCAGTCCCTGCTCCCATCCCCGCCCCTGGCAGCCACTACTTTCTGTNCCTGTGGAAAGTTCGAGTTGGTGGTGGGCTCAGTGAGGCAACTCTGCAAAGCCCCTGACCCAGGGCCTCACCTCGGCAGCACACAAGCACATACCAGGAAGTGATAATATGTGTACATCTGTCAATGAGCAGACCAGGAGGCCCCTTTCTCAGATCCTTACCTGGTTTAAAAGTGGACCCCTTTATATTGACCATGACGGGAATGTGCCCATTGAGTTTAACTTTTGTTCCCAGGTGGTGGTTCTCACTTGGCTGACAGCCGGCCCGTGCTGGAGGCATCCCAGGCAGGCCCTGTGGGCCAGTGGCTTGCGTCAGGAATCACGGGATGCTTTCCAGGCCCGTCAGGACTCCTAGCACAAGCTGTGAACCAGGCTGAGTCACAGCAGTGTCTGTTCAGCGGTCCGGAGGGCTTGCCTTCTTTAGAGTCTTGCTCAATACCCTCCTCACATGCTGCTTCGTAGGCCTTTCTGGTTTTCAGGGGAAAATATGTGTAGGCCAGATATGTTCAAGGGAAGTAGTTCAAGTGGCTTTTAACACCATTTCTCAAGTACTTGACTTGGCTTTTTGTTTTTTTTAATGTTTATTTAATAATTTTGAGAGAGAGAGAGACACACACAGAATATGACACAGACTCCAGGCTCTGAGCTAGCTGTCAGCACAGAGCCTGACATGGGGCTCGAACTCATGAACCATGAGATCATGACTTGAGCCAAAGTTGGACGCTTAACTAACTGAGCCACCCAGGCATCCCCCACGTTCATTTTATGTGGATTTCCATGTGGTCCCAGCAACACTTGTTGAAAAGACTGTTCTGTACACTTGATCCTGGGACAACCTGGGATTGAACTGCACAGGTCCATTTGTAGGTAGGTCTTTCCAGTAAATATAGTACAGTACTATACAGGTATTTCCCTTCCTTATGACTTTCTTAGTAACATTTTCTTTTCTGTAGCGTACTTTATTGTAGGAATATAGTACATAATACATACAATGTACAAAAGGAAGTAAAAGTCTTTCAACTTTTTAAAAATTATTTTGGCTCTTGGGTTTTTGCAATTTCCTATAAATTTTAGGATCATCTTGTCCACTTCTGCAAAAAACCCTGCTGGCCATTTAAAATACATTTTTTAAAAATAGGATTAAGTTGGGGCGCCTGGGTGGCTCTGTCAGTTAAGCATCTGACTTCGGCTCAGGTCATGATCTCACAGTTCGTGGGTTCGAGCCCCGCGTTGGGCTCTGTGCTGACAGCTCAGAGCCTGGAGCCTGCTTTGGATTCTGTGTCTCTCTCTCTGCCCTGTCCCCCACTCATGCTCTGTCTCTCTCTGTCAAAAATAAATAAACAAACATTTAAAATTTCAAAAAAATTTTATTTTTTAAAAAATGAATCTGGCTTCTGACAAAAGAAATAAATAATAGGATGATTGTCACTAAGGGGAGTGGGTGGGTATACCTGGTCACTTCCACTTTTGTCATTAGTTAAACCTGACATAATATATATATTTTTTTAATGAAAAGGAAAGCAAAGAACTATCCATATGACACGCCTGTGCAACTTAAAGAATAATAATAATAATAATAAAATGAATATTTGTATCAGACTTAAAAAAAAAAAAAAAAGAAACATCACTAAGACCCTGTCTGATTCAATCCTCCTTCCTTCCCACCCGATGGCCAGCTCCCGAATTTTTTGTCAATCATTCCTTGCCTTTGCTTTCTGGTTTTACCAGATGTGTATTTAACTATAAACAACATAATGTTTACTTTAGCCTGTTTTGGCCTTTATATAACTGTAAACATGGTGAATGTATTTTTGTACGACTTATTCTCATTATGTTCCTAAGATTCATCTATTTGAAACATGGGGTTGTAGTTCATTCATTCATCCATTTATGTGAGCTTTATGGTATTCCATTATATGAGCATATGACAGCTTATTTTTTCCAGCATTGATGGTCCTTTGGGTTATTTCTTTTTTTCCTCTTGATTTTTCTTTATTTTTCTTTTTTCTTTTTTTCTTTCTTTTTTTTTTTTTTTTTGGCTATAAGTAATCCTCTACTGCACATGGCTTAAGAGTTTTTCTAGGATCTTGGCTAGGAGCAGAATCCCTGGGTGGGAGGGGATGCGTTTCAACTTGATTGGATAATGGCGAGATACTTTTGCAAGTGGAGTGCCAGTCACACTAAACTTCCACAATCTGTGGATCGTTTTCTATTGTTGCTATAACAAATCACTACAAGCTTAGTGGCTTAAAACAATGCGTGTTTATGATGTTACAATTCTGGAAGTGAGAAACTTGAACGGGGGTCTAACTGCATTAAATCAAGGTGTCAAAAGGGGTGTTTCTCTCTGGTGACTCTGAAGGAGGTGCCATGCTCTTACCTTTTCCAGCGTTTACAGGCTGTCCTGATTCTTTGGCTCATGGCCCCTTCTCCAGGTTCAAAGTCAGCAGTGGCACAATTGAGTCTTTTCTTACGTTCTATCTCTGGGACACTGACTCACTGCCTCCTTCTTCCACATACAAGGACCCCTGTGACCACATTGGGCCCACCAGATAATCCAGGATAACCTCTCTGTGTTAAGGTCAGCTGATGAACCATCTAAGATCATCCGCTGTCTTAATTCCCCTTTCTCAGGGATTGCAGCTGGTCACAGATTCCAGGGATTAGGAGGTAGACATCTGTCGGGCTGTTTTCTTTCCTACTACAGTTAGTATTTATTTGGAGGTCCTCATTGTTCCACAGAAATGGGGATTTAAACATTTTAACAATTTGTATATGTATACAATACTTAGTAACTATCTTCAAATGACCGGTTCAGATTTTCAGCTCCTCCCTGCCCTGGGCTGCTCTAATTTTCCTGATTTCTCCGTTGTCTCTGCACGAAGCACAGTCAAGTTCTGGTCAAGTTCTGGAGGCAGAGTGCCTGGGTGATCTCATGATGGGCTGGGTGACTCAGGCAGGTCCCCTTACCTCCCTAGGCTCCAGTTTCCTCTCCTATAAAGTAGGGATCATTACCTTAGTCACGGAGCATTGCTAGGAGAATCACATGAAAATCTCAGCACCGTGACTGACGAGTACTAGAAAGTCAGCAACTGTATGAGCTTTGCTTATTTATTGATTTAGTCGCCCATTCATGCAACACCTCCCGAGTGCCTGACCCTGGACTCAGCCACCCAACATTCAGCAACTGTGTATTTAACATCCCTCGCTAGCTGAGAAGTCCTTTTGGTGTGAGGTGTCTATATTGCTAGGTTTATTGCTCAGTAAGCTTTTTTGCCATGCTAAGTGCTGTGTAGAAGGTACCGTGTCCTGAAGGTCCAGTTCTTAGAGCTCTCTCGTTCTTAGAGAGGCAGATAGCTGGGCTCACTATGCCATTCGTGTGTATGTATTTGTTCTTGAAAGACACACAGGAGCAGCAAGTTAGAGGACTTTTGTCCTCACCGACCTCATGATTCCCAGGTTCCGGAATGGACCACGTGTCATGTGAAAAAGGAAGCAACGAATGTCTTTACCCTCTTATGGACAAGGAAGGAATCATATTAACCGAGTTTTTCTTTTAGCCCTAATTTTTTCCCTCTTGCTTTTTTTTTTTTTTAACTGAAGAGTACATTCCTCCTTTCAATACCTGAGCTGACCTTCTGAGTTTACGTCCAATTCAACGAACAGCAATTATGGCAGCCAAAATTACTTGAATTGGAAGAATCCTGTTTGATACAGAACTAAGTTTTTTTTTTTTTAATATTTTTATTTATTTCTAGGAGAGAGAGAGACAGCGTGAGCAGGGGAGGGTCAGAGAGAGAGGGAGATACAGACTCTGAAATAGGCTCCAGGCTCTGAGCTGGAAGTCAGCACAGAGCCCGACACGGGGCTTGAACCCACGTACCGCGAGATCATGACCTAAGCGAAAGTCGGATGCTTAACCAACTAGGCCACCCAGGCGCCCCTACAGAACTAAGTTTTTAATCTGTGGTTCATCGTTCTGTTTTTCAGACCTAACTCAGTGCTTTTTATGGTGTGGAAAAATAAATTATTCAGGACTTTTTAAGGCCCTTATTATCTATAGTGGTGGCGCTGTGCATGGACGCGTGTCTGTATGTAATCCACATAGATGCCAACTACTAGATGAATGAGAGTTTGGATAATGGGTGTGAGGTGGGGAGTTAAAAAATTTTTTTAATGTTTGTTTATTTATGGGAGAGAGAGACAGCACAAGCAGGGGAGGGGTAGAGAGAGAGAGGGAGTCACAGAATCCAAAGCAGGCTCCAGGCTCTGAGCTGTTAGCACAGAGCCCTACACGGGGCTTGAACTCATAGACCACAAGATCTTGACCTAAGCCAAAGTCAGATGCTTAATGGACTGAGCCACCTAAGTGCCAACCCCCTTAAAAAAAAATTTTTTTTTTAAATGTTTGAGGTGGAGAGTTTAAAAAATTTAACTAAGGGACACCTGAGTGGCCCTGTCAGTTAAGTGTCTGACTTAGGCGTAGGTCATGATCTCGTGGTTCGTGGGTTTGAGCCCCACAGCAGGCCCTGTGCTGACAGCTTGGAGCCAGGAGCCTGCTTCAGATTCTGTGACTCCCTCTCTCTCTGCCCCTTCCCTGCTCGCGCTCTGTGTTTCTCTCTCTCAAAAATAAAGAAAAACATTAAAAAAATTGAATTGAAAAAATATTAATGGATATGGTTTAAAATACTATTTTTTATTTTTTAAGTTTATTTTATTTTTTGAAAGAGAAAGACAGAGTGTACAAGCAGGGAAGGGGCAGAGAGAGAAGGAGAGAGAGAATTCCAAGCAGGCTCTGTGCGCTCGAACTCCATGAACCGTGACATCACAACCTGAGCCAAAACCAAGAGTCAAATGCTTAACTGACTGAGTTACCCAGCCTTCCCTAAAATAATTTAAATACCTGACCAATAAAGAATGATTTGCAACATGTGTTCCATGAGAAAGAATGTGTTCCTCCTTAGAACCTCAAAATTGGCCTCCTTCTGGGCAGAATCTAAAACTTGACAAAATCCTTTCTCCCAGGCGGATGCATGCCACGCCTACCAGATTGTTCACCGAAACGGGATTCCTGATGAACAGATCATTGTGATGATGTACGATGACATTGCCAACTCTGAAGAGTAAGTAGGGAGTGTCTTTGAACTTGGTGATGATTTCAGGATATTTAAAAAAAAAATGCATACTGACTCATAGGAATCTTTAGAATTAATGTTAGCCTACAAACATTAGAATGTGCATCGACTGGCAGTGAAATCCCACAAGGCTGCTTCATGTAGAGCTTTGAACACACCTGTGGGGGTGGAGGGGACCCCGGCAGTAGCAGTTGCTGAAGAGTGTTTGGAGCTGGTGCTTTGGAAGAGTTTAAAGTGTTATATTCCTTCTTGGGGTGCCTGCGGCGGGGGGGGGGACTCAGTTGGTTAAGGGTCCCAACTTCGGCTCAGGTCATGATCTCACGGTTCGTGGGTTCGAGCCCCGCATCAGGCTCTGTGCTGACAGCTCAGAGCGTGGAGCCTACTTCGGATTCTGCGTCTGTCTCTGCCCCTCCCCTGCTTGCACTTTCTCTCAAATGAATAAACATCACAAAAAATTTAAAAAAGAAAAGAAAGCTTAAGTTCCTTCTCAGCTTGGAGAACTCACCACTGGGCTCTGCAGTGCTCATTCCCGACCTCGGAGCAGGGGCGGGCAGCACTGAGGGGTTGCCTCAGCGCCCTTTCCTAGGAGGCTTTTGCTTGTAGGCTAGATCCTACGACCCTTCTCTCCGTGATTATTTGCTTTTATTATTTGTTGAACTCAGCTGTGCGAATCGTTGTCTCATGCCAGCTTCTCTGATGTCTGGGATCAGGAGCAGTAGTTATAACTACTAACCGTCACCGGTGCTGGTCTCTCCCACTTCTTGTTTTCTCCCTGCTGGGGCCACCGTCGGGATCACACGACAGCACGTAGTCCACTCTGAGCTTCCACTCCTAAACTCTTACGTTAAAGTCTTGTCTTTTGTCCCATCTTTTTTTGTAAGGAGCTTTGCTCTGAGAGATCTCCCGCTCAGGTCTTGCCCCGAGAATGTCACCCGGTTCCCTCAGGAGCCCAGATATGCCCCTGTCCTCGGTTTTCAGGACAGCCCTTCATGCTCCCGCCAGGAACCCGAGAGCTGCGGGCTGCCCGGGATCCCCAGGCTCTACAGTCACAGCCGCACATTGGTGGCCATGCGGGTGATAGGAAATGTCTTTGACAAACGTGCTCACTTACTGTTTTTGTACATAAGGGGGCATAGCTTTGAGGAGAGATTTCAGAGACATGTCACACCGCGTGCCTCAAATGTGTCCCGTGGTTTCTTTGTTTTCTTCAGCAACCCCACGCCAGGAATCGTGATCAACAGACCCAACGGCTCAGATGTGTATGCGGGTGTCCTGAAGGACTACACTGGAGAGGTGAGGGGGCGAGGTCGGGGCCAGCGGGGCGTGTGTTCATTTCAGCGACGACTCGCCCCTCATTCTCTCGTGTCCAGGATCAGAACCTCACTACACTGATTTCTGGGCAGTCCTTCATGTTGGTGTTAAGATTTGTACTTGAGGAATAATTTCTGAGTGTTTTGAAAGAAAGCCAAGGGCAAAAAAAGGGAAAAAAAGTTAGAAATAAGTTGTAGTCTACTGAGCTTTAGTTTCTAGTCTTCTTTTTTTTTTTTTAAGTTTATTTATTTATTTTGAGAGAGAGAGTGGGAGCCCATGTGAGTGGGGGAGGGGCAGAGAGAGAGTGAGAGAGAGAATCACAAAGCAAAACTCCACGCTGTCAGCACAGAGCCTGATGTGGGGTTTGAACTTACAAACCATGAGATCATGACTTGAGCTGAGATCAAGAGTCAGGCACTTACCCAACTGAGCCACTCAGGTCCCCCACCTAGTCTTCTTATACTTTAAGCCTGATCATGGATTTCCTTCAACCATACCTGATTTTCTTGAGATCTCAGCAGAAATCCTTGCTGCTAACCTGATTACAGAGCTGTGCTCTTTTCCAAAAAATCAATTTCCTCAGCACCAGCCCTGGTGCAAAGCATCTCTGGATTTTGCTGAGACAGTTTTTGTTAATTGCTGGGATCATGTATCGCTTCTGAATTATTTCCCTCCCAATAGAATTGTGTCCCTCCCAATTGATTGAGGCTGTATCGATTGGCACATTTTTGAGGATACCATAATGACTGCCACCTCATGGTTTTCTGGATGGTAGAGGGATCTTTTAGGAACTAATATTCCTGGTAGTAAAGGAACATCTATCTGAAATTCAGCAATTCTTTCAGTTTCTTTTAAATTCCAGCGCAGTTGAATTGAACACATCATGCTTGTAACATAGATGGTCCCGTTTTTATATAGTGAGATAAGGAAATATGCGGAATCTTAGTGGTAGGGGGTAGGATTTTTGATAATTTTTCCCCCTTTGTATTTTTATTACTTTATATTTTTATTTTTTATTTTAGAGACTGTGTGTAGGGAAATAGGGCAGAGGGAGAAAGAATCATGAGCAGGCTGCACACTTAGCAGGGTGTCCGACTTGGGGCTTGATCCCATGATCCTGGGATCATGACCTGAGCTGAAATTAAGAGTCAGACACTTAACCAACTGAGCCACCCAGGTGCCCCTGTATTGCTTTTTTAAACCACCAGGCATCAGTATTATAAAGTCTTTAATTAAGGACATCAGGTGTCCTTGGGATTTGACCTTCTAGGCAGCAAGCTGGATGCAAAGGAGGCCCATTGCTGATGCTTCTCCCTTTCTGCTGTGCCGGGGGTGCTTTGCTCTTCCCTGGCCGTGTGCCTTCCAGCATCTTTGGGTTTCCCCACATGGACTCTGGATGGTTAGGAAGGAACGGCAGGCTTGCCGAGTTGCCATCAGCCAAAGGCAAGATGATATTTGAGAAGAGGTCATGCGCAGACCTCAGAAAACCTGGCCTTGCTTTGGGTCTAACTTAGTTCCAGAGTGTTTGCTCTTAACCAGTGAGCCTTGGAGACGTGTGGACCGCTGGTTCGAGTCTGCTGCAGACTCAGCCACTGGGAATGACAGCTGCATCTGATCTTGACTTCTAATTCTTTGTAGGATGTGACCCCAGAAGTTTTCCTTGCTGTGTTAAGAGGTGATGAAGAGGCAGTGAAGGGCAAAGGATCTGGGAAGGTCTTGAAGAGGTAATGTCTGTTTTATGGCTCCCGCACTTTCCTAATGACTTGGCCCCCCCAATAGTTGTTCTTTGCTCCTGTCCTGTTTACTCATGAGAAGTCACAGAGCGGGAGCTTTGTCCTGACTTAAGATGGGCTGCGCAGAACTGATGGCTTCATTGAGGGGCCCATTTCTGGCCTGAAGGAGCTGGGGTCCTTCATGATCATGAATGCAACGTTCCCGGTCACTTAAAGCCACTGCTTTTTGTTGTCTGGGGATCCCCGTGCTGGTGTGCGTCACTGCCAGCAGAACGCACTGAGACAGGCAGGAACAGGTCCGGCCTTCCAGTTCTGTGCTGTGTTCGAGGTGAGCCCAGGGCAGAGAGGCGCACATGTGTATCCACCGCGCTCACCTCCGTATGGGGGAAAACCACCCCGCTGCTTGCTGGCGGCTCTGGGTGCCAGAGCTCTTGTTAGCATCTCTTTATGTAGCACTTTAAGTAAAGTCAGGGACTTCGGTGACACATGCCCCCAGACTGTCTCAGGTCCTTGGCAAATGGTGCTGGTCCTCTCCTCCTAGAGGAGAGCAGTGAGCACAAGCACTTGCACTGGCAGGTGGGCAGGGCGCACAGTGGGCAGACCGCGTGCAGGCTCAGGGGCCCGGAAGCGACGAAGTCCGAGCTGAAGGACTGTTCAGCTATGAGTCCTGGCCTCCTTCCTCATCTCAGGGCGATCTGCTTGGAGAGTACAGCCTCTGGCATGAGGCCTGATTGCTAAAGGACCTCAATGTTCGAAAAAAAAAATTTTTTTTAAAGTTTCTTTATTTTTGAGAGAGAGAGAGACTGAATATGAGTGAGGGAGGGGCAGAGAGATAGAGGGAGACACAGAATCCAAAGCAGGCTCCAGGCTCTGAGCTGTCAGCTCAGAGCCCGATGCGGGGCTTGAACTGGTGAACTGCGAGATCATGACCTGAGCCAAAGTCAGACACTCAACTGACTGAGCCACCCGGGCGCCCCAGGGACCTCACTGTTTGAGTCACACCTGGTCCATAAGCCAAGCCACTCAGCAGATGTCTCCTCCCTACACCTCACAGCTCTGAGGCTGTAGGACGTGCCTTGGGGTTTAGGATCACCTCCAACAGCAGGCTGTAGCCCTTGAGCATCTTCTTACGGTTGGATGGAGCTACTTTTCAGAGAAATGGAAGTGGAACTAGGAATGGGTTAACTTTGACCTTGTCTGTTCTGCTCTCTCGGCAGCGGCCCCCGGGATCATGTGTTTGTTTACTTCACCGATCACGGAGCTACCGGAATACTGGTGTTTCCTAATGATGACGTGAGTTTTTCTTAACATTGTAAAGACAGAGTAGGAGGCTGGTGAACAAAACCTTGGCCTTGACATGAAGGCTGGGATGTGTATTTCTCACATCCTACCAGGGTTGGTTTCTGTGTGTGGTGGGTGAATGTGGGGGACGTTAGCCTCTTGGAATCTATCCAGCAAGTTTTGCCTACATTTGTCTTTGTATCTGAGCCTTAGTAGAAAGTCTCCAGACCTGGGTGCACTGTGGTAGATGCAGTAACGGAACACAGTCTGAATGTTCTAGTCTGAGGAAAGAGCACATTGTAGTCCCCTTTTTAACTTTTTTTTCTTTTATTGCTTATTTTTGAGAGAGAGAGAGAGAGAGAGAGAGAGAGAGACAGCATGAGGTGGGGAGGGGTAGAGAGAGAGGGAGACACAGAATCTAAAGCAGGCTCCAGGCTCTGAGCTGTCAGCACAGAGCCCAACATGGGGTTTGAACTCACGAACCGTGAGATCATGACCTGAGCCGAAGTCGGACGCTTAACCGACTGAGCCACCCAGGCGCCTTCCTCTCTTCTCCTTTTTACATATTTGAATAAACACGTGAGATGCCACTTTGGGATAATGCTTTTCACCAGGATTCTTTCTAAGGACTGGTAAATAACAATTATGAACCTTCATTAGGACTTTATTAGGGGGTTTCTCTGGAGATGTTGGTCTGAATGTCAGTATTCTTACGTTTCAGCTTCACGTAAAGGACCTGAATAACACCATCCGATACATGTACAAACACAAAAGGTACCAGAAGGTAACGTCAGCACTTGGGGCGGCCTGTGGGGAGGAGTATGAGGAAGGCGGTGGACGCAGAGCCTCCTGCCCCCTGACTGCCCCCAGCCCCAAATGGCTGTTATCTGGAGGGTATCCTTGGGATCGGGTCTGGCCCTCTGGATTCCCAGAGGGAATCCACTGCATTAGAACACAGTGTGGACCCCACCTCCAGAGTCTGCCTCAGAGGCCTGGGGAGAGGCTCGTGAGCTTGGCCTTTCTGAGTTGACACGGATACTGATGGTCCAGGGACCACAGTTCAAAGACCACTGCTCCTAGCACTGACCTCAGCTGGGAGCAGCTGGCGGAGGAAAATGCCATCGTCTTATTTTCATGTTGGCCCTCGCCCGCCCCTGTAGCTCCCTTGACAGAAACTGAGCAGCGCAGGCATGTGCACATGATTGACGTGGAAAGAGGGCCACACTGTCTCCCTGTGTTGGGCAGTGAAATGGTTTTCCTTCACATTATCCGTAGCACCATTCGCTCTGCATCACTCCAACCAATGGATTGTTTTAGTCTGTTAGCAATAAGTAGACAACAGCAGCTTCTATAGCCTCCGGCAGCAGTGTCTCACAGCAGAGATCTCTCCCAGAAGCAAGAGTAAAAGACCCTTAAGAATGGGGCAGGAATGCAAGCAGAGCCCACCTTTGTGAGAGGTGTGTGCCTGGCCAGGGTGTGAGGTCACGTGTCTCGTTCGCCTCACAGATGGTGTTCTACATCGAAGCCTGTGAGTCTGGGTCCATGATGCGCCACCTGCCTGCCGACATCAATGGTAGGTGGTGATCGCGCCAGCCTCTGAGCTGGGTGGTTGGGGGGATGTCGTTCGGTGGTGTGGACGGTCATTCTCTGTTTCCGTTGATGTGGAGAACCGCTGGTGTGAGTGAGCAGAGGCCCAGGGAAGCCCGGTGCACAGAAGTGGGGGTGAGGGGTTTACCTGTGCATGTGCAGGAATAAAGAATGAACAATAAAGAATCTGGTGTGAATTCATGGTGCTCTTCCAGGTTCTAGTAAAGCTACTTAAGTCCAAGATCCCATAGCCTTTGGACCAGCTCTGGTTCTTTGTGATGCATGGCTTGTTGGCTGTCTGATCTTTGGCAGTTGACTTACCCTCCTTGGCCCTCAGTTACCCCCATCTGTGAAATGGGGATAAACATGCCGCCTGTCTGTTGGGACAGTTGCATTTTAAGTGATACCATATGCCTGCACGGCTCTGAGCCCATAGTAGCTAGGTAGTAAATGGTAGCTATGGCGTGTGTTCAAAGTGTTCGTTTGCTTGGTAAATATTAACTTCCTCCAGAAATGAAGTTAGGTACAGTTCTTCAAGTTTCCACAGCTATTAAAATCTTTCAGATGATTCTAGAATCGCTTAACATTGTAACAAGCACGCGGGCCGCGTATTACTGCAGACCGTGCCCATCAGCCAGCTTCTCTGTCTTCCCCATTTAATTTTAGGCAGCTGCCACACCAAATGAGCAGGGCTGGGTACGATTGTGTCTCGGCCTGGCTCATGCTGCTGGCAGGCAGCGTGTTCTGATAGCACTGGGAAGGAGGGAGAGGCTCGAGCTTCAGGTGGGAGCCACTGCAGAGAGAAGCGCGTGATGAAAAGCTATCTTTAATTCCTACTAGTGTATGCGACCACGGCCGCCAACCCCACTGAGTCGTCCTATGCCTGTTACTATGACGAGAAGAGGTCCACGTACCTGGGGGACTGGTATAGCGTCAACTGGATGGAGGACTCGGACGTGGTGAGTGCTCCGAGGTCCGGCCGGCTGGCTGGGGCTTAGCCATCCGCTCTGTCAGGACTTCAGTGTTTTCATCTTTGCAGGAGGATTTGACCAAAGAAACCCTCCACAAGCAGTACCAGCTGGTGAAATCGCACACCAACACCAGCCACGTGATGCAGTATGGAAACAAGGTGAGAAGGGCAGCCTCCTGAGCCTCAGGGCGACTTGCCTGGCACGTTGATCTCTTGGCGATGAGAGATGAGGACCCACGGGAGAAATGGCCGAGGCAGGGATGGCCCTGTCTCTCACAGCCAACTGCATCCTGGGTCCCGGGCCTGGGCTCTGGAGTCGGACCTTACCAGGCTCAAACTCGCAAAGTTGTGAGATTTGGGGCGAGCTCCTTAACTTCTCCGAATCTCTGTTTCCTCCTGGGTCAGAGCCTTGGTGTACAATTAAAGAAGGTCATGTACCCAGACCACTGAACAGGGCTAGCACACATGAGGAGGTCGCTGGATCGAAAGCTTCTGCCTTCTAGGACCCCACGTCCTGCACATTGCACTTGTTACTTTCACCCTTTGGCTAGAATTTAGGGACTTCCACGCCAGCCAACCCCCCCCAACCCCCGAAAGAACCTAGGTGGTTAAATGGGTAAGATTATCAGGGCTCTCTAGAGAGGTGGCAGCAGGTGCTGCTGAAGGCTTGGGCCTGTGTGCCGCCATGGGGGGCCAGCCCTTGGCATGTGCAGAGGAGGTGGTCTGTGCACCTCTCCACGTGACCAACCACCACTCCCCAAGCGGCCTGCCACCATCTGAGCGCTCCCCGGCTGAGATCTGTTCCTTCGATGCAAGCATTGGCCTTCTAGAAGACTTGTGAGCTGGTCGATCCAGCTGCCTTCAACGCATCCCTGGCACAGTATGCACTGGGGCCTGGAAACCAGCAGATGGGCACAGGCCACCAGACAGGCCGTCAGGATGCCACGGGCCTGGTCGGGCTCCTGAGAGGGGGTACCGGAGCGGGGAGCAGAGAGAAGGCAAGTGGGGAGGTGACTTGGATAAGGCAGGGCCAGAGGTGACACCATCATGGCCATGTGGGGGGATCCCTGGGGGAGAGGGCGTTTCTTTTTTTTTTTTTTTAATGTTTAGTTTTGAGAGAGAGAGCGCGTGTGCGCACGCATACGAGCGGGGAAGGGGCAGAGAGAGAGGGAGACATAGGATCTGAAAGAGGCTCCAGGCTCCCGAGCCGTCAGCACAGAGCCCAACACAGGGCTCGAACCCATGAACCATGAGATCATCACCTGAGCCGAAGTCAGACGCTTAACTGACTGAGCTGTGCACGCATCCCATGGATGCTGGTTAATTTTGAAGTTTATTGTTGGTGGATTTCAGGTGCTCAGCGGTGTGGTGTTGCTCACTGCTGAGGGCCAAGCACATGTTTTCTGGCTGTGGCTGTGGCTGTTCGGTGGTCCTGAAGCCACGTGGTATGAACTGGGAGCCTCCCACGGAGAGGTGGGACCCACATCCACGTTTTCCACTCAAACTGGCTCTCTCCCTCTCTCCTCAGTCTATCTCTGCCATGAAGGTGATGCAGTTTCAGGGCATGAAACACAGAGCCAGTTCTCCCATCTCCCTGCCTCCGGTCAAAGACCTTGACCTCACCCCAAGCCCTGAGGTGCCCCTCACCATCATGAAAAGGAAGCTGATGAGCACCAACGATCTACAGGAGTCCAGAAAACTCGTGGAGAAGATCCACAGGCACCTGGACGTAAGTAGTGCTTAAAGGAACTATTTCCAGATCCTACTCCCAGCCTCACCGGGCAGCCTGTGTGCACGTGGTCTCTGCCTCCGGACGGTTGTCCAGCATTGTCGCGGCCAGGGGACGGCACTCTGGGCCACTCCTCCTGGCACGTGGGAGCATGTGGGAAAGGAGACTAGTCTGTGCTCCGTGTAACAGAGAAGTGAGTGAGCAGAGCAGTGGCTGTCTTCGTCTTCATTCTTCAGTAGTTAACTGACCTTGACATCTTTCTCTTTCCTGTATCCTTCCCAAGAAGTCGTGGCGTGTGGGTGTTTCCATTTCATACCTGGTTGCTTAGAAGACATTTTTATTTTGCTACTTGAACACTGAGACTTAAATTTTTCTTAATGTTTATTTATTTTTGAGAGACAGAGAAAGACAAGAGTTTGAGCGGGGGAGGGCCAGAGAGAGAGGCAGACCCAGAAGCCAAAGCAGGCTCCAGGCTCTGAGCTGGCAGCACCAAGCCTGCTGTGGGGCTCGAACTCCCAGACCTTGAGATCATGACCTGAGCCAAAGTAGGATGCTCAGCCGACTGAGCCATCCAGGCGCCCCTGAACACTGAGATTTCAGAAGTATTAACTGATTTAGAAATGACAGTAATAAACTCATTTTGTGTGAAGGTGTTTTTTTATTCATCATTTGGGAAGGAAACGCCCCCCACAATTTCTACGCCCCCCTCCTTTTCGCAGAGTGGGACATGCCCGGCTTTTCAGGTATTTAGATTTAAATGTTTCCGTCGTGCAGAAGACCCTGGGAGGGCAGGGTATTTCTAGAGGTTTCTAGCTGTTACAGAAGCCTCCACACACACAACCTCCTTCTGCCAAATGCCTCCATCGGCATCTGTTTTGACATCCTGGGTTAGAAGTTGCATGAAGAGAAGGCTTTAAAGGGGCCGATCCAGGGTTCCAAGAGGGACTGCATTAGGTACATTTTGAAAAGAAGTGTATGTTTGCAGGCTAGGCATGTCATCGAGAAGTCAGTGCAAAAGATGGTCTCCTTGCTTGCGAGGTCCGATGCTGAGGCGGAGGGGCTGCTGTCCGAGAGAGCCGAGCTCACGGCGCACGACTGCTACCAGGCAGCCGTGTCACACTTCCGCACACACTGCTTCAACTGGCACTCACCCACGGTAAGCCCGGACCCCTGGGGGCCTTCCCCGAGTCCGCCTTCCCTGTAACTTCAGCCCCTAAAGCCAAATTAAGGTTGCCCCCTAGAAATCACATGGGATGCATTGCGTTGTAGAAGGTTCCATTCAGGCCAAGGAAACAATGGGACTCATTCAGAGGCCTGTGATGGGGACAAGAGGAGGAAGGTCAGCCAGATTCACTGATCATAAATCCTGGCCCCAGACACACTCAGTTGTTCTGTGGGTAGGAGTTTACCGGTCATGACTCAACTCCCATTTATATTTGACTGAAGTGTACTTCTCTGTACACTTCTGCCGTCCCTGCCAAACAGTGGCCACGTACATACGCTTTCTCCCTTTCGGGTGTGTTCTGACCCCTCCCCAGGAGTCAGGCGCTGGCCCCTGGAGGAGAAGGTAGGTAGCGAGTTTCTGCGGATTGTAGAACGTCAGGCTCGAAGGTGCCTGTGGTCAGTGCTATGGGATGCCGGGATCCTCCCACGGAAGGGGGTCAGCGAGCTGACCAGATCCTGCCGCAGCCCGTTCTTATAAATAGTTATGTTGGAACACAGCCCTGTTCTACTTTGTGGCATCGTTCCTATGGCCGCCTTCACGCTGCCACAGAATCGAGTCGTTCATACGGCCCACAAGCCTGAAATAGTGCCAGGCCGGCCCTCTACAGAAAACATCTCCCGACTTCTGCTTAGAGCTGTGCTCTTCGTTCAGGATGGTAGTTTCTAGCCCCGTGTGGCTACTCACGTTTGAATTTAAATGAATTAAATTAATTCAAATGCAACAACCTATAAAGCTTAGTGTCTCAGCAGCAGTGGCCACATTTCAGGTGTTGAGTAGCAGCCAGTGGCTACCGAACTGGAGAATTTTGTAGAACGTTTCCATCTTCGTAGGAAGCTCTGTCGGGCCGTGACGGGCACCCCTGGTCGTGCTTGAATGCTTCCAGACACAGGGTCCTGGGTGCTCTGACGTAGCTCTCCATTATTTGGAAGCTCTCGCTCTCGATTTTATTTTTTTCATTTATTTACCTTTGTAAGGAAAGGACTTTTCTTACCTATTAAATAATGAAAAATGTCCCCCTTATTAAATAAACACATTGTCTCCTGATGGTGTTACTCCTTTGCGCCCTGGAATCACGCAAAGTGAGTCTTTTCCTTCTTCCCCCTGAGAGAGCTCAGATTCCCCTGAAGTTTTTTCAAGATAAACCTCCCGATCAAGTCAGTCTTAACTGACACGCGGGAGATCCAGTTTGACATCCACTCCCCATCTGTCTCTCATCAGTGTGTCCCTCCCAAAATGAGGTTCCCAGAACCAAAAGCCAGGTGGGTGGGGGTGGGGGGTGGTCCTAGGTAACAGAAGGGCGCATGGCCACGTGGACTCTCGGTTCAGGAGGCCTGGCCCGGCACCGAGAATGCTCTAGCAGGCTCTCCAGCCCTCAGGCAGGGTGCATTTTTCACAGGAGGGAGCCTGTGAATCTCTCTCCAGATTACCGAAACGTGGGGAGGGCGGCGATCCATGACCCATAAACGCTCAAGAAGCACAGATCAAGGGTGCTTTATCCCCGTAACCACAAAAGTGGGATCTTCCCAGGTTAGGAGTTGATTGTGTGGGTGATGATGGTGTTTGACGATGTCTTTTTTGGTGTGTTTTCCTCTAGTACGAGTACGCTTTGAGACATCTGTATGTGCTGGTCAACCTTTGTGAAAAACCTTATCCAATTGACAGGTGAGCCAGCCCGGGGCATGGTGGGGTCAGCGTCATTCGGAAAGCAGAAGGGAGCAGCATTGCTAAACCTTCTCTGCAAGTTTTACTGCTGCCAGCACCTCCCTCTCATGGTAGAGGAATTTAAAATAGTCGTCCTTCGGGAGATAATTGTGGGGTGGGTCTGCCGTAGAGGAAGACCTGGGCCGGGGTGGATTATGTTTGTGTTAATTTTCTTAAGGCTTGACATGGCCCACCAACCTCTTCCTGTTTCTTGCAGAATAAAACTGTCCATGGACAAAGTGTGCCTTCATTACTACTGAAACCCTGCCGCCTTGATGGGTTTCCACGTGTGAACGCTGCCCCTCAGAGCGCGTGCTAATCCGAGGCAGAAGAGGTGGCACAAGAGGGAGGCGAGCCCCTGTGGTCTCGGGCCCCCCTGGGGATCCCTGCCACTCCCGGGCCCCCCCTCCAGGCCTGGCGCAGGGAAAGCTCTGTGCCGAGAAAGGTATAATTGCTTCTGGGAGGTTTTTGCTCAGGCTGGAAGGAGCAGGAAGTTCACTGGGGCCTCGGCAGCCGGTGAGAGTGCTCTGCTCTCTGCTGTCCAAACCCAGAACCTCTGAAGTCTTCAGGATGATTTTACCCAAGAGGGATGTGCGCCCCAAATGGAAAACTATTTTTAGGAAGTATCATGACTTGTGATTGCTTTTGTATCTTATTTATCAATAATGGGCAAATCTTAAAAAAAATAAAGATTTATAATGGAATCGGAGTAGTAGTTTCAGGCCCCTGACTTGGTTAGTTTATGCTCTGGGGCTCAGCTCCCCTCACCCCTTCCCAACGCTCTGCAGTCCTCGGATTTCTCCGCCTCCTGTGCCTTTGCGACTCTTGCCCCAGGGTGCCTTTCCCTGCCTGCGGAAGGTTCTCAGGCATATCTGAAGGGCCACTTCTCCCTTGAACCTTCTTCTGCTTCCTCCTGCCCCTCCCTGACCCCCCCATCGAAAGTCCTTTCCCCTTTCTGTGTTGACTTGTATCTCTTTTTTTCTTTTTAAAAATTTTTTAAATGTTTTTTGTTTATTTCTGAGAGAGAGAGAGACAGAGTGAGCAGGGGAGGGTCAGAGAGAGAGGGAGACACAGAATCCGAAGCAGTCTCCAGGCTCTGAGCTAGGTGTCCTCACAGAGCCTGATGTGGGGCTCGAACCCACAAACTGTGAGATCATGACCTGAGCCAAAGTCAGACGCTTAACCAACTGAGCCATCCAGGTGCCCCAGTGTTGATTTGTATCTCTTATAGCACCTGTCAAGGTCTGCCCCCTACCCGGGAGAGGGTGCGGCCAGAGAGGGGGTGTCTCAGCTCCTGGAGGGCAGAGACTGCCTGACTTACTCTTGTTTCCTGGCCCAGTGCCCCACACTGGGAGCTACTCAACGCCAGGTTTGCTAAAGAAACTTGAGTAACACTAACCAAATCCACGCAGCCGAATATCACAGAGCAGTAAGACAACGAAGCTCTGATACATGTGGGGACATTAAGCCAAGTTATCAGTCACCAAAGACCACGTGTTACACGATTCCATTTGTATCCGGTGTCCAGAATAAGCAAGTCTATAGAACCAGAAAGTGGGTGAAAGGCGCCAGGCAGTGGGGAGAGCAGGAAACGGGGAAGGAGCTGAAGCAGATCGCCACACAGGTTCTTTTTAGCAGTGACTGAAAATGTTGCGTAACGGATTGTGGGGATACTCGCACAACTCTGAAAATACAGAAAAGCCACAGAACTGTACACATTCAGTGGAATTATGCAGTTTGCTTAGTACATTTCAGCGATACTGCTTTTAAAAACCAGCCATATAGCCAGATGCTGTTTAGCTAGCTAGCTGGAGAGAAAGCAAACAAGAAACACTAACTAAACGCTGATACTCACAACCACCTGTCTTTATGAAGCGAAACCTGTCTTAATTTAGCAGTGATTGATGCTTTAAAATTTTTTTTTTAACATTCAGTTTTGAGAGACAGTATGAGTAGGGGAGGGTCAGAGAGAGAGAGAGAGGGAGACACAGAATCTGGAGCAGGCTCCAGGCTCCGAGCTGTCAGCACAGAGCCTGCTGTGGGGCTCAAACCCATGAGCCATGAGATCATGACCTGAATCAAAGTCGACGCTTAACTGACTGAGCCACCCAGGCGCCCCGATTGATGCCTGTAAGTTTGGAGTTGTAGATTGGAAGCTGGGACACTGGCCGTTAGGGTTATGTCCCTGACAAATTCCAGTTGATAAATTTTGTTTCTAATGGGTCCACTTTTCATCAGCACAGATTACCTTTTCACAGCGAGGCTGTCCTCCAGCCAAAGGACTTCAGGATAAAGAACTCTTACCGCCTACAGATTTGGGGGAATCCTAGGGTTTTAGGTAACAAGTGTAAGAAGCATACTGTGTGTGCCGTCACTAATGGTCCATGAGGGGTGAACCTGAGGGCCGGCTGATCAAAGAAAAAGGAGCACTCACTAGGTGAATTTTTAAAAGGAGTACTTTAAAAAGGTCTCAAGATACAGGTGGTAAAATGCTATGTTCCTCTATTTTCATGAATTGTGATTTCACTTCTCTCCATTTGTCTTCTGTAGAGCGAAAATATGCCTTATCTACTTAATAAATACAGAAACTCCCACATTCATGGTTCTAAGGGTTAAGAACAGCTGTGTTTTGTTTCTCAAATAAATGGCAATTTCATAACCCACGGTGCTTTGGTTTCTTTTTTTCTCCTCCTGTGGTTCCACAGGCCCCCAGCAGAAGTGGGCTCTCTGTCCCTCGTACTGTCGTCTTCTGTTAGATTTCTAACAAGGTTGAACTTTGTGAGTCACAACTAAGATAAGCCTTTTTGGTTTTTTTTGTAATTATATCCAAAATGTAGACATGTTCTGGAGAAGAGTCACACAACACAAAAATATTTAGAGCAAAATGTGGCCATCTCTTTTCCTCCCCATAAATCCCAAATAACAGTTGGGCACTCATCAAGATTCTCCCTTTATTAACATAAATATATGCAAATTAGGCTTTTTTTTAACTTTTCGTTATAAAAACATATAGGAAACCATTCAAAACAAATATGCTGGTTAGCGAATTATAAGGTGAGTATCCTTGTAAGTTTCACCAAAGTCCAGAAATTGAACTTTACCAGCTGTATTAGCCAAGGGGGTCAGAATCAGTAGCACATAAGTGTATATATATATATATTTGGAGAGATTATCTTAAAGAATTGATTCACATGACTGGAGGCTTAGTTAAGTCCAAAGTTTTCAGACTGGAGACCCAGGGAGGAGTCGCGGAGCAGGTACAGAAGCTGTCTGCGGGTAGAATTCCTTCTCGCTCCTGGGAGGTCAGACTTTGCTCCCTGCAGGCCTTCTGCTGATTGGACAGGACCCACCCACAGTAAGGAGGAGGATCTGCTTCGCTCAAAGTCTTACCAATTTCTCTGTTAATCATTCCATCCAAAGAACTCCTTGGTGACAGGCATCCAGAATCACATTTGACCAGATATCTGGGCACTGTGGCTCACCCCAAGTTGACAAACCACATCGGCTGTCCAGAACCCCTCCTCGATCCTGGTCATGGCATTGGCCCCCCCCCCCCCATGACCATGACCATGACCACTCTCCCTGTGTTCTTTGTGGCTTTAACGCACATGCATTCCCAGACACTGTTCACTCTTGCCCACTTAACAAAAACGGTAAATGTCTTTTCAGCTCTTTTAACCCACAGATTTCCTCCCCATCTCTTTCCAGTTTCTGCTGAGGAGCCTAGGCTATTGATCGGTGGAGTTTCTCAGCCTGTGTTTTGGTGACTGCACACTAGGGTGCTGTTCCCGGCACATTCCCCTGCTCACCCCCATGTCTCTTACAGATCAGCAGCTAGGGCCAGAGCTTGAGCGTGCTGGGTCCGCCCTTCTGGCAGAGGATGGAAGCCGGTGTGCTCTTTGCCCAGGAGGCACACTGGCTGAGTTTTGCACTTTTTTTAAAAAAAAATTATTTTAAGTTAATTTATTTATAGAGAGCAAGCAGGGGAGAGGCAGAGATAGAGAGAGAGAATCCTAAGCAGACTCTGCACTCTCAGCATGGAGCCCAATGCAGGGCTGGAAGCCACAAACTGAGATCACGACTTGAGCGGAAACCAAGAGTCAGAGGTTTAACCGACTGAGCCACCCAGGTGCCCCTACTCCTTTCTGATAGTAGTTGACGCTCAATGCCTGTATCCATTAATTCGTAGAGGGATCTCAAACTGGTAGCATTCTATCATTTTGTTCCCCTTTATTAGTTGCAATACTTTTATAAGGAGACACTTCTCCTTCTCTGCTATATATGTGTTTGAATTGGTTCCCTCTGCTCCTCAAAAGGTGATGCAGTAAACTTATAAATACCATTTTGAACGCATGGATATAAACTCGTCTAGTGGGTTTCAATCCACTGTGCTGTTGAAGCTGCGGCAATCGGGTCCCCCCTCAGCCCGTGTGCCCATCGAGCTCAGCTGATGGCACATCCGTCCACCACTGTGTCCAAGTGGAAATCCCGAGGCCCACCTAGGACCCTTCCCCCCTTCACGGCCTCCACCATGTGCTGCTGCCGCTCCCTCCTCAATGCTTCTCAGGTTTAACCTGCCCATCCCCGGGGCGCCTGGGTGGTTCAGTCGGTTAAGTGTCCGACTTCGGCTCAGGTCATGATCTCACGGTTCATGGGTTCGAGCCCCACGTCGGGCTCTGTGCTCACAGCTAGATCAGAGCCGGGAGCCTGCTTCAGATTCTGTATCTCCCTCTCTCTGACCCTCCCCTGCTCACACACACACACTCTCTCTCTCTCTCTCAGGAAAGAAAGAAAAAATTAACCTGGCCATCCCCAACCCCCTCCTGGTCCAGACCTCACCTCTGCCCTAGGTTCCTGCGGCCGGCTCTCATAGAGCTTGTGCCTCCAGCCTGGCCCCCTCCAGTGCTGCCCATGCAAGTGGAGACTTTCCACATGCCTTGTGCTGCCAACCGGGATTCCTCAGGGCCCAGCTTCCTCCCACTTCTGGCCTCAGGCTCACCATTCAAGCCACCTTGAAAAGACTGGTTACTCTGCATACAACATTCTTCAATTTCATTTTTTTCTGAGATTTTTCACTTCCTTATCTTTCTTTGTCAAGAACTGTCTGGGTCGGGTTACCTGGGCGGCTCGGTGGGTTGAGCGTCTGATTTCAGCTTAGGTCATGATCTCACAGTTTGTGGGTTCGAGCCTCAAAAGGCTGCTAGCAAACCTGCCCGACTTTTGCCCTGGAGGGAGACACTATCTTCCAACGTGAGAGACAGTATTTCATTTTCCTAGTCAGGAAAACAAAAAAAATCTGCCTTCTTCCCCAGAGGGAGAAGCTATTTCTTTTAAGGCTATTCAAATACTCTTAAAAAGGCTAGACAAGGGGCACCTGGGTGGCTCAGTCGGTTAAGCGTCCGACTTCGGCTCAGGTCAGGATCTCATGGTTCGTGGGTTCGAGCCCCGCGTCGGGCTCTGGGCTGACAGCTAGCTCAGAGCCTGGAGCCTGCTTCAGAGTCTGTGTCTCCCTCTCTCTCTGACCCTCCCCTACTCACGCTGTCTCTTTCTCTCAGAAATAAATAAAACATTAAAAAAATAAAAAAAATAGGAAAAAAAAACCTAGAATAAAAGCTGTCAGTGACCCTTCACCGGACATGCAGAAATGCAAGGGCTGCATGGACTGTCTCCCGGTGGTATTGCGGGAGTTCTAGTCCCTTCTGCCTTATCCTTCAAGACCCAGCTCAGACATCCCTGTCTCCAGGAAGCCCTCTTTGCTTTATCCAAATGGGTTACCCTCTGGTCCCGCAGGCCCCATAGCATCCCATGCTTACTGCCATCGTCAGACTGGTCACACTAATCTGGAAATCCGTGCATGGCTCAGTACCCCCCAGATCTGGGTTCACCTGTTCCCTGTAGACCATAGAATGCCTTTGTGCAGATTTGGAAAAGGTGACTCTTCTGGGTGGACATGGTCCCAGTCCAGGGAGTAGCCAATCTTGGAGCCCAGACTGGATTTCAGTCCACTTAATCACCTCGGCTGTGCAGCGTTGGCAGTGAATGGCTTCCCTGCCCATATACGCAAGCCCTCGACTTATTTACCTTTTCAAAAAGATCTGAGGCTTCTCTTACCTGTCCCCTCCCAGGAGCTTATGTGCTTCCTGCAATGAACCTGGGAAATCAGGATATAAACGCTCATTTAAGAGCACGGAGAGACACCTGGGTGGCTCAGTCAGTAAATAAGCATCTGACTTTGGCTTAGCCATGATCTCGCGGTTCGTGAGTTTGAGCCCCACGTCGGTCTCTGTGCTGACAGCTCAGAGCCTGGAGCCTGCTTCAGATTCTGTGTCTCCCTCTGTCTCTGGCCCCTCCCCTGCTTGTGCTCTGTCTCTATCTCTCAAAAGTAAATAAACAATTTAAAAAAAAAAAAGAGCAGGGAGATGGAGGCAGCGAGTTCTGGGACTTGCTGAGGGCTCCCAGCTGGGCTGGGGCCCAGGCCTCCTGGCTGCTGCCAAGGTCCTTCCCACCCTACGGCTCAACAGGTTTTTCTGACTTTGAAGCCAAACAGATGCCAGAGTTTCCTTTTGGCTTAGGGTTGCGTGGGCTGATGATTCCTGGACAGCCTTCCTCAGAAAAGAATGTTTTCCGGCAAATTGCGTGACAGCTGGGAAAGAGGGGAGGCCACCGCTGTGAATTGGCACTTTCGTCTATATATAGCTCTATACAGCCTTCCTGCGAAGGGAGGGCCTGGTTCCTGCCACAGCTGCTCCCCACTCCCCCCCACCCCAGATGACACTGCCCGGCAGGAGGTGGCCCCAGTCCAGGAATCCAGGCCAACCGAGGGCATACACAGCGGTCGCATCCGCAAGCATGTGCCAAGCTTTGCAGACACAGCCATGGCTTGCCCAGTGGGACAGCAGGGGCGTCGGTAGCGGGGGATGGGTGGGGGGGGTGTCTCTCGCCTCCTCTCTCTGCCTCTCAGGGCCTCTGCTCTTCTCTGCCCGCCTCTCCCGTAGGCCTGTCCCCTGTCCCTCTGGCAGAAACTTGCTCAGAGTTGGGCAAATCGGATGTGCCACATGAAGGTGTTGTGAGGCCATCACGGGCCGGGTATCTTCAGGGCCTGTTTGAGACTTTTCTCGATGGGCAGGGCTTTGTACCCAGCTGTCACTGGTGGGCCTGGGAGATGGAGGTGCAGCAGGGCCAGGGTCTGACTCAGGGTCTCTGCAGAAAGCTGGTGGCTTCTCCCCCTCCTCCCCCCACTGCTGGCCGCAGCTCCAGCCTCAGGCCGAAGGGCAGTAAAAGCAGAGGGACATGGGAGCCAGCCTGCTAAGGGGACAGGGGGAATGCCAGGGAGGAGACAGATGAGCCCCTGTCACATGTCACATTCTTTGTCCCTGTCACCCTCAGGGACACACACACACACACACACACGTGCGATGCACAGCTCTGGGCTCCTGACCGCTTGCTCGGGGTCAGCCCTGTGACACTCACCACGGCCGGCTGCCTCGGGCAAGTCACCGGAGCTGGGACGGGAGCAAGGACTGGCTTTCTATCACCAGCTCACCTGCGCTGCTGTGCGGGTCAGGAAAAAGAGCCTCGGATTTCGGGGTAGGGCAGCCTTGAGTTCGAACCTCACTTTGGCCTCTGACTGGCGGCCAAACCTTGGGTACATCACCCTGGTATGAGCTGAATTGTGTCCCCAAAGTTCCTGTGTTGAAGCCCTAACTCTGAGTATCTCAGAACGTGACTGTATGTGGAGACAGGTCCTTCAAACAGGGGATTAAGGTTGGGGCGCCTGGACGGCTTCATCGGTCGAGCGTCCGACTTTGGCTCAGGAGGTGATCTCACCATTCGTGAGTTCGAGTCCCAGATCGGACCCACTGCTGTCAGCCCGTCAGCGCAGAGCCCACTTCAGATCCTGTCCCCCTCTCTCTGCCCCTCCCCTGCTTGCGCTCTCCCAAAATATAAATAAATATTTAAATAAAAGGCATTAATGTTAAATGAGGTCAGAAGGGTGGGGCCCTCATGTAACAGGACTGGTGTCCTTATCGGAAGAGATGGTAGATGTGCTCACGCAGAGAGGAAGGAGGCCACGTGAGAACACAGCGAGAGGCAGACCTGTGAGGCCGGGGAACCCAGTCCTGCTCACCTCTCCACCTGAGCGTCCGGCCCCCAGGGCTGCGAGAAGAGAAGTGTGTGGTTCACGCCGCCCGGTCTGTGGTACTTTGCTAGGGCAGCCCCAGACTCATACTCCCCCTTCTTTGAGCCTCGAGGTCTTCATCTGCAGCCACCTTCCTCGAGGGGCTGATTTGCAGATTAAATAAAATAATGCAGGCGAATCACTAACCGGTGCCGGGCCCCCCGGAGGGCTCAGCACGTGCAATGCCCTGTGTTATGGCCCTGGATCAGGCCCGCACACCTGTGCTTGTCTTTCCACACCTCACACATCCAGACGACAGGGAGTCCGGGCAGCTCCCCGCCTCCTGCCTTCTGGCCTCTCCTGGGAGAATCCTGGCACTGGCCCGAGGACGGTGGGCCCTGCATGCACACGCACATGCACTGATCTTGCAGGGGCCCTGTTAGCCCAGCCTCTGCCCACGTCCTGGGAGCTGGACATAAGACCCCAATCCACCCTCTGAATCCCAAACCTGCCCCATGTGGGGGCCCCACTTGGGCAAAAGGGTGCTTGAGTAAATGGCCCCCTCTGACTTCCCCCAACTGTTGTAGGCCTTTTAGGAGGCGGTGGGCACTTACCTTACAGCGGGGGTACAAGGCTGCAGAGCAAGCTCGGCTCAGGGCTGTGGGGAGCATTGGAAGGCCAGGAAGGGGGCAGCGTCTGCATCGTGTAGTCGGGGGGAAGGGCAGGAGGGGAACCTGGGACCATGGCTGGCTACCCTCAGTTTCTGGATACTTGTCCATCTATGCTCACCCCCGGCCTGGAAAGTTCTCCCGGCTAGCAGCATCCTGAAGCAATCCATGCAGCTCACACAGGGCTGGCCTGGAGCCAGAGCCCAAAAGTGGTTTGTTGACTGGCTGAACGACCTGGTTGATGCCCAGGGGTTTAATTCAGGGGGGGTCCAGCCATCGTTCCCTGGGCACACTGCTCATCGCCATTCACACCGGGGCTCCATTTGAACTTGGTCTGTTTTGTTCCCTGCAGTTTCCCAGGGCCTAGAAGAGTGCTGACATTTAACAGGCACTCAACAAATATGGGTTCTTAATCAGTGCTGAGGACACAGATGTGAATGGTCCTAATCTGGACGACAAAGCAGACATATCAACTGACAACAGCAATGTGAATCTTGTGAGGAGATGAGCCTCGGGGGTTGTGGAAATGTGTATAAGGACAATCAGGCCAGCCTAGGAAGTCGGAGACGTCTTCCCAGAGGAGGTGGGTTTTGAAGGATGAATAGGAGTTTGACCGATGACTTCTTGTATTCCTGGAATAAGAAGCAGAAGCAGGAAGGTGTGAGATCGTTTTTGAAATGATGCAAAGGTGGGAATGATGGGAACCAAGGATGGGGCGGGAGAGACAGTAGATGAACAGGCCGAGGGCTGGACAGCGGCCATGGCCACGGCCACGGGAGCTGAGGGTAGCTGGTAGCACACTGCAGACTCTGCCACAAGACAGGGCCTTCAGGAGAAAAGAGCGGGAGGTCTTCTGACCCCCACCTGGGAAGGGAGTTAGGCATTTATGGGGGGGGGGGTCTGGCTGGCTGAGCAGGGCTCAAGCCTCCTGAGGAAACAAGATGCCATTTTAAAAAAGGCTTTTATTAAGTTCACCCCACACGACTTCTCAGGCTGCATTGCTACAGCCCTGGGGCATGGCCACCAGGGAAAGGGCTGCATCAGTGTCTCCTGGGGCCGGAGCCGAACTTGTCCTTGTAGACACTGAGCCGGCNGGCTCGTCCCCTGAGAAATGTTCCTGAGATGCAGGGAGGGTCCAAAACATCCCAGCTCCATCCCGGGGCGCGGTGGGCGGCTGTGGCCAGGCCGCTCCTCCTAAGGACAGTCCTGGGGACAGTCAGCCCCTCCCAGAGAAGACTGAGGACTGGGTGGGCCTGGGGGGTTGGGCTGTGAGTGAACAGGGCGCCCCGCTAGGGCTCTGTTTGCTGCAGCTGGCTGGAGAGTCCTTTCTCTCTCCGAGCCTCAGTTTCCCTTTCTGGCTGAGGAAGAACTTGGCTTCTCAGCGCTCCTCCTGGGATCTTCACAACTCTTCTGCTGTGCAGGCCCCAGCACGCTCACTGTGCCGCAAGCGAGGGTGACAGCTGGGTGTCCGATCCACGATGGGAGTGCGCGTGTGTTCATGGGGGGGGGGGGGGGNGAGGGGCCGGGACCCCCGCTCACAGGAAGTTGGGCTCCCGCACCACGAGGCAGGGCGGGCCCCCGCCGCCCCCGCCGCCATCCAGGGGCCGGTACACGAAGTGGAAGTCGCGCTTGGGCTCGCTCCGCAGCAGGTAGCCCTTGATGCGGTGCGGCAGCGCCTCGTCCGCCAGCTGGAAACAGCGCCCGTCCACCAGCACGAAGAGCCGGTGGTCCTGGGGCTGCGACACCTCGAATTTCTCCGCGCACTGAGCGCACAGCGCCTCGGCCAGCGTGTCGGCCCGCGACGCCAGCGTCCGCGACTGCTGCTCGGGCTCCAGGTACGACACGCAGATGAAGTCCTGCGGGGGGAGGGGGGACGGGAGACAGAGGGGGCTTGCGTCACCGGCCGGGTCATCCCGTCTCCCCTCCCCCACCCTGAGGCTGGGAGCTTGCACGGGGCTGAGGAGCTGAGTGGCCTTGGACAAGCCCATTGCCCTCTCTGGGCCAGGGCTCTTCCCTACACAGAGAGGGGACTGCAGGGGCGGTCGTGGGGTTGGACGTCGGGGCATCTGCGGCTGACCGTGCTGTGTGTGTGACCTGCACAAGGCCAGCTCCTTCTCTCTCTCTGAGCCTCACCTCTCTAGTGCTGACTATTCTGGGGGAGTCGGCCCGGGTGGGGGTGATGGTAATGAGGAGTGAGCGCGCCCCCTGGGGGCCAATCCGCGGGCTAATCCGTCACCCACTTCCTCAACAATTCCTCCAGACGCTCCCCCTGCATCCCCACCCCAGGCCCAAGACTGAGGCACCGAGGCTGGCCTAAATAAAGTAGAACGTGCAGACCCCAGGCCCAGCAGCCCACGGTGCAGCTGGGCTACTAAGGCCGGAGAAACGGGTCAGCCCTTAAGGCTGGAAAGGACTGTGGATGGGGGGGGNAGGGGCACCCCACGAGCTAGGCCGGCAAGGGCGAGGCGATGCCTGTGGGGCTGGGTATAGGAACAGACGCACAAACCTGAACAGCATCTACACCTTCTCCCACCAGCCCCAGAGGGAGGGCCAGATGGTGGAAGGATGGGCCCTCCAGTTCCTGCCCGGCTTTCCATCTGCTCCCATTCACCGTGTGACCTTGACCTCTCTGCGTCTCCATTTCCTCAACGCTAAACTGGGTGACTCCAGTCCCTTACCCCTTGGTGTGACAAACTAGCTCAGCGCCTGGAAGAGTCCCTTTTCCCCCAGCGCCTTGAGGGCAGATAGGAAGCGTGTGCGGGGCTGCCCCCTTGTGGAGGGATGGTAGCAGTACAGCTGTCTGACCGTGGTGAAGAAGATGATGAGGACGACCACGACCAAAGCCACCACCACTTAAGAGGGATTATAACTATGGTTACAGGGTGGGGAGTGCAGATGAGGCGCTGAGAGGAAGCAGAGGGTGGTGCCCTCCATGGACCCCGGAAACAGTGCTGGGGGCTTCCTCATCCCCCATCCAAGCATCTCTCCGAAGCTTAACCTCCCCTGTGAGAGGCACTGATGTTCTGCCTGGCTTAGCACTGGGAACCTACGACGTAGGAACACGAAGTAAGCAATGCCATGGCCAGGAAGAGTCCGTGTTGCCAGAGGTGGTGGAGAGATGGCTGTCCCAGGAGGCGGTGGGGAGCAGTGGTATGCTGGAGCCCGCCCCTACCAACTTATGCTGGCTCATAACCAGCTTGAGAAAGCCAGTTGCGTGCATCTCTTCCCAATATCAAGTTCAGTGATCCCAAGTTAGTAGATTGACTTTGGCCATGATGGGAGTATCTGTACCATGGAAATTGATAGAAGCTAAAATCAGAGCTGCCTTTTTTTCTCCCCAGAGAGCCAGTTACTAAACATATCAAGACACCATTAATAAGAGGAGGGGGGGACATCATCTTGTCCGCCTAGAACATGTACTTGGGAGCCAGAGCTCATCTGGTCCACTGAGTCCCAAAGAGGGGCATGGTCACATAGCAAGCTAGTACAGAGCTGGGTCCAGACCTCCAGCCCTTTGCCGCCCAGGCCTGGGCTCTGTCCGTTACAGAGGGGCCATCTTGGAATCCAGGGGTGGGGTTCAGGTCCAGTGTGCTCCAGGTGCCAACGGAGTGAGACTGTAGAGCGGCTTACAGCTCTGGATTGGTGCCTGGCTCCATGTTTTAATGGATCTGTATGCGCCCCCATCCCACTCTGTCCCAGGCCCTGGGCTCGAGGCCCCTGGGACATGTGAGTCATGGGCCCTCTCTTCCAGGGCACTGGCTTCATACAGAGATGATCACAAGCATGGTGTGATATATGCTATAATGGTGGGGGGGCAGCAGCAAGAAACACAGACGATGGCATCTAACCTGGGCCGTAGGGAGAGAGGGACAGGTGTGGGGGTCGTTGAAAGAAGGCTTCTCAGAGGAACCGAGGATGCGCTGTGGCAGCAGTGAGGCAGGGGACAGTGGCCAGCAGGGGCTGAGTGCCAGGGAGCTGAGCTCTGCATGTTCAGGGAACTGGGGGCAGCTGGAGGGAGCAGCGTGGGGGG
>NW_027532747.1:9306990-9329810 GCF_008692635.1 Crocuta crocuta
CCATGGCTTGAATGCTGTGTCTAGACAGAGGTGGGGACACGCGTGGCTGGATGGGAGGACCAGGCTGGGCGCAGGGGCACCTTGGCGGCATTCGTCCGGGGACGAAAGGGGCCAGGCTGTGGATCAGCCCGTGGGCTCCCCCAAGCCGGTCTGCAAGGCTAGGTCCACACCTCCAGGCACAGCAGGGCACGCGCACTTGGACATCAGGACACAGCAGGCGCTGAGGAGCGCTGGATAGGGTCTCATTCCTCCCCTCCTGCCTTGTCTGCTCAGCGAAACCCCCATGATGCCTGGCGATACTTTTCTAAAGCCCTGGCCCTGCAGCCCGTCCGGAGAGCCGCGGGACTGGCGTCGGGGGGGGGGCCCACCCGCCCCCTACCCTCCGCCCTTGCGCCCCAGGCGTCACCTGCACGGAGGAGCGCGACGCCCGGGCCTTGTTGAGCGTGCGCCGGCGCTCCCAGCGGTGGATCGAGTCCTGCACTTCCATGCTCAGCTGCCGGGTCACCGTGATCTTGTCGTAGTTCTTGATGTGCTCCAGGGCCCCGTAGGTGGTGGTCAGGTAGTAGGAACCTGCGGAGACCCGGGTGTGGAGGCTGAGCTGGGACCCCCTTGCCGGCTTCTCCAAGCTCGGCCGCCTGGGGGAGCACCTGCGGCACCGGCCCCTGCGGAGCTGCGGCGGCGGCCCTGCCCTCACCCCTGCAAATTCACCGGCTTCCTGAATTCCAGCGTTCCCCTCCCCCACCCCGTCCCCGCTGTCAGGCCCTGCTCAAAGATGGCCTTTGGCTCCCCTTCAGGATGGAACTTCCTTATTTTTAAAATATTTATTCATTTTTGAGAGAGAGAGAGGGAACTCACAAGTGCACGTGAGTGGGGAGGGGCAGAGAGAGAGAGAGAGAGGCAGGCAGAGGATCCGAAGCGGGCTCCGTGCTGGCAGCAGTGATCAGATGCAGGGCTGGAGCTCAGGAACTGTGAGATCATGACCTAAGCTGAAGTAGGTTGGTCACTAAGCCGACTGCACCCCCCAGGTGCCTCCGGAGTTTATTTTTAAAATGAGTTTTTAATTTTCAAATGAGTTTTGGAAGGTTTTAAAATTTAAAGGACACACAAGAAACTGATATTCGTGGATGTCTTTAGGGTATATATAAAATATACACAGGCACTTATATAAATATATATAATGATATGATATCGCATTTTTAGATATCATGTGTCTAAAGCATAATTTTAAAAGATGTAGAAAAATTTTAGTTATGGTTATACTTTTACACACATTTTTAAAAAGATTTAAAGTAAGTAAAAAATTCAAATTCTTTATATCTCCATTCCTTTTTACTTCTTTTTGAGAGAGAGAGAGAGAGCGAGAGCGAAAGAGCACGTGAGCCAGGGAGAGGGGCAGAGGGAGAGGGAGAGAGAATCCTAAGCAGGCTCCACGCTTAGTGTGGATATGGGGCTCGATCCCACGACCCTGGGATCAAGACCTGAGCTGAAACGAAAAGCTGGACACTCAACCGACAGAGCCACCCCGGCGCCCCTCCCAGGACTTCTTGCTTGAAGAGAGGAACCAGCGCCTCTCTCTGATTCGCACCATTATTAGTTACACTATGAGTTACCTGCAGCCCTGAGCATTCCTATTACATTGGACGAAGCTGCTGACACATGCGTACAAATTCCACACCAGGATGGAAGAAGCGCACGCCCTGGCTGGGGAGGCTGTGAGGCTAAAGTCAAAGCTAACACATAACTTGGGTTGGCATCACATATCAGAGAAGAGCCAATAAACCACTCCTGTGCATCCCTTTCCAGTTGAGCTTAAAGCCTACTGTGCCGGACACCCTCCCCTGCGGCCCCCGGCCCTCACTGTCCTGAGCGTCTAGCTCCGGTAGCTGGCGTGTCCCCAGGGCCCCGTCTCCCGTTGAGATCACGTCTCCCTGGCTGGTAATGGAGGAGCCGACTGCATGCACGGACCGACAGCCTTCAGTTTCAGAGTCGGAGAGCACATCCCAGGTCTGTGCCCTTCAGCAGCTGGCCTTGGGATCTCGGGGGAGTTACTGTCCTCTCTACGCCTCCCTTTCCTCATTTACTCTTCCCGGAATGTTGTAAAAAGTAAGTGAGATGAATACTGTCAAGGGCAGGGCCCAGTAAAATGTGAGTAATGCAGGTGGTTAGGTGACGTGAGGGAGGTAATGCTCGAGAGGCTTCTCACCCTCTCCCAGCCAACTTCCCCTTGTCTTGGGGCCATGACATGCAGTGCCTGCTACGACCACTAGGTGGCAGGCAACCCCTCCCACCATGAGTTTGGGAGCTGGTTGGTTCCCTTTAGTGAGAGTGTTGTCCTTTGATGGAGAAAACTCACTACCCCAATTAAGATATTTGTACAGGGGCGCCTGGGTGGCTCAGTCAGTTAACTGTCCGACTTTGGCTCAGGTCATGATCTCACGGTTCGTGAGTTCGAGCCCCGCGTCAGGCTCTGAGCTGAATGCTTGCTCAGACCCTGGAGCCTGCTTCAGATTCTGTGTCTCCTTCTCTCGCTGCCCCTTCCCCACTCATATTCTGTCTCACTCTCTCTCTCAAAAATAAATAAATGTAAAACAAACAAAAAAAGATATTTGCACAGGGGCGCCTGGGTGGCTCTGTCGTTTAAGGGTCCAACTTCAGCTCAGGTCATGATCTCATGGTCTGTGAGTTCAAGCCCTGTGCCTGGCTCTGTGCTGACAGCTCAGAGCCTAGAGCCTGCCTCAGATTCTGTGTCTCCCTCTCTCTGAGTGCCCGCTCGCACTCTGTCTCTCAAAAATAAATACATGTTTAAATTATTTAATAATAAAAAAAAGATACTTGCACAGCCTGGCCAGCTGTCAGTCAGAGTGCAGAGGCCATGTGGGCAAAAACAACCATGAGGGTGCTTCTAGAAGAGGTCTGGGCTTTCTTGAGCTGGCTCCAGCTCCATCCACAGTGGTCGCCTGGGTCTCCCGTCTGCCCTTATTTCCCCAGATTTGTGGGAGCTGCAGAGAGAGGCTAGAAGGAGGCTGGGATCCAATCAGCCCAATGTTCAGGCCCTCTCTACTTCTTACAGGAAGTCTCTGATCTCTCATGCCTGATAAGCCTGCTTCAAAGAAAGCAGGACCCAATTGCTGGTCTTTTTTTTTTAACCAAATGAACAGCCTCGGAACCAGCTGAAAGAAAACGGAGGTCTCAAAGTGTATGCAATCAGACTTGCAGGTCTTTGGTTAAATGCAGGATGCGAGAGCGCCCGGGCAGTGTGAAAACCCCACATCTAGCCTACCACACATGCTTTCGCAATCTGGAGAAGTTAAAGGACTTGTCCAAGGTCTCCAGCCAACCAGACGCAGAACCGGGACCGAAATCCCGCCTGCAAACCGCCCTTTTTACCACACCGGTATTAGTTCTCCTCTGTGGATGGAGGAACTGCAGTCCTCAAGAGTGGGAACTCTCTGATGGGGCGGGGACTCCCTGAGAGCCCACCCCTGTCCCAGGCATCTCTGAGCTCAGAGCACCAGGGGGAGGGGCTCTGCCACCCATTCCCCTGCAGGCAGGCTCTTCTTTTTACCTGCCCCTCAGGGGCTCTGGGGGCAGAGCACCCTGTGTGCCGCACCAGCCAGTTAGGGCAGGAGGCAAGGCTGGGGAAACTCAGGAACACCGTCCCCCTTGGGCTCTATCCCTGGGCCCCTAGGCCCACACACTTCTCGATGGAGGTCAGCTGGCTATCAGACTTGAAGGTGGGCAGCCGGGCCCAGGCTGGAGACCCTCACGTCATTTCATGACCAGAGGCCATGCCTGTGAGGCCGGGCCTGCGCTAGGTGTTGGGACTTCCCACCTTGACTCTCAGAGTAGGAACAGGGAGAGGTCAGGGAGGCCTCTTGGTGTGTGCGGCCTCTGGGTCTCAGAGCTGCCACAGGCAGGGCCTGTCGCCGCTGTCAGGGGTCAGGGCTGCTGGGAGGGACCGTGTACAGTGCATGGCAAGGTTATGCCCTGCCCGCCTCTTTACTTCCAGCGTAAACCTCAAGGATTCCTTAGAAATCTTCCCACGTGGGGGTATCTGGGTGGCTCCATCAGGTAAGCGTCCAACTACTTCAGCTCGGGATTCGTGGGTTCGAGCCCCACGTGGGGCTCTGTGCTGACAGCTCAGAGCCTGGAGCCTGCTTTGGATTCTGTGTCCCTCTCCCTCTCTGCCTGTCCTTAGCTTGTGCTTGCTCTCTCTCAAAAATAAAAAAATAAACCTTAAAAAAAAAAAGGACCTAGGTTCTTAAAAAGAAAAAAAAAAGGAATCTTCTCATGGGGCCAGACACTGGTGACTTAAATTTGAAAGAGGGCAGGCAGGGTGCAGGGCATTCAGGTAGCCTTGGGTCAGAAACTGTGAACTAAGACCTTTACGTATTTACTGGCACTTGCCTTTGTCTCAAAAACACTTAACATAGGCCAGAATAGACCAGCATTCCTGCCTGAAGGACCTTGGCTTTCCTACCCAAACCCTGGGTAGCCTTCAGGAACAGGAAGAAGGATCCTAGGAGGCCACGGCAGGATGTGGTGGGGAGTGCAGGTGCATTAGGAGAGGGTAGCTGGGCCGAGGATGTTCCTGCCCTCTCCCTGCTCAGCCGCGGTGCCTGGTCTGGAGCCTCCTCTGGCCACAAAGACTGAGGCCGAGGACGGAGTAGGAGTCATAGTGGCCAGGGTGTGGCTGACTGCTGCTGGAGAGCAAGCCAGTGCTCGGACCGTGGCAGAGCCCCGTGCTCTAGCTCCATTCTTCCACCCCTCAAATGGTTTTCTCAGACATTGTCTCTAAGACCTTACAACAACCTATGGGGCTGGGGCTAGTTCTTTAACAGAATTTGTAAGTGATTTCTTCCCAGGTTGATCAGCAGCAGTGCCCTCGGTGGAAAATTTGAAAGATGGATAGGTGGGTGGGTGGAAGCGTGGATGGATGGGTGGATGCACGGATAGATGGATGGATGGATAGATGCATGTATGGATGCATGGATGGATGGATGGATGGATGGGTGGGTGGGTGGATGCAAGGATGGACGGATGGACAGATGGATGCATGGATGCATGGATGCATGGATGAAAGAAAGGGCGGATGGATGGGTAGGTGTATAGGTATATGGGTAGATGGATGAATGGGTGGATGGATGGGTGAGTGGGTAGGTGGACGGGTAGATGATGGATGGGTGGGTGGATGACTGGTGGGTGGGATGATGGATGGACAGATGGATAGACAGGTGGGTGGATGATGAGTGGGTGGAAGATGGAAGGAGAGATAGATGGGTGGGTGGATGATGGATGGATGGATGGATGGATGGATGGATGGATGGTTACACTGGGCAGCAGATAATCACTGCTTAAGGAAGCTTGGCTTCCATTGAATTCCTACACCTCTGGAAGACGGGTTGTTACAACTGCAAAATTTTTTTTAAGAGAGAGAGAGAGAGAGAGGGAGTGCTCACGCAAGTGCACACACACACACACACACGCACACACACGAGTGGGGGAGGGGCAGAGGAAAAGGGAGAGAGTGACTCTTAAGCAGGCTCCATGCCCAGAGTGGAGCCCAACACGGGGCTAACTGCAGAACACTTTTAACTAAAGAGGAAAAAACATAGCTCCAGAGGTCACAGAGCCCTAGTCAAAGTTATATGTGATAGCAAACTTCAAGGTATTACACGCTCCCCTGAGTTTCCAAGAACTCACAGAACCAGCCATGTCACACTGTCACCCCAGAGACAGGCTAAAAATGCAAACAGATGTAAAGTGGACCAGCTTATCTCAAGAACCACAAGGCCCAGAGGGGACACTCGAGCCCTGAGAGTGTCACTCTGTCCTTTGGGGCTGATGTGTCAGAGCTGATAGCTGGGCTGCCTGTACCTCAAGGATTCTTGGTGGAGGAGTGGCCAAGGCTAAGTGGGTGGGGGGAAGTGGTGGGAAGGAGGAAAGGGGAAGGGAAACTGAGCGTGGGGCGGGCAAACCACACTTCCGCCATCATCCTATTCGTGAGTCCAGGGTTCCTCGTCCTGGCCTCGGTGGCATGAGCAGGGGGCCACCCCTGTCTAAGAACTGATCCTTATTCCCTGCTCAGACTCCTTTCCCCTGGGTCCACCCGCTGCTGCAGCCTTATGTTTTATGCTACCAGCAAATGCTGTTTCCTCTGTCAAGAATGCCTCTCCCACTTCTTTAACTGTCTGGCTCCTCTCCAGCCTTCACTGCTCAGCTCAGGTATCACCTCCTTCTGGAAGCCCTGCACAGCCCGGGCAACGTGCTCCTACACACTTTGGGTTTCCCACCATTCCAGCATTCGTCAAGCAGTGGCGACAAGGTCTCTTAACTGGCCCAGCTCCCCTGCTAGTCTGTGAGCTCCCCCAGGACAGGGCCTGTGTCCGGGCCCTGGGTCTTGTCCTCAGGGCTCAGTGGAATCTGGCATCCAGGAAGTTGCTTACCGGGCCCTGAGGCTGGTGGCATGCAGTGGGCCCTGGGGACCCAGAGGTGGGCCTGGGGCAGTGACTCACCCTCGCCCAGCTGCAGGGCCGGGTCCATGAGCTCCATCATGTACTCCACGTTGAGGAGCATCTCCGTTAGGTTGCTGCGGGCTAAGACGTACATGAGCACAGGCAGGAAGTCGTCTGCGCCGTAGGGCTTGCCTGGGAGGAGAAAGGATGTAGAAGGTGGTGAGTGCGAGGTTCTTCTTGTGAGCCGTTCTCTGCCCAGGGGAAGAGGACAGTGGTTCGTTGGGGGAGCGAGGGGACGATCTCCCCTGGAAGAGGAATCTTGCAGCTTTCTCATGACTCAGGCCGGGGCGATCTGGGATCAGCCTTCTGGGGGAAGTCTGAGACACAGTCCAGGTTTAGGAAGAAGGAACTGAGAGAGGCACCCCCACCCCCCCCCCCGGGGGGGGGGGNCTTGAACTCACAACCCTGAGAATGAGTTGCACGCTCTACCGACTGAGCCAGCCAGGTGCCTCCCACCCTTGCTGCTTATTTGGCAGTCAAGTTCGTATCACACTTACTCAGGGAGCCACCCAGAAGCAGCTGCCTAACAGTGAGGTATTCGGGAAGGTTCCCTGTCTGTTTTAACCACATCTCCCTCTCCACCCACGCAAAACAGAAAGCCTTCCCTCGATTAGTTCTATGCGGTTGGAAATTCCACCATTCAACCTTCACTCTACTGGGTGAAACAGGGCCCTTTCCCGAGGGGGGTTCTTTTAACACGTAAATACTTCTGAAAGGAATAACCCATCACTTCTGCTTTTGTGGGAGATGTTTCCATGGTTCAGAGCATCTTGACAATAATAGACGCCTTGGGGAAGTGACAGTGTGGACTGCGGGCCTAGGAGAGGCCTTCCCTGCTTGGCTCTGGGCTGGCTCTTGAGACTGACTGCTTGCCAATTCAAAGTCACAGGCTAGATGTGGAGGGGAAGAATTCCTACAAGGACAGGGTCCCCTGGAGTCCCTCAGCTGGCATGTGGGCAGGTCTCTGAGTGCACGAGGGCAAAGGAAAGCTTGGCTGAGCTGCTTTGCACCGTGAGGAATGGCCATGAGGGGTCCCCAGCCTACCTTCTCACTTCCTCTTACCAAAGGAGGCCTAGGGCTCGGACAAAGGTCTCCAGACTCAGCTGGAAGTTACCCGGCCTAGGTGTGGCCCCAGAAAGATCCATACCATGACTGCTGCCCTTTGTGTCTTGGGTGAGATGAATAACCGGTCTAAATACATGCTAAGCAATTACATTCTTTCAGAAGATGTATTTCTACTTGGCACGTTTTATGAAGGATTTGGGTGACCATCGGGAAATGCAGGATAAAAAGGTAAAATCAAAATCAAAATGTAAACATCAGGGAAACATAGATTACAAGGGAAATCGCACGCCGCAGCAAAACAAAAACAAAAACAAACAAAAAACAACACACAAATAAGCCAAGACCCGTACAATCACTCGTTTCGTGGCACAAGTTTGGCTTTGAGTTTCCTGGTGGCCAAAGGGAAAGGAAGACACAATCCGTGACACTGTTCTTACTGACCATGGGAAGAAAATACACCAGTTTCTTGGGGAATCAAGTTATTTTTCGAATGCTTAAGGCTAACATGAGAATTTCACGCGTGGCTTCATCTGGAGGAGGTGGCAGGCAAGTTCCCTGGGCAAACATCAGGGCTACTTACACTTGGTGATTTCGTTTCATTGCCATTCAGAGGAAAATGCCCTGAGGTCGAGGAAGAGACAAAAATGGGGGAGCCTGGATCACTGAGGACCTGGGAGAGGAGCGGAATAATACCAGCTGCACCGGTACGAGAGGGTGGAATAAATCACTGGTGTGTGTGTGTGTGTGTGTGTGTGTGTGTTTAATGTTTATTTATTTATTTTGAGGGAGGAGAGTGGTAGAGAGAGAATCCTGAGCACCGCCCGATGAGGGGCTCAAACTCATGAACCGTGAGATCATGACCTGACCCGAAACCAAGAATCACACACTTAACTGACTGAGCCCCCCAGGCGCCCCTGCGGCTCTGTGTCCTGAGTCTCTCTGGTTATTTGCTTCAAAGCTCCTGTCCCCTCCCTGCACAGAATTAGTCCGTTTTGGAGAAAGCTCTCCCCTAAACCTTTATGAGCCCGAAACACAATCCAAGAGTTCGTGGGGAAAGATTTTGTGCCGGGAGATGTTATTCATGCTGATAATTTAATTATCAGAATCCTGGCCTATAGGAGATTCTTGCTTGCTTGAGTGATGAGTTAGGAACTGACGTGAAACAGTCCTGTGCTTTTCAGGATGCGCCTATAACTCACGCGCCGGCTTAGAGCTGATTGAGTTTTTACTGCGCCTCCTAGAACAGCGATTTCTTGTCGGGGTTGTGTTAATAACTCACCACGGGATACAAGCAGGCAAGCGAGTTTGCTTTTGAGCAGTGGTTCTCAGCCAGGGCGGTCTTGCCCTTCAGGGGCCCCTTGGCAGTGTCTGGAGTCCTTCTGGGTTGTCACCCCAGAGTGGGGGTGCTGCCGGCGCCAGGGCAGCCCTCCGTCACAAAGATTCACTCGGCCCCAGACGGCTGTAGTTGTAAGGGCCAGAAGCTCTGCTTCCGGGGACAGTGACTTTCAGCAAGAAGGATGGTGCAGCTCTGGCCCGAGGTTTAGGACCGAGGCTCCGTGCCCTGCGGGGACGGCCCCGTGGTTCGTGTGTTTCTCCGCCTCCCCATGCGCTCCCTGAGAAGCCTGGCCGGCGCTCAGGAAGGGCTTCGGGGCGCACCTCCTTGGTTCCCCGCACATTGTGTTTGGCCACCTCACTGCAGGGGCGCTCGTCATCCCACGCCTGTCCCTCCAGCCACCCGTGAACACCCCCCTCTGCCTCCCCAGTACACAGAGCAGGGCACAGCGGCGGTGAGCAGGGAGGGGTGCTGGGTGAGTGAATGAATCCAGAGCCCCGCGCCCGCCCCAAGCTTCCCAGGCCCCGTGGACCTTTGCAGAGACCCCCACGAGTCCTTCCCCTCACCGGGGGCCAAACCAAGGGTTTCCTCATTTCCTGAAACCAGCCTGGCTGCCAACCTCCCCATTCTGTTAGGGAGCCCACCCCTCCCTGTCCCTGTCCTGGGGCGCAAGGCCTGGGAGTCCCCCCCTTCCTCCGGGGCTCTGTTCCCTGTGGCAGGCAGGCCAGAGCCCCAGATGAGGCTTCTCCTGACCGCTCCCTGCCCTCGCCCTTTGCTTTTCCAGTCCTCCTCCCTAAGCCTCCCCTCCCAGCAGGGTCTCTGTCCTTTGATCCACTCTCCACTAACTCATCTCCTGCGAGTGCAGCTCTGATCATGCTATTTCTCTTCTCAAGAACCATCAATGGCTCCCCTCTGCTTCGAGAATCAAGTCTGGATCTCTTACCATGGCATTCAAGGACTCCCACAATTGGGCCCATAAACACCTGTCTGATAGGATTACCCTCTGCCAGCCACACTGTCTAGTTGCTGGCCTGAGAACAAGTCACCTGCATTCTGGCCCCTGGGTATTTGCCGCAGTCACCTATCTGGCTTGTTCTTGCCTTCCCCCTCCCACACAGCACCAACATTCACGGGCCATTCCAGAAGCAAAGCAGCTTTTATAAATATGATATCAATGGATTCCTATAACAACTCTGTGAGGTGGGTTAGAGCCATTGTGCCCACTTTATAGATGAGGAAAGTGAGTCCCAGCGAGGTTAAGCTGGGGTTGCATGGCTGCGGTGTGGTGAACCAGGACTTGAATCCAACTCTTTCTTACCCGCGATCCCATGTCCCCGCTACTTCAACGTTCTTCCTTCAAGTTCCACCTCCTCCATGAAGCCCTCCGAGACTGCTCCCAGCCACCGGTGCTTATTGTACACTCTTACTTTCCAACTTCCAACTCAGAATGACATGCTGCCTTCCTCACCTTCCCACACAACATTCCTCTGTGCTGAATCGTGGGCCATTTCCTGAACTCCATTCCTCATGCCTTTGCACACTGGTTGCCTCTGCCAGGGACACTCTCCCTAGCTCTCTGGAAAACTTCTCCCTCCTTGCCCTCTCCCACATCCTCAGGCACAGCAGGACACTTTCTGCCCCAGCCCCCAAATACCTCGATTAGTTCAGAGCCTGCCCTTTTCCTTGGACTGTGAGCTCCTTGAAAGCAGGGACAGAGGCTGGGTGAGCTTGGGAAAGTCTCCACCTTCCTGAGCCTCTGCCCCATCGCTGCCTTTCCAGTCCCCAGCACAGGGCTCGGGATGACAACAGAGCCACACGTGTGTTCCCACCGGCCTCCGCTCTGGCCTGTCCAGGGCTGAGGCCATGGTCAAGGATGCCGGGATCCGCTGTGGGTCTGAGACAGTGGTGTGCTGCCCCTCCGCGGGGAACAATAAGCTCCGATTTGCAGGTTTGCCGATGTCGGTGGCATAAATATTTCCACAGCTGCCCACTTGAAGCTGCCAACGTGAACGTGGAGGGGAGAGAGGCGCCTGATCATCTCACAGCCTGACCAGCGGACTGAGGACACCAGTGGCCCTGGATTCATCAAGCCCAATCTCACTGTGAGAAGCCGAAGTTCAGAGACGAGAGAAATTTGCTCAAAGCCCCGCAGCCGGTTGGTAACGGATCTGTGACCAGAATCTGGGTCTCACTTCCTTGCTGTGGGTGGCAGTGCCCACTCAGGCTCTCTGATCGGCTAGCTTCCTACGGATGAACAGAAGCTGCAAGCATCGTTTAAATGCCCTGGCTCTTCCCTGATATTCCAGGGCCATGTAGGGCTGCGTTCTCCTTCCCGTGAAGCCAGGAGCCCAGGGCACGAGCTCAGCCTGTGCACAGGGGGCCTCAGGCAGCGGCGCTGGGACACCCAGACATGGTCCCCAGGTAACTGTCCTGTGACCGGATCGTCTGGCTTGCACGGGTCAGAGACCCCGACATCGGGCTGTGCCTCCCGGGCCACAGCCTGCACTGCCTGGTGATTTCTGCTTTCTTTTTGTGCCAAAGTCACATCTGTTTTCTATCTGTAGGTATGGATGGTGGGGGGTGGGGGGGGTGGTGGAGAGCCAATCACACTTTATTTATTTATTTTTTTAAATGTTTTATTTATTTCTAGGAGAGAGAGAGAGAGAGAGAGACAGCATGAGCAGGGGGAGGGTCAGAGAGAGAGGGAGTCACAGACTGAAACAGGCTCTAGGCTCTGAGCTGGCAGTCAGCACAGAGCCCGACGCGGGGCTCGAACCCATGAACCGCGAGATCATGACCTAAGCAAAAGTCGGACGCTTAACCGACTAAGCCACCCAGGCGCCCCGCCAATCACACTTTAAACAGCTGGCTCGGTGCCTTGTGCATATTTTGCCAGCGGGCAGGTTTTCTGGAGAGTTCTAATAAAAAGGAGCTGGATGCGCTCACCTCATGCAGACTGTGAGGAGCACTGTATTAGGAGCCCCTCAATGCGGCTGCTTCACTGTGTGATGTGGGGCCACTCACTCTGAGCCTCAGTTTTCTCGTGTGAAAACTGAGGCTGATAATAAAACTCACTCAGACTGGGGACATCTGGGGGGCTCAGCTGGGTGAGCATCCGAGTTCGGCTCAGGTCATGATCTCACAGTTCGTGAGTTCGAGCCCTGCGTCGGGCTCTGTGCTGACAGCTCGGAGCCTGGAGCCCTCTCTCTCTGCCCCTCTTCCATCCCTGCTCACACTCTGTCTCTCCCTCAAAAATAAATACACATTAAAACAACAACCACCTCACTCAGACTGTCACGCGGGGTGGTTGGGAGTGCCAAGCCGCTGCGGCTGGTTAAAAATTAGGTTTTGTCCTCTGGGAAGAATTATCTAAAAGAGGAGTTGGCATATCTTTCTGTAAAGGGCCAGGTAGTAGTTATTTTTAGTTGCAAGGGCTATGCAGTCTTTATCTCAACTGCTCCATTCAGCGGTTGTAACAAAGGCAGGCACAGACACTGAAAATAAATGGATGGAGCTGTTTCGATGAGTCTATTTACAAAATCAAGTAGGGGCCAGAGTTGACCTCCAGGCGCTAGTTTGCAGACTCCTGATCTAGATAGAGGAAGGGTGCATCATCTTACTGTAATTGCCCCTCCAAATTTGCTGACTGAGCTCTTACTGAAAGTGGTGGCTGGTGCAACTGTCCTGGGGCAGACACGGCTCAGGACTGTGATGCGCTTTGGCTCTTACCCTCCACCATGATTCCTGCTTAAAGCCACTTTCTTCCTCATGGAAGTATTAACTGAAGACCCGCACGCCCCACCAATTAGGCGAATGCCTTTACGACGGGTGTCCTCTGCCCTGTCCCTGCAGAATGGAAAGACGAATCCTCTATGTTAACTCACAGAGGCCTCCCCTGACCACCCAACACAGAACGGCAAAGGCCTCTGAAGTTCCCCAGACCCTTCGCCCGGTTTGGTTCAGCCTGCTGGCACGTTTCAGCATCTGATGGCACAGCTTATACTTGGGGTTCTGTGTTGATTTCCTGCCTCTCCTCACTAGAATGAACGCTTTGTGAGGACAGGGGCTTTCTCGTCCCCACAGCGTTTCCACTGTGCCTGACCTGCACTGGGTTCTTAATGAACACACCTGCCACATGAATGGGTGGACATCATTTGCCATACGGTATGACTGTCACTTGTTTAGCGCTCCGTTTTCCCACTTGAATTGTGATCATCTTAGACACCGGGACCGGGTTCTCCTGTTAACATCCATATCGTCACTCCGTGTTAGTCCGACTGTTGGGTGAATGAATGTACCCACAACGTGGAATGGGAGCGTGTAGCAGCTATCAAGGCAGGGATCCAGTTTTCTTTTGTAGCGGAAGACTTTCATTTCTTTTTTAACGTCTATTTATATGTGAGAGAGAGGGAGAGCGCGTGCGCACCAAGGAGGGGCAGCGAAAGGGGGAGGGAGACTCCCAAGCAGGCTCCAGACTGTCAGCAGCGAGGCTAACTCAGGCCTGGATCCCGTGAACCGTGAGGTCACGATCTGAGCCGAAGTCAAGAGTCTGCCGCTTAACCGACTGAGCCCCGGGAAGCCTTTCATAAAGGGGTGCTGCATGCAGAACTTGGCTTCTCCGGTTGGTTCACAGTGGGTGCAGCGGGCCGGCCCGCCCTCCCGTCCCTCCACTGCCCCCTGCAGGCGGTCCCCAGCTATGTCTGCAGTCTCCAGACAGCTCTCTGCAACTGGTCTGGTCTGAACTCCCGGCTGCGCAGTTGAAAGAGCCGGAGGAGCCTGGGGAGGAGGGAAGCCGGGGTGGAGGCCCCCCCTCCAGTCTGTGGCCGAGGTGGAATGCGAAGCCAGCCCTCCGCCCACTGAACCCTCCTCCAGAGTTCCCCCTGTTGGGTCACTGGGCTTTCTGCAGACGCTGCTTAAGCCTCAGTTCTGCTTTGAGCAGCACTGCATCCCTGCAGCCCTCACCAGGTTCCTCCTCGGAGAGCTCAGCCCACGGGCCGGTCCAGCCGCANCGGGGAGGGAGGAGGGAAGCCGGGGTGGAGGCCCCCCCTCCAGTCTGTGGCCGAGGTGGAATGCGAAGCCAGCCCTCCGCCCACTGAACCCTCCTCCAGAGTTCCCCCTGTTGGGTCACTGGGCTTTCTGCAGACGCTGCTTAAGCCTCAGTTCTGCTTTGAGCAGCACTGCATCCCTGCAGCCCTCACCAGGTTCCTCCTCGGAGAGCTCAGCCCACGGGCCGGTCCAGCCGCACAGGCCGTGGGCGTGGGCCCTGCAGCCGGAAGAGACGAGACCCTGAGACCACCACCCCTTGGCCCTTATATCCAAACACCCAGCTGCTGGCACCCTTCCCCCAGGGTCAGGAGCCAGGCTCCATCTTGTGCAGCGTGGCATCCGGGTGTTTACTCAGAATGCTGAAGGCACAGAAAAAGGCAACCTGTTGGCCTTCATTGCCCCCCCCACCTCCTGTTGCCTGCTCTTCGTCAAAAGAAGGTTCTTTATGTTCTTTTAGAAAGAGTCCTGCGTGCATACATGCCACACTCCCCTTTCTTCCTCCCTCTTGCATTGAGGGGCGGGGCTCTTGGACTTGAATCTATTTCTCCCCAATGGCAAGGCCAACCCTGTTCTCAGACAGCGAGAATGTTCTTAGACTTTGAGAAGGTGGGAAGAGCTTGTCTGTGAAAGCAGCGGGAGAAACGATTCTAGAAGTTCTAGCTGCTCTCCCCAAGTCCAGGGGCAACCCAGTCTGCCCCTGGCTGCAGGACGGAGGGCCAAGCTTGCCCACAGCCATGTGTCTCTGCGGACACCCGCTCTGCCTGACAGGCCCCTGAACTTGCTCCTGTGGAGGAGACACGGGCCAGGGATTCAGGAGCCCTGGGATCTGTCCCGAGGCTGGCAGCCGGCTATAGCCATCAAAGCACAGGCTTGGGGGTGAGGAAATGCTGGCTTCAAATCCTGGTCCTTTTGTGCCCTGGGCATAAAGAACAATCAATCCCCTTCTGGAAAAGACGGCCTGGCCAGTTAACGCAGGCGACTCTAAGTTCAGCCCCTCGCTTTGTGCTCCAGCGGGTTTTGCCAGCAGCCAGGCCACAGGGACCCCACGGGCTGGTACTGCCAGTGTCACGCAATGGCTCAGGGGCAGACAGGTGGGGCGTCTTCCCTGGAGGTGAGGGGGCGGGTGGGGGAGCGGGTGGGAGAGAAGGGCTGTTTTCGGCTTTGAGTGGGTCAGTGGCAGAGGCGGGCGGGGCCCAAGCCGGAGTGTGCCTTTCCACGGGGTCGCCCGTGGCTCCCATGCAGGGCTGCTGGTCCGCGGGCCACACTTCCGAGTAGCACCTGGCGGAAGGGAGGTGTGAGCTGACTGTCTGGGGTAGGGGGCCGGGTCCTGAGATGGCCTCATGTCAAAGGGGGAAGAGAATTTAAGAGTCGGTCGAGGTCTGGCCGAAAGTGCATAACTTCAATCTAATCATGAGGAAACATCTGATAAACACAAAATGAGGAACTTTCATCAAAAAGAACCAGTGGTGGGGGATGGGGAGGGAAACCTGTATTCCTGCAAAATATTGACGCCATAAGAAAACAAAGGAAGGCTGTGGAAATGTTCTGGGGGTAAAAGACACATGGCAGCTAATTGTGATCCCCGACCCTTGACCGGATCCCGAATGGGAGGAGGACAGGCCAGCAAGGACCTTAGTGGCTCCAGCGACAACCTGGGATACAGATGGTGGCCTAGGTAAAAATATTGTATCAACGTGAATTTACAAAGTGGACAACTTTACTGCCGTTATGCAAGAGAATGTCCCTGTTCTTAGAAAAAGGGCTCCTGGATGACTCAGTCGGTTAAGGGTCCGACTTCGGCTCAGGTCATGATCTCATGGTTTGTGGGTTCGAGCCCCACGTCAGGCTCTGTGCTGACAGCTGGGAGCCTGGAGCCTGCTTCGGATTCTGTGTCTCCCTCTCTCTCCGCCTCTCCACTGCTCACGCTGTCTCTGTCTCTCTCTCAGAAAGAAATAAAACAGTAAAAAAAAAAAACTTAAAAAAGAAAAAAGAAAAGTACCTAGGGGTAAAGGGCCAAGATGTAAGTAACATACCCTCAGATGATTCCAGAAACACGTTCTGTGTGCAGAGAGAGAGTATGCAAGCGATTGCGCAAATGAAACAAGATGTTAACAATCTATAAAGGGTATGCGGATGTTCCTATTTAAAATTTTTTTCTTTTCCTAAAAGAAATTTTTTTTTAATGTTTTATTTATTTTTGAGAGAAAGATAGAGTCAGTGTGAGCAGGGGTGGGTCAGAGAGAGAGGGAGACACAGAATCTGAAGACAGGCTCCAGACTCTGAGCTGTCAGGACAGAGCCCGATGCGGGGCTTGAACCCACAGACCGTGAGATCGTGAGCTGAGCCGAAGTTGGACACTTAACCGACTGAGCCACCCAGGTGCCCCTAAAATTTTTTTCTAATGTTTATTTTTGAGAGAGAAAATGTTATTTTAAGAGAGAGAATGACCGACTGAGTCACCCAGGCGCCCCTGGATGTTACTTTAATGTAGTGAAGTCTGAACTTATTTCCAAATGGAAGCTTTAAAGGCTAAAATATTCAGCAGCAGAACTGGTTATTTCAANGGTGTCAGCACAGAGCCCGACGGGGAGCTTGAACCCACGAACCGTGAGATCATGACCTGAGCCGAAGGTGGACACCTAACCGACTGAGTCACCCAGGCGCCCCTGGATGTTACTTTAATGTAGTGAAGTCTGAACTTATTTCCAAATGGAAGCTTTAAAGGCTAAAATATTCAGCAGCAGAACTGGTTATTTCAAACAACATTCCACGTGGAAAACAGGGACAAGCAAGCTTGTGGCCCAGGCTGTGCTGTGTCCCTTTGGTGGCCCCTGGGGCACCTCCCGGAACCCAGTATGGAAACCACTGGGTGGTGGGGAGGCCGCCATTCCCACATCCTAACATGTTAGACACTCACACATGTATTTGGTTGTGTCTGATCCTCGAAACAGCCCTGCGATGCATTCCCAGACCCATTTTATGAGTGAGAAAACCAAGGTTCTGGGAGATTAGTACCTAGGGGATTAGTGCCTCCGGGATGGAAAACGTCCAGATGTTTCCTAGGTATTCTCCCCTCTCCTGCATGGCACCTGACTAGCAGGTCTTATCATCCTCGCTTTGTGCACACGCAGAGGCCCCACGAGCGTCGTGTCCAAGGCCACACACTGAAGCTACAGTTCAAACCCAGGTCTATGAATGAGTCCCAAGCCCTTGCTTTTTTTGGCAGATGAAGAAGCCGGGGCTCGGAGGGGGGCAGCCCCTGCCTGCTAATGGCCAAGGTGAGATCAGAAGCCCATGGGCTCACAGTCCAGTGCTCCCCCAGCAGTGGGAGGGGAATGCACTGTTCTTTGATGAGAAACCCATGTGTTCTCAGTGGGGAATCTTCCCACGGAGACCTGGCCCCGGCCTGGATTTCTGGGCTCAGAGGTTCCCTGCCCGGGGCTGGTTTCTGAGTCAGCAGAGAGAGTCCAGCCTCCCTCCTGTGAGGATGGGGAAGCTATGAGCACCCTCGTTCATCTCTGTTCTTTCATGTGCCTCGTCTGGGCATGTCTTCTCCCAGCGATTGCCTTTTTATCCATTCCTTCTCCCTCAGAATTTGCTATTCCTTCCCCCCCGCCTGGTCTCTGGTAAGTTTCTAGTAAGTAAATTTACCATCAACAAAAATCCTGGTGTTTCAAGTCACTGCTGAGAGAGTGTGTTTCAAAGAATTGCAGTGCAGGAAACCCAAGGCTTCTGAGTAAACTAGGACTTACTGAGAACGGAACTGTCCTCTGTACGCCCCAGACTGTCTCCCCCATAACGTCTCAGGGTCTGCAGAGCCCTTAGCTCTGACTTTACCCGGAGCCTTGGCACAGCTCCGAGGAGAAATGATTCTCCAAATGAGGAGTTCAGACAGGAGGGTAACTGTCCTGATTAAGTGCCAGGCACTGGGCTGGAGGCTCCTTTGCTGACTTAATCACATCTCGCAAAGAGCCCCGTAAAGTGGGTGTGGCTGTGCCCATTTAACAGAGCGGGGAAATTAAGGCTCCAAGCACCTACGTAGCTAGGATACAGTCACATATCTGGGAAGGAAACTTGGATCTTTCCCGTCCACATCCCTCCGAGGTCCCAGGCCAGGTATCTGTTCTCGCTCCGAGGCTGCTCACAGCCAAGGCCCCTGCAGGGCTCTGTCTCCTCTCTGGCTCCATCCAGTTGTGCCATTGCCCCCTGTCTACACTGCAGGACACCCCCGAGCTCCCCTCCCCAGCTGCTGCAGATCTGGGGTTGCCTCGCCTTGGGAAGGATTGAGGAGAGCCTGGCCAGCCGCTTGCCACGCGACCACAGGGTCTTAACCTTCAGCTCCGCGCTGCGGCCAGGAGGCACACCCCGCGCACTCTCCCAGGCGCCCACCCCCTCCGGACCGAGCAAGCGGAGCTCCGACGCGCATCTCACTTCCGTGGGGAGTTTTACGGAGTTTACGAGGTTGTGGAGTTCGCACTCTGGACTGCTCTCTGGGGTCCAGACTGCACGGGACCCGGGGTCTCAAAGTCTGGCATCCGCCCCATGACCAGAAAACCTCCACTTCACCAGCCTGCCTCCACTACGAGGAGTGGACCCCAATTCTTGGACCCCAACTACAGTCATGGGCACAGGCCCTCATTCAGCTGCTGGAGAGAGAGAAGCACGCGGCCCAGTAACCTACATTCCAGACCAGACAACAGCCACCCGACATCGGAGCCAGGCGCCCCCAGCCCAGCCGGCCTCCAAACACCCCCCTCTGACCACAGACCCGTGAGGCGGCCCAGGCAGGCTCAGGCACGCCTGGCCAGATCAGCGTAACTGCCAAAGCTCCTCGTGAGCCAAAATGAATGATGGCTATTGTGGGTTGAACTGAGCCCCTTCAACATTCGTATGTTGCTGGGTATCTAGGGGTGTGACCTTATTTGGAAATAGGGCCGTTGCAGACATCATCAGTTAAGATGAGGTCATGCCGGAGTAGGGAGGTCCCCTAATCCAACGTGGCTGACGCCCCTGCAAAATGGGGAAGCTTTCGTGCGCGCGCACAGAGACACACAGAGAACGTCGCGTGAAGACTGGAGTGTACTGCTACAAGCTGAGAACTCCCAGAAGCTCCCAGAAGAGAGGGCTGGAACACACTCTTCTCTAGAGCTTTCAGAGGCAATAGGACTCTGCCCACCCCTTGATCTTGAACTTCCAGCCTCCAGAACTGTGAGACCATCCACATCTGCTGTTTCAGCCACCTAGCTTGTGGCCCTCTGTTACGGCAGCCAGAGGACACGAATACAGCACCTTCTAATCAACACACGCGCAGCGTGGCTGGCCTGCGTGCCTTCCTCTGTCGTGGCGGCTAATCCCGGCCCCCCTCCTGATCCCCAGGGAACGTGGGAGGGGTGCCCAGGAATTCCGCCATGCCTAGTGCTGCCCCGGCAGGGCTCTGAACCCCTGGAAAGGTTTCCCCTGGCATCTGCTAAGGGCTCCGGAGTCCTCGACGAGGAGGGGGTCCCAGACCCGTACAACAGCGCTGTTCCCACAGGCTCCTCCCCCTGCCCACCTACCTGGGTTGCCGAGGGCCATGGAGTCATAGATGAGCTTACAGGTCTTGAGCAGGATGGAGATCTTCTTCTCCGGCGAGTAGGCCTTGTGCATGCTGGCCAGCTTCTGCAGGATCTTCTCCATGACGGGCGCCTCCGGCACGCTGGTGGTCACGCCCAGGTCGGTGGTGGTGGTGGCCAGGACCACCAGCTGGTTCTCCTTGAGCTGCTGCAGCGAGCCGTCCTTGCTGTGGATCTCACGCAGGCACGAGTTGATGGCTTCTTTCAACGGCTTTAAGACACACTTGTACAGGGCTGACTCCACAATCGCTTCTGTGGAGGGGTGGGGGGGCAAGAGCGGGGGGGTGAGGAACCCAGCTGCCGGGATCCTGCCACCCGGCTGTTGTGCCCAACAGTGCGGTGTCCCCATCTCCTTGTCCCTGGAAGGACACAGTCATTGCCCCAGCAGTTATGCCCTGCAGTTCTGAGACACGAGGCAGTGTAGTACCTTCAACAGAAAGCCACACCGCAAAGACACGGGCATGGAGTCTGGGACTGAAACTTTATACCTGAATGCTTTTCATAGGGCCCGGTACTGATTAAACCCTCACAGGGCTGTCAACCAACGCACAACTTCAAAGGGCACTATTTACATGGGAGTTGTGCAGTATACAACCTGTGCAGCTGTACGTGGAAGGCCTGGGTGTCTATTTAAATGTTTATTTATTTTTGAGAGAGAAAGAATGTGAGTGGAAGAGGGGAAGAGAGGAGGGTGGGTGGGACACAGAATCTGGAGCAGGCTCCAGGTTCCAAGCTGTCAGCACAGAGCCTGATGCAGGGCTTGAACTGTGAGATCATGACCTGAGCTGAAGTTGGACGCTTAACCGACTGAGCCACCCAGGTGTCCCTGGCAGAATTATTCTTGATGTCTCTCTTTGAATTCTCAAATCCACTTGACTCTAGTCTCAAGAATACAGTAAATCCAGAATGTGACTTCTTACCACCTCCACTGACTCCCACCTGGACCGGGGCTATTGTCATCTTTTGCTCGAGTTACGTGAGTAGCCTCTTGCCCTGGCCCCTTTTCATCCATTCTCAGCACAGCAACCACATAATCCTGTTATGGTATGTGTGATCACGACATTCCCGTGCTCAGAACTCTCCAATGGCTCCCATCTCGTGCACGGTAGGAGCCAAAGTCTTCCCCGTGGCTTTCCCCCCTGTGATCTGTTCTCACTCGTCACCTTGCCAGGTCCCGAGCGCTTATGCTGCTCCAGCCACCCTGGCCTCCTGGCTTTTCTGCCAACCTGCCTGGCTTGCTCCTGCCTCAGGGCCTTAGCACCTGCCATTTCCTTTGCCTGGAGAAGTCACTCCGCAGCTACCGACGTGACCTCCTACTTCACTGTTCAAATGTCATCGTATGCAAGAGGCGTCCTGATCAGCCAGTGGACTGGGATTTAGTCAGCTTTGCTCTCACAGCAACTCTGCGGCCTACATGCCATGACCCCCCGCTCTGCAGATGGACCAGCGCAGGCCCTGGTGGTGTGGGTCCCAGCTAGGTGGGGGTTGGGCAAGGATCTGAACTCATGTCTACTTGACATCGTGGCGATGGGTGTCTGCTTTGGTTGACAGTAGGGGAACGTTCTTGAGAAGCCTTTTCGGTGCTACCCCATCCCCTGGGGAGGGTCTCGGCTCTTGCCTAGTAAGGGGTCTCACAGGTCCTGTCTGTCTAAGAACACACCTGAGCTACCCTATCCCTGGGGGGAAGGGAGGGACCCACGCTCTCATGGGTGGGTCTCAGGAAAGATCCAGATAACGCTTTCCTTCCACGCAGGCCTGGGTCTGGCGTCCGTCTGGGGTTCGTGCTGGTTCTAGCCATTCGGCAGCCTCACCCTACCTCCTTCTTCCCCTCTGCTTCTCCAGCCTGTGCAACAGGAGGGCGCGCGGCCACCCTGGTGCACCCCATCCTTCTGGGCCGCATCATGACCCCACAGCCCCGGAGCCTCCGCGGCCAGAGATGCAGCGACCCGAAGGCAGGGACCTGCGGTTAGCTTCCCCCAAGGCCTCTGGCTCCTGCGGGAGCTCGGCCGTGTCCTTTCTCCATCTCCATCCCCATCTCCAAAATGAGAGAGGGCTGTGGCCCATGCCCTCTGGGGCGCCTCCGAGAGCCACCAGATCTGCAGAGGCTTCTCTGGCTCTCAGCAGCCATGCACGTTAATACTTCTTTTGCTTCTAACTGCCCTTGTAACTGTCTCCCTAAGAAAGAAANGGCCCTGAGCTCGGTGCTCTGCAGCAGGTAGCTCTTGAGCTGGGTCATCATGGTGCGGATCTCCTGCAGCATCTCGGTGCTGGAGGTCTGGCGCGCCATCATCTCCAGGCTGTACACTTTGTAGTCCTGCACCAGGTTCCCGAAGTACGAGGCCTTGTCCTGGGCCAGCTCCACCACCTTCTTGTACAGCTTGCGGTTGTTGGACAGGAAGGCGTGGAAGACGTTGGTGAAGCTCGCGAAGCTGAGGCGGTGGCGCGCCTTGCCCAGGATCACCGAGGGCTTCTTCTTCCCCCCGGAGCCGCAGAACTGCTCCAGCTCCTCCTCCGTGCTGCTGGTCGAGTAGGAGTCCTGGTCAGTGGCCGAGGCGGGCACTCCCAAGCTGTCCGAGAGGGAGGCCAGGGAGCCCTTGAACTCCGGAGTGCTCTGGGGTCGGGCACCAGACGGGGCGAGCGGGCTCTGAGTCCGGGCTTGGGGGACGGGGCTTTGGCCTTCTCTGAGTGGACCGGGCGTGGGTCTGTCAGGGGCCTCCGCCTTTGGGGAAGGCTCCGTGCTCTCCGAGGGGCTCCTGAGGCCGGAGGCCAGCTGCCGGGAGATCCGTTTCCTCCTGGGGGGCGGGACTGGGGGCTGTCGGCTCTTCCTCGGCGGCTCTGGCATGCTGCCCGGATCACTGGCTTTGGCTGCTGCTTCCTGACCTTGCTCTGCGGTCCTCGGAGGCCCGTCCCCAGGACTGTCTGAAGTCCCCTGGGGAGGCAGGCTGAGTGTGGGCATCCTGGAAACACCCAGCTGGTCCCCCTCTGCCGCCATCCCCCTGTCCGTCTTCCCTGCACTCTGGTCCTCCAGGGAGACCTTTTCAGAGATGCGGCGTCTGGGAGGAGCCGCCGGGAGGTTCTTCTTCACGGGGGTTGGAGGGGCAGGGGGCTGCTGCAAGGGGCTAGGGGCTGCCCCTGGCTTCATCTCTTCCTCCCTGAGGGGGCCCAGGCCCGTGGGGGGGCGTGAAAGCCTCTCACAGGCTGTCATGGGTGGCTGGCTTGGAAGGGCTGGGGGTGCTGGGGCATGGGGTG
>NW_027532747.1:9329817-9340983 GCF_008692635.1 Crocuta crocuta
AGGGGGTGCTGGGCGGCGAGGGGCCCACTTGGAAGGGGGAGACAGGGGACGTGAGGGGCAGCTTTCAGGGGGTGGCTGGTCGGCAGGCAGGGCACCGCCACCGCAGTCCTCGATGAAAATGGGATTCACGAACCACAGGCGGTCATTTCCTACGGACAGCTCGATTTCACAGGAGCAGTTTTGGTAATGGGTGCTGGACTTGAGGCTGGAGGCTGGCGGTGCTCCGGGGGCTGGGTCTCTTGGGGGCTCCGCTGGGCTCCCACCTCCTCGCCGGGGGTTCAGTGAGGAGTCCCAGAAGCCTGTGGAAACAAGAGAGGGAGAGGACAGTCAGTCCCCCCTACCTACCGGGTGGCGTCCGTGGGCGGGGTGGGGGCAGGGCCGGTCACAGTGTTTGCTTCACTGCCCTAAGAGCTGTTTCCCCTCCTGGGCTGCTTTAAACCTCTCCCACCACTTCCTGCCTCGAGAGGGGAAGCCCGGCTTGATCCTCCCAGGCACTGCTGGGGTGGGGCTGGGACACAGTGGTGACAGGTCCCAGTTCTGCCCCTTGGAGTGAGAGAGACCCCCCCCCATTTCCCCCAATGGAGGTCACCAATGGCTTGGGGCACAGGCATCTGTCGGGGGACAGGAGGCAAGGAGTCTGGAGCTGAACAGCTGGGTGCCCTGGGGCAGGTGACTTGACCTTTCCAGGCCTCTGTCCGGTCATCTTAAATTTTTTTTTAATGTTTATTTATTTTCAAGAGAGAGAGAGAGACAGAGCATGAGTGGGGGAGGGGCAGAGAGAGAGGAGACACAGAATTCGAGCTGTCAGCACAGAGCCCGATGCGGGCCTGGAACCCATGAACCGTGAGACCACGACCTGAGCTGAAGTCAGATGCTTTACCGACTGAGCCCCCCAGGCGCCCCCTGTCTGCTCATGGTTAGAAGGGAGGCCCCCACAGGGAAGGTGCTCTGGGCCTATCCCAGTCACTGTGGTTGTTTGTGATGTGCAGGAAGAACTATGCACTGTGGCCGTGAGCTCAGACCTGACGGTCCAAATGGGGTACCAGCCCTGCAGAATGCTTCTGTCGATCTCCGTGCTAAAATAAGAAAACGGCTCATGCCCTGCGTGTCCGTGTGTGTGTGTGTGTGTGTGTGTGTCGTGAAGTGGAGGTCAGAAAGCAGGGGGTCCTCCCCTGTTGGCTGGCTTCCAGCACAGGCCCCTCTGCGGACCCACTCCTCACGGCCAGCGCACGGCCGTGACCACGCACACAGGCCCATCCCTATCCAGACGCGGACGGTCCATGCCAGGCTTGTTCTGGGTAACGGGCATGGGACATGGCAGCTGAAAGGGCACAGGGGGTTGGCTAGCCCAGGTGTTCTTGACCTCTGGGTACCAAGCCCAGTGCAGAGTCTGAGAGAAGCTCGGGATGCTCCAAGAAAGGGCACAGGGGCACAATGTTCTGAGAGCAATTCCAGATGGTCTACAGGCCACGCTAGACTCACTCAGGCGGCTCCTCCCGGAGAGCAGCAGGGCTGCTAAATTCACTTTAGTTTTAAAAACATTGTTTAAATGTTTACTTATTTTTGAGAGGGAGAGAGACAGAGCATGAGCAGGGGAGGAGCAGAGAGAGAGGGAGACACAGAATTTGAGCCATCAGCACAGGGCCCGATGCGGGGCTCGAACTCACGCACTGTGCGATCATGACCTGAACCAAAGTTGGACGCTCAACCGACTGAGCCACCCAGCCCCCTGGTTAAAAAAAATTTTTTTTTTTCAGCTTGTTAATTTGAGAGACTGATAGTGCACAGTCCCTTGTGTACGATGGGGCCAGGCCTCCAGCCTCCCATCCAGAGCTCCTTACTTCCGGGATGGATTCCTCAGCGAGAAACGTACTAAAACTAACATCAGGAACAGTAAGAGGGACCAACAGATCTTGGGTCCTGGCTGTGTGGGCCACGTACTTTACATGGATCATCGTACGGACGCCTGACCACAGGCCTCCGGTGCACGTCCGAATACTGTCCCCATATTGCACGAAGATGAGGGACCCAGAGAGATTCAACAACTGCCCAGGGTCCCAGGTTGGTGAGCAGAGGAACTGGGATTTGAACCACGTCGGGCTAGTTTTAACGCCTGTGTGCGCAGCCCCCGTGTTGCGTGCCTTCCTTCATAGGAACTTGCAACACTTCCCATCTGAGTTGCTGTCCCCGGGCCAGAGTGAGAGGGTGGTGTGCGCCCCAGAACTGGCAATGTGGTAAGAACACAATAGGCTCTTGAGGGAGAAAGAGAGGCTGTCACAGACAGTGGCTGACAGCAGCCATTTGTGTGCCTGCCCTGAGACCTGGCCACCTTGCTGGCCCAATCAAGGTGAGCAGGGTGTCATCCAGGACAATGGCGCTGCTGGGACACTGACTGAAAGTGAGCGTGTGTGTTGGGAAGGAGAGCGGGGCTCCCGGTTCAGCCCCATCTGGGCATTGATCCTGTGTCGGGCACCCTAAGTGTTGCGGCCAGCTATCTCCATAGCAACAAGGGTGACAAACTTTCATGTGACCATTCCTAACTTGCAAAGCTCTGGGTCCATCACAGCCACCACCTGAGGACACGGGGTGCCCGGGCTGGAGGGAGGCTCTGGGCTCTCTCACATCCAGGGCGGGCTGTTCTTCACGATCGTCTGGGCCCTGAACTTTGCCCTCTTGGGCAGCTACTGACCTCGCCGTGACGGATCCAGTCCCCCGGGCGGCTTCACACCAAGCACAGGTGTTCTGGCCCCGAGAGGTGAGTATCAGAAGCACCGAGCCCTGACTACACAGGACCAGTGCAAAATTGTCTCCTTTGGAAGTATTCCCAGCAAAGAGAAGCCAGTCTGACCCGAGGGTGAATGGGCAGCCGCCCCACATGTGAGCTGAGGTCCCTGGTGCTCACCACTGAGTTCTCTGAAGACCTTCCTTTGGGTGAAGATGGAGGTTGTAGGGTAGATGGTGAACAGACTGCCACCTACATCTGGACGTTCTCATCATTGCTCACTTAGATCATGGCCATAGCCTGCCCACAGCCCCATCCATTTTCCTCCTTGGGACGCCGTGCTGGGCTTGGTGGCCCTTTGTTCAGAATCACTGCCGACCCTTTACTGTTTATTTTGAGAGAGAGAGAGAGAGAGAGAGAGAGAATCCCAAGCAGGCTCCATGCTGTCAGTGCAGAGCCCAATGTGGGGCTCCATCCCACTAACTGTGAGATCATGACCTGAGCAGAAATCAAGAGTCAGACATTGAGGGATGGAGCCACCCAGGTGCCCTTCACTGCCAACCCTTTGTCCTGGCATTCAATTGAGGCCTGTGGCATCTGGCACTGTACATCTTTTCCAGCTTCACCTACTGAGGATTTAGCCCACTCGATGCTTCCCGAATGCGTCATGGGCTGCCCCACCTTAAGGTCTTGGCTGATGCTGTTCCCTCTGCTTGGAATTCTTTTCCTACTCTCTCTCCCTGGCAAACTCTTACTATCTGTCACGACTCAGGTCGGATGTTACCTGTCTGGCGGAGCCTTCCTGACGCGTTCAGACCTCACACATACTCCTCTGTGCTCCCCCAGCTCCGGTAGCCACCCTGACCCAAATGACCACCATTGGGACTGGAATTCTGAGGTTTTGTCTGGCTCCTGCCCACCCCCCTCCAGACTGTGAACTTCCACAAGGCAGCAACAGCGCTTCTTTCAAGTATTTCCAGAAGCGAAGGCTTTCTGGGCACAGAGCAGGAGCTCAGCCCCTGGCTCACGTGAGTGCGTTAGCTTCGCCAGAGTGGACAGGCAGGGGGTTCTGAGGAGTGGGGCACGGACAAGGTTCATTTGGATGGCGACGTGGGGATGGCCCGAACCATGGCAGCGCGGCTATAGGCAAGAAAGGAAGAGACGAGGGACGTCTGGGTGGCTCAGTCGGTAAAGCGTCCGACTTTGGCTCAGGTCATGATCTCATGGTTTGTGAGTTCGAGCCCCGCGTTGGGCTCTGTGCTGACAGCTCAGAGCCTGGAGCCTGTTTCGGATTCTGTGTCTCCCTCCCTCTCTCCCCATCCCCCGCTCATGCTCTGTCTCTCTCTCTCACAAAAATAAATAAACCTTAAAAAATAAAAAAAAAAAAAAAAAAAAAAAAAGAAAGGAAGAGACAGAGAATGGGAGGAAAGAAGCAAACAGAGGGCCAAGGAGCTCCAGAAGCAGAGGGCCCACCAGCTGGACCGCCTGCCTCAGCGTAGCAAGGTGGGTCCATCGTGCACAGGAGGAAAAAAAAAAAAAAGGACACATTTTCCACCATGCAGGCAGGAAGAGATGCTGGGGTTTAGAACGATGGGCCCGGGGCCTGGGTGACGAAGGACCGCTCCCCTGCCCCTAATTTAGGCCTCGTGGTTCCACGCTGGCAGGGCAGAGGCCTCAAAGCCAAGGCCACTGTGAGGGGTGGGGGGCGCTGGGACCCGAGGAGCTGCGTCCTAGGGTCTGAGGCCTGTTAGGCGACTATAGCGGCAGTGCAGGTCTTTATGCTGAAAAATTTTTTTTAAAAAAGGGAAGTAGGTAACCTTCTCTGTAGCCTGCAGAATGCCAAGGCCAGAGGAGAACCGGAACACTGTCATGCAAGGCTAGTGGTTGGCAAAGCCGGGGGTGCCCGTGCCCACTGGCACCCTGCCAAGCCTTGGCTCGGCCGCCGGAGGTCCCCTGAGCACGCACATCTTTGTGGGCTCTGCGCTGCCCTGGACCGAGGCAGGTGTTTTGCCAGCCCTGCAGCATCTTAGCGACTTACCAGCTGCCCCCTCCTACGATCGTCAGAGGGGCTGGGCCAGCCCGGCTCCTGGGCTCTGGGCTTTGATGATGAAGGTTCCACACTTGGGGAGCCCCCGGCTTGTGGTGGGCAGAGGGGAAGAGTCAACGCAGCAAAGCAGCCCAGATGTCATGGAAACAGCCCGAAAGTCCTCCGAGTTTAGCAAATAACTATTTTTGTGGCATCCCCAAGACAGGCTGTTGGGTGGTCATCCACATGTGACTTTTCGATGAATTTTTAATACCTAGGAACTTTCTCATTGTATAATGTGAAGGAAAAAGAGAATCACATGCAAACTTGGGAAAGGTATAGAACATGCACATTCTCTAAATATATTTAGACAATATGAAGCATGGGGGTTCCTGGTGGGGGCTCAGTCGGCTAAGCATCGGATTTCAGCTCAGGTCACTATCTTGTGGTTCGTGAGTTCGAGTCCTGCATGGGGCTCTGCGTTGGCAGAGCAGAGCCTGCTTGGAATTCTCTCTCTCCCCTACTCTCTCTCTGCTCCTCCCCAACTTGTGCTCTCTCTCTCTCTCTCTAGCTCTCAAAATAAATAAATATACTTAAAAAATATAAGCATACATAGACTGCAAGCGTGCCTAAGAACCACGACACATCTGACCCCTGGTTGCCATTACTTTCTCTAGGTTCCTGTTGCGCTAAGAATCACTTGCATGCAGTTTAATGCCGGACCGCTCCCAGTTAGCCTTGTGGCCCCACAACGCCAGCCTTTCCGAGGCCAAACCCGGACTTTCTTACATCGGCTCATGAGCAATAGCACCCGCTCTGGGCCACCATGTGCGGCTGACCCTGCCATTAAGTATCTCCATCTCAGCCACATCACTGCTGCCTGAGCACCAGGGCTTGGCTGTGATTTGGATTTTTATTACATTCTACTCATGGCGTAAAAAGTGAGTGGAATGCCAAAAAAAGTGACATTGCAGACACTTGGTGAGAGGAGGAAACGCTCGGCAACCGCAAGGTCAGCAGGGGGCGTGAGGCTGGAGCCGGGCAGGGGGAGGCCTGTGGAGTCCTCGGGAAGCAGGGACCGCGGGGAAGGAGGAAGCCGCGAGGCAGCCGCTGCTGCACGCAAAGCCTGGCCGGCCCTTTGCTGTATTTCTTCCCTAGTGTCCCTTCACGGAGTCCCCTTCTATCTCTGCAGCTCTGAGTGGGTTTCCGTTCTTTGTCACGGGAATGCCACAGTGCCCGGCGCACCCACCCGGGCTCTTGGCAAAGCCGCTGCCTGCATACTTGGTATCATCGTTATGGGTGAGGGTCGGGAGGCCCACGCCTGCCCGTCTCAGACGCACCTCTGGACTATGATGGGCTGTGCCCTCTTGGCTCGGGGTCTCCATCCATTCTGCCCACGGGCTGAAGTTAGCCCTTCCTTGGCCACAGGGAAAAGTGATTCTGGAGGGCCTTGCTTTACATCCTCCAGCCTCTGGGGGCTGCCGGGTCTGATGGGAACCCTCTGGTTCCTGGGCTGCAGGGTACCCGGGTTTCATTTCAATCCCCTTCGCAGGGAAGCAAGTGCTGACAGACGAATCTGAAATGCTACCATCTTCCTAGACGGCAACCTCTCTTCTCAGCTTCCTTAAGGTGCCTGAGGTCAGACACTCCCAGGACAGAAGGGCTTGTCTCTTCCAGAAAGGTATATGCCTCAAGAGAAGCAGATTCTCTTAAACACAGTGTGTGCCTAGGGTTTGGGGGGGAGGGGGGGAGCAGCCATGTTCCTCCAGGTGAGCAAAACCTTCGGGGAGTCCCTGGGCAGCCAGTCCAGGGCCACCTGCCTGTTGTTCAATCCCTACTGTTTGTTTTTGGTTTTTTTTTTACTTTTCGTAATGCAAGTGCCTGACTTAAGCTGTGATTGCCGATGTAGCTGTCACAAAGAGGCGTCCTTCAGCAAGATCTTGAACAGATCTTGAACAGGCTGCCAGTCACAAGACTAGATGACAGCCGGGCTGCCTTCCTCCACTGAGGCTCCTTTGTTCTGGAGATCTTGGTTGATTTAGACAGCTGACCATTTGGGCCACTTGTTTTCTCTCTCTTCCTGTACATTAAATTCCCCTCTCATTGTTTGTTTGAGAGACAGAGAAAGAGAGAGAGAGAGAGAGAGAGAGAGAGCTCACACACCTAGGCATGCACAAGCAGGTGAGGGGCAGAGGGAGAGAGAGAGAGAATCTTTCCACCCCATGACTCTGGGATCACGACCTGAGCTGAAATCGAGTCGGATGCTTAACGGACTGAGTCACCCAGGCGCCCCTTCCCCTTCATGCTTTAAATTCACCAATTAAGAGTGAGCCTGTGAAACCTAGGTTTCCACTGTGAACCTCCAAAAAAGCAGAACGCCCAGCCCACATGTGCTTTCTCCCCATGACCTCACTGTGGGGCCCCAGGGGTGCTACGTAGTTTCTAGGTTTTGTAACCAATAAACCTTTCTATTTCTTCTTTTTGGATTTTTATTTAAATTCTAGTTAGTCAACCTACAGCACGATATTGGTTTCAGGAGTAGAATTCTGTGATTCATCACTTCCATACAACCCCAGTGCTACTCCCAGCAAGTGCCCTCCTCAGCCCATCCCCCACCCACCTCCCTCCATCAACCCTCAGTTTGTTCTCTATCGTTAAGAGAGTCCCTTAATAAACCTTTATTTTTTCAGTCTCCTGCTGGTTGTTGCTGAAGGGTGTCTTGCAAATGTAGTAAGAACCACAAGGGCTGGTCCAGCCACAACACTGGTCATTCATAGGCTGAGAGCAGCACAACAGCACTGTCTGGACCCCACAGGGGGGTGGATGGCTGGGGTAGGCAGACCCTTCCTGTCAGAAGAAGACCTCTCCAGATGGAGCCCGCGCTCCATCCCTACTGACTTGGCCTTGAACCTGCCCCTGACTGCTGCAAAGCAACTGTGAAGGTCATGAGGGGCAGGTGAGAGGCAGTGCAGAGGTCGTGCTTGGAGTCAGAAAGCCCAGCTTCCTTCTTCCTGCCGGGCCACCCTGGACAAGTTTCTCAGCTGTGCTCAGTCAGACTTGATTTTGTATTTTTTCTTTATATTTGAGAGAGAGAGAGAGAGAGAGAGAGAAAGCGCGCCCATGAGCAGGAGAGGGGCAGAGAGATGGAGACAAAATCTGAAGCAGGCTCCAGGCTCTGAGCTGTCAGCACAGAGCCTGATGTGGGGCTCAAACTCGTGAACTGCGAGACCATGACCTGAGTAAAAGTCAGACGCTTAACCGACTGAGCCACCCAGGCGCCTCTGTATCTTTTTTTTTTTTTTAAAGTTTATTTGCTTATTTTGAGAGAGAAACCAGGAGAGAGCATGCACGCACGTATGAGTGGGCGAAGGGCAGATGGAGAGAGAATCCCAACAGGCCCCACGCCCAGACGTGGGGCTTGGACTCAACCGTGAAGTCGTGACCTGAGCCGAGATCAAGAGTCAGATCCTTAAATGACTGAGCCACCCAGGCGCCCTGATGTTGTATCTTTGAAATGGGGACACAAGGATTACACAGGACAGTATCAGGCGAGTACGGAGCACTGAAATGTGTCATCATGCTGCTTTAGACCTCAGAGGAGAGGTCTCTGGGTCTGTGTGAGTTGCCAGCCCGTTACCCATTCCGCATTCAGTTCACAGTCATGTTCATGCTGCCCTTCCTTCTGGCGAAGGGGAAGGACAGGGCACCAGGGGTGCAGCCGTGCTGGTGCCCGGTTCTGGTCAGCTGACATGGGCCTGGGAGTTTGGCTCGGCCTTTCCCAGGGCCACGCCCTGACCCTGGGTCAGCCTGTGCTGGCCCTGACTGGCCCCGGCTTCCCCAGACCCAGCAAGGCTGTGCGTCAGACCTTCTGGGTAGCTGTAAAACTTTGGGAACCGGGGGCATCGCCAGGCTCCGGGGGTTCAGCAGCCCGGGCAGGGGGAGGGGTGGGAGTCAGCACTCGGCTTGGTTGCAGCGTGAGGGCGCCCCTGTGCACAGGTGGGCCGCAGTCCTGAGGCCCCATTTCCGAAGCCCTGACACCTGCCCTGAGGCACAGAGAGGACTTACCCAGGCCCAGGTTGGAGATGATCTCCAGGTCTGTGAAGCTGTGGGCCTCAAGGATGGCTTGGGGCAGCCTCAGCGTGGAGGGCAGTAAGTCTCTGCGGAGACAGGAAAGGTCGGAGGTCACGTCGGGGAGAGGGACCCATGTGTCCATTCCCTGGCCCCACAGCCCATAAAAGAAGCAACCCTGATGGCTGCTGGTTCTCCATGCAGTCTGGAAACTTCCCTGGGGGCCGAGGAGCTGAGCTTTGTGGCCAAGGGAACAGCCGGTCAGCTCTAGTCCCATGCCAGCACCCAGGGACCCGGAGGGATGGGAGATTGTGCTCGGCGGGGAGGGAGTGGTGTCATGGCTTCTCCCTGGATTTCCTGGCCTGTGGGAAGCCCAGGAAGCTTTGGTGCTATTCTGGGTACTGACCCGCCCCTTCCTGCCTGCTAACCAGTGTGGGTCCACACTGAGATGGGCAGTGAGAACACAGGCTCCCCCAGTGAGCACACAGTCAGACATCCCCAGTGAGCACACAGTCAGGCTTCCCCTGGTGAGCACACAGCCAGGCTCCCCCAGTGAGCACATAGTCAGACATCCTCAGTGAGCACACAGTCAGGCTCCCCAGATGAGCACACAGTCAGGCTTCCCTGGGGAGCACACAGTCAGGCTTCCCCTGGTGAGCACACAGTCAGACTTCCCTGGTGAGCACACAGTCAGGCTCGCCCAGTGAGCACACAGTCAGGCTCCCCCGGTGAGCATACAGTCAGGCTTCCCCTGGTGAGCACATAGTCAGGTTCCCCTGGTGAGCACACAGTCAGACTTCCCTGGTGAGCACACAGTCAGACTCCCCCGGTGAGCACACAGTCAGGCTCCCCCAGTGAGCACACAGTCAGGCTCCCCAAGTGAGCATACAGTCAGGCTTCCCCCATGAGCACACAGTCAGACTCCCCCAGTGAGCACACAGTCAGACTTCCCCCATGAAGGCTACCAGTCGGTCCCTCCAGGAAGGCCAGGCCCAGACCCAGACCCAGACTGCACCCTCAGCACTCATTCCCACCTCAGGCCACCACTACCCCAATCTCTAACTTTGAAGGATAGCACACTTCATCTCTGTGTTGCCTCAGTTTACCTGGTTGGCCATCTGGCCTGCCAGCAGGGTTTCCAGGGGCTCCTCGGTCACTATGTATGTCATAATGGCCCCCAGAGTCACTCAGCTGATCTGGTGCCCACCCCTGGCCACCAGGACAATCTCCTACACCCCTCACCCCCTTTCTCTGTGTGCTGCTCAAGATGCTGCGGTGGCGGCTGCAGACCACTGCCAGCCTGGGCCTCCTGCATCCATGGTCTTTGCCAGCCCGGCCCTGGCCCCTGCCGCTCCCGCCAGCTCCTCATTTCTGCACCGTAGACCCTCTCTTGCACTCAGGGGCCTCCTGGCCGCCTCCCAAAAGGGCACGCTCATTTTCCCATAGGGAGTGTGCCTTGCTATTCCGCACCTCTGAGCTTTGCATAGAGGGAGGGCACCCTCCTGCCCTGACTACGTCATCTTAGATTCTATACATCCTGTGAGGCTGTACCACGGACCCCCTCCTCCTCCATGACCCACTGTTGCTCAGGACTTCATCTGTCCCTGCTCCCTGACACATCATCCAATTCAACACTTCAGCCAGGGGCTGTGTCTTCTGATCCAAGGCAAAGCACCCACAGGTAGAGTGTTTGTTGGGTGACTATTATGTGTCAGGCACTGAGCTGGGTTTTGCACGCCTTGTGTTACATGATATGATGATGATGATGATAACTCTATCACAGCATATGGGTAGGTATTAATACCTTTGTATTAACTCTGGGTCAGAATCCCATGAGAGAGCTGCTAAAAATGCAGATCCCCAGATCTATGTGCATGGGTTCCCAGGGTCAGGTCTGGGGGTGAGCTTGGAATCCATATACATATACATGGATAAGAGAGAGAGAGAGTATGCGCAGGTGAGTGAGCAGGGGAGGGGCAGAGAGAGAGGGACAGAGAGAATCCCAATGCAGGCTCGATCCCACTAACTGTGAGATCATGACCTGAGCCAAAGTCAAGAGTCAGACACTTAAATGACTGAGCCACCCAGGTGTCCCAAATGTCCATATTTTTCACCAGTTCTCAAGGGGATCCTGATGGATACAGCCTGGGATGGGAATCAGAGCCCCCAAAACAAAAGCTATCAAAACAAATAAAAATAAAGCACCTCTCCAGTTGTCTGTACGTGTACATGTGTATGAGAATATATATATTCCTTATCTGATGGACTATTAAGTCCCTTAAAAAGCATTCACAAAAATAGAAATTTGAAAAATGGAATAACGTTCCAATGGAATAAGCATGAATGTTCT